>NC_056728.1:169578059-170250559 GCF_019279795.1 Protopterus annectens | reverse complement strand
AGCAATGCCACAGTTGTGGCCACTGACAAACTGTGTCATATTCTTGTATGTCCCTCTGGTGTGACAGCAGGGCAGACGATAGATGCTGGTGAGTGTGTTAACACTTTAAAATTGGTATTGAAATGTGCATGTCATAGGTGAGGTGTAGGCCATGTACACATAACACATCTACGCATAAGGCATGCTGTGCATGTTTGCTGTGAGACGTTAAACATCTCAGTAAAGTCAGTAGCTGCCTCAATCACATGCAATGCACAGAGCACCAGACACAAATGTGGCAACACTGTACTGCACATTGGATAGGCATAGTTGACACACGTGTACACAACATAACACGTTTGTCATACGCAGTACACCTCAACATGCTACACATAGTGTAACCAGACACCCACTGCCAGGTCACACTTCAGTATCCCACATGTCATCCACACACCACACATAGTATACCTTAGGGGTAGAGGCCTAGCATGGGGCTGTGCAACACTCTTCAACACATAACACAGTCATGTTAGGCAATGCTTCCTATTGGGCACCTCACACACCCTTGTGCAACGTGGCTGTGTAATTGTGAACTTAGCCACGGCACTGCGGTTCAGGTACAGCATGCTAGGCGGTGGTATAGCACACTTTAATGGCCTTGAGTGACCACATGATGCATGATGATGATGGCTAATGGTACTACACCCCATACAGTTACAGTGACCACAGTACTACACATAGCTGTCATTGCTTTGCACCTCCATGTTGTGTGTATGCACACATATGCACCTTTACACATTATGCATAGCATGTTGTGTGTGTGCAAACATATGCAACTATACATAATATGCATAGCAGTCGCATTCTGTACAAAGTGACACATATTTGTCCTGGAATGATATTGGGTATATATGTCACATGACACACATTGGGTATGTGTGATGTTGAATGTTGCAGTCATGTACCATGCAATGCCATGGCTGGCACTGGCATATCTGGAATATGACCCACACTCACCATAACCACTGTACAATGGCCTTGTCCAGGATTGGTATTCCATCACGTATGCATGCACCACTCATCCCGTGTGTGTACATAGCATGCATGTGCTACACCTGTGTCCACAATTATCTGCTACAGACACAGACACTGCATTCAGACATGGAAATCCATGTGACACACAGATAACACATGCAGCCATGGTATGTATACCTGTGAGTGATGGTGCACAGGACAATGCAGAGCTTATAATACTTGCACAGAAATGTTGTGTCCTTGTACACATTGTGTTCCACGGTGTAGGCAATCACTGAACATGTACACACATGCACCACAGCCATGTACACTGTCAGTAACTATGGCTGTCTACACTCACACTGCATGGTTTTTATCAACACATATTCTGCATGCTGACATGTGTGATGTGACTGTTTGCCTTGTGATACTGTCACCCACCTTCAACCACTATTGAGTATGTTTTGGATTGCTGTTGTGTGTGTCTGTGTGTGTGTGTGTGTGTGTGTGTGTGTGTGTGTGTGTGTGTATCTGCTGTAGTGAGGAGTGTGCATGTGCTCCTGTGTGCATGTGTACATGTGTTCATGTGTGCATGTGTACATGTGTGCATGTGTTCCTGTGTGCATTTGTTCATGTGTGCATGTGTGCATGTGTGCATGTGCAGGCCATAATGTGTGTTTCCTGTCTTCCTCTCACAGGTGCTGAGTTAGGGGTTGGCGAAACCAGCCGACCTGAAGCCACTGCCACGAATAGTGGTGATGATGACACATGTATTTTGGCAAAGGTAGATTTGACAGGGTTTGTCATTGGTCCGCCAATTGACAGTACACAGCGTTCAACCCCATCTATGCGCACACTCATACTGTCAATACATCCCTCACCACCAATGGCCATAGGTGAGGGACAGCATAAAATTGGCATTGACCAGGAGAGTGTGGTACCCATGGCACTTGCATCCCCTCACAGCAACCATAGCCATAGACCCGGAACAGTACCACATAGGCAGAGGTCCAGGGGTTCTCGGGGGAGCACCACTGGTTGTATTGCCCCTGGCAGGCATGCCCTCACAGGTCTTATGACAACCAGTATGTTCCGGGCTGTAATGCAGGCTCAGGCACGTATGGAACGGTACACCAGGCAGGGACTTAGGGCACAGAGGGCACATTACACCACTATCAATGACAGCATCCGTGACCTTGCCGGTGCCATCCGGACTTACACCGAGGTCGTTGATAGACATTGGGGGAGACAATAGATGCCCTCCACAACATGCCTTCCTTGAGCCATGACCATGCGGGACGGTTGCGATGTCAACGCGGACGCATGCCAGCAACAGCAACAGTTGGCAGTGGGTGCGGACAGCCCACAGTTCACAGCTGCTCCCGTAGTGGCAGTACCAGCCCCTGCAATGCTGGGGCTGGCCTGTCCATTGACTGTCCCAGTAGACCACGTGCACGTGGCTCTGGCCAGTCCCAGCAGGGACATGCATCCAGTCATCATACCTCTGTCTCTGAGGACAGTACCCAGTCAGGGTTGGTACCCGATACTGTCTGTAGCACCCCTGCCAGGCACAGGTACTGTGTCCGTGGCCAGAGACAGTGATCTGTACAACCTAGCAGGTACAGTCTGTGGCTGTCCCACAAACTACCATATATGACAGACACATGGTGGAGCTGTGTGCATGCAGACACACACACATTAAGCAACCAACTAGGGCTCACACATACACACACACATTACATCAACATTGGCCCATGCTGTGCTGTTGTCCCTCACACACACACACACACACACACACACACACACACACACACACACACACACACACACACATACAGACATGTCAATTGGTTGAGTTAATGTCAGGCTCTGGCAAACAACAAAATGCCCTGTGCATATGATGATACCTGTGCTGCCTCCTGTCATCTGCATTATTGACTGAGGGACAGGCTAACATGGTGCTGATGATAGCAGTGTAGCAATAATAGCAAGTTGTCAACAAGGAAGTGTAACTACATCCGTGTAGGTATATCTGAGCAGACATTATGCATCAAAGCTCTGATTGTCAATGTAGCATTGTTTACACCACTGTTAGGTCTGAGTATGTATTATCCACCCATGTGCCACTTGGCTGAAGTGTAATGTGTTGCCAGCATGTGTTAGTGAGTGGACAGTACGTGTGTGATGTGTGCAGTACAGATTAGCAAGTGTACATCTGTGAACGTGGTGGGTGCGCAATGTCTGGATGTACTTGCATAGTGGACACATGGGACGCGTGGCATACCCTGTCGTACACATTGTTAACATCTCATAGCATCTTTCAATGGCCAGTATGCATTCTACTACAGTTATGTACTAACATGGGTAGACGTGTGTATGACATGGGTTGACACTATGCTGTGGGTGATACCGTTAATATCTGTCAATGATTTGTGATCTGGTAGTATACACAACCTCAACAGCATGACTATAAGCAATCATTGGATGATGTCCTGACAAATGACACACAGTAGTAGGGAACCCAGTATCAATTGGATCCTTCCGGTGCTACACTATAACACTAACCAGTGGTAATGACCGCCACCCATTACTGTGACCACACCTGTTTGTCATATAGCCCCCTTAGGTACATGCAGACACACTAGGGATGTGTCCATCCAAATCTGGAAATGCATGGATTGGCCTACAATGCATTCCCTGGATGGGACGCATATCCTACACAAGGGTATCATACAGACAGATTCCTGTTGTCTGATACATGCTGTATAGCAGTAAGCCGACTACGGCATACCATCCTTATGTACTATACAAACTATCCCATCAGTACTACACAGGTGGAAGCCCTCAACATGTATGTTGGGTACCATTGTGTACATACAGACCCATGTTATGTCATGTGTCCCTTGGTATCCACATATACATAGGTATTGTGGAGTCCCACGGTGTTTCACATAAGACATTATAGGCCTGAATGCATATCCACAAGGCAGTCATACACCTATAAAGACTGTCCATTCTTGGCAGACTTTGTTGTGTATGACCATGTCTGACATATACCCCAGGCATATACACTCACTCACACTACTCTTAAGTAACTGTCATGGGTGTGTGTGCCACAGATCATGACAGTGGATGGCCTTGTCACATACATACATATGTGATCTACGATCTGAGAAGCAGTGGCACAACCTGTCAATGGAAACAAATGTATTCATGTAGTATGCAGGCTTCACACCTATGTACTGATTGAGGGGACATGTACATATATTTTGCCATGTAGATACCTGATGTGGGCAATGCATTTACTGTTGTAATCATACTATAGTAAAAGCAAAAACCATACTGCATTGACCAATGGTGATACACACACAGTCAGTATTTGCAGCATTCAAACCCCTACCTAACTATGTTATGATACTAGAGAGAGACGCATTAACACGGCACTCTATTTGCTTTACTGGCTTGTTTCCCTTCTCTGGCTGTATTTGTAGGATGGTGACATCATCAGTCTTTCCAAACAGGAATGTACCTCTTTTAGTGAGTTTTCACAGTCTCCAAAAAGGGGACACCTCTCAAAGGAAACAGCACACATACACACACCCCCACTGCTTGCAGGATTCAAACCCCTACCTAACTATGTTATAATACTAGAGAGAGAGCCGCATTAGCACAGCACATTATTTGCTTTATTGGCTGTTTTTCTTCTCCGGCTGAATTTGTAGGATGGTGACATCATCAGTCTTTCCAAAGAGGAATGTACCTCTTTTAGTGAGTTTTCACAGTCTCCAAAAAGGGGACACCTCTCAAAGGAAACTGCACACATAGTTTGCAGGATTCAAACCCCTACCTATGTTATGATACTAAAGAAAAACACATTAGCATGGCTCGCTATTTGCTTTACTGGCTGGCTTCCTTTCTCCGGCTGTATTTGTAGGATGGTGACATCATCAGTCTTTCCAAAGAGGAGTGTACCTCTTTTAGTGAGTTCTTACAGTCTCCAAAAAGGGGACACCTCTCACAGGAAATTGCACACATACACACACCCCCACACACACACACACACTGTTTGCAGGATTCAACCCCCTACCGAATTATGTTATGATACTAGAGAGAGAGAGAGAGACGCATTAGCACGGCATGCTATTTGCTTTATTGAGCGGCTTCCCTTCTCTGGCTGTATTTGTAGGATGGTGACATCATCAGCCTGGACATGGTGATGTGTGTACACTTTGTTTTATGCCATTCCAGGAATGGTCCATGTGGGTCAGCAGGTGTCAACAGCTTGCACAAGACCTCAGAATCCTTACCATGTGTGATCTATCTGTGGACACATTGACATTCTGTCATATGTCAACACATATTTATGCACAACTTGTTGGTTTTGTGGATACTACATGTGTCTGGGATGTTGATAAAGGGCTATTCAAAGTCTATGTGACACATGTGTAGATGTGTTCATTGATGTATGTCCTGGGTGGCTGCCTTGCAAACAGTCTACCATGTTTGGGAACCATGATCCGCACCTGAACATACCACGGTTGGTAGGGTTGTGTGTATGTCAGCTTCCAATAGCTCTGTTTATGGCTGCAACCATGATGGACTCCATGGCCTTGCAGACCAGACTTCATAGGCGTACTGGACTTGACTTCCCATGGTGTGTTGTGAACCAACACTTGTGGGGAGTGCCATATGTAGCTGTGACACATTCAATGGTTCCACATCCTGTGTAGGGGGTGAGGCTCAGCTGACTGTTCAGGTGCATGATCTGTTTGTTCTGTAGTTTGTGCATGACACATATTGGGAATCAATGTATTCCACTTGCTGCCATGCTTTTGGCAGTGGGGGTAGCTGATCATCCATTCTACATGTGATATCTCCTGGTATGATGATGTGGACTATTGTCAGTGGGAGATGGGTATATACATATGGGCCTGTCTATCATGATGTCGGCATTGTCACTCAGGTACATTTGGCCCTGACTCAGGACATATATGGGTGTACATTGCTATTTATGACATAGCTGAAGGAGGTGTCATGATTCAGTCTGGAGTCCTTCTCAGCTACTATTTACACAACACCAACGAACATGAGCACTAATCCCTGTTATACTCTTTTACATGCTTAACACCCTACTGATCCTTTGTGATCAGGCTACAGAGTATGTTATGATAATATCCTGGCATGTCCAGGGGTTGGTTTCGTGTGTACTCTTCAGTCCAGCTGGTGGATGTTGTGATATTGACACAATGTCACATCTGCCTCATGTACACAGACAACCCTCTCCTCCTCCCAACAAACTCAAATATATGTTTGAGATGCACCTATACAGACATACAGGGTGCTGAACTCTCTCGACCCATGACTGGCACAGTCTATCAGGTGTTGAAAGTAACCACACACACCACATATCAGTCTCACATATCCTCTAGCAACAGCACTCAAACCACATTATCACACATAGACATACTCTGATACTGTAAATGTACTCTACCTAAGCAGCAGAGACCTCCAAAGCAGACACACACCTGCTACCCCACTACAATACCCACATATCACATAGTTCACAATGTCAGTGTGCCACACAGTCACTGCCCTTCGGGCTAAACAACACACCTAATACACTTGTAATAGGTGACACATATTGTCAGACACACTGACGTACCACTCACCAGCCCTGACAAGGGAATAGTCACTTTGGGCTGTCTGTTGGGTGCCAGGATCTGCCACATAACACAGGCAGTCAGGTCACTCCAAAGCAAGTACAGGACTGGCACCATCATTGTCCATGCTGGTGTATATAACCTCAGACGTTACTCCATGGACCACATGACATGATACATGGAGGAACACTCTGATCATGTAGTCCAGGCCAGTATGACCTTGTCTAGCATCTTACACCCACCAAGTATGATGTCACAGTATACGGACACACATATCACATTTAACAGTTGCCTAACAAATTTGTTTAATTCATAGGGGATACAGTGTCTGTCAGCCTATGGTGACATGCTCAACATGCCACGTAGCTTCACTATGGACAGCTTGCATCTGTCACCCTTGGACTTTGGAATGCTGGCTAAGGCTCTTGCTACCACCATAGTGCCTTTTTTAAGCAGGGCTCAGAAGACAAACACACCTCCATAGACATTACAGGTTAAATGAAACTAAGGGTAATGCTGCTCAACAACAGTCGTGTTAACCTCATATTGCGGCCACTGAGGACTCTCCTCAGTATGGAGGATAGCAATATCTGTGAACTGACAGACGTCTGGTTCAGGCTTGCTTATGCACACCAGCACTACCAGGTTATGTTTCATACCATGCTGTCTGACAACAAGACTTGGAACAGACAACACAACTAGGGGGAGTATCCATATACATAACAGATACACACACCTCCGGGTTAGTAGCAGTGCACAAAGCATCACAGACCATACATATACAGCTACCATTGTGCAATACTGCCTTTCAGTTTGTTGCCTGCTACAGAACACACTCCCAAACTCAGCGACCACTCTCGGCTTATGTGGGAACTATGGAGAATATGAAGGTCTCCACAGACACCATTATATTGTGCGTCTTCATATACACAAATATTGACTGGGTATACTACTCAAGCCTCTACACCCTCACCCAACAGTCGCTACAATTTGTAGACTCATATGCTATGGTACAACCAGTCAGTACAGCCACAAGGGGGAATACATATTGGACCTGATCATCACCAACATGGGGACTCTATGTTCCACACCAGTGATATACCCCTCATTGGTAAAGTCAGAACATACATGTATCTCACCGGACATACATATACCCTCCACACACCCATCCTGGGTAATCTTTGTGAACTTCTCATGAGCCAGTGTCTCACATCATCGAAGCAAGGTGGTATCCTTCAGAGACACTGAAGCAGTGGCAAATATGGCTCACACTGCTGCATCCTTTACATACACATTCTATGGACACCTAGCGGACTGCATGGATTGTGCTATCCCAAATAACAACAGGACTCACTACTCCAATGGCAGAGGACCTGTGTGGTAGACCCCAGCCATTAATAAGCTGTACAACGTCAGGAGGAAGCTACTACATGATAGAGCACAATCACAGACTGGGAAGGCATTTGTGATCTGTACTAGCAGACAGCTACGATCACTCATGATCTTTTCTAACGGCTGCTTCTACCAGACAATTGCAACAGACACATAGGACTATCACACAGCCTTCTTCAGTTATGTCAGGAACCTGGGTGGACACTCACTGATATGCTGTGAGTTACTGCATACTGACTAAACCTATCCTGAACCCACTGGCATTGCCAACATCCTGGCAAACAGGTTCAGTGCAGATGTCTCAAACCCATCCCCCCTAAGGAGCAACTATCCATCCCAACAGAGTATAACCTCCCTGACATAACACAGTAACAGGTGAGTGCTGCCCTCCCCAAAGTGTACATCACAGTATCAATGTGACCAGATGGTGTCCCAGCCTGCATCTTACATGAGCATCATGACAGATGTAACCCTCACATTACATTACTGTTCAATATCGGAGTTACCACAGGATAGGTACCCAAGGAATGGCGTACAGCAAGAGTGATCCCACTCCACACAGTTGGTGCCACAATGGACCACAGACAATATTGCCCTATAAGCCTGAGTAGCCTGTGCTGCAAAGATATGGAGCGTATTGTCATGGGACTCATACACATAGACATCGGGAACCTGCAGACACTGTGTCCTACACATTTCAGCGTTGTTGTGGGCAGATCTTGCCTCTTGAACCTGTTTGTATTCTTTAAATGGCTAACAGGTCCATCGACATAGGGACGGCTGTCCACACAGCCTACCTGAACCCTGCAAAACCCTTCAACACAATAACCCACTGGGCCATTATGCATAGGCTCACCAGTGTCGATATGGACACATATCTCACACGATGGATTAATACCTGGATCAGGGATAGCACCCACATGGTCAGAATTGCAGGTGCCATGTCTGACTATACACCAGTTACACGTGGCATCCCACACGGCTCGGTCCTGGGACCTCTCTTGTTCAGTATATATTTGTCTGACATACAGGCTACCACAGAGAGAATATGGCTGAACATGTTTGCACTTGACTGCAAACTGGGTGCCATGATCAACTCTCCAGCTGCCACATGCTTACTCAAACAGGGTCTCACAGAGATGGATGACTGGTGCCTGAGCCGTGGCCTACAGCTAAATGCCATTAGTTGCATAGTCATCTCCTTTGGGAATAACAACATGCCCACACATTACCACATAGGTAGTACTCCATTACATACGGTAGGAGTTGTTAGGGGTTTGGGGACATGACTTGTTTGTACTGTCGCCTTGACATTCACGTTGCCAAAGTGGTTGGACACACGTTCTATGTGGGCCACCATATCCCATATGGTTTCACATCTAGATCGAGTGAGGCCATTGTGCCCCTATACTCATTACATCCATGCTTGTTTACAATGCCACATTTGGGGTGTACCTTACCCGACACCTGCAGCAACTGTACTGGCCACGGAAGTTCCTCACCAAGCAGATATAGGGATTCACACAGATGCCCTGCACAGTTCAGATGCAGCAACTCCAGCTCTACTCAGTCACTTAACACCTACTCAGATATGATGTGTGCCTGTTGTTTACAGATATACCCAACCCAGAATTATGGACATGCTCCACCTCAGGATATCCGACTCCCTTGGAGCTACACACTCCAGGGACGTATACCTCAGCACAGATGTTAATAGGACATTGTGGTGGGACAGATTCTTATCCCAGAGGTTCCACTCACTCCAGAATGTAATCCCAGTTTCACATAGGCAGAGCCACCCACTGACCACCTACTGGAGACATCTTGACGACTGTATGGGTGATTGTATGTTTACCCCTGGGATATCTTCTGTGCCCCTGCTAGACAGAGGCACACTAGCCTAAATGTACATGGGCTATCTTGTGTGACCTACTATTCACACACACATTGTAGTAATCTGACAGAGTTGCGAATGCCAAACACACTCTGGCTAGGCTTGTACATGCCCTAGGGCAGATAGCCTAGTATTGACCTCTGAACCTATGCTAATGTTCAAGATGCACAATGTTTATTGCTGATACTGTTTGCAGGTCTTTATTATGTTTCCTTTACCAGTTTCTATGAATAACTCCAGTATCTGCAGAACATATTTGATTATGACAGGGTTCCACTATATTATAGATGTGTCTGTTGTCATATGACTGTGCACAGGGCGGATTGCTGTATAGTGACAGGTTCCTGGGTTAACACATGCAACTGCCAGATATGCATGACACACTGCTGTACTCAGACATGGTCTAAGTGTGTGAGCATGCCCAGTTCTGCCATTCCGTGTTTTGTTGCCTGACATTTGTCTCATTTATTCAAGTGTGCGAGTATGCCCAGTGTGAGCTTTCAGTATGTTGCTATCTGAGGTCCACTACATTGGTTGATGTGTGCGAACATGACCGATATTAACATTTATACTGTGTGTGTTGGAAGTCAGGTTCTGTTCTCACTGCAGGACTCACCTTTGTGTCATAACTCGACAAGGATTATGCTGTGCCTGCAGGGTTTCCATGAAATACTTTGCATAGACTTAGCAACATTCCTTCATACAGGCTGACCACTGCAATACTGCCATTGTTTAGTGGTTCAGTACTTTGGCTATAGTGCACAGTATCCTGTGTTCAAGACCCATCACTGCTTTATATTTTCATACTGAGCAGACCAGACTGCTTAAGGGCCCGTTAAGCAAATATGAGCATGTTGGCTTTTGTTCAGCTATGCCCTACTTAGACCAGGCTTGTCCAACATTGCTCAATATTCACCAACATTGCTGGACCTTGCCCAATATTACTGAACATTGACCACAGTTGTGCTAGTTGGTGTGTGTGATTTTGTTTGTATATACCACATGGTGGTAAATGCTGTTTAGCACTGCTTTATATTGCTTAACACATGGCAATCATGCCTTAGGTGGTGCTACAGGGCTGCCTATGTCGGATGCACATACTACCCTCCCTGTACATGTTTGAAAGCAGGTAGTGTCAAATTAGGCATCCCTTTTACTATATGTGCGAGTCAGAGAGAGGAATCATTTCCAGAGTTCCTACTGAGCCAGTGTATGTGCTATGCATTGCCTCTTTGCCAAGGCCAAAGCATACTGGGCATGCCTCCTTCTGCCTACTGGGGCAGGCTCAGGTTGTTCCTCCTCTGAGTCACGCTCTGCCTGTGATGGCCTTGGCAATGGTGGGGGGCTGTTTGGCCCAGGCCTATGCTGGTCCTGCTGCAGCTGTTTCCGCAGGATCATATTATGTAGCATAGCACATACCATGACAATTTGGGTACATGTAGTTGGTGAGTACTGCAAGGCTCCACTAGATGTGTCCAGGCACCGGAACCGTGACTTGAGCAGCCCAGACACACGTTCGATTACATTACATGTTTGTGCGTGTGCCTCATTATGGCATTCCTCTTCAGGTGTGTGTGCGTTTCTGATGGGTGTCATCAGCCACGGCTCCAGTGCATAGCCAGCACCCCCCACTAGGTGACCATGTGGGATGTCCCCATTGGCAAATGTCTGGTACAGCTGCGTCAGATGCCAGATATGGGAATCATGGTAGCTTCCTGGGCAGCCTGCACACACATTCAGTATTATGCCCTGGGCATCACACACAACCTGGCAGTTGATGGAGGGGACACCCTTGCGATTGAAATAGACCCTAACCCACTCGCCAGCTGGTGCTTTGATGCATATGTGCATGCAGTCTATTGCACCCACTACCTCAGGGTATTCCGCTATTTGCTGGAAGAGACGCATATTGCTGGCCAATACCTCACAGGAATTGGGGAAATATACATGATCACCGACATGTACTGACATGGCATCCAGGAACTGGTGTAGTACCCTGGATGCTGATGCCTGTGATATCCCCATCATATCACCAGTTGGTCTCTGGAAGGTACCTGTTGCTAATATTCTTAGGCCAACACATACCTTGGTTTCCACTGGGATGGGTTCCCCTCTGTTGGTTATGTGTGTGAGGCATGGCCTGCACAGCTCAGCAATTTGCTGCAAGAGGTCTCTGTCCACTCTATAGCGCTCCACTATCTCCAGCTCATGTAGCCCCTGGTAGGTTACCCTGGGCCTGTACACTCTTCTCCGTCTCCTCACTGTGGGTTGTCCAGCAGCATTTCCATTGTCACCACCCTCAGCATGTTGCATATGTCGCCTTATAACAGCAATGGCAGCCCCTAACATTTCTTTGTCTCAGTAAAGCTTTTTCAGTTTTCACTTCTATTAGCTTACTGCAGTGTCTGTTGTGAGAAACATACTGGACTGTTGTTTGCAGAGTTTTAAGTGCTAGGCTGGGCTGGGCTAGTGTACTGCCTGTGTAATTGCCTGATTCTGATTGTTTTCACCTGCTAGCTGTGCTAGTACTCCCTGGTAGCTTCCTACTATTTGTTGTGCTTCCTTTTTCCTTTCTGTTTCCTCAGGAGGGGGGGGGGGTGCCACGCACACAAACGCAAGCACGCGCACAGCAGCTATTACGGGCGCACACATGCTTACACGGACTAAAACTTGCTTATTCTGGTTACCATGGGCGCACACCAACGAAAACGTGCTTACAACGCTTTAAACAGCCTTATACATGCTTACTCTGACTTAAACACGCGCACTCACACTTACACTCGCACACTCTGTCTTACTCGGGTTTACACACGTGCACACGCGCGCATACTAGTTCAGCAAGAAACGTTGGTGTTATCCACGGCATACACCTTCCATTTCTTGGCTTTCCCTAGCCTCTCTGTTGACACACCTCTTTCCATGATGTATAAATGACAGCTGACACATGCCACTCTGCTCCAATGAGCTTCACTTCTTTCATACATACTCCCCTCAAGATGTCACCTATCTTCTACTCTGTTACTCCCCATATCCTACTCCTACACTCCACTGACTGTGCTCATTTGCTATGTAAACTTGCGATTCACTATTCTAACAGTCATTTACATAGGATTGCCTACTGATACTTGGTTACATCTCTTAGACTGAGCCCCCCTCCCCCTTAGCAACCTCTACTCGGTGGCCATGTTGTCTTCAGCCTGCCATTCCCTTGCATTGTACATTAACAATTTCAATAAAATCCACATTTGTGGGTTTTAATTTTTAGTATTCTGGGTTTTAGAGTGCAGCCCGTTGGTGCGGCGCTGCACTACGTTTAAACATCGGAAATCAGTGAAAAAAAAAAAATTATTTTCATATTGCATCAGGAAACATTTCCAATGGCCATATATTTGGCCATTGGCATGCTTCCTGCACTGGATGCAACCTTTATTTGGAGCTGTGATGACTCCGTTTTGCTATTTGCAGAATGGTACTCAGTTGTCAACTGAGTACATTTCTGCAAATAACTCTGCTCTTACTTGGACAGGTTCGGGTTTCCTGAATCGCAAATCTACCTCATTTGCATGCCTTTCACCTGCAATTGAGGTAATTTGCATATCCCAGCCCTGTCCGTGTAAGATCCGTTTTAGGAACTCTTTTACACACCCCTACAGGCTGTTCCTGGATCGCTCATCGGACATGATGGCTGCATGGAGTCTTACTCTACTCTAAGACTCCATGCAAGCCTTCGTGAATCCGGCCCAATGTTTTTTTCATTTGGGGTTGAGTGGAAGATGAATGTAGGCTGTCCTGTAAAATTATATGGCTTTAGGATGAAGAAAAGTGTGGGTGATGAAGGTTGAGGGAAGTGTGCATGTGCTATCACTTGGTTTGAGTAGTGTTTTTGCTGATGTATATTTGCAGAGAACTGAGGAATTGGCAGACAGATAAGAATCAGAAGAGGGAGCTGTAAAAAGAGGAGATGATGTTACATGAGATTTATGATTATTCCCCAAATGCTTTTTGTCTGATGGACAAAACAGCAAAATAACAAAAAAAAAAAAGAATTGCTGAAAGCCACTTTCAGCAAATAGGAAATATTTTTTTTTAGCAGAGGGCTTTCTATATACCAACTCCACTTTTACACTACAGTGTTCAAATGGCAACAGTTCTCATTTGCTTAAAGTGGCTTTCAGTGATAATGCCAGAGAGCAAGCATTGTTTGGTTAATACACAAGTTACACTGGGTGTGGTAAAATAAAGGAAAAAATGAAAGCATATACAAATAAGTAGAAAATGTTGATATAAGGAATATGCCTGTGTATTTAAGCCGGGGCATTTTTGAATGGGAAGTGGCAGGGAAAAGTTGCAATAAACTGGATGAACTGGGGTTGGATGGGAAACTGGGGATGAGAAGGGAGCAAAGTGAGCATAGCTCACAATTTAGTACGAGACAATCAATTCGTACAAGGAACTGAATGCTGAGGGAATCAAACTCTAGAGTACAAGGTGTCCCTTGTTATTAGATCATTGCCTTAATCCTCTGTGCCAGGTCTTTGTAACAAAGCTGCTGCTTAAGATTTATCTCATGTTTATAGCGTAACATTGGGTATTAGTAAGGTACAATTGTACTTTGTACTAATTAGGATAGATCAATTAGGTGTAATAATCATTTTATTCTGAAAAAGGTACATAGCAAAATAAAATAATAATAATAATAACCAACATCTCATAAATGCAAAGGGAATGGATGTGTGTTTTGTTTCAATATTTAAATGAGTTAAGTGTTTCATGATGTTACTTCCTGTAAAGGCAATAATGCCGAGGCACTAGAAGCATTATTAAACTTGGTCTGCACTTATAAGTTATTATTATTGTTAGTTATTAACCTCTCTGAGCTAATTAAAATGCTTATAATATGAAGCAGAGAAAGGCAACCTGTTATTATCCAACTACACTGGAGTATTCCTACCACCTTCTCACAGAAATATTGTTTCCCAGAAATTGTTCATTCAACTTAGAGTCTACCTCTAAATCAGGCAGTTTAAATCTGCTATTTCCCCTGGAAACTAAATATTTTACAATCCTTATTTAATTTTTATCTAAGAGCCAAGAAGTCTAGTTACCCTAAGCATCTGACCACATTTTTAATATTAAATGTAAATTGCTGGTGCATACTCTGTGTACTACACAGTGTATCTCCCTTCCTTCTTGAATTTGTTATTGTTTACTTTACCATCTTCATTGTACAATGCATTAATGTCACACTAATTACTTAATGTCGGAAAGCAGACAATCCAGCTTAAAATTTAAGAATGCAATGCTATTAGTTAAAATACCCGCAAACTGATAATGTTTTCCTATATTCCACACCTTAGGAAAAATATATCATTTGCTAGTAGCAGCTGGTGACTTCAAAATAAGGGGAATATGCAGAGACCAACTGAATGATGGGGATAACTGTATGAGATGGGGGTAAATTATGGCAGGCCAATGACTTTTTAGCTCTCATTAAACACCAGCTGGAGTCAAGTCACTTTCATCAATAGTCTGCCTCAGCACCAAATCATTTTAGCCACTTTACTGACAATACAACCTTGATGCCTGATTGCAATTGAATACATTCATACATGCATACAAATATTTCGAGTACAGGTAACAATGCTTTTCTTGACTGCCAATACACCTAATCAATTATTCCTATAATAAGTGTCAAGACTGTTCTTAAAATATTGTCTGATGATTCCCTTCTACTTTTTGAAAACCGCAAACATTCCCAAAGGTAGTTCTTTCTAAATGCCCTATATACATGAATAAGGTCTCCAATAAAATATCTATATGAAACACTTTACAAGTTCATATATTCTAGATTTTTCAGAATAACTTAATATCTTGATGCCCTTGGTATATTTCCAATGTACTCGTTCCAGTTTACATGCTTGTTTTCTTGTAAGATTTGAGTCTAATGTAACTAATAAACAATGGCTTAATCATTTCTGATTTCCTAGACTTTATAAACCTTTTTATACAATTAGAAAATCTCAAACCTGGATCTACCCATATATCCCAGTCCTTCAATGAATCTACAGTTTCAATCACTGCGTGTTGTATTAAATATTCACTGTTCAGTTTATCTCTCCCAAACCTCATATACTTATCTTTTGATGTATTTATTAGCACATTATTCTCCTATGCCCAAATGATCAATTAAGTAAATTTTGTTTGCAGGCATGCCCTATCTATAATACGTAATCAGTTTACCCATTTTCAAGTCATCTTCTTACAGACTGTATTTTATTTATTTATTTCAGTTTGTTAACCGAGAAAGTCCATTGGGCCAAGGTAGCCCATTTTCAATGGAGGCCCGAGGAGAAAAGCTCCAGACAAAAAGACAATATACAATGTATTAGTACAGCATATAAGAACAGCAGTTTATCATTCAATATACAGCAAGACAAGATTTTACATATTTTGAAATGTATGAGCTGAGTCAATCACTTGTAAGATATTTACAAAAATAATAAATTCATGTACATATAAATACAATACATGTATTTAGGCAAAGGGATTTTAGAGGGATGAATTGTAGTTGTGGCAGAGATTTGAGTAGAAAAGAATAGGAATAGGTGTTAGGAGGTTTGCTATTGAAATATCGAATGGCACTACATCGACTGTACTATAGTCGAACACGGAAGTTCGAAAATAGTAATGTCGACGACAAAAAAACAATCTAGGACTGTGTTTTAACATGGGTCGAGGTTGGGGAGATGTTTGTAGTTCTGAATAATACTGAACACCTACCTCGACCCATGTTAAAACCATTCCTAGATTGTTTTTTTGACGTCGACATTGCTATTTTCGAACTTCCGTGTTCGACTATAGTACAGTCGATGTAGTGCCGTTCGACATTTTAATTGTAAACCGTGTTAGGAATCAGGTAGGATGGGTGCAGGAGCACTCCCAGAGGGAGGATAGGTGAGAGTGGAGTAGGGTTTTAAAGGAAGGTAGGTTCAGGGTGGTTCTAATATGAGGGGGAAGAGAGTTCCATAATCTGGCAAGGGAGAATTATAGTAGAAGTTGCCCCAGTGCGAGTAAAGGCTTGTAAAGTTCTAAGAGGTTCTGATTTGTGGATCTAAGTGTTTATGTGGTTGGTGAAGTTTTAGGGAAGAGGAGAGTGATGGACAGTTAGAAGGTTTAAAAATCAGCTTGTGTGCTGTAGCTAGTTGAATGAAATTTAGGTAGCCAGGAAGTTCCAACCAATTTAGAGCATGTAGGGAGTTGCAATTGTGTGTAGAAGATTTGGATCCTGTGGCAAACTTTGAAATTTTGTTATAGCATGAGGAAAGTTTAGATTTTAGGGATGATTGGAGGTTAGAAAGTAATGGAGCTCCATACAAAAGGGAGGGTAGGAGGTAGGTGGTAGATAGGAGTTGTCTAGAAGAAAGGGAAAGGTAGTGTCTGTGTCGATAAAGCATTCCAAGTTTTTGATGAGTCTTTTTAATATTGGTTTGTAGGTGGATGTCAAATTTTAGCTGGTCATCGATAAGGATGCCCAGAAGTTTTGTATGGGAAACTATTTCAATAGATGTTTTGTTTAGGCTAAGTATTGAGAAGGATGCTTTGTCGACTGCAGTATGTCTAGAAGGGGTAAAGATCATTATTTTGGATTTAGAGGCATTTAGGCTAAATGATTGTCAAGCATCCAGGACTCAGTGGAAGAGAAGGCCTCTTGAATAAGGTTTATTAGTAAGGGAAGAGTTTTGGCTGAGCAGATGATAGTGGAATCGTCTGCATATTGCACCAGTTTAGCATTGGGGATTTTTTAGTGGAAATCATTGATGAAAATGTTAAATAGTAAAGGACCCAAAATAGAGCCTTGGGGTACATCTGTTGGGGTGTGAAGGAAAGAGGAAGTGCAGTAGTTCCATTTTACAGCTTGTTCCCTGGCTGAGAGATAGCTGGAGAACCATTTGATAGAGGAGGGGGAGAGATTAAGATGGGCGAGTTTAGAAAGCAGAAGCTCATGAGAAACAGTGTTGAAAGCTTTGGATATGTCGAGAAGAAGGGTAGAAACTATGTTCCCAGAGTCGCGAGCAGAGTTAATGATTTTGAGGAAGGAGAGAAGGGCAGTGGTGGTGCTATGTCCTGGTCTAAACCCATGTTGGGTAGGATTTAGTAGATGGTTGTCCAGTAGGTAGGGTAATAGGTGGTGGTGAATACATTTTTTGAGTATCTTAGAGATAGGGGATAGGATAGCAATAGGGAGGTAGTTGGAGATTGAACAGTTTGTACCTCCTTTATGGAGGGGGGTGATGAAGGCTTTTTTCCAGAGGTATGGTACATAGGATTCCTGAATGGAGCGATTGATTAGGACAGTGATAGGAAGGGCTATCCCATCTGCAGCTAGTTGGAGAAAGTTGGATGGAATGTCATCTGGGGCATTACAGCAATGTTTTAACTTTTGTAGGAGCTTTTTTATAGTGTGGGTAGGAATGGATTTGAGAGTAAAAGGGGAGGACTTAGGGTTCGTGGGTGTTACATTTTTGGTATCAGTTAAGTTGGTGAGATGTTGTTAGGGAAGGAAGAGGTGAGTTTGCCTATGGAGTCAATGAAAAAGGAGTTGAATTGAGTGGCTAGGTGGAGGTCGGGTGTGTCTGGGTTGTGGCACAGGTTCTCTTTTTTGCCTGGGGATAGTATTGCTGAAATACTGTTCCAAAATTTCCAGGGGTTGGTTTTGTGTTTTTGTTGAAGTTTAAGGTAGTAGGATTTGCGGTCAGTGGCTATTTGTTTTTTTACTTGATTACGTAGAACACCTCATATGAAAAAGATAGATCTGAAAGATACAATCTAAACAAATATGGTTCCAGGATAAAGCCCTGTGGGACACCGTGATTATAAACTTGAATTTCACCTGCCCATTTGCTGTATGACACTTGCCATATCCTATTTGTAAGCCATACAACTATCTTTCTTATCAACATGAAATTAAATCTACATAAATTTCATCACAGAGCAATTTTTCATTCATGGCTGTTATTATATTACTATAGAATGTCATGTTACAGGTGATAATAGATTTGTTTTCAACATATGTATACTGATATATGGTTTCAAGTTCAAGCTTTTCCAGTTCTGATAATAATTTATCCAGTAAAACCTCCATTATTTTTCCACAACATGAAAATACACTTCTAGGTCTGTATGACTCTAAGTCTGTCCTACTCCATTTTCCCTTAAATACAGGTTTAACAAGTGCAGGTCTACAATCTTGAGGAATCACCTTATATTTACACTACCTAGTAAATAACAGATATAATGGTACAGTAAGTTTTTGCCAGATTGTTCTCAGGTCTTATTACTAATTCCAATTCCTCCCTGTGCTTTGTTTGGGTCCAGTTTGTGTAGTTCTTTTAAAATATAATCTAATTTGATTTCAGTATCTGAGGTTACCTGGATGTCCCTAGGACAATTTATCACAATGTTTATTGAGCTAAACTGTTATGCATAAGAATTTATAAATATATCTATAATCTGTTGTGTCTGAGAAAAAAAAATTAGAACCTACACACAGTTTATCAATTTTTATGTTGTTACTCCTTCCAAATTTTATGTATCTATGAAATGGATTCCTATTATGTTCAATATTTTTATATACATTTTCTTCAAAATTTTCTTGAACTTGGCTCACAGTATGTTTAATTTGTCTGTCCAGCTTGTTTATTTCAGTTTTCAAAGTCTTTGTTTGATCTCTTTTCTATTTCTTATATTTTTGTCTCTCACCTTAATGAAGTATCTTGTTCTTATGGAAATATATCCTCCTGGAGTTGTGTCCCTAGATCCTGATGTTAAACAAAATGGGCAGCCCTTAGGTGAAAACAAATCCATGGTATCTATTATGCTACATAATGGTCCTCTCCCAGTGTACCCACTGCCATTTTCTCCCAATTCTGGCTACCCCATTCCATCACAACAGATAACATGCTTTGAGCTGAGTATGAAAAAGGTCTATGGAGATCATTGTTCTACCCAACAAAGCAAATAAAATAATTAAAATAAATTAAAACTTTTTTTCTTGTTTTATAAACTTCATCTTTTTCTTCCATCCTTTCAACAAAGCATAACTAACCAAAACTACAGTGTAATAACTGTGGATGAAGGAAATGCATTAAGCTGCAGGCTGTGGTGTGAGAAACTGTTGGGTTGTTTATGCTCTGAGCTACATTTTAAAGTTTAGATTAAAACTCTTGATCCAGTGATAACCTAAACAAAAGTAACGATCAAGGAAATAAATTCATTCTTTTTCCTTTCATAGAATAAATATGTTGTGCTCAGAGCTGGTAAATCTAAGCATGCAAATGCTATTGAGGATAAGTAAATCATACTTGTGAGTAGTGCTTGCATCTCAACCCCTTAATAACAAAATAGCCACCTTCTGTGTACACCTCTGGTGTTAAATTGGAATTAAAGTGAAAAAACAATTGGCCACTGACTTGTTATCATACACACACACGCGCACACACACACGCACACGCACACACACACACACACACACACACATATATAGATATATATATATATATATATATATATATATATATATATATATATATATATATAAGCACTTTAGAACCTCGAATTCCTGAAAACATGAACCTCACATGATCGAGCCCATATGATCGAGTTTTCAAAAACTCGAAAGTCTAAAGTATTAAAAAAAAAACACTTTAATTAAATATAATATTTTGGCAGTGGGACAAGCCCCCCTGCACCCTCCCTACTTAAATTTACAATCTCTGTGATTGCAATATAGTGAGGAAATGGGAAATCTCCCATTCTGTGCTTCTGCATAAAGCGTGGAATGGGAGAGTTCCCTTTTCCCCACTATAGAGTGATCTCGGAGTTGGTATATTTAAGTAGGGGGTGTGGGGAGTGCAGGGGGGCTTGCCCCCCTGCAGAAATGATGTGTTTGACTATTTTTTTTGTTTACTTCACTTCTGAATTTCGAGTGTTTGAAAACTCGATCATATGGTCTCGAACATATAAAGTTCAAGTTTTCAGGAATTCGAGATCTGAAGTGAATCCATATATATATATATATATATATATATATATATATATATATATATATATAGATATATATATGGATGCACTTTAGATGCTAGAAATTCTGAAATATCAAATTTCAGAATCTCGAGCCCATAAAGTGGAAATCCTACAAGATCCTACTTACAAGCAGGGGGGCAAGCCACCCTGCACCCTCCTACTTAAATATACCAACTCTAAGGTTGCTTTACATAGACAAACGCATGAAACACCACCACACAAGCTACATTCCCCTCACACACACACATCACAGTAACAAAACACACTGACACACACTACAGCCCCTACCCAAAACTCTTAAAACATGAACACTTACCTGAATCCTTGAACACAGAGCATCACCAGAAATGCTAATTCAACATCTCTGAAATGCGAGATTTTGAATTTCGCATTTCTGGGTTTTCGATCTTGTAGGATTTCCACTTTATGGGCTCAAGATTTTGAAATTCAATATTTCAGAATTTCGAGCATGTAAAGTGAATATATATATATATATATATATATATATATATATATATATATATATATATATATATATATATATATATATATATATATATATATATATATATATATATATATAGATATATATGTCCCTCAACCCACATCCTGCCCTCCTAAGAAGGCATTCTGATGTGTACACCTCAGAGGTTAGCCTAGGATGAACATGAAAGAACAAATGGTCAGAGTAATATATTTCAACTTTTTGATGACAGACATATAGATACACAAAATGCCTTTTTACCCTACCCTATAAACATTAGATACCTGCATACACATCTTATGTTTGTCAGAAAAGTGAAAAAGTTTTATTCTAAATCCTTTAATACAGCCAACGGTCTGGGGACTTTGTCCCTAACAATTTTTATAGTGTAGAAGTTGTGTGATGTATGTAATACTTATTTTGAAATATAAATACTTATCGCATGTTTTATTCTTCCATATAGCCAGAAGGGTTATGTTCTTCCTGGAGTATCACAACTATGTTCCAAAAACTGGGGAAAAGATATGCTAATTATGCACTGTCTTTATGATACCAAAAAGATGCTTAATAATCTTTTGTTAAGCACTAGTCTCACACTGGAAAATTAACTTTGTCCAGTGGCCACAACTAAAGAACATTGGGAAGCCATTAAGTTCTTCTTCTTGATATTCTTTAAGCTTGCATGCTGTGTTTACCACCTTTCTGATGCTCATCTTCACTGGCTGCTCTCTGCATAGCTCTTATCCAATTACTTTCAGCATCAGTAAAAATACCAGAAATAACCATGGACACTTTTTAAAATATTAGTACTACTAGCCCCAAACATTGTCAGAATAAGATGATGTGAATTACCAAGTATTTTTTTTCCCGAAGTAAAAGGAGTATGCAACTCTAATTATTGTCTTTGTGAAGTATAATCCACTACCTTTTCACCCAACATCACTCATTTTAGAAAAGTTTAGAAGGAATAGAACTAAATTTTGAGACAAAATCAGGGACAGTCGAAAGGTATGTTGCTTTATAGCATGACATGCGTTGCAGTTTTCTAAACAATGAAGGCTGATTAAACTGTTGTTCCCTCTAATTTTTGTTGCACATAGGAGCAGATGAAGCTCCATGCACTATAAAGAATTATGACTAGACGTGTCTGATGATACTTTTTTTTTTTTTTTTTTTTTTTTGCTATTTCCTGACATCTGTTTCACAAACACATATCACCCTGGCTATGACTAGAGACCTGTTCATAATCCTCTATGTATTTACCCCCACCACCATATACTGTATGTGTTCACAAATAAAGCTTGTAGTAACAGCCACTGGTGCCCCATTTAGAACCCACCACTGTCACAATCTCAAACAACTGGGATGGTTAGAACTTCAGAATCAACTACTTTGTCAACAACTTACCATCACCCAAAAGATCCTTTACCATCCTAAGAATACTCCAGTACTCACTAATCTGATTACCCCTTACAAGAATCTTGCAACACTACGCTCAGCTAATAAACTTCTAGTTTCCACTCTGAAATCCAACAACAAGGCTGGAGACTCATTATTATCTAACACAGTGGGGAAAACCTGGAGCCTTCTTCCCTATGAACTCTCATCTCTTTCTTCCACACTAAGCTTCAAAAATATCTTAAAGAATATCTTAAAGCACACTGGCTATGTCCCTGCTCTAACCCTGACTAATATCCCACTCCCTTTTCTTCTCTCTCCCTATACTTATCTGCGCTATTGTTTTTACTATGTCTATCTTCTATTTATCTCTAGCTGACAAACCCTTATAACTACTAAGCTAACCATCAAATAGTAATTAACTGACACTTCCTTCTTAATACTTTACAAGAGTGTTTCTTACTCTAATGAGCTAGCACTATACTGTACTACCTTATCTCTACCTGTCTATATGTTTTTACATTTATACTGCAGTCAACCTTAAAATGTTATTAAACTACTAAGTATTAGTTTGTATGTCTGATCTAAAATAATGTATTGCATCATATGTTATCACAAGTTTTACTAAGCTACTCTGTATAAGTTAGTATCTCTGATCTAAAATAATTTATTGTATTTTATGTTACTATTGCATATAATGTATTCTTATGTTACTATTGCCTATATTGGAGCTTTTTTCCCTGGGCCTCTACTGAAAATGGACATATATCCAGCTAGACTAGCCTGGTCAACAAAGTAAAATAAAAATAAATAAATAAAATAAACAGTTTTTCACACATACTGACACAATCTGACAAGTAAGATTTATAGCAAGATGGACACAGGCATGTGTGTGCACATAGTATTTTACAAGCATAGACACACACACACACACACACACACACACACACACACACACACACACACACACACACACACACACACACACACACTAATGCTTATCTAAAAGCAAAGTGGAGGTGTTCCAATTCAACTATTGCAAATCTTTAGGGTGTTGGAGGAAACCAAAGCACCTTCATAAAATTTACACAAGATACATGGCGGACATGCAGGGACCATAGATAAGAAATCTCTACCAAGGACAGTGAGATGGCAATGATACTTGCTGTTCTACTGTGCCAATGATCAGTTGCTATCACATCAATCTTAGCCAGACCTCCAAAAAACTATCTGTTAGTGTGTAAAGTGCTGACATTTCACTGTGAGAGAAAGTGAAACAATTATGTTCAACTGTCTTATTTTAGATATAATGCACCCCCTTCACACAGTCATTTTCTTCCAAAAAACAGGATTTATATCCATTATTTATAGTACTTTTTTGACTGTGTGCACTTCAGATGTCTGATTGTGTTTAAAAAAATGCCACTGCAAAGTATTTCAGCTTGCCACATCCAAATGCATGCTATGTCTGTAAAGTCAGATTAATGACTGTTTAACTTGATCAAGACAAAAATAGCCAGTCATTTCAATCACAGACAGCCCCTTTACCCAGAAATTATAGACATATTTTGCCTGTATATGCTTCAGGTTTCTGGTTGTGCTAAACACAATGGCCACAGTAATATATGTTTCACTTAAACAGCAGCCTACTTAAAGAATTCATATTTACTTCAAAAATACACATCAGTCCTACAACTTCAGATTTGTCACTATTTAACTTGAGCAAAAGACAGAAAAATCAGTGAGGTTTATCAACAGAAAGCCCCCATACCCAAGAATTATAGCCATTTTGGAATGTGTACAGCCCAGGTATCCAAATGTGACAAAAATAATGACCAAAGTAATGCATTGCAGCTGTTTTTGCATAAACAGTAGCCATAGTAATGTATTCCAGTTTTCTTTATACAGATATACATTAGTCATAAAAAGCAAGAATAATGACTGATTCTGACATCATTTGCTCAGCTTAAACAGTCAGACTCATTTTAATAATTTACATTCAGCCTCTGTATCTGACTATAGTCAATTTTCAGACATCTGATTGTAGTAAACAAATATAATTTGTCATAATAATTTATTTTGTACCACACACATATGTGCAGAGATGTGTTCATCAAATACAGACACCTTACTGGCTGTATATACCTCTAATGCCTGACTGTTATCAGAAAAATAAATAATGTTCATAGCAATGTATTTCAACTTGCTGCAGACTAAAGTATATGATGCAACTTAATGCAAGCCATCCTACACATACAAACACACACTCATACACATACACAGATATACATACATACATACATGCATACACAGGTGTGCCCAGCAGATATAGCAACTTTATTGACTGTGGAAACACTGAAAAAGAATGTTTGTCCATGCAGCTAAAGACAACTGAACAACAAAATAGCGTATGTAATGGATATGAATATAGCCACTTCTGGACACCAGAAATAATCAAAATAGCAAACAATTTATGAAAACAGTAAATGTTTAAGTACTTTCTTCCACCTAAGCTGTGGACTTCATCAGAACCATTAATTAATCCAGATTGTCATTTAAATAAACAATTAAACAGGCCATGTGACTGGTTCAATTTCTTTTAAAGAAACATTAATTTAATCTAACATTCAAACACATATTAAACCAGACACGTATAAAATCAACCATATAAGCTAAAATCCATCACACACACACACACACACACACACACACACACACACACACACACACACACACACACACACACACACACACTAATGCTTACCTAAAAGCAAAGTGGAGGTGTTCCAATTCAACTATTGCAAATCTTTAGGGTGTTGGAGGAAACCAAAGCACCTTCATAAAATTTACATAAGATACATGGCGGACATGCAGGGACCATAGATAAGAAATATCTACCAAGGACAGTGAGATGGCAATGATACTTGCTGTTCTACTGTGCCAATGATCAGTTGCTATCACATCAATCTTAGCCAGACCTCCAAAAAACTATCTGTTAGTGTGTAAAGTGCTGACATTTCACTGTGAGAGAAAGTGAAACAATTATGTTCAACTGTCTTATTTTAGATATAATGCACCCCCTTCACACAGTCATTTTCTTCCACAAAACAGGATTTATATCCATTATTTATAGTACTTTTTTGACTGTGTGCACTTCAGATGTCTGATTGTGTTTAAAAAAATGCCACTGCAAAGTATTTCAGCTTGCCACATCCAAATGCATGCTATGTCTGTAAAGTCAGATTAATGACTGTTTAACTTGATCAAGACAAAAATAGCCAGTCATTTCAATCACAGACAGCCCCTTTACCCAGAAATTATAGACATATTTTGCCTGTATATGCTTCAGGTTTCTGGTTGTGCTAAACACAATGGCCACAGTAATATATGTTTCACTTAAACAGCAGCCTACTTAAAGAATTCATATTTACTTCAAAAATACACATCAGTCCTACAACTTCAGATTTGTCACTATTTAACTTGAGCAAAAGACAGAAAAATCAGTGAGGTTTATCAACAGAAAGCCCCCATACCCAAGAATTATAGCCATTTTGGAATGTGTACAGCCCAGGTATCCAAATGTGACAAAAATAATGACCAAAGTAATGCATTGCAGCTGTTTTTGCATAAACAGTAGCCATAGTAATGTATTCCAGTTTTCTTTATACAGATATACATTAGTCATAAAAAGCAAGAATAATGATTGATTCTGACATCATTTGCTCAGCTTAAACAGTCAGACTCATTTTAATAATTTACATTCAGCCTCTGTATTTGACTATAGTCAATTTTCAGACATCTGATTGTAGTAAACAAATATAATTTGTCATAATAATTTATTTCGTACCACACACATATGTGCAGAGATGTGTTCATCAAATACAGACACCTTACTGGCTGTATATACCTCTAATGCCTGACTGTTATCAGAAAAATAAATAATGTTCATAGCAATGTATTTCAACTTGCTGCAGACAAAAGTATATGATGCAACTTAATGCAAGCCATCCTACACATACAAACACACACTCATACACATACACAGATATACATACATACATACATGCATACACAGGTGTGCCCAGCAGATATAGCAACTTTATTGACTGTGGAAACACTGAAAATGAATGTTTGTCCATGCAGCTAAAGACAACTGAACAACAAAATAGCGTATGTAATGGATATGAATATAGCCACTTCTGGACACCAGAAATAATCAAAATAGCAAACAATTTATGAAAACAGTAAATGTTTAAGTACTTTCTTCCACCTAAGCTGTGGACTTCATCAGAACCATTAATTAATCCAGATTGTCATTTAAATAAACAATTAAACAGGCCATGTGACTGGTTCAATTTCTTTTAAAGAAACATTAATTTAATCTAACATTCAAACACATATTAAACCAGACACGTATAAAATCAACCATATAAGCTAAAATCCATCATTTGCCACAAAATAACCATAGTATTAGCAAAAATAAAAAAATAAATAAATAACAATCTAAAAAGTAATGAATGCTGTAAATAAATAACTTAAATTATAATGTTAATGTTCTTTGCTTTAATCAAGGAACTATAGAGATGTGGTAAGTGATGGATTTTAGCTTATATGGTTGATTTTATAAGCAATCCTACTGCTAGCATATTAAAATTAAGTTGAAAGATGAATGAACAAACTTAAACCCTGAAAAAGTAAGACGAGAAAAAATAGAGTGTTGTAAAAATTACAGAACATAGCCAAATACCCATCAATGAAGGAGAATAATTAGTCAGAACAAAAGGGTAAGGGCACAAGAAGGGAGAGATAGCAGACGATTCAAACAGTAGGAAGGATGAAGAAGAATGTTGAATATATTTACACTTATTTTGACTATATTCATGTTATGTACATTGTTTAAAGTGTAGACTCATCCACTGAATTAAATGAATGAACATATAATTTGGGAAAATGCTGGTAGGCTCAGTCATGATTTCCACAGCAACAAATCTGAGTGGTTTCACTTGTATGCTTTTAAGGATTTATGGAAGTCATCTAGGGAGGATGTACTGATGAAGTGATGGTGAGTGTACCCAAGGGTGAGAGAATGGTGATTGGAGCAGATTTCAGTGGGCATGTTTGTGTAGGGAACAGAGGGGATGAGGAAGTGATGGGCAGGTATGGTGTTAAGGAGAGGAATGCAGAAGGCCAGATGGCAGTGGATTCTGCAAAAAGGATGGACATGGCTGTGGTGAATACGTATTTTAAGAAGAGGGAGGAGCATAGGATGATGTACAAGAGTGGAGGAAGATGCACACAAGTGGGTTATATCTTATGCAGGAGGGCCAGTCTGAAGGAGATTGGAGACTGTAAAGTGGTGACAGGAGAAAGTGTAGTTAGGCAGCATAGAATGGTGGCCTGTAGGATGATGTTGGTGATCAAGAAGAGGAGAACAAGTGTAAGAGCGATGCTAAGGATCAAATGGTGGAAGTTGAAAAAGGGTGATTGTGAGGTGGAATTCAGGGAAGAGTTAAAACAGGCACTGGGGGGGCAGTGAAGAGTTACCGAATAACTGGGTAACTACAGCAGAGATGGTAAGGGAGACAGCTAGAAAGGTGCTTGGTGTGATATCTGGACAGAGAAAGGAGGACAAGGAGACCTGATGGTGGAATGAGGAAGTACAGGAGAGTATACAGAGGAAGAGGCTGGTGAAGAAAAAGTGGGATTGTCAGAGAGATGAAAAAAGTAGACAGGAGTATAAGGAGATGAGGAGCATGACAAAGAGAGAGGTGGTGAAGGCTAAGGATAAGGCATATGGAGAGTTGTATGAAAGGTTGGACACTAAAGAGGGAGAAAAGGATCTGTACCGATTGGGTAGATAGAGGGACCGAGCTGGGAAAGATGGGCAGCCGGTAAGGGTGATAAAGGATAGTGAGGGAAATGTACTCACAAGTGAGGAGAGTGTGTTGAGCAGATGGAAAGAGTACCTTGAGGGGCTGATGAATGAAAGAATGAGAGAGAGAGAGAAGGTTGGATGATGTGTGGATAGTGAATCAGGAAGTGAAACAGATTAGCAAGGATGAGGTAGGACAGCTATGAAGAGGATGAAGAATGGAAAGGCTGTTGGTCCAGATGACATACCAGTGGAAGCATGGAGGTGCTTAGTAGAAATGGCAGTGGAGTTCTTAACCAGATTGTTTACTGAAATCTTAGAAAGTCAGAGGATGCCTGAGGAGTGGAGAAAAAGTGTTTTGGTACCTATTTTTAAGAATAAGGGTGATGTGCAGAGTTGTAGTAACTACAGAGGGATAAAACTGATCAGTCACAGCTTGAAGTTATGGGAAAGAGTAGTGGAAGCTAGGCTAAAAAGGGAGGTGTTGATTAGTGATCAGCAGTATGGTTTCATGCTAGGAAAGAGCACTACAGATGCAATGTTTGCTCTAAGACTGTTGATGGAGAAATATAGGGAAGGTCAGAAGGAGTTGCATTGTGTCTTTGTGGACTTGGAGAAAGCATATGATAGGGTGCCTAGAGAGGAGTTGTGGTATTGTATGAGGAATTCAGGAGTGGCAGAGAAGTATGCAAGAGTGGTACAGGATATGTACAAGGGTAGTGTGACAGTGGTGAAGTCTGCAGTGCGAGTGACAGATCTATTTAAGGTGGAGGTGGGATTACATCAAGGATCAGCTCTGAGCCCTTTGTTATTTGAAATGGTGGTGGACATGTTGACAGACGAGATCAGACAGGAGGCCCCATGGACTATGATGTTTGCAGATGACATAGTGATCTGATGTGAGAGTAGGGACCAGGTTGAGGAGACCCTGGAGAGGTGGAGATATGCTCTAGAGAGGAGAGGAATGAAGGTCAGCAGGACTAAGACAGAATATGTGTGTGTGAATGAGAGGAAGGATAAAGGAATGGTGAGGATGCAGGGAGTTGAGTTGGCGAAGGTGGATGAGTTTAAGTACTTGTGATCAACAGTTCAGAATAATAGTGAGTGTGGAAGTGAGGTGAAGAAGAGAGTATAGGCATGGTGGAATGGGTGGAGAAGAGTGCCAGGAGTGATTTGTGACACACAGGTATCGGTAAAAGTGAAAGGGAAGGTCTACAAGAGTGTAGTGAGACCAGCTATGTTGTATGGGTTGCAGACGGTGGCATTGACAAAAAGGCAGGAGTCAGAGCTGGAAGTGGCAGAGTTAAAGATGTTAAGATTTGCACTGGGAGTAACAAGGATGGACAGGATTTGGAATCAGTATATTAGAGGGTGAGCTCAGGTTGGACGGTTTGGAGACAAAGTCAGAGAGGCGAGATTGCATTGGTTTGGACATGTGCTGAGGAGGGATGATGCATATATTGGGAAAAGGATGCTAAGGATGGAGCTGCCAGGTAAGAGGAAAAGAGAAAGGCCTAAGATAAGGTTTATGGACGTGGTGAGAGAAGACATGCAGGTGGTTGGTGTGACAGATCAATATACAGAGGACAGGAAGAAATGGAAACAGATGATCTGCTGTGGCGACCCCTAACAGGAACAGCCAAAAGAGAAGATCCAGGGAGGATGCACTTCTGATTTCTTGAGGGATTCTATTGGAAAACAGTGGTTCTAGTTTAGAAAATTCATTTTCAGCCACAGCCGAATTATACTGTAGAATAAACAGTAGATTATAAACAATATTCTTGACAGATTATGTACAGTCTGTAAAGCAAAGGATGTTTTCAGAGCTGGACAGCAGTGGTCATTCATAAGCTTGTATATAAAAGTATTAAGAATGTATTGTGAACTATTTGTGTTTACTGATAATTTATTATTTATTATTATTTTACATTTGTTGACCGAGCTAGTCTAACTGGATATATGTCTGTTTTCAGTAGAGGCCCGGGAGATAAGCTCCATGACAAACTGTTAACATAAATAATTAAAAAAGAAATATACAAAAAAAAAACTGAAGTTATAGTACTATATGCACTGACACATCTAGTTAAAATGCACACTAGAGTTTCAAAAAATTACATGGGGTCCATTTCATAATGCAAAGAGCAGGCATACAATCTAGTTCAATGTACAGGTGAAGTACATCACTTAATGGCAAAGAAAAATACCGGTGGAGTACATCACTTAAATGGCAAAGAAAAATAAAACAGGCGGTATACAGTCTAATGCCATGTACACTGCATTACACAATAAAAGATGCTGCTCATGATCGGTATAAGTAATAATTAGTTACAAAGAAAAATGAAAATGTTTTTAATTTTTTTTTTCAAATAGGTGAGAGAGAGAAGAAATTAATGAGATACAGAGCAAAGAGGCTATATATTGTTAAAAAGGAAATGACAGAAGAATTAGTTAAAAGAAAAAAGGGGGAGACAGAGCATAGTTTGGGTAGAGGACAGGTTTAGGCAGGTTTAGCACAGTGGCATGGCCAGTGTGTTTTGAGAAAAAGTTTCAGTCTTTTTTTGTAGAGTGATAAAGAGGAAATAGAGGAAAGGTCACAGTGGAGAAGATTCCAGAATTTTCCCACAGTATTGGAGAAAAGAGAATCCCCAGCCCTGTTGTTTGATTTAGTTGTTTTGACTAGAAGTTTCTGAGATGAGCGTAAGGACTTCAGATTATTATAGGGAGTGATGATGGTAGAGAGACTAGGAGTATTGGAAGGTTGGTAGAGAGTATTATGTGTAATGATTAGTTGGTGGTACTTGATCAGATTCTGTTGTTCCAGCCATTCAAGCTGCTTTAAGTTAACACAGTGGTGAGTTTTAAATGAGTTACCAGTAGCAAATCTGGCTATATTATTGTAGGAGCTGTCCAGCTTACTGAGGTTGCCCTTAGATAGGTTGGTGAAAATGGAAGAGGCATAGAGGAGTGTAGAGATTAGATGAGTATGTGCAATAGTAGTTATAGCTGTGAGTGATAAGAAGGGTTTTATTCTGTACAGAGAGCCAAGTTTTTTGTTGACAGATTTAATTGTGTTGTTAATGTGTATATCAAAGGAAAGATTGTTATCTATGGTGACACCAAGTAGTTTGGTAGTTAGGTTGGGTGATATTATGGTGCCATTAGTGGAAGAAACAGAGAAATCTAAGGGGGTGGATTTAAGATTAGGATTGAAAAGGAGGAGTTTAGTTTTTTTGGGGGGTTTAAGAGTAAGCAACGATGAGTGAACCATTGTTCCACAGTGTTAAAGACATTTTGGGTAAGGGAGAGAAGGTCAGAGGAGGTTTTAACGGAGCATATAAGTGTAGAGTCGTCAGCATATTGTATGGAAGTAACTTGGGGAATTGCTTGATGAAGGTCATTGATGAATATGGAGAAAAGGTGAGGTCCTAATATGGACCCTTGAGGTACACTGAGGTTAACTGGTAGGTGGGTAGATAGAGTGTTACGCCAAAGTACAGCCTGTTGTCTTGTATTTAGGTAGGATTGGAACCATTTGATAGAGAGCGAGTGCAAGGACAGGGATTTGAGGATATCTATCAGAATTTGATGATTTACCATATCGAATGCTTTGGACAGATCGATAAATAGTGCAGTAGATAGCAAACTGCAGTTACAGTTTCTGTTGATACAATCTGTAAAGGAAAAGAGGACAGTGGTAGTGCTATGGGAAGGTCTGAAACCATGTTGACAGGTAGAGAGCAGGTTATTGTGGATTAGGTGGTCTAGTAACTGTCTCCATAATATTTGCCAAAGGGGAAAGAAGAGCTATAGGATGAAAATTGGAGAATTCAGTTGAGTTGCCACCTTTGTGCAGGGGGATAATACGGGAGACTTTCCAGATACTAGGGATGTGGCGTTCACTAATAGTTCTATTGATAAGAATGGAGATGGGGTAAGCAATCGATTTGGCAGATTTCTGTAAGTATTCAGCAGGTATTTGGTCTGCTGAAGGAGAGCATTGTTTCAATTTTTGGATTAGGGCAAGAATATGGGTTGTTGGGACTGGTTGGAGAAGAAATGGTGGGGGCGGAGTTTAGTTGTAGGTAGGTAACGTAAAATTAACAGATGATAATTGACTGGCTAGTGTTTGGATAGAGTCAGTGAAAAAGGAATTGAAGGCATTGGCAGTATACATGGGATTTTCTTGGTCAGTATTTTGTGGGCTTGGTGTACTGGATTGACCTGGATGTAGTAATTGGTTGACGCTCGTCCAGAACTTTTGTGGGTTGTTATGGTTAGTCTTCTGAAATTGAAGGTAGTAGTTTCTTTTATCTGATACTATAGCTTTCTTAATGTTATTTCTTAATTCTCTGAAAATTTGTTGGTCAGCAGGATTTTTGGTCATTCTCCATTTAGCCCAGTATTTATTTCTAAGGTGCATTTTCTGTTTTGTTTCTTTTGATAGCCATGGGACGGATCTGGTTTTGAATCTAATTGCACAGGTTGGGGCATGGAGATTGAGAATGGCTAAAAATTTTGAATTAAAGTATTGTGCTGCTTCTTCTAAAGGGAGGTAATTTAAGGGAGACCAGTTGCATGCTCTAAGTTCCTTTTGGAAGAGATCAGGGTTGAAGTTCTTTTTGGATCTGATATTCCTTTAGTGGTAGGAATGGGAGAATAGGATTTGTGCCTGATAATATAGGTAAGTGAGTGGTCACTTAAATCATCAGGAAGGGTTCCAGATTGATATGTTTGGGGATGGTTATTTATAAGAATCCAGTCTAATATGCTTTCCTTCTTCTTGTGTTTGTTTATCCTGGTGGGGGAGGTGATGGTTTGGGAGGAACAGTGAAGGTTAATGTGGGTGGTAGGGTGACTACTACTACAGCAATTCCAGTCAATGTTTAAATCACCAAGGATTATAGTTTCTTGGGGAAGGTGTTGAGATAACCAGCATAGGATACTTTCCATGGTGGTATTATTGTTACCGGGGGGTAGATAGATACAAATAATATAGATGGCTTTGGCTTTGTTAAGTTCCAGTTTGGATATGAGAATTTCTGCATTGGTATTTGGAGGTGGTTTAGTGTCATAGGTAATTAATTGTAATCCTGATTTAGATAGAATAGCAATACCACCACCCTTTTTGGCAACACGGTCGAGTCTTAGAATATTATACCCTGGTGGGATGATTTTGTTATCTTTAGTTGTAGGTTTTAGCCAGGTTTCTGTTAAACAAAGAATGTCAAAGGAGTAGATATCTAAGAGGGCATGGAGTTGAGCTATTTTATTGTTAATGCTTTGAATATTAAGGTGACCTACAAGGAGTGAATTAGATTGTCTAGTGATGACAAAATTAGTGGTTTGGTTGGGATTGGGGAGAGAGGTTGGGTTTGTTAATGGCCCTGGGTTTGGGTGAATGTCTCCATCTTTTAATAAGTGCAGGTGTTTGGGATAGTATGGACTAGGGAGTTTGCTATTTGTGAGTAGAGATTTCCTGGTATTGAGGTTGTTATATCTAATGTGGTGTATTCTGTGATATTTTGACAGTAGGTAACTAGGAGTAGTTGTTATGTTGGCATGGTTAGAGAGGAAGGGTAGATATAGGGAGCTGGTTTGTTTGTTAGGGTGGTGATAGTATGGAAGTAATGGAGTTTCATAGGAGGAGAGTATGTAAGCAACAGTCAGAGGTGGAAGTAGTATAATAATGAGTAATAGCTGGAAGTGAACAGTGGAGTGTGGTTTATTCATTTTAATGGGTGTATAAGTAATTGAGTTATATGTGGGTATGGAAGTAAAGCAAGTATGGAGGAGGTGTAGAGAGGGGTTATATGAGTAGATTAAGAGGAGAGGTTTGAGAAGGTAGGAGTAGAGATATTTGAGCAAATAAAAATGTTAATTAGAGTACTGGGTGGAGGAAGGGGTGTGGTTTGTAAGTATAAGTGTAGGACCCCAGGGGGTGGGTGGGAATAGGGGGTAGGGTGGGGAGTGGAGTGAGCCCACAGGGTGAACGGAGCAGGTAGAAACAGGTAAGAAGCAGCTGTGGAAGAAACAATCAGCAGTGAAGGCTTCAGGAGGTAAGTTTGCTAAGTCTTAAATAGGTAAGAACAGTGAAGAGAGAACCTAGAAATGGTAGTAAAAGATAGTATAGTACAGAGTGTAGTACGAGGAGCTAAAAAACAGGTCTAGGACTACAGAAAAATAAGGTAAGTAAAATAGACACAGGAGGACAAGAGTACAGATAGGATTGGGAAGAAGGGTGCCCCCTAATGGACAGGTCTATAAATACAGGTAGCTCTATGAGGGAGGTAGCTGTGTAAAGACAGGAGATGAGTGAGAGCTAGGATCGGGAGTTACATGTAGACACTAGATGGAGAGTGAGTGTTAGATATTAAAGAGGGAGGGGGGGGTAGAGGCTGCTGGCTGTCCTGACTCAGAACGTGCTTAGGCCCTATAGTAATGATACAGTGGTAGAGAAGTAATCTGGCAGTAGTTAGACAGCAAACATACTTTTCTTGTATCCTTGAGTGGGGATGCAGGGAGTTTAATGCTGAGAGGTGAACCCCACTGGAGTTTGGAGAGGGTCCTTTGGTTCCTATAGTCTAGTGTTGGAAGCACAGGAAGAGCAGGGAATCTTAAGGAGGAAAATAGACAAAGTGGGGAGAGAAAAATCAAAGTTAGCACAGGTTAGGCTAGTGTGGTCAAATTACACAAGATATTCACAGAGACCATGTATAAAGATAGTATCAATGCAGTTCCATTTACTTGGTGTTCAATTATTAGCAATGAAGCTTCTAATACTCTACACAATTCAGGTGCCAGAGGGCTACTTGTGGTAATCTCTATAAGAGAGCCATAGTTACAAGGCCATTTCTCGGCCTGAAACGCCAAAACATTAAATGTTGATAGTGATAAATGGCTGTTCTTCCAGTTAAGGTTAATGGGGTATCGCCGAGTTCAAGAGCCGATTACAGGCGTGACATAGAATGATAGTGGTGCAGGTATGCTCAGAACTGGCTTCGCTAGTGCGGCGTTCTAAATAAGTAGCCTGCTGCTACTTAAAAAGGTTCTAAAATACCTTAATTGTTGTATAATGTGAAAAGAAAGCGAAGTAACAGTTGGGTATGAGAGCAGGTTCAAATGCCCTCGCTAAGCCGCCACGTGTATGGCGCAGTTCAAAAGAGCCAAAATCCACTCTGGGGACCAGTGGTAAATGGTGAACCACCCAAGAAAGGTACCACTAGGGTACGAGAGTAGCTACAGCTGTTGCCGGCATTACAAAAAAGAACAGTAAAGTTCGGGGACTGGTTTAATTACACCAAACAGTAGATTGAAATGAGTTATCACATTTCTCTTGCCCAAAATAAAGTTACTGCTGAGTTTTAAACAGGTTCTGGCCATAGACGGCTAACATTAAACAAATAAGAATAGGGGATAAATTTAATCTATACCTCAAAGAAACACGAAAACTTCAGTTAGGTATGAGAGCAAGTTCAGATGCTTTCACTAAGCTGCCAGTCAGTTCAGAAAGGTCAAATTCAACTCTGGGGACCAGTGGCAAATGTTAAACCACCCATGAAAGGTATCACTAGGGTTCGGGAGTAGCTACAGCCGTTGCCGATTTACAACAGAACAATGAGGTTCTTGTCTGGTTTAATTTATTGGACAGAGCTAGCGCACTTCCCTTGCTCAAATAAGGTACCGCTGTGTTTGAAACCTGTTCTGGCCATTGTCAGCTAATATTAAACAAGTCCTTACAGGGTATAAGTTTAATCTATACCACAGCATGAAATAAAAACTAAGCTAGCATTCTACTGTTTCTTAACAAAAGAGGTGGGACACAACAATTGACCATGCCAGTAGGAATACTGGTTTTCTGAGAACTACACTATTCAATAAAAAGCATCGCACACATTAAACAAAGCTCTACAAGAGAGGCAGATACAAAGTAAGCTAATGATGTCAACACTTTTGTGAAATACATTAAGCAACAGCACTTATGGAGACATTGCAATTATATACATACTAAAGCTATGTAAACAGCATTAGAGTAGTTAAAGGTTGTTAAATTCACATCGCACTCTTAAACATTACAGCAATTCGACTGTTGAAACAACAACACTCAAATACAATACATACCACAGGGAAAGAAAGATGCTGGGAGAGGAGCAGACAGCAGCCAGGGCCTTTTCTAGATTACTAAAGATGGCACCCCACTAAACCCAGGGTATTTATGGGAGTCTAGAGGGAAAAAGATGGATAGGGGAGGGGAGTAGGGGGAAGTGCAGGTAGAGGTAGGAGGGGCAAGAGATAGAGACACAGGCGGTATCAAAACAGATGGAGTAATATCATTGCAAGATGTGGACAAGGTATAAGATGAAAATGAGAAAGAAAAGACAAAGGTAAGAGACAGACAGCTGGTGTCAAGAGGGCAGGGAGAAGGTGAGATAGTAGAGAGGTGAGAAGAGAAATAGGTTCCTAAGCAGGAAACAGGTAAGAAGCAGCTGTGGAAGAAACAATCAGCAGTGCAGGCTTCAGGAGGTAAGTTTGCTAAGTCTTAAATAGGTAAGAACAGTGCAGAGAGAACCTAGAAATGGTAGTAAAATATAGTATAGTACAGGGTGTAGTAGGAGGAGCTAAAAAACAGGTCTCGGACTACAGAAAAATAAGGTAAGTAAAATAGACACAGGAGGATAAGAGTACAGATAGGATTGGGAAGAAGGGTGCCCCCTAGTGGACAGGTCTATAAATACAGGTAGCTCTATGAGGGAGGTAGCTGTGTAAAGACAGGAGAAGAGTGAGTGCTAGGATGGGGAGTTACATGTAGACACTAGATGGAGAAGTGAGTGATAGATATTAAAGAGGGAGGGGGGGTAGAGGCTGCTGGCTGTCCTGACTCAGAACGTGCTTAGGCCCTATATTAAAGATACAGTGGTAGAGAAGTAATCTGGCAGTAGTTAGACAGCAAACATACTTTTCTTGTATCCTTGAGTGGGGATGCAGGGAGTTTAATGCTGAGAGGTGAACCCCGCTGGAGTTTGGAGAGGGTCCTTTGGTTCCTATAGTCTAGTGTTGGAAGCACAGGAAGAGCAGGGAATCACAGGGAAAGAAAGACGCTGGGAGAGGAGCAGCCAGCAGCCAGGGCCTTTTCTAGATGATGCCCAAATTATGGGCTGAGATGAATAACTCAGCTTTTTATTCTGAAATCTTTGTAGTGAGTCAGTGCTTTGTGAGGTATAAAGAGCAATGAGAAGGAGGGAGTATTCCAGTCTAGGTAACTCAAGTGGCAATAGCATTTATAGTCTCCTTGTTTAGCAAGTGAGACATTTTGAAAGATGTGTTAAATTGAGCAATCACCTTCTGAGCCTGAAGTTTGATGTGATGTCGGAAGGAAAGTGTTTTGTTGAGAGTAAGGCGGACATATTTTTGCTGGGTTACTACAGGCAGTAATTGCCTGTCTGAGTTAATGATGTGAATAGTCTGGGACTACTACTTAGTAGTCTCATGTAGCATTCTAGTAGATTCTTGTATTCACTGTTATGCTACTATTGTGGAGACCATATCTTTGTCTCAAGGGTTCACAGGCAGTGACTGTCATCTTAGTTTAAGGAGAAGAAGGCAAATTATAGAAGCTGCTTCCTGAGTGAAAATGAATTTTGTTATGATGATCTTTGACTTTTTTAAGACATGAGGTAGTACATCCCTTTTTATTTTATTTATTTGATAATTTTGTTTGCTAGTAAGGTGAGTAGACTGATACAAGACCCTCTTCAGTCACAACCTGCACCAAGAGGTAAAGACATATGTGGCATGTACATGTAATCACAACATCTGGAACATGTATGTGCAAGGATGTAATGTAAGTACAGCTGTGTAAAATCTAACAATAACAGTAGATGTCCTTTTCTTCACTGTTTTCATGTTCATAACTTGTGGGATCTGCTGCCAAGGGTAGCCCAATGTGTGGACAGTATAACAAAGCCTTTACCTATTACCAGCATTGCACTTCATACATATGCTCTCTGCATCCGTTTAGGGCATGAAGATGATATACTAATGTACCAAAGTCAGAACTGAAGTGCAACACAATGAGAACTAGGGCTACCCCAGGAGAAAGGAGAAAGTACATTCAGGGGAAAAAGGAAATGCCTAAGAGAAAGGCAAATTCCCTGAGCCAGTCAGATGCTCCCAAAACAAAAAAGAAAAGAAGAAAAGGGGCAGGAGGGATTGACTGAATATTGCAACAGTGAAGAGAAGGACGTCTACTGTTATGGTAAGATTTTACACAACTGTACAATGTCCTTCCATATCACTGTTACAGTATTCATAGCCTGTAGAAGAGTACAAAACCTACTGTAAGGAATGGGCGGAGGAAGGCAAGGAGGAGCCCTCCACAAACCACTGAAGGAAAGCCTTGGCAAAACTCACCCTGGCTTTGGAAATGACATCTAACTTGTAATGGAGTGAAGGGAGAAAACCTCCACAAAAACATGAAGAACAGCCTTAGAAAACCTACCCTGTCTCTGGAAATGACATCCAACTTGTAATGCTTGGTGATGGTGCTCACAGAGGCCAAGTAGCTGCATCAGGGATAGAACTGATGTCCAAACCCTTGAAGAAGGCTTCAGTGGAAGCCACTGCCCTGGTAGAAGGGGCCAGAACAGATTTAGAAAGCAATTTGCCATAAAAGGAATAACAAAATGAAATCACTTTTGAAATCCAGGAAGAAATGGCTTACTTTCAAACTGTACAAATACAAAAATCCTCGCACGTATGGGGGGTGCAAGCAGCCAAAAAGCATTTAAGGTCAAAACAAAAAAAGGCCAGCACCATGTGTTGTTTGCAGAATACATTTATTATCAAAATAGCATCATACCGGCTTCAGCACACTAGCCTTCCTCAGTGAATAGAAACGCTAACAAAACCATGTGTTTATATACAAATGCATCCATACTTCCTATTGTGTCATTTCCTGCAGTTAGTTTAACAAATTTATGAACATATAACAATATAAAATACACCCACATTATAAGTGGTCATTTAAACCTGGTGAAAACATGCCTCTTAGTTTAACAATCCAGTATTTCTCCTTATTATTTAAGATAGAATGCCAGCCTAGTTTATTAGACAGATCTCCATGTATCCTGTCAATCACAGCAAAGGAAAAATGGGCAGTGGGATGAATAATTTGGTGTTTATATAAGGCATTAGTCAACTGTTTGTTTCGGATGTCACTGTAATGTTCTGACATGCGAATCCGTAGGGGATGTGATGTTTGTCGAATATAAAAAGATGAGCAATTGCAGGTAGCCAAATATATATAACCCAATCTGATCCACAATTTCCAAAACATTGTTTATCAAATACCTTGCCTGAGTTTTTACTTGTGAAGTGTTTAGATTTGAGTATGTGTTTACAGAAGGAGCAGTGTCCACATGCAAATGACCCAAAAAGTTTGTCCCCTGTTATAGTCAATTGATAATGCATAGACAAACGACTGTTACACTTCTTATAATGTGCACAATGAGAAACCAGTGTTTTGCCCCTGTGGTATGAAAATAGGCATCAATTCCCTAACATGTGATTCAAGTCTTCGTTCGCCATAAGAATGTTCCAATGTTTGGTTGCAATATCCCTAATGAGATGGATGTTCCTACCATAGGTGGTTATAAATCTTATTGGCTGTGCTTCTGCTGTGTGAGTCCTGTCCTTATATATAAGAAGCTGTGATCTATCCTGAGCAGATGCAAACTGACTAGCAGCTTGTATATCCTGTTGTCGGTAACCCCGAGTATGGAACCTGTGTGTCATATCCTGTTGGAAAGTGGCAAATTCTTCCTTCTCAGAACAAATCCTCCTAATACACAAAAACTGCGATTTGGGTATGTTCCATATGGTATGGCGTGGGTGCAGACTAGTGGCATATAGCAAGTTGTTATATTGAGTGTATTTCCTATACACACTGGTGGCAAGAGACCCATCCAGTTGTTTAGACACTGGAACATCCAGAAAGTTAATACAGTGCATGTCAAAATTCAGTGTGAATTCAATACCCCATTTATTTTCATTTAAATATTGGACAAACTCACCCAAATATTGTTAGTCAACACGCCACATCACCAACAGTTGTCCAGGTACCTCCTCCAGATGTCTATCTCATCCATGTATAAATTATGAGAGGTGTCATAAATAGGGTGATCCTCAAGATACCCCATGATATATCAGTGTAAATAGGGGTAAATGAAGCCCCCATGACTGCACCTCTGGTTTGCCAGTAGCATTCCCCATTGAAGTAAAAGATGTTCTTCGTAAGTACGTGTTTCACCATACAAACTAATAGAGTGTTAAATCCGGCTTAATAAAAATCCTCCCTGTCCAACCAATGTTAGAGCGCTGCAAGTCCTGCCCAATGGGGAATGTTAGTATAGAGTGCTTTTACACCCAGTGTACACAATAGCCATATTGGTTCTAATTGTGTCTCTGATATAATCCTGAGAAACTCAGTGGTATCTTGGATGCATGCTTGTACATGTTTGAGTATTGGTTTGAAATAATACGTTAGAAAATCAGAAAGCAGTTCCATCAATGATCCGATACCTGATACAATTGGTCTTCCCAGAGGTTTATCCAGACTCTTATGTATCTTTAATAAAAGATATAAAATTTGTTTTTATGGATCCTGCACCATAAGTTGGCGCAACATACACTCCTGCATGATACCTTCCTCTACTGCTAAGTTAAGAAACAAGTCTACTGTAAGGAATGGGAGGAGGAAGGCAAGGAAGAGCCCCCACAAACCCCTGAAGGAAAGCCTTGACAAAAGCCACCTTGGCTTTGGAAATGACATCCAACTTGTAATGGAGTGAAGGGAGAAGGCCTCCACAAAACCATGAAGAACAGCCTTAGAAAACCTACCCTGTCTCTAGAAATTACATCCAACTTGTAATGCTTAGTGATGGTGCTCACAGAGGCCAAGTAGCTGCATCAGGGATAGAACTGATGTCCGAACCCTTGAAGAAGGCTCCAGTGAAAGCCACTGCCCTAGTAGAAGGAGCCAGAACAGATTTAGAAAGCTATTTGCCATAAAAGGAATAACAAAATGAAATCACTTTTGAAATCCAGGAAGAAATGGCTTACTTACAAACTGCCACATCCAATGTCCTGGGATGAAAAGAAATAAAAAGCCACTTGTATTTGCATATGGCTTTTATGTTATCTAAATAATACATGAGCTGTCTGTGAAGATTCAAGTTGTGCAGAACCTTCTCACTAGCATATTGTGGAGATGGCAAAAAGGAAGAAAACTGGATAGACTGATTAAGGGACAACTCATTGACCACTTTGGGCATAAAAGAAAGATTAGTATAAGACACATCCTGTCTCTATGAAAAATAAAAAAAAAAGTGGAAACCACCATCAACACCTGAAGTTAAGAAACTCTCTTGGCAGTGGTGAGAGCAACTAATAAAATAGTCTTTCATGTGCAGTGTGATGCAAAACAACAGCAGCAGGCTCAAAACAAGGCTGAGTTAATTTCTCAAAAACAAAATTAAGGTTCCAAGAGGGAGGGATAGATCTTCTTTGGGGCCTGAAATGGAGCACACCTTTCAGGAATTGTTTAACCTAAAAATTAGAAGCCAACAGTGGATTCAAAGGTACACAAACAAATTGCTGGTAAGTGAGCTTTAACACAAGAATATACCAAGCCAGCATGGAGCCGTTCAAACAAGTAAGACTCCACTGAAAAGGGATCCTGGTGATGCTTTAGACACCAAAAAGAAAATCTCTTTCACTTAGATATATATGATTTTCTGGTATTGGGTTTTTTGGCCTCTTGCATAGCCCTTAGCATGTGTTCAGAAAACTGTTGAAAGAATTGTGCACTGGTCCTGCTCATATATTATGCCATAAGGTTTCCTTTTGAAGGAATGTAAAATACCTGAAGAGAAACCTGCTGTTGGATAGATAGATCCCAAGACTGAAGAGCTAGTCTGCAGAGAAGATAAGAGTCTGTGCCCCCCTGCTTACTGATGTACCACATGACTGTGGTATTGTTTGTATAGACATTTAACGGACCTGCAGACCAAAGATAGTGGAAGGTCTTGGAGCAATAATAAACACCCACATCTCTTTTATATTAATGTGGACCAGCTGCTGAATCCTTAGAAAGCCAGAAGCAGCTCCCATCCATCCCTGATCTGAAGCATTTGCAAACAGCTCCTGAGGTGGAATAGGAGGTGCAAAAGGGATGCCTGGCTTAAGAGATACATACCAAATCCACCAATGAAGCTCAAGTTTGAGACAAGGGAGTAAGGGAACTGCAAACTCCAGAGGGTGGCAATGGTGAAGCCACACCAACTTCAAGTACCACTGAAACTTCCTCATATGAAGCTTGGCAAAATGGAGCATGGAGATAGTCAGGGCAATGGATCCAAGAGTGCATAGAAATTCCCTGGCAGGAATGAGACACAGGAAGTAAAGACTGGAAGTAGGTTGTTAGAGACAGAACCTTGCGAGCAGTCAGAGAAGCTAGCACTGGAACTGTTTGAATCCAGCAACTCAGAAATATGTGATCCCGAAAGGGAGACAGGACTGACTTCTGGAGATTGATGGCAAAACCCAGAGTGTACAGGAGGAGTCTGGTAAAGTGCAGATCCTTCAGGAGCCTGGATGGAGATACAAAATATCAGATGGAGGCAGACTTGTCTTGAAAAGTAGGCTTTTGGGGTCTAGGCATCTGAGTGGGTTTGTCAGAAAAAAACATGATTAGAACCTTCTTCCCTTTAGAAGGCTGGAAAGGCTATGAACAAAGGCAGTTTTAGCAAGATAATTCCTCTGAAACAGAGGAATGTGAGAGTCAAAAATCTATTTAAGATCCTTCATGACCATGCTTTCATCTTGTAAGGTCTTACATAAATTAGGAACTGCAGTATCAAAGAGATTTTGATTTCCCAAAGGATCATCAAGAAGCTTTACCTTAATATCATCAGGTATAGCCTGAGGATGAAGCCAAGAATAGTGTCTCATGACAGAACATGAAACAGCAGCTCCAGAGAATGCAGCAGCAGAAGCAGCATTGCAGCTACAATTGATGGAATTATGGGCTACCTGATAAGTGTAGCCCTTCAAGGAAAGAGCAGTGGACCTGACCTCAAAATCAGGGAGGTCAGACAGAACCACCCCAGTCTGAGACAAAAGGGATAAAATATACCTGGTAATGTGAGTTTGATCATTTATGGCATGACATATCAGGGTGGGAGAAGGACAGACTTTCTTCCTCAGCCTCTCTGCAGCTCAACTGTCCTTGTCCAAGGAAAGAGGCTTGAAAGAAGGCAAAAGCTGGATGACTTGTCAGCAGCGACATAGACCACACCTGGGTTAGAAGAAGGACACTTATAAAGTAACTTGAAAGCCAATTGCACTTTAAAAAAACAGTCAGGCTTCTTAGAAGCAGGAGGTTAGGAATCAGGAGCCAAGGAAGCAGCTGAAAAAAGTATCAATCAAAGCATCCAAGACAGGGAGAGCAGCAGAAGGCTTAGAGGAGTCCATCTGCAACAACTCATAATAACTTTTCTGGATGTCAGACACCTGGGACCAATCACACTTAATCTCCAATCATGAGAAGCACAGTATTCCCAAAATGACAATTCCTGGAAAGTTAAGGACTCCTTCTCTTCACAGCCATAATCCAAAACAGATGGCATTTGGGAGAAGTAAGCCAAGGAATAATCATCATCTGAACCTGATTCCTCAGTGTCCGAGATCTCTTAGGTGTAGAAGACCAACGAGGAGCAGGAATAGAAGCACCCTGCAGTGGTCTCATAGCCATCAGAGCATTAAAAAGCCCAGAGTAAAATTCTGCCACTCTTTTTGAGGATCCTTGGAAGTGGGAGAAATTAGTTTAGCTTTCTGTCTCTTCTTAAGGGGGACATTGGCTTTAACCAACCTCAGAGGCTCTGAACACTGCCTAGACTCAATCAGTTTACCAGGATAAGGGATTTCTTACCCATATTGGATGAAGTGCTGTTAAAAAGAATGAATTGTGTTTATACACTGTTACTGTAAGTCAAAGAACATCAGTTTAAATTTTTGAAAAAGAAAATTGAGGTGTTTACTAATGCTATGGTGTTAACATATTCGACAGACACCAATGAATTGACAAGAGGTGGTGAAAAAAAACTGGTCTATCGTAGCCACAGATAATGCTTTTAGAGGAACAGTAGATTTGTTTCCTAAATTTCTTTTTAAAATGAGTTAAAATATTAAAGGGTTACATGATAATGGAAATAGATTGGACAAGGGTGGTTACTGGTAGAGGAAGAGAAGCACCTATAGCTGTAGAGCCTGCTCTAAATGACAATACATGTATAATGGTGATTCATTATGTTTAGAAAGAGTTAACATCACAGTGACAAATAAAGGGTATTTCAACTGTAATACAGTTGTAGTGGTGTATTTGGCAGTTTGCCACACTTGTTCCTGTTATTATGTGGGCAAGATGATCAGAATTTTAAAAAGACATATATACAAGTATTTGCAGGACATTAAGAAAGATGTTTTGGATAGTGGTCTGTCTTTTTTGTTGTTGTTGTGTCTTTCGGCTTTTCCCTGTTAGGGGTCGCCACAGCGGAATGCCGGTCCGCTAATGATTGGCAGTTGATTTTTACGTGCTGAGTTGCCGGCCCTAACGCACAACCTTCAACGAAGGTACGCCCATTCACGCATGTCTCCACAGAAGACGCTCTAGCTGATATGTATTAATTTCAGTAAATTCAAGTTTGTGGTTTTAGAAAAAGTTAAATGGGATCTCATAGATAGAGCTTGGGAGAATTTGGTGCAGGAAAAGGAGTTAAATGGCAACTTAGGTAAAATGCTGTAGTATTTCCTGGATTGAATGACACAGTATCAATTAAAAGCATTCTCAAGAAGTACCATAATAGGTTATAAATTGTATGATGTGTGTGAACACTTAAAATGTGATTTTACTGGATAAAGTTTAAGTAGATAAAGAATGTTTTAATTTTTTGCATTTGTCTTTGGTGCATAGTCAATCCAATAGGTTATTTAAAGAGATGATGTTGCATTGTAGTTTATTTTCTGAAGACCTCCTTGAGGGATAAAAATGCTTAACATTAATATTAAAGAATTTTGGCAATCTTCTTGTTATTCTCCTGGTTTTCTTAGAATTGTTGCTGTTTTTTGTAGATTCTACTTAGAATCTGCCTCCCACATTGACATTTTCCTTTCTTGGATGACATGAGCTCTTAAAAAAGAAGGTAAAGAAAAAGAATCTCAGTGGGGTACTTATCTGCAAGAGGCTTTGTATAACCAGCACATCAATGAACATTCAGACTGGCATTCAACTAAGGCATTTGGACCAGCAGCAAAGAAGTTCTAAGACTGGAGCATCCATACTGTATGTCACCTTTATGGCATACAATGATGCGGTAAGCATACATCTGACATACGATACTGGTAGTAGGTAAAGGGTTTGGTGTACTGGCCAGACATTGGGCTGTCCTTGGCAGGAGACCCCACAGGTTATGAATACTGCAATGGTGATATGGAAGGCCACCTCTCCTTACAATGAAATACGTGCACTACACATTCAGAATAATTAGCCCACTAGATCTCTCTGTACTGAAAGTATTGAACAATATAATGCAACATATATATATATATATATATATATATATATATATATATATATATATATATATATATATATATATATATATATATATATATATATATATCGGAACAAGCACTTAGGCTTCTTTAAAGTAAAGTAATGGTTTAGATGCAAGAGAAGATTTTGTTTCAAGCAGTGAAGAGATAGGTCAATATAAAGAAAGTCAAGGTAAGAATGTGTGCTGATGCATTGTATTAAATATTTATAGCATTTTAAACTTTCTTTCTCCACAATCTCCTTCTGCATTTTATTTTTCATTTCACAATTAATAGTCGTCTATTCAAGTTTTCTGATTATGAAATAAGAGCAATATTGTACATTTATAATCACATTATTGACTTCAAAATATTCTCTACACAGATTATAAAGATTATCCAAGGAAAAGAAAAAACAATGGGCAGGATTCACGAAGCCTCCGTGTAAGAGATACAAGTCTTACACAGAGGCTGCAGTTAAACGGTGTGATGTCAGCATGCCATGCATATTCATGAGGGCATGCTGACTCACACCCAAGGCTAACACGGTCCGTGTAAGAAAGTAGGGGGTGTGACCATAGGGCGAGTCCTGCAAATGGACACGCCCCCAGAAGAGTAACAGTCCCGAAAGTAAACCCCCATGACAGAGTCCATGTAAATGTCAACAAACACAACACAACACATGCCCCCACAGACTATAAACATAAAATGTAAAAATGAACATGTTATATTTTTTTTTTATAAGTTTTAAAGATGTTTGCCCGTGATTGTGCTTGTTTGCGCGGGCGTGCCAGTCGCTTAGCCACAGTTAGCAGTCAGTGGAAAAGCATATAAGATCTAAATATGCAAAGTAAGCCAAGAAGCAATAGCATAGCAGTAGAGATGTCAGCTGAAGAGGAGGCAGTCATGGTTCAAGCCCCCACAACATCAATTTTTATTTTTAGTGAAATAAGCACGAAACAATTCCCTGACATATATGTACATATATATAATTATATTTTATGTAAAATGTAATGAAATGGGCCATGTATTTTGAAGAAATGTGTGATAAAAAAAAAAACAAATGTCAGAAGTGCCTATAGCTGAGCTACACTCTAACAAGCTGAGTATATCTGCCCGTAGGTGAGCAGTGGTTTAACAGGTGTAAAATGAGTGCCCGGGGTTGAGCAGCAGTTTAACACGCTGAAACTTTGTGCCTGTAGCTGAGCTGAGTGTAATATGCATGCTGACAGCCAAATGACGTGTAAACCAGCGTAACCTGTTTGCGTGGAGCTGCGCACTGTGCCAACAAGCTAACCGGCGGGCAACATTGAGCAAGCTGTATCAAAACTGCCTTTACACAGACACATCTCCTAGCTTGTGTAGACAGTCATAAAATAAAAAAAAGCAATGGCCAGGCTCGAACTCAGGATACCATGCACCATAGTCAAAGTACTGAACCACTAAGCCATGAAAGTTGCTCTTAGAAATGCAGTAATAGCATATATATAGGAATGAATGAAAAGAGAAGCATGACAAAGCAGGTTTTGTGAAGCTGATACATTTCCAATATGGCCAATCACAGATAAGTGCGGGAAAAACGGAATATATAAGCCCCATAGGTGGGAATACACAGCATAACTGATTGTGGAACCAATTTGCAGTCAGGATGGCAGGTGTAGGAGAGGGTAGTTGCTTCCGAGCACAGAGGTGGGGCATTGAGGAGTCCAAATATATGGTTTGGCTCCTCGTCCATGATCATGAGGCCCAACTCATGCAGGGCCAGGTCCTGTGGGGAGCATATAGGGCTGAGGCATGGGACGGGTTGGCACATGATCTCACCAGTGCCACAGGAATACCAAGGACTGGTGAACAGGTCCATCACCACCATGCGGACCTGAAGAGATGGAAGCAGGACCAACTGAACCGTTGGATCCAGGAGGCCCGGCAAATGCCCAACGCCCCACTACTGAGTAAGTTACATGTAATTATTTATGTAGAAAGTTAACCTAGCTGATATTATAGAGATGTGTATTCCAATATTACTTCATTTATATTACAGCTGCAGGTGTCCGTTCTGCGAATCGTCGAGCCTATGCCGATAGGCTTGTGCTGTTGCGCCACCAGGCAGGTTAGTAATTCTTTCCCTGTAACTGTCAAAAAATATAAGTATGACAGCTTGCAAAAGAGTGCAGTGTAGTCACTTATTAATACAAAGTGCAAGCAACAGTGTAAGAGAGATTCTGCTAGTACTGTGTGATTACATAAGTGTGATGCAACCTGTAATCCAAAAATAAAAATGAAACAAGTCTGAAATAAAGATGTTCCACCTGTAATATAATAGTACATAACCTGCAGCAGGCTGTAAATTACAGCTACACAAGCTGAGTAAATCACATGTGTGAAATATATCCCCGTTTAAAATCTGAAACATGACACAAGTGAGACTGTTGGAAAGGATTGTTGTAACCAAGTAAAACATGTCAATAACACCTAGAATTAAGTACCATCCTGAATTGTAAAAAGAAAACAAGTGAGAGTGTGAGAAAGAGGTATGAATCCACCAATAAAGTTGTAATAACTCCTGAATAAAGTATACTGCAGTCAGTACAGTAGGAAATGAATGTGACAGGCACAAACAAACAGTGAAATGTGTGGAATAAAGTACTGAAGCTGGAATGTATGTCCCACAATTTGGATATGTTGCTGTACGTTTGCAATATGCAGATAGCATGGTTGTATGAAATACCAAACATCCACAGTTGTCTAGAGCCATATAAAGCAAATGTAGCAGGATGTGGTAGCTGAACAGAGCCAGATATGAATGTGTATGAATAAAAATGCAATGTATATTAATGTAGCAGTAACATTCCCATCACCAACATGCATAAGTTTACACACAGGAAACTGTAGTCAGACCTGTAGTGTGTATATATCTGCAGCTAGTACAAATGTACAGCATATGTATAGGTATTTTAAGTTGTTAATGAAATATTTCTTCACCCTACCGTATAACCACAAATAATCCATTCCACATGAAATGGGTATTTGTATTCACAATTAACTCCCCTGGACATTTGTCCTGTTGGTTCATACATATTTGCATGTACGTTGATGCATGTGCCCTGTTCATACATCCAAACCTGATGGCCTGTTGCCATCAATCAACCCTGCATGTTGTTGGATTGTGTATTATTGTTCAAATTATGCATGTGTTATGCTTGCTGTTCAATGGCTTGAATTTATGGGTGTTTGGTTAATGGGAATACTAATGCATGCTGTTACAACTAATTGTGAATGGTATTGTACGTTACTAACCCAAACTGTCATAAAATAATGCAAAACATAGGACGACAGAGAAGGCGGGTTCCAGCAGACCCACCTATCCCACCTCAGTTGGCGAGTGCACCTGGCAGTAGTGCCCATGCTGGACCCTCCTTCGGTGGCCCTGTGCCACCTGTGGATGGAAGCGCTGCAGGGGATGGGGCTCGTCCCCCCTCTGCAAGCGTGGCCGGAGGAGAACATCCACTCACCCTCCATAGTGTCCGTGCTGTGGTGCGTTTGGAGATCAGGCATGCTTGGGCCCCTATGTCAGCTTGAGACACGGGTGGCACAACTCACGGGCATGCCTGCTGCCCGTCCTACACAGCCCCCAGCACAGCCCTGTCCTGGGCAGTGAAGGCACAGTGGCAACTGCCCATGGGTGGGGATCTCTGTTCCACTGTTGCCATCTGTGGGCTCATGGGCTCGAGATATCCAAACATCCGTCCCCGTCAATTGTGTATCCCCCCAGATGTGTCATACACCACCCCTGTATGCGTCTTGTTTGTCTTGTCTGTTAACCTCCCCTACCTACCTCCTTCCCCAGCTATACCAACTTCCTGTACCTGACATACCACTCTCACCTGGAAAAAAAAAGGGCACTCTGCACCCACAAAAAAATTATGCCCCATACATAGCTGCCCATTTTGCACACATGTCTGCTGGACATGTAAACTGGCAATTACAATTGGCTGTACAACAAATATTGTTTTCCTCACCCCTCTCTCAGGGGTGGAAGGTTTCAAATTTCACTCTAAATTACAAACATATGCACAGCTGTTGCTGATGAAGAAATGGGCAGCTATGGGCCTTTCCTACATCCCTCCTGCAAAACCCGAGCTTGTTTTCCTACTGTCCTACCCTTTTTGTGCCCCCTTTTTCACCACTTTCCTATCTCCCCATTTTCTTTTCTTTAAAAGAAATTAGCGCGGGTGTGCGCAAGAATAAGCTCTTTTAAGCAGTAGTAAGCGGGAGTGTGCTTCTGTGTGCTTAGCTAAGCGTGTGTGCGCGAAGCTAAGCGACAGTGCGCATGTGTGAGCTCCATGCAAACCAGCGCTAACCCGCTTACAACTGCTTAAAAGTGCCTTAGTCACTCTGAATGACAAGGCCTGTAGTTTGCTCAGCAACAAAATAAAATACCTCTGTCAGTCTTGAACCAAGGATCTTGGAAACATTAGTCTGTATGACTTACCACTAAGCCATGACTGCTACACAAAAACATTGTGCTGAAAGAAATATATAATGAAATAGTAGGAATTAATGTAAAGGGAATATAGCAAGTCTAGTACACAAAGCATGTCATGTATATTTACTGTCAAATCTAGTGGATTTGTAAAATAGTACTGTGGGAAGAGAAACAGCCATGCTAGTCGGTAGCTAGTAGGTAATAATGTCACAGTAGCACCTGGCAAGGCGCACACATACTCAGAGCAGGATAAACACTGCCATAGTTGAATAGTTAAGAGCCCAGACATAGCAACTGTGACTGAGTTACAGGGATGTCCCTGATGTGAAAACAAATGTCAACTGTGCCCCACTGACACCTGTGAAATGTACTAACAGTAGGCAGAAAGGTGTTAAAACACATGCAATGGTAACTATGAATTACTGAAAGTATGCACCACTTGCTCGTCACAAATGGTGTAGTAATACATATGCTCAAAATAACCCACAGTCACAACTGCAGAATATCAGAATATTTCATGGGAGTATCCCACTGATATGTACCATTCCATGAGGCTGATGAAAGTTGCACCTGAGAGTATCTGAGGCCTGCTCAGCAGCATGATCAAATACCCTTGTAAGTGTCAAGGCCCACACCATGGCCAGACCACACTGCATGCAGTACCACCCTACCACAACAAACACATAGGGAATTGCTGCCCAAACAGATATAGCAAACATTACAAGCTGTAAATGTAAATGGAAAATAGGAAAGCCATAGCAATACATTACAGGAAAGACACCTAGCAGACATACAAGGAGTGAATGTAAAGGGCAAATATTGAAGTCATAACAACAGATTGCAAGAGCCACTGCTATATACCAGTTACACCCCAATTCCCACAGGAAAGCACACACACACCCATATACACAGTATTACTAGTCGTAGGTGTCAGTTTACATACACATGGAGAAGAGGAAACTGGAGGAAGGAATACTCAGCTTACAGTACAACATGCATTGCAGTGTCTACAACACAGCCTGAAATATGAGAGACATACCAACCCTTACACTCAGAGAACAGTGTCCACAGCAAACCAGCATGGTCCCCACCCTGCTAATCTGAAAGGGCTATGCCTACCTAACAAACCTTTTTATAGCACTGTCCTGAAATCACAGTGAAAACTGCAATCACTACACAACAGGCTGCATGCAATTAGTAAATGCTGGCTAACAATTGGTGCAGAGGCCATCACATGGACATGTGCAGATACCTACAAAAGCATCCTGTACTCCCAGTCCACACATGCAATACTTTCATTGCACCCTCTGGAGGTAGAGACAGAGAGAGAGAGAGAGAGAGAGAGAGAGAGAGAGAGAGAGAGAAAGAAAGAAAGAAAAATAAAAAGTAACAACAAAACAAACAAGTTGACAGCAGGCCAAGTATCTGAAAGCCTACGCAAACAGCTGCAACAAACACAGGTAATGTAAAGTACTAATATAATAGTCTACATACTGTGAACCCTCCATATGTGTTATTGGTCTGTATATATGTATATGAAGATGTGCATAGGGCCGGGGACATACTGCAACTGTCACTGAAGGCTGTACATACATATGTATGTGAAGGTAGCTATGTGCACATAGCAATGTAGGTTGTAGTGCAATGTACAATGTAGGTTGTACAGTAATGGATGTACATCAGTATGTTACTGTGTGTATACATATGTGGAACTAAAAAGGATTATATATATATATATATATATCTATCATGTGTATACATATGTATATCGAGATATGTATGTACATATATATATATATATATATATATATATATATATATATATATATTTATATATAATATGCATATATGTATACATAGATAGAGAGGGATGTAGAAATAAATAGACATATATAGTTTCACAGTGTCATAGTTTAGTACTAGGCTATCTGCCCTGGGGCATTTATAAGCCTAGCCATAGTAATGTGGCTTTCGCCACCCCATGTAATGGTACAAAAGTGTACAGAATAGATGTAGAATACTGTGCCTCTGTCTAGTAGTGACACAGAGATGACCCCTGGGGTAAACCTATGATCTCCCATCCACTTGTCAAGATGTCACATGAAGAGAGTCAGTGAGGGGCCCTGCCTAACATGAACTGGGATTCCGTTCCAGAGTATGGGAAGCCTCTGAGTTATGAATCAGTCCCTCCAGCATGTCCTATTCATATTTGTGCTGAGGTTTAAATCTTTAGCTCTTGTGGTTCTGATGGATTTGGATTTTATGAGGAGGAGCATGTCCATCAATTCCTGATTGGACATGGCCTTGTACATCAGGCACAGATCACCTCTAAGTAGGTGGTATGCTACTGAATAGAGCTGGAGTTTCTTTAGTCAGGCAGCATATGACATATGTTGGAGACCCTTGATCCTCTTGGTGAGGTACTTTTGGGGTCTCCCTAGCTGTTGCAAGTGCCAGGTGAGGTACATACCAAATGGGGCATAGTACTCATTCATGGGCCTGATAAGGGAGGAGTATAGGGGTACAATGACCTCCTTTGATCTGGATGTGAATCCCTTCATGATAATGTGGGCAAGGTAGGAAGTCTTTCTAACTACTTTGGCAATGTGGGTGTCAAATGAGAGGTCACTATCGACTTGTGTCCCCAGGTCTCTGATTACTTTTTCTGTACTCAGTGGGTTACTGTCGATGTGATAATATGTGGGTACTTTGTTTTTCCCAAAGGGGATGACTATACATTATTTGGCATTCAGTTTAAGGACATGACTCTGGCACCAGTTGTCCATTTCAGTGAGGCCTTTCTGTAGGATGTATGTGACAGCTGGTGTATCGACTATGGTGTCTAGTATGCAGTCATCTGCGAACTTTGTCAGCCACTACCCTCCCATGTTAGCTTCCACATCTGAGAAATAAATGCCGGACATGAAGGGTCCCAGGACAGAGCCCTGTGGGACACCACTTATGGCTGGCTTTGAGTCTGACATGGCTCCAGTAATTTTGACTTTATGGGTTCTATCCTTTAGCCAGTTTGCAACCCATCTTGTGACATATGGATTTACATTTCAGCTGTTGAGCTTGTCTATGATGCCAGAGTGGGGTATTGTGTCGAAAGCATTAGCCAAGTCCAGGTAGGCTGTATGGACTGCTTTGCCCTCATCAATGGCTCTAGTGACTGTTTTGAAAAGGTCAACCAGGTGCAAAAGGCAGAATCTGCCCTTTACAAAGCCGAACTGGGTGGGATCAAGTGTCTGCAAGTCCCCAATGTCTCTGTGTATGAGTTCCATAATGAGTCTTTCCATAGCTTTGCAGACCAGGCTGGTTAAGCTTATGGGGCGGTAGTTACCAGGGTCTGTAGAGGTGCCTCCTTTGTGGAGTGGGACTACTGTTGCTGTATGCCAGTGTTCAGGTACATATCCTGTAGTAAGGCTACGGTTAAATAGCATTTTATGTGCGGGTTTAGCTCCTCTCAGAGTTCACGTAGCACGCAACCCGGGATACCGTCGGGTCCCATTGATGCTGTGTTTATACCTTTGCTGAGGGCGGTTCTCAGCTGGACATCTGAGATGACAGGGAGGTTACAGTCAACTGGGATACGTATTTCTTCTTTTGGGGGTGAGGGAGGGGAGAAATTTGCACTGAACCTGTCTGCTAGAATGTTGACAATATCTGCGTGTTCAGTGTATTTTTTGTCATTGTGAACTAACTCTGAACATATCTGAGGGTTTCTGCCCAGGTTTCTAACATAGCAGAAGAAGTCCTTGTGGTTATATTTAGTGTCCATAGTGATTTTTCCCTCAAAGTTGGCCTTGCATGTTTTTTATGAGAGAACGTAGCTTTCTACTAGTGCTGATCAGAGATGCCTTCTCTTTATGGGATTTTGCTCTGTCGTGCAGTAGCTTCCTTCCTTTGTTATACAATTTGTTCATGGCTGGGGTCCACCAGACAGGATGCCTGCCCTTGGTGGAGAGGGTCTTGGTTTTATTTGGAATTGCAGGATCCATGCATTCCTGGAGATGTCCGTAGAAAGCATTTGTGAAGGATTCTGCATTGTGCGATGTGGTTTCCACTGGCTCAGTGGGCTTAAAGATACCATCTCAGTTTTAAAAAGTGTAAAGTCGGCTTTTGAGAAGTTTTTCACTGTAGTCTTTTGTGTTGTGGGTGGAGGTGGGATATGTATATCCAGGGTGATTAGTTTGTGGCAGATGTCACTAGTGAGGGGTATACTTCTGGTGTGTAGCACATTGTCCCCATGTTTGTGATGATCAGGTCTAGTATATTATCTCCCCTTCTGGGAGAGGTGACTAGCTGTTCCATTGCATTTGAATTTATGAATTCCAGGAACCTTTGGGCTAGGGTGTTTGGGCTAGAATAATGCACCCAGTCTATGTTAGGGTAGTTGAAGTCTCCCAATATGATGGTGTTTGGTGAGACATTCATATCCTCCAATGTCTTCAGGAAGGCTGAATGGGGTTCCTGAGATTGGGAGGGTGGTCTGTAACATGCTACCAGTTGTATAGCAGTTTTGCCTACGGTTAGTTGCACCTGGATGGTCTCTGATGCTTCATGTGTTGCCACTAACCTGGAGGTGTGGGTGTCCTTGATGAATATGGACACTCCCCCTCCCTTTTTGTTTTGTCCTGGGTTTTGGGGGCAAAAAACATGATACACGGTATAGCCTGGTAGCACTGGTGTGCTCTCAGAAGCCTTGAACCAGGTTTCAGTTACTGCACAGACATCGAGATTGATAGAATATGTACATGCAGATATATGTAATACACACATACATATATAGATATATGTAGATACATATACATATACAGACAGATCTGACTGTCAACAGATATGTCTGTATATGACTATCTCTCTCTCTCTGTCCCACCCCCTCTCACTCTCTCTCTCCCTCTGTCTCTCTCTCTCTCTCTCTCCCCCTCTCTCCCCATATCTATATGTATATATCTATATCTATATATATATATATATATATATATATATATATATATATATATATATATATATATATATATCTATATTATATATATATATACATCTATATATATATATATATATATATATATATATATATATATATATATATATATATATATACTGAGTGAGGCACATGTGTGCAGATGTATTGCAACAGGTGCCTGGTGACAAAGGCATGGAGTGAACACCAGTGTGGATACTGGAGTACCATACCCCATTCCAAAACACTGACACCAGTAACCACCACATATGTGCATGCCTGCCCACCACTGCATGTGTCAGGGGGGAACAGGGGCAACAAGTGTACAATAGGCTCCCCATTGATATACACAGTGGCACACTAGTCCTGTAATACCTGTACATGCAATGTGTCAGCAGACATGGTGTGTCAGCTATGGACATGTAGGTCAATGTACCCCTCTACACCCCACAATGTCCTACACGGTATGTACCTCCCATGACAGCTACAGATATGGAGAAGGACACAGACATACGTAAGTAACTGTGTCAATGCACTCAAACACATTACCTATGCAGAGTGACTGACAAGACCACAGAGCGCACCCAGACTACCTACATAGAGGTTATCACTGCTGGATATACATAGTTAGGTCACACCCATGACAGTTGTCCAACAACCATGGTAACACTTCCAACATCCAAAACCCAAATTACCTATGTCTGTCGTCCTTGTCTCCGCAGTAAAGAGCACATGGTGGAGGTACAGGTCCCTACCCACAGATAAGACATACCCTGGAGTAAACCACACAGCATTAAGAAGCAAGGCTCCCCATGAGTAGATGTCAGACATACCTCTGCTGAATGTTATGCAGATAGTTAATATGCCATATGAGTCACCCTGTGTAACTGTTTGACAGGAGCAGGTACGATCACATCACATGTGTTACAAGGGGCAGGGTAGCATAACAGTATGATGCTGTAGGCCCAGAGCCAATAGCATACTACCTACCTAAGACACAATGCACACCCACGAACCCATTGCAAACCAAATATGTGAGGTGGAATGAGTGTGACAGTGACTGGGTGCATGTTATGAACTGGTGTGATTGCTCAACATGACTGTCTGCCTGTCATGGTAGTGTGTGTCCTTGGTGTGAGGCCAGATGTGTGAGGTATTGCGATCAAAACATACTACATTGCCATATGTTGTGCTGTGTTACCCTGTATGTGACTGTGGTGTAGGTAGGGTTATGGCAAGCAAGAGTAGTGTGCATTACCAGTGAAATATGTAATGTGCATTGCATGCAGTGCATGGGTTGATAATGTTCCCCATACAGTACCGTGATACAAACTCCCATTGTGAGGTTGTGCATTGGACCTGAACCAGTGTGCTGACTACTGAAGTATACTAGTCTGTTGTATGGAGTGTGCCAGGTACTGTTGCACAGTTGTCGGCTGAGCACTGATATCTGTTCATTTACGTGTGTATCCCCCAATAGACAGACAGCTGCTATATATGGGGGTTAAGTTATATCACTACAGTCGAGTATTATGTGTATTATGTATGCCATATTTTGCTGACATATATTGCTGACATATTTTTCTTCTCCTTTTCAGGGCTATGGTCCTCCAGCGAAACCCTGTGTACTCCACTGCGGAGGAGGAAGAGATACACCAGAGCCTGGTGTGGGATTTCGCAATACTCTTTTCCCACACCAGCCAGAACCAGCAGGAGAGGGCTGCACTGTGGCAATACCTGGTCTGTTGGGTAAATGACATAGGCACACATAACCTGACATATGAGCAGGTACGCCATCACTGCAGTGATTTAATTAGAAATGTCCATCAGCGTGCGTCGGATATCCACAGGCAACAGCTTGCCACAGGTGGTGGGGTGGCTAGACATCCCCCCCCTCACCAGACTGGAGGGACTACTCCTAAGTGTTGTGGCTCCAGCCCAACAGCAACAACAGCAGCAGCATACATGCGTAATGATGCCGGCTGGAGCCACCCAGCAGCAGGAAACGGAGTGTGCAGGTAACATGCCATGTGTATGGTTGACTGTTCTGTACACTGTTAGTTTATGCATGTGTGAGGTGTGTCCTCACTTTGTAGCTGTTATCTTGGTAATTATTGTGCAAGAGTGATAGTCTCAATATCAGCAGTAGACCTGTGGAAGCCAACTGTTGCACTACTGAACTGTATCATACTCACAGTATCAATGGCACAGTTGTTCCCACTGACAATAAATCTCTAATTTCTGCAGGTGCCTCAGGTGTAACAGCAAGGCAGCCTATCCATGCTGGTGAGTGTGTAATAACAATACCTTCAATACTCTTGATACTAATAGTAATAATAGGCTGAAGCAGTAGTGCTATGTGTTTGATTGCAGGTGTGTTTGTGTCTGTGTGTTGATATCTCATATACTGAGGAGTGTGCATGTGTGCATGTGTGCATGTGCCCTGTGTGCATGTGTGCATGTGTGCATGTACCCTGTGTGCATGTGTGCATGTGTGCATGTGCCCTGTGTGCATGTGTGCATGTGCCCTGTGTGCATGTGTGCATGTGTGCACGTGCCCTGTGTGCACGTGTGCATGTGTGCATGTGCCCTGTGTGCATGTGTGCATGTGCCCTGTGTGTATTTGTGCATGTGTGCATGTGCCATGTGTGCATGTGTGCATGTGCCCTGTGTGCATGTGTGCATGTGTGCATGTGTGTATCAGTGGTGACATTGTGTACACATTGTAAACTGTGTTTCCTGTCTTACTCCCACAGGTTCTGGTGCTGCTCTGGTGTTGTGCAGCAGGGAACCTGAAACAGCTGCCGTGGATAGTAATAATGATGATACCTGTGTAATGGCACAGGATGGTGTGCCAGGGTCCGTCGTTGGTCAGCCAATTGACAGTACACAGCTGTCGACTCCATGAATGCGCACAGTCATCCTGCCAATACATCCTTTGTCACCGATGTCCCTAGGTGATGGACAGGATACAGTGGGAATTGACCAGGGTAATGTGGTATCGGTGGCACATGCATCCCCACACAGCAGCCATGGCCAGGGTCCTGACATGGTACCACACAGGCAGATGTCCAGGGGTTCTCATGGGAGCATCCGTGGGCTTACCGCCCCTGTCAGACGTGCCCACAGAGGTCTTTCAACCTCAGCTATGTTTCGGGCTGTAATGCAGGCACAGTCACGTATGGAACGGTTCACCAGACAGGGTCTGAGGGAGATGAGAGCATGTCGCGCAGCTATATATGACAGTATGCGTGATGTTGCGGCTGCCATCTGTAACTTCACCGAGGTCATTGACAGACTTTGGGGGGACACATTAGATCTGTTCCACAACTACATGTCCATGAGCCAGGGCGATGGTGGACGGTTGAGGCATCGACGTGACCGTATGCCAGCAACAGCAGCAGCTGGCAGCCATTACGGATGACAACAGGCCCGCGGCTGCTCCCATACTGCCAGCAGCAGCCCCAGCAATGCTGGGTCTGTGCTGTCATCAGACCGCCCCAGGAGACCATGTGCACATGGCTCTGGACAGTCCCAACAGGGACCTGTCTCCAGTCACCAACCACCTGCTTCTGATGACAGTACCTAGTCTGGCTTAGTACCTAATACGGTCCATAGCACCCCTGCCAGGCACAGGTACCGTGTCCTTGGCCAGAGGCAGTGATCTGTATGACCTGGCAGGTACAGTCTGTGGCTGTCCACAAACACCTGTATATGGCAGCCATGAGGTGGAACTGTGTGCCTGCATACACACATGCAAATTGATAACACCTAGGGCTACCGCATACACGCACACACTGCATCAACATTGCCCCATCTTGTACTGCTGTCCCTCACCAACACACACACACAGACATGTCAATTGGTTGTATCAGTGGCAGACTCAGGCATACCAAGTACACACTCTGTGCATATGATGAAACTGTGCCACCTCCTGCAATCTGTAACATCGGTGCAGGAACAGGTTAACATGTTGCTGATGCACAGGGTGACTACATAGAAGTGTAGTAATAGTATCATGTTGTCAACAGTACAGTGTAATGATATCATTGTGGGTATATCCCAGCATGCCTGATGCAGTTACAGTATGAATGTCATTGTATTGTTTTGTACACCCATAGTAATTACCATAGTGTAATGTCTGCACATCTTTGCATACTGCTGGTGAGGCTGTCAGCAGATGGCCACCTACATAGGTAGCACGGGGGATAAGGAAATGTAAGTATTGATACTCAATGATGGACATGTCAACTGCAAGTTGCATGCTGTCCACACTCGACTCTGCAATGAGGATGTTTGAGGATGTTGATATCTGTGCAGTAATACACAACAGGTTCAAGACTCACAAGAGCACCCTAGGACTACAAGGTCACACCTCATACCATGCATGACAGCCCCAAAACACAGAACTAACTATGACAGGAGGGAGAGTCTCCATACATGTCAAGGATACTGTGGTGCCAGGACAGGTAGCATACATCCTAGTAAGCTTGGGATTGCTGAGTGAGGGCTCAGTGTCTGTTATTCGAAATGTGTATTAGTTCAGGTATGAACACTTGGGTTTCAGGTCAGTTATTCTACATTATGAAGGTACATGGTCTGTACACTTGTGGGGGGTGGGGCTGTACCCAGCCCATATGACCTGTGAATGTCTGGGTACAGGTTTATAGTGTCTGCATATATGCACTGTTACCTACTGGAAGTCGTACACCTTGTTTGTTGTAGCATAGTCTAGATCCAGGCCTGCTGAGTGTAGCTTTGTTTGTATGCATGTTTGCTTGTTATGTCCCTGAAACACTGATTCCACCTGCAATGCAGATTTACAGTGCCTCTGTGGATCCCTAGTAACATCTGCATTGCTTACTGTACTGATGTCCATGTCTCACTTGACAGAATGTCACTGTTTGTCCTGTTTGCATGTAAGTTGCCTGTAACACATTGCATATGACTTACCTCGCATTTGCTCACAAAAGCATTTATATATGCCAGCACTAACAAATCAGGAGCACTACACCCTCACATACTCACCTTGAGTACCTTGTTCCCCATTGGCCCTATGTGTTGTTAATTATTATAGGATTCACAATGCTATGGTAGCATGTGCAAAGGTCACTTGTCAATCTCCTCTCTGGTCCAGTTGATGAATCTGTGAGTCATGTGGTAATGTTACAGCTGCTTCATGTACACAGACAACCCTCTCCCCTTCCCAAAAACTTACAACACATGTGAGAGATGCAACCATATAGCCAAACTGGGGGCTAAGCTCTCTTAACTCAGTACTGGCATACCCTGTAAGGTGGAGTGGGATACTACAGTGAATACAATACTAGTCTCACATAGACCTGCCACAACAGCAATCCAAACACAGAAACACACAGGAACATTCTTGGAGTCTCAGAATAGCATCCTGCCTGAGCAGCAGACACCTGCAAAGCAGACACACAAGCAAATGTTATGCCAGAACAGAGCACATGCAACACATAGCTTACAAAGCCTGTGTGCCAAACAGTCACAGCCCATACGGCTTAACAACAAACCTGCTACAGTTGTAACAGGTACCTCTATCATCAGGTACACTGAGGTCCTGCTCACCAGGCTGAACAAGGTGAAGGTCACGGTGAGATGCCCATCGGGCACTATGATCCACCACATAGCACAAGCATACAGGTCACTCCAAGGCATGTACAAATATGACTCAGTCATTGTCCGTGCCAGTGTGAATGACCTGTGACGTACCTCCCTGGACTACATGTTAAGGGACATAGAGGGGCTCTCTGAGCATGTGGCACAGGCTGGTATGACCCTGGCCTTGAGTAGCATCTTACCCTCACCAAGAATGCTGCCACAATATGTAGACAGGATCATCAATTTCTACTATTACCTTATGTTTCGGTGACATTCAAAGGGGATCCAATGCCTGTCAGCGTGGGATTACATGCTAGACAAGCCACATTGCTTTGCTAGGGACAGCTTGCACCTGTCACCCATGGGCCGTTGTATATTGGCAGAGGCTCTTGATACACACATAGTGCCTTTTTATGCAAGGCTGAAATTACATAGCCACCTACACAGGTATCACACGGGATAGGACACTAATAGTAATGCTACTCAATGCCAGCAGTGTAAACCTCAAGATGCATGCAGTGGAAACTGTCCTTAGCATGGGGAACAGCAATATCTATGCAGTAACAGACTCCTGGTACAAGGCTCCCAGGTGCACCCCATCACTGCCAGGTCATACCTCATACCATGCTTGTCGTCCCCTAAACATGCACCAAACCAGAACAGGGGGGATGTATCCAAAGGCACCACAGATACACACACCCCCAGGTTGGTGGCACAGCACAAAGCATCAGAGCCTATCCATGTGCAACTAACAGTGGGTTAGACTGCCTTCAGGTTCATAGCCTGGCACACACCACCCTCCCATACCCAGGAAACCCACTTGGCCTTCCTGACAACACTGGGAATATGACGGTCTCTACAAACACCATTATATGGGTGGACTGCAACTACCCAAACATAGAGTGTGAGCATTACTCTAGCTCCAAGACCCTAGCTGAAAGGTTCCTAGCATTCATTCACTGCATTGCTATGGAACAACTTGTTACCACTCCCACAAGAGGTGAAAACATGCTGCACCTGTTCATCAACAACATGTGGACTATATTCTCCAGACCAGTCGTGTATCCCTCACTGGTAGGATGACACCATATACGACTCACACTGTATATTCACATACCACATGCAGCCCTTGCACAGAACACCACAGTCATACAGTTGTCTAATGCAAATTCCATGTATTCACATGAGGCAGGCTTCGGACATGGGAAATATTGAAGGTCACAGGTACATATGTGTATGTGGCACACACATACATCATGTGTGCATTGACATTACTGATATAATGTATGTCGTGCAATATTGGGAACAACATCCCACACACATGGACAAACTGTGTGACAAAAACACACATGGCGTTTGTAGGATACAAACCCCTACCTAACTGTGTTATGACACTTGTGAGAGATGCAGTAGCAGAGCACGCTATTTGCATTACTGGAAGGGTTGCTTTCTCCTGCTGTACTTATAGGGTGCTGACATCATCAGTGTTTAGACAGTGGAATATGCAGCATGTGTTGTGTTGTACTAGTTGCCAAAAGTGACATTTCTCTTACACATAGAATTGCACACACACTTCTCCCCCACGCACATACTAAGCACTTGCATGATTCAAACCCCTACCTAACTATGTTATGACCCTTGTGAAAGACGCAGCAGCAGAGCGCACTATTTGCATTACTGGGTGGCTTGTTTTCTCATGCTGTACTTATAGGGTGCTGACATCATCAGTGTTTAGACAGTGGAATATGCAACATGTGTTGTGTTGTACTAGTTGCCAAAAGAGACATTTCTCTTACACATTGAATTGCTCACACACTACTCCCCTACACACATTCAGCACTTGCAGGATTCAAACCCCTATCTAATTATGTCATGACACTTGTGAGAAGCACAGTAACAGAGCACACTATTTGCGTTACTGGGAGGCTTGCTTTCTCCTGCTGTACTTATAGGGTGCTGACATCATCAGTGTTTAGACAGTGGAATATGCAGCATGTGTTGTGTTGTACTAGTTGCCAAAAGGGACATTTCTCTTACATATAAAGTTGCACACACATGACTCCCACCCCACACGTTCACTGAGCACTTGCAGGATTCAAACCCCTCTCTAACTATGTTATGACACTTGCGAGAGATGCAGTAGTAGAGCACGCTATTTGCATTACTTGGAGGCTTGCTTTCTCCTGCTGTACTTATAAGGTGCTGACATCATCAGTGTTTAGACAGTGGAATATGCAGCATGTGTTGTGTTGTACTAGTTGCCAAAAGGGACATTTCTCTTACATATAGGATTGCACATACACTACTCCCCCTCACGCATTCACACACACACTGAGCACTTGCAGGATTCAAACCCCTACCTAACTATATTATGACACTTGTGAGAAATGCAGTAGCTGAGTGCACTATTTATTTTATTTATTTATTTTACATTTGTTTACCGGGCTAGTCCAACTGGATACATGTCCATTTTCAGTGGAGGCCCGAGGAGAAAAGCTCCACTACAATATTACTAATGAGATTAAAAATTATAGCAAAATATCAAAATATCAAAAATTGAAGATATCCGATTATACAAGTAATACGCAAAAAAAAACACAGAACTGTAAGCCTATGTTCTGCTACAATACTTCTAAACAGGTAAAAATATACAGAAGAAAAACATAGAATAGTAACACTCCAACAAGATGTGAAGTCATTTGAATACAGAATAGTGTAGTACTGGAGAATATAGGAGTTATGTACATTGTTTACTTTAAAAGCAATTTCATTAGAGTTTGAAAAGTTTAAGATATATGTCATTTAGTAGAGGGAAAATCAGAATCGAGAGAGGTGAAGAAAATCTAGTAGTCTAGATTTATTAAGTAAGAAGGAAAGTTCATGAATCAAATAAAAGAGAAAAAAAGGAAATGAAGATGAAGAAGATTAGTCAGGCTTATTGATGAAGATGATTAGTCAGGGTTATTGCACGAGCAGAGCCAGTGGTTGGATAGGAATAGTTTTAGGTTAGTTGCACTATTCAAATTAGTGGGTATCATTTTTGCTCCTGACATATGTATAGTGTGCTGACATCATTATTTATGAAGAGGTATGTACATCTGTTACTATCCATCAGTAAGGGGGAGAGCATATATATGCATTGACTTTGCAGAGGCACAGTGGCCTACTGTACTGCGGAGGCAGACGCCAAATACACTGTGGATAGCCTTCTGTATTCCCTAGGGACAACAGCCTAGTATTGCACTCTATGGCCATATGTTTACCTGTCAGATGCAAGTATGTGTTGCTCATATACTGTTTGTGGGTCTTTATTGCCATAGCTTTCCCTATCTCTATGAACAGCTTGTGTACTGTGGCAGATGTTTGCATATGAGTGGGATCCAGTACTTTACTTATGTCTCTGTTGTAATTTCACTGTGTGCACTGGGCAGATTTCTGTATTGTGGGAGGTTCCTATGTTAACACATACAAATGCCAGATATGTGTGTGCAGCTGCTGAACTGTGACATGGCCTAAGTGTGTGTGCATGCCCAGTTCACAGTTTCTATGGCTTCTTGACTGACACGTCTCATTTATCTAAGTGTGCGACCATGCCCAGTGTGAACTTTCCATATGTTGGGATCTGTGGTCCACCACATTTGTGTTTGGGTGTGGACTTCATCTATATTTCACATGTACAGTTGAGTGTTGGATGTCAGGTTGTGTTCTTACTGCCCAACTGCTTTGTGCCTGAACCTAACAGGCATTATGCTGTGCCTGCAGGGTTGCCATAGGATAGTTTGCATACAGTTGTCAACATCCTTTCATACTGACCAAACAGTGTATTGTTGTATAGTGTACTGGTTCAGTACTTTCACTGTGGTGGACAGTATCATTGGTTTCAGTCCTATCACTGCTTGTAATATTTATAGTGAGCACACCAGACTGGTTGAGGGCCAGTTGTGCAGATATGACCATGTTGCATTTTGCTCAGATATGGACAACACAGAACAAGATTGTCAGACATTGTTAATGGGCAGGATTCATGAAGCCAATGTATTCCACAACTTGTGTGGACAGTGACAAACAATGGCCATGTGCCCTAGGCCATTTGTAATGCTTGTCAGAGAGTGTTTGTCCTTCAACACACATATTTACTGGTGTTTGCCATGACATATGTCAAGGTTAGTGTGCTGTGCCTCTGTCTACCCGTGACATACAGGTGATATCCAGGGTACACCTACCATCTCCCATCCAGTCATCATGATTCCTCTGGATGACAGTCAATGAGGGACTCCCTGGATAACCTGTACTAGGAGTTTAGTCATGAGTGGAGTGAGCTTCTGGGTTATGGACCAATCGGTACAGCATGTCCTGTTTATGTTTGTGCTGGGGTTCAGGCCTGTCATCTGCATAGGTCACCAGCATTCAGATTTTACATGGTGCCAAATGTCCATTGATTCCAGCTTGGTCATGGCTTTATACATCAGGCACAGATCACCTCCAGCCAGGCAGTATGGCACTATGTGGAGCTGCAGTTTGTTTAATCAGGCAACACATGGCATCTGTTACAGCTCTGAGATCCTCCTGGTGGGGTATTTGTGAGGGTCTTTCCAGTTGATGCAGGTGTCTGCTAAGGTACATTCCACAAGGGCCATTATACACAATTGTGAGGCTGCTGATGGATGACTGGAGAGGCACAATGACCTACCCTGACCTAGCTGTGCTTACCTTCATGATTAGGTGGGTATATGGTATGTTTCTGTAACCACTACAGACACATGGTTGTCACATGCAGGATATCTATCACCTTGTGTCCCCAGGTCTCTTATTGCTCCTGATGTACTTAATGGGTTAACACCTATGTGGTAATTTGTGGCCACGTACTGTGTTTCCACAGGGGATGACTATACACTATTCTGCATTTAGCTGCTTGACATGGCTGTGGCACCACTTGTCTGTTTCTATGTGTGCCTTTTGTAGGATGCTTGTGTCAGCTGGAGGGTCCGATATGGTGGGCTGTATGTAGTCATCTGCGAACCTGTTCAGACAGAGTCCTTCCATGTTGGCATGTACCTATGTGACATATATAGCATACAAGAGAGGTCCCAGGACCGTGCCTTGTGGGATGCCAGTTGTACCTGGTTTGTAGTGTGACATGGCTGCAGCATGTTTGACCAGGTCAGTTCGGTCCTTGAGCTGGTTTGCAACCCATCTACTTGGATATGGGTTTATAGTTAGGCTGGTGAGCTTATCTGTACTGAACAACTGAGGTATTGTATGGAAGGGTTTAGCAAGGTCCAGATAGGCTGTGTGAACCACATTCCCCTCATCAATGGCCTTGGTGCGTGTTTCACATGAGTCAGACATGTGTAAGGGGCAGGATCTGCCCTATGAAAGCCACACTGGGTAGGGTTCAATGTCTGTAGGTACCCAATCTCGTTATTCCTGGGATCCATGATCATCCTCTCCATTACTTTGCCAACCAAGATATTTAGGGTTGAGGGGTGATAGTTTGCAGTATCCATTCAGGCACCACCTTTGTGGTGAGGGACCATTGTTGCTGTACACTGCTCTATGGGTACATATCCTGTGGTAAGACTGTGAGTGCACAGTAGTGCTATTTGCTGTTCCATTCTTCTTACAGTACTTGTTGGACACAACCCAGGACACCATCTGGTACCATTGATGCTGTGTGGTGTGCTTTGTAGATGTTGGCTGTTACCTCAGCATCTGCAATGTCAGGGGGCCAGCACTCTGCTGGGATAGATATTTGGCAGTTTGGTGCTGGTGGGGAGTTTGCAAAGAATCTGTTTGGTTGGATGTTGGCAATGTGTGTGGGTTTGGTGTATTGTTTGTAATATTTGAGTACTGCAGAGCATATCTGTGAATTATCACCATGGTTCCTACCATCAGTTAGGACAGCTGTGTGATTATCCTTTGTGTCCTGCACAATTTGTATCGTCATAGGTTCATAGGTTCATACTAGGCTATCTGCCCTGGCCATGTTTGAGCATAGACAGACTGTGTGTGACTTTCGACACCCCTTGCAATGTGCATATTATGCCCATTTAGGGTTTCCTTTACTAGATGTGACACAGGGATGGCCCGCAGTGTACACCTACTATCTCCCATGCACTTGACCAGATTTCTCTTGTTGAGTATGAGTGTGGAGCTCAGCCTATCATGGACAGGGATTCTGTTCCAGAGTGTAAGGAGCCTTTGGGTTATGGATCTGTCCCTCCAGCACATCCTATTTATCTATGTGTGGAGGTTCAGATATCTCACTGTGGTGTCTCTGCTGGATTTGGAGTTTCTGCAGTGGAGCATGTCTATTCATTCTGGATTGGACATGGCCTTGTACATCAGGCATACATCGCCTCTGACTGGGCAGTATGCATGTGAATTGGGCTGTGGTTTCTTCAGATGACAAATGTTTGGACCCTTTATCCTCTTGTTGAGGTACATTTGGGGTCTTTCTAACTGCTGCAGGTGTCAGGTAAGGTACATCCGAACTGGGGCATTGTTCTCAAGTATGGGCCTGATAAGGGAGGATTATGGGGGCACAGTGACCTCTCTTGATCTACATGTGCATCCTTTCATATTAAGGTGGGCAATATAGCAGGTCTTCCTGGCCACCTTGGCAATGTGAGTGTCACATGATGGGTTACCATCCACTTGTGTCCCTAGGTCCCTGATTACTTCTTCCGTACATAATGGATTGCCACCTATGTCATACTTTGTCTGTGCCTTGTTTGGTATTTGTTGAGACATTCATACTCTGCAGTGTCTTCAGGAAGGCTGGCTGGGGTTCCTGGGTTTGTGAGGGTGGTCTGTAGCAGGCTGCAAACAGGGACGCAGTTTGAGCCACTGTTACTTGCCCGTGGATAGTCCATGCTGCTTCTTGCTGTCGTACCAACCTGGGGGGTGTGGTTATCCTTGACAATTACTGATAGCCACACTCCTATTGTAGTGTGTTCCATGTTTTGGAGCTGTAGAGCATGGTATAAGGCATAATCTGGTGGTATTAGGGTGCTCTTCTGGGCCTTGACCCAGGTTTCTGTTACAGAACAGATATTACCATTCTCCATGCTGTGGTAGGTTTGGTCTGCATGCACCTTGCAGGTTAGACATCTGGCATTGGGTAGCATTACGTCCAGGTTGTTATCCCTTGTGCTACCTATGGTGGTGGGTTTGTGTTTCCAGCCTTACCTATTCAAGGCACAGTGGGGGTGACAACAGCCTTTGCCAGTATCCACACAGCCAGGTGTGCTGGGTCCGTGCCATCCCTAGCAGGTGGAGCATCATGTCTTGCTTGGCATGTCATCCCAGGCTGTCAGCCATTTGTTCCCCTTTGCTAACAGCAATACTTCTGGCAATTATTGTACTTGATCTTGTTGTCTTCATAGTGTGGCATCATGCTTGGTGAGGGTGAGATGTTAGGCAGGGTCTTCATGTTTGCATATACTTGATGGTGTTACATTGCTTAACACATGGCAATCATGCCTCAGGTGGTGCTGCAGGACTGTCTATGTCGGATGCACATACTACACTCCCTGTACATGTTTGAAAGCAGGTTGTGTCATGTTAGGCATCTCTGTTACTATATGAGTGAGTCAGAGAGGGGTATCATTCCCAGGGTTCCTACTGAGCCAGTGCATGTGCTATGTGTTGCCTCTTTTCCAAGGCCAGGGCATACTGGGCATGCCTCCTTCTGCCTACTGGGGCAGGCTCAGATTGTTCCTCCTCCGAGTCATGCTCTGCCTGTGATGACCTTGGCAATGGTGGGGGGCTGTTTGTCCCGGCCCTATGCTGGTCCTGCTGCAGCTGTTTTCGCAGAATCATATTATGTAGCATAGCACATACCATGACAATTTGGGTACATGTAGTTGGTGAGTACTGCAAGGCTCCACCAGATGTGTCCAAGCACCAGAACCATGACTTGAGCAACCCAAACACACGCTCTATTACATTTCGTGTTTGTGCATGTGCCTCATTATGGCATTCTTGTTCAGGTTTGTGTGCATTTCTGATGGGTGTCATCAGCCACGGCTCCAGTGCATATCCAGCATCCCCCACTAAGTGACCATGTGGGATGTCCCCATTGGCAAATGTCTGGTACAGCTGCGTCAAATGCCAGATATGGGAATCATGGTAACTTCAATGGCAGCCAGCACACACATTCAGTATTATGCCTTGGGCATCACACATGACCTGGTAGTTGATGGAGGGGAAGCCCTTGCGGTTAATGTAGGCCCTACCCTGCTCACTGGCTGGTGCTTTGATGCATATGTGTGTGCAGTCTATTGCACCCACTACCTCAGGGTATTCTACTATTTGATGGAAGAGACGAATATTGCTGGCCAATACCTCACGGGACTACCTCAGGGTATTCTACTATTTGATGGAAGAGACGAATATTGCTGGCCAATACCTCACGGGAATTGGGGAAATATACATGCTCACCGACATGTACTGACATGGCATCCAGGAACTGGTGCAGTACCCTGGAAGGTGATGCCTGTGATATCCCCATCATATCACCAGTTGGTCTCTGGAAGGTACCTGTTGCTAGTATTCTTAGGTCAACACATACCTTGGTTTCCACTGGGATGGGTTCCCCTCTGTTGGTTCTGTGTGTGAGGCGTGGCCTGCACAGCTCAACAATTTGCTGCAGGAGGTCTCTGTCCACTCTATAGCATTCCACTATCTCCAGCTCATGTAACCCCTGGTAGGTGACCCTGGGCCTGTACACTCTTCTCCGTCTCCTCACTGTGGGTTGTCTGGCAGCATTTGCATTGTCACCACCCTCAGCAAGTCTCCTGTGTCTCCTTATAACAGCTATGGCAGCCCCTAGCATATTTGGTCTGAGTGCAGCTTTTTCAGTTTTCACTTCTAATAGCGTACTCCTGTCTTGCAGTGTCTCTTGAGAGAAACATACTGCAATGCTGTTTGCAGTGTTTTAAGTGCTGGGCTGGGCTAGTATTCTGCCTGTGTAATTGCCTGCTTCTAATTGTTTTCACCTGCTAGCTCTACCAGTATTCCCTGCTAGCTTCCTAATATTTCTTCTGCTTCCTTTTCCCTAACTGTTTCCTCAGGGGGGAGCAGCGCACTGAAACATAAACACATGAGACCCTCAAGGGACCATTATTATAGCATAGCAAGAAAAGAAGAATATAATGCACTTGCAAAACATGTTATGGGCGAAGGTGAATCTCATGTGTTTATGTTTCAAATTCTGTATGTACAGTATGTAAATTTAAGGTTAGGCAATATTGTCAATGATACTGAATACGCTGAAATAGAATGGATCTTTAGGCTTGGTGCCCATAGAGGCTATGGCCTGAATGATGCCGTTTCACTTAAACCAATCTTGAGAGCCAGATCGCTAAGGTAATCTTAAAACACCAATACATCGCTGACTCTATAAGCCATTTAAGTATTTATTTCAAGTATTTATTATATATTCATCACATAAGTATTTATTTATTCATCAATTTAAGGAAGTATATGTTTATATACAATGGTCCATAGCCTTTGCAATCGTTGTCACATATTTTTATGCATTAGGAATATATTTTACGTATGTATTTATACAATCAGTTTTAGACCTAGAATGTATTTGTTCCAATAAGAATGCAATGTTTATAGCATATTAAATCAGTAGAATGTGTTGATGTCTATTTGTTGTAATATGTTTTGTGAATTGTTTCGATAGAGCAGTAGCACTTTAAATTTGTTAAAGAATGAGCCTTAATTAATTAATTAACGCATTTGAATTCTTTACTTATATGAGAACAGTTTTGTTTGTCAGTTGATATGTCTGAAGAAGCGGATAATATCCGTGAAAGCGCTTACGTGTTTGTTTTATGCTATTAAATTGAGTATTTTATCTACATTTCGTGCAATTTTATTGGAATATCATTTGCAGTGGCTGGATATTAATGCTGCTTATTGTTACTGGACTTTTGTGGATATATATATATATATATATATATATATATTTATGTCTGTCTGTGTGTGTGTGTGTGTGTGTACACATGCATATTCATATGGTACATTATAGTGTCTGACTTATTCATCCTTCAGAGATACAGTTTTACAAAATGTTTTGCCAGTTTTACATATTTTGTAATCTAAATAATACAAAACACCCATTGGTATACACAGACACACACACACACACACACACACACACACACACACACACACACACACACACACACACACACACACACACACACACACCATGTTGTATTTGATATGTTTCCACTTTGTTCATTTCTGAATATATCAATTATTTAATTTATATTTTTCTACTTGATTTCAAATGCTATTAGATAGTTTACTGCCTTTCCAATTATACCTGTTTGGTACAGTAGGCTGTAAAATTTTAAAGCACACAAAAGTGAATGACTAGATGTTGCACATGACGTGTGATAGCTAAATGTGAATGCATGCTACCTGTACAATACTAAGTGCAAGGAAGGGAAACCTAGTGAGAGCACTTAGTTTAAAACTGTATTTTCAACATTCAGGCCCTTTACTCTACAGTTACTTAATTTGTACTATGAGAACATTTGCTCTTCTTTTCTTTGCCACCTTATCAAATGACTTAGCTTGTCCTTTGTTAACCTGGCTCCAGTTATAAACAGACCACAGTTTGCCTTAAATTATACTTTTATCTTTAGAGCTTTTGCTTCAGTTTGTACTCAATTTATACATTTAGTGAACCCTGTTTTTGCATTGCTGCCACTTTTCTATCTTTGCTTTGCTTGCCTTTTTCTAGATTAGGAATTTTAGATTGGCAAGAAATATGTGCAGAAAAATATGCAGATTACTGCAGAATCAAAAGCATAATTTTATATTTTAAAATATTTACTTTAGTCATAGTCATTAATTTGTACCATTAAATAATCCCCCAGATTCATGAATCCTCCGTGTAAGACTTAATAAGTCTTACTCGGAGGCTGCAGTTGAACGGTATGATGTCAGCGTGCCATGAATATTCATGAGGGCACGCTGACTCAACCGTAAGTCTTACACGGACTGGGTAGGAAAGCAGGGGGTGTGTCTGATTGCCGAGCAGTCTAAACGGCCACGCCCCTGCAAGGTTTGTAAAAGAAAAATGAAAGCACACAAGAGCGAGTCCGCTCAAATGTCCTAGCACCAAACACCACACTCCCTGACATTGTAACTCCCCATCACAGTTATGAAAAGTAAAAAATATATTTTATTTTTTTTTAAATTCCCAAAATAGCTGCCCGTATTTGCGTGTGTGTGCATGGGTGTGCCCATTGCTTAGCTGTAGTTAGCAATTCCGACATGGAAGAGCATAACAAACAATGTTTATGCAGAGTTCACCAAATAGCAATAGCAGAATGGTAGAGCATTCGCAAAAGAAGAGGCATTCACTGTTCGAGTTCCACCACTCCCCTTCTTATTTATGTTTTAAATCAGTACATGGAATAATACCTGACACATATGATTAAAATATCAGTAAAGAGCAGTGAAATGGCCAATGTATCAGTGAACAAAATATTAAATTTTTAAAGGATCCTGATACATAATTGCTTGCAGTTAAGCAGCACTTTACCCAGCGCAATAGAGGTGCCCATAGCGAAATAGCACTTTAACCAGTGCAATCTGTTTGCGCAGACGTGCGAGCCGTGCCAACTAGCGCACCTTAGGGCAACGTGGAGCAACGTAGAGCAAAGTTGCTTAAACACAGCCACACCCCCTAGTCTGTCTGGACAGTATGAACATAAAATGAATGACAAGGTTCGAACCCAAGACTCTGCGCATCCTAATCAAAACACAGAACCACTAAGCCATGACAACTTAGGAGAATTGACCACTGTTAACATATATATACTTAGTAATGGTAGTTTAACCATTACTAAGCAGGTCTGCAGTCAGCCGAGAATTTTACAAAATGGCCAATCACAAAAAAGTGCGGGAAATGTGGCATATTTAAGCCCCACAGGCGGGAATACATGCCATAACTGATTGTAGCTCACATCTGCAGTTAGAATGTCTGGTGTTGGAGAGGGAACACACTTCCGAGTGCAAAGTTGGGGCATCAAGGAGTCCAAATACATGGTTTGGCTCCTTGTCCACCGTCACGAGTCAAGACTCCTGCAGGGCCAGTTCCAAGGGACGGAGTACAACGCAGAGGCTTGGAACTGGTTAGCTCGTGACCTCACCAGTGCCACAGGCATTCCACGGACTGGTGAGCAGGTCCGTCACCACCATGCAGACCTGAAGAGACGAAAGCAGGACCACCTGAACCAATGGATACAGGAGGCCTGTGGGATGCGGGATGCCCCACAACTGAGTATGTAGCCATGGAATGCAGTATGTAAGAATTGATAATGGAGTATGTATAACAGATAGGTATGTCTCAATATCCCTTCATTTGCTTTGCAGCTGCAGGTGACTGTGCTACCAATCAGCAAGCCTATGCTGATAGGCTGCTAAGGCTGCACCACCAGGCAGGTTAGTGATTATTCTGCATGTATTGTTATATAAAATATGGGATAGAGCATGAAAGAAAGTGTTGTAGTCCAATAATACAGCCATAAAATTGCCTGAATAAGTCCTCTGCATGTACTGTCAGATAAAAATGTCAGAGAGGCAGAAAAAGAGTGTAGAAACCCATTAAGAAAGGCAATATATGCCTGGAATAATATCTCTGCAGACACTGTTATATAAAATAAGTGAGTGAGCCTGAAAAAAGATTGTTCTAACCCATTAATAAAGGTATTATAACTCTTGAACATGTCTGCCATATACTCTGTTAAAACAAATAAAGGAGTGAGCCTGTAGAAAAGTGTGTAATGTCATTAATAAAGGTCTAAAACCCAGAGTGTGCCTGTGTCACAGAGTCTGAAATGTTGTTGTACCCTTGCAGTATACAAACAGTACTGTTTGAAAAGGTGCTGGCAACCCAGATTTGTGCAGTCCCATATAAAGTGGGTGATGGAAGTACTAGTAGCTGTGAAACATATATACAGTCCACAACGGGCAGTTACTGGCTGGTATGAATAAGTAAACCTGGCACACGTGTAGCATGTTATTTCTTCCCCAGAAATGTGAATGTGTGTCAAGAAATGCAGGGTTCTGTACAAATCGAAGTGAAAATGTCATGTGAAAACATCCCAGATATGTAGATAAAGAAATATAAATGCAATCAAGAAATATGTAGCAGTAACATCTGCATCCTGGACAGTTAGTATGTTAGATATACGTCAGGCATATATTGAACTAGCCAAACCCAGTACACAACCTAATGTATGGTGACAAGTGTAATGATACAGGTAGGGGATATACACTTGCAGTCACTAGGCATGTAGTGTAGACTATGAATGTAGTGTAGACTAAAAGGTGATTATAAGATGTTAACCGAGGTTTTTTATACACCCTACTGTATGTGCATAAACCATGCAATTCCACACCTCAATGGGTATGTGTAATCGTAAATATTCGTTGGGACATATGTCCTCTTGTTCTATAAATATTTGCATTCACGTTGATGCATGTGCCCTGTTTAAACACCACAATCATGGTGGCCTGTTGCTAACAAACATCCCTGCATGCTGTTGGAATAACCACTGCGGTTCAATATATGCATGTGTTATTCTTGCTGCTCAACTGTTGCACCCTTGGTGTGTTGGGTTAAGGGGAATATTATTGCATGCTGTTACAACTAATTTGGAATGCTGTTTTGCTTATGTTGCAATTAAATACACCTAATCACAGAACATATGGGAAGGCCGGTCCCAGTGGACCCACCTGTCCCTCCTCAGCTGGTGAGTGCACCTGGCACCAGCAGGTCCGGTGCCCAGCCCGGCCCCTTCCTCCATTGGTCCTGTGCCACCTTCGGGTGGAAGCGCTGCAGGGGATGAGGCTCATGCCCCCGTGCAAGTGTGGGCGGAGAAGAGCCACCTGCCACTCTTCAAAGGGTCCAGTCTATGGTGCATAGGGAGATCCAGCGTTCAGTCGCTGATCCCCTACGCCAGCTTGAGGCGACAGTGGCACGTCTCATGGGTGAGCCTGCCCATCCTACACAGCCCCCATACATGGTTTGACTCCTTGTCCACCATCCCGAGTCAAGACTCCTGCAGGGCCAGTTCCAAGGGATGGAGTACAAGGCAGAGGCTTGGAACCGGTTAGCTCGTGACCTCACCAGTGCCACAGGCATTCCTCGGACTGGTGAGCAGGTCCAACACCACCATGCAGACCTGAAGAGACAAAAGCAGGACCACCTGAACCAATGGATACAGGAGGCCCATGGGATGCGGGATGCCCCACAACTGAGTATGTAGCCATGGAATGCAGTATGTAAGAATTGATAATGGAGTATGTATAACAGATAGGTATGTCTCAATATGCCTTCATTTACTTTGCAGCTGCAGGTGACCGTGCTACGAATCAGCAAGCCTATGCTGATAGGCTGCTAAGGCTGTGCCACCAGGCAGGTTAGTGATTATTCTGCATGTATTGTTATATAAAATATGGGATAGGGCATGAAAGAAAGTGTTGTAGTCTAATAGTACAGCCATAAAATTGCCTGAATAAGTCCTCTGCATGTACTGTCAGATAAAAACGTCAGAGAGGCAAAAAAAGAGTGTAGAAACCCATTAAGAAAGGCAACATATGTCTGTACTAATATCTCTGCAGGCACTGTTATATAAAATAAGTGAGTGAGCCTGAAAAAAGATTGTTCTAACCCATTAATAAAAGTATTATAAGTCTTGAACATGTCTGCCATATACTCTGCTAAAACAAATAAAGGAGTGAGCCTGTGGTAAAGTGTGTAATGTCATTAATAAAGGTCTAAAACCCAGAGTGTGTCTGTGTCACAGAGTCTGAAATGTAGTTGTACCCTTGCAGTATACAAACAGTACTGTTTGAAAAGGTGCTGGCAACCCAGAGTTGTGCAGTCCCATATAAAGTGGGTGATGGAAGTACTAGTAGATGTGAAACATATATACAGTCCACAACAGGCAGTTATACTGGCTGGTATGAATAAGTAAACCTGGCACAAGTGTAGCATGTTATTTTTTCCCAGAAATGTGTGTGTGTCAAGAAATGCAGGGTTCTGTACAAATTGAAGTGAAAATGTCATGTGAAGACATCCCAGATATGTAGATAAAGAAATATAAATGCAATCAAGAAATATGTAGCAGTAACATCTGCATCCTGGACAGTTAGTATGTCAGATATTGGTCAGGCATATACTGAACTAGCCAAACCCAGTACACAACTTAATGTATGGTGGCAAGTGTAATAATACAGGTAGGGGATATACACTTGCAGTCACAATGAATGCAGTGTAGACTAAAAGGTCATTATAAGATGTTAACCGAGGTTTTTTATACACCCTACTGTATGTGCATAAACCATGCAATTCCACACCTCAATGGGTATGTGTAATCATAAATATTCATTGGGACATATGTCCTCTTGTTCTATAAATATTTGCATTCATGTTGATGCATGTGCCCTGTTTAAACACCACAATCATGGTGGCCTGTTGCTACCAAACATCCCTGCATGCTGTTGGAATAACCACTGTGGTTCAATATATGCATCTGTTATGCTTGCTGTTCAACTGTTGTACCCTTGGTGTGTTGGGTTAATGGGAATATTATTGCATGCTATTACAACTAGTCTGGAATGCTGTTTTGCTTATGTTGTAATTAAACACACCTAATCACAGAACGTATGGGAAGGCCGGTCCCAGCGGACCCACCTGTCCCTCCTCAGCTGGTGAGTGCACCTGGCACCAGCAGGTCCGGTGCCCAGCCCAGGCTCCCCTCCTCCATTGGTCCTGTGCCACCTTTGGGTGGAAGCACTGCAGGGGATGAGGCTCGTACCCCCCGTGCAAGCGTGGGCAGAGAAGGGCCACCTGTCACCCTTCAAAGGGTCTGGGCTGTGGTGCGTAGGGAGATCCAGCATTCAGTCGCTGATCCCCTATGCCAGCTTGAGGCGAGAGTGGCGTGTCTCATGGGTGAGCCAGCCTGTCCTATGCAGCCCCCAGCACAGCCACCCTTGGGGCTGTGAAGGTTCAGTGGTGACTGCCCATGGGTGGGGATCTCAGTTCCACTGTCACCATCTGTGGGCTCATGAGCTTGCGATTTCCAAACATCCAACCCAGTCAATTGTGCCACCCACCCCATGTGTCATACAATACCCCTGTATGCGTCTTGTCTGTCTTGTCTGTTTACCTTCCCAACCTACCTCCCCGGACATACCTACTTCCTCTACCTCACTTCCCACTCTCACCTGAAAAAAAACAATCTGTACCCACAAAAAATTATGCCCCATACATAGCTGCCCATTTTGCACACATGTCCATCGGACAAACATGTAAGCTGATAATTAGAATTGGCAGTACAACATACTTAGTTGTCCTCAGCCCTCTCTCAGGCGTGGAAGGTGTCAAATGTCACTCCTAATGTATTGCATATGCACAGCTGTTGCTGGTAAAGAAACGGGCAGCTATGGACCTTCCCTACACCCATTCTGTACATCCCAAGCTGGTTTCCCTACTGTCTTCCCCTCTTTGTGCACCCTTTATCACCACATTCCTATCTCCCATTTACTTTTCTGTCAAAGAAATGAGCGTGGGGGTTAGCGAGAGTAAGCACTTGTAAACATTAGTAAGCGGGTTTGCACCAGTGTGCGCATGTGTGCGCTTAGCTACGCGTCACGCAAACCCGCGCAAACCCACTTACAACTGCTTAAAATTGCCTTAGTCACTGTGTATGACAGGGCCCTTGTACTGCTCAACAGCAAAATAAAATACCCTTGTCAGTCTCGAACCCCACACCTTGGACTCACTAGTCTGCATGAAGTACCACTAAGCCACAGCAATTATACAATAACTTGGTGCTGTAAGAAATATATCATGCATTACAATGAGTGAATGTAAAGGGAAAAAAGGAAAGCCATAGGAACACATTGCAATAACTACAGTTGTATGCCAGTTAATTCTCTAATTCTAAAAGAAGGTACATACTCCCATGTATCCAGTGTTAGCATTAGGCGGTGTGAGTAAACTTACACACTGAGAAAAGTGCACTGGAAGAAGCAACAGTCAGGTTTCAGTACAACATGCATATCACTGGCTACAACCCTAGTTTCAGATATGAGACATATACCAACCTTCTGACTGAGACAACAGTGTCCACAGCAAACAAGCATGGGCCCCACCTTGCACAACTAAAAGGGCTAAACCTACCTAACCTAGCATTTTATAGCAGTGTCCTGCAATCACAGTGAGTACCGCAATTACCACACAGCAGTCTGCATACAATTACTAAATGATAGGCACCAATTGGTGTAGAGGCCATCCCATGCACATGTGCAGATACCTAGAAAAGCAGCCTGTACTTACCGTCCACACATGCAATAATATCATTGCACCAACTGAGAGTGAGAGAGACAGACAGACAGACTGATGGAGACAAACAGGCCATAAGAGACAGACACTGAAAAGAAAGACCAACACACAGAGGAAACCAAAACCAAAAAAAAAAAAAAAAGGCAACAGCTACAACAGATGGAGGTGAGGGATACAAAGGTAAGGTATGTAACAGATATGTATTTGCAGGCATCCGAATGATGTATCTGAAGGGTACTCTACATACTGTGAATCATCCATATGTGGCAGCAGTCCGTATCTATATGTATATGCACATGTGCATAGGGCAAGGGACATACTGCAACTGTTAGTGAAGGCTGGACATATATATGTTGTTGAAGGTTGCTATGTGCACAAATGTATGTAGGTTGTAGTGTATGGCATTGCAGATAGCAAGCAGTGCCGGTTTATGTCATGTGGTGGTTAAACACTGTGGGACTGAGCTACAGACTGTGAGGCCTGCTACAGCTATATGGCCTGAGGACAGCAAAATGCATTCTGTACAACACTGCAATATTATTACATAACCGTATGTCTCACAACTGTTGCATACTTGACATCCCCACCATGAAAGGTGGGCAGTATATGTGCTTATATGTGCATCTATATGTACAGCAATGAATGTATATATGTGTGTGTGTGTGTATATACATATATATATATATATATATATATATATATATATGTATAGAGAGATATATTGATATATAGATATACATATATACATATATAGATACATACATATATATATATATATATATATATATATATATATATATATATATATGGATATATATATATATAGATATATATGGATATATATGGATATATATGGATATAGGGGACTTGCAGACATTGGGCCCGACCCAGTTTGGCTTCTTCAAGGGCAGATCATGCCTTTTGAAATTGGTCGACTTCTTCGAAACAGTCACCAAGGCCATTGATGAGGGAAAGGCAGTCCATACAGCCTACCTTGACCTTGCAAAGGCTTTCGACACAATACCCCACTCGGGTATTGTAGAAAAACTTACCAGCTTAAATGTAAACCCATATGTCACAAGATGGGTTGCAAACTGGCTTAAGGACAGAACCCACAGGGTTAGAGTTGCTGGCGCTATGTCAGACTCCAAGCCGGTCACAAGTGGTGTCCCACAGGGCTCGGTCCTTGGCCCCTATTGTTCGGCATCTACTTCTCAGAAGTACAGGCCAACATGGGAGGACTTTGGCTGACAAAGTTTGCAGACGACTGCAAACTGGGCGCCATAGTGGAAAGTGCATCGGACACGGATATCCTTCAGAAGGGACTCACGGAAACAGATAGCTGGTGCCAGAGCCATGGCCTGAAGTTAAGCCAAAAATGTATAGTCATACCCTTCGGGAAAAACAAGGTAACCCCAAGCTACCATATAGGTGGCAATCCACTAAGCACAGAAGAGGTTATCAGGGACCTGGGGACCCAGGTTGACAGTGGCCTTTCTTTTGACACTCACATTGCTAAAGTGGTTAGAAAGACCTTCTATATTGCCTACCTGATCATGAAGGGATTCACATCCAGATCTAGTGAGGTCATTGTTCCCCTGTACTCTTCACTTATCAGACCAATGATCGAGTACAATGCCCCATTCGGGATGTATCTCACCCGACATCTGCAGCAATTGGAGAGACCCCAAAAGTTCCTCACCAAAAGGCAAAAGGATAAAGGGACTCCAAAATCTGTCATATGCTGCCAGATTGAAGAAACTCCAGCTCTATTCAGTCGCATACCGGCTGCTCAGAGGTGACATGTGCCTGACATACAAGGCCATGTCCAACCCGGAATTAATGGACATGCTCCACCTCAAAAAATCCAAATCCACCAAAATCACTAGAGCAAGCGACTTAAACCTTAGCACGGATATAAATAGGACGTGCTGGAGGGATAGATTTATCACTCAGAGACTCCCTATGCTGTGGAATAAAATCCCGGTCCATGTGAGGCAGAGCACCTCGCTGGCTCTGTTCAAGAGAAATCTTGACCTGTGGATGGGAGATCTTAGGTTTACCCCAGGAATCATCTGTGTCACTGCTGGACAGAGGCACAACAAACTAATGGGCACAGTATTTTTTCATATAAGGGGTGGCGTAAGCCACAAAACTTTGGTCTAGGCTTATAAATGCCTTAAGGCAGATAGCCTAGTATAAACCTATGAACCTATGAACCTATGTATAGATATGTATTGATATGTATAGCTATGTATAGATATGTATAGATATGTACAGATATGTATAGATATGTATAGATATTTATAGATATGTATTGATATGTATAGCTATGTATAGCTATGCATAGATATGTATAGATATGTATATATATATATATATATATATATATATATATATATATATAGATAGATATATAGATATATATATATATATATATATATATATATATATATATATATATATATATATATATTTATATGTATAAAACCCAGCCACTGGGGATGCACAAGCCAGTGCATTTCTTTGTGCCGGTCCCAAGCCCGGATAAATGGGGAGGGTTGCGTCAGGAAGGGCATCCGGCGTAATACTTCGCCAAAACATTTCATGCAGTCACCAAGAAAAATTTTTATACCGGATCGGTCAAGGCCCGGGTTAACAACAACCGCCACCAGTACTGTTAGCCTACAGGGTGCTGGTGGAAATTGGGCTACTGTTGGCCGAAGGAGGAGAAGAGGCGGAAGACATGGCTGAAGGCAGGAGGAGAGGAGAAAGGCTAGGACTGTGGTAGTGAGGGTCGAAACTTTGAATGTTGGCAGTATGACTGGTATAGGGAGGGAGCTAGCTGATATGATGGACAGAAGGAAAGTTGGTGTATTGTGTGTGCAAGAGACCAGATGGAAGGAGAGTAAGGCTAGGTGTATCGGAGGTGGGTTCAAATTGTTTTATCATGGTGTGGATGGGAGGAGAAATAGCGTAGGAGTTATTCTGAAGGAACAGTATGCTGAGAGTGTTTTGGAGGTGAAAAGAGTGTCAGAAAGAGTGATATTTATGAAGCTGGAAATTGATGGTGTAATGATGAATGTTGTTAGTGCGTATGCTCCACAAGTTGGGTGTGCAATGGATGAGAAGGAAAAATTTTGGAGTGAATTGGATGAAGTGTTGATGACTGTACCGAAGGGTGAGAGAGTGGAGATTGGAGCAGATTTCAATGGGCATGTTGGTGAAGGGAACAGAGGGGATGAGGAAGTGATGGGTAGGTATGGTGTTAAACAAAGGAATGCAGAAGGTCAGATGGTAGTGGATTTTGTGAAAAGGATGGACATGGCTGTGGTGAATACATATTTTAAAAAGAGGGAGGAGCATAGGGTGACATACAAGAGTGGAGGAAGATGCACACAGGTGGATTATATCTTATGTAGGAGGGCCAGTTTGAAGGAGATTGGAGACTGTAAAGTGATGATCGGAGAAAGCGTCGTTAGGCAGCATAGGATAGTGGTTTGTAGGATGATGCTGGTTATCAAGAAGAGGTGGAGGAGTGTGAGGGCAGCACCAAGGATCAAGTGGTGGAAATTGAAAAAGGGTAATTGTGAGGTGGAGTTCAGGGATGAGTTAAGACAGGCACTGGGTGGCAGTGAAGAGTTACCAAATAGCTGGATAACTACAGCAGAGCTAGTAAGGGAGACGGCTAGAAAGGTGCTTGGTATCACATCTGGACAAAGGAAGGATGACAAGGAGACATGGTGGTGGAATGAGGAAGTACAGGAGAGTATACAGAGAAAGAGGATGGCAAAGAAGAAATGGGATTGTCAGATAGATGAAGAAAGTAGACAGGAGTATAAGGAGATGAGGTGTATGGCAAAGAGAGAGGTGGCGAAGGCTAAGGATAAGACATATGAAGAGTTGTATGAAAGGTTGGACACTAAGGAGGGAGAAAAGGACCTGTACCGATTGGCTAGACAGAGGGACTGAGCTAGGAAAGATGTGCAGCAGGTAAAGGTGATAAAGGATAATGAGGGAAGCATACTCACAAGCAAGGAGAGTGTATTGAGGAGATGGAAAGAGTACTTTGAGGGGTTGATGAATGAAGAGAATGAGAGGGAGAGAAGGTTGGATGATGTAGGGATAGTGAATCATGAAGTACAATGGATTAGCAAGGAGGAAGTAAGGATAGCTATGAACTGAATGAAGAATGGAAAGACTGTTGGCCCAGATGACATACGTGTGGAAGCATAGAGGTGTTTAGGTGAAATGGCAGTGGAGTTTTTAACCAGATTGTTTAATGAAATCTTGGAAAGTGAGAGGGGAAAAAATGTTTGGAACCAATTTTTAGGAATAAGGGTGATGTGCAGAGCTGTAGTAACTACGGAGGAATAAAATTGATCAGTCACAGCAAGAAGTTATGGGAAAGAGTAGTGGAAACAAGGTTAAGAAGGAACGTGATGATGAGTGATCAGCAGTATGGTTTCGTGCCAGGAAAGAGCACTACATATGTGATCTTTGCTCTGAGAGTGTTGATGGAGAAGTACAGAGAATGTCGGAAGGAGTTGCATTGTGGTTTTGTAGACTTAGAGAAAGCATATGACAGGGTGCCTAGACAGGAGTTGTGGTATTGTATGAGGAAGTCAGGGGTGTCAGAAAAGTATGTAAGAGTGGTACAGGATATGTACGAGGTTAGTGTGACAGCGGTGAGGTCTGCAGTGGGAGTGATGGATGCATTTAAGGTGGAGGTGGGGTTACATCAAGGATCAGCTCTGAGCCCTTTTTTATTTGCAATGGTGATGGACAGGTTGACAGACAAGATCAGACAGGAGTCCCCGTGGACTATGATGTTTGCAGATGACATTGTGATCTGTAGTGAGAGTAGGGAACAGGTGGAGGAAACCCTGGAGAGATGGAGATATGCTCTAGAGAGAAGAGGAATGAAGGTCAGCAGGACTAAGACAGAATATATGTGTGTGAATGAGAGGGAAGATAGAGGAATGGTGAGGATGCAAGGAGTAGAGGTGGCCAAGGTGGATGAGTTTAAATACTTGGGGTCAATAGTTCAGAGTAACGGTGAGTGTGGAAGAGAGGTGAAGAAGAGAGTACAGGCAGGATGGAGTGGGTGGAGAAGAGTGTCAGGAGTGATTTTGACAGACAAGTACCTGTAAGAGTGAAAGGGAAGGTCTAAAAGAGGGTAGTGAGACCAGCTATGTTATATGGGTTGGAGACAATGGCATTGACAAAAAGGCAGGAGTTGGATGTGGCAGAATTAAAGATGTTAAGATTTGCACTGGGTGTGATGAGGGTGGACAGGATTAGGAATAAGTATATTAGAGGGTCAGCCCAAGTTGGAAGGTTTGGAGACAAAGCCAGAGACGCACAATTACGTTGGTTTGGACATGTGCTGAGGAGGGATGCTGAGTATATTGGGAAAAAGATGCTAAGGATGAAGCTACCAGGTAACAGGAAAAGAGGAAGGCCTAAGATAAGGTTTATGGATGTGGAGAGAGAGGACATGCAGGTGGTTGGTGTGACAGAGGAAGATGCAGAGGACAGGAAGAAATGGAAACAGGTGATCCGCTGTGGTGACCCCTAACGGGAACAACCGACAGAAGATGATATATATATATATATATATATATATATATATATATATATATATATATATATATATATATATATGTGTATATACAGAGAGAGAGAGGGAGACACGGGGTCATACGTATTGCAACAGGTGCCTGTTGACCAAGGCATGGACTGAACACCAGTGTTGGTACTGCAGTGCCATACCCCATTCCAAAACACTTTACCCAGTAACTACCACATAGGTGGTAGCCTGCCTAACACTGGATGTGTCAGAAGGGAACATGGGACACAGGTGGACAGTAGCCTCCCCTTTGATAATCACAGTGCCACACTAGTCTCGTAATCTGTCTACATAGTACGTGTCATCACAAAAGGTGTGTCATCTAGGGAAATATAGGCAGTGTTCCCCTCTACTCATCACAATGCCCCACATGGTATGTACCTCACATGACAACTACAGCAAGTGGAAAGGCCACAGACATACCTCACAAAAAGTAATACTGCCCTCAAACACATGACCTATGCAGACTGACTCACAAAACCACAGCTAGAGTGCGTTGCATACCGTCCACCCAGAGGTTACCTCTGCCGGACATACAGAGGTATGTCACACCCATAGCAGTCGGCCAACCACCATGTCAACACCTCCCAATTCCTCTGGGCTACATGACCTAGGGCCCTAATCCTCACCACCTTACTAAACAGCACATGCTGGAGGTACAGGTTCCTATCCACAAATGTGCCATACTCTAGGCTCCTCATTAGCAGATGTCATACATATCCCTAATGATTGTTTGGGAGATAGGCAATATGCCCTGGGAGTCACCTCTGTGTATCCAGTTGACAGGAGCATGTTAAATGACATTACATGTGTGCCAAAGGCCAGGGTAGCATATGGCTAGGCTGCTCTAGACCCTAGGGCCAATAGCGTATTACCTACCTAAGACACAATGCACACACACATGTACTCAGTGCAATACCTGCTATGTGAGGTGGAATGAGTGTGACAGTGAATGTGTGCAAGGTCTGTAAAGGTGTTATAGCTTAGTGTGAGGTTGTTTCTGTCATGGCAGTTTGTGTCCTAGGTGTGAGGCCAGAGAAAGATGTGTCAGTTATTGGGATGCAGACATAGTAGGATGGCATATGTTGTGACGTAGTTCCTTGTGTGCGACTGTGGTGTCCCATTGTAGGCTGAAGCAATACATGTATGCTCAGTAAGTGGTACTGCTGGTGACTCCAGCTCACATATGAACTGTTGTACTACCTGAAGCTGTATGCCTAAACAGCACAGTATGGTGTATGTTCACATTCCCTGGTAATACTGTCTTGTGTGTTTCCTGTAGTCTGCACAGATTACATACCTCAGGCATAGGTATCTGTAAGTAGGGGCACACAGTACTGTAAGGTACACAGGTAATGCTCATCTGTGTCGGCATACATTTGTGTGTTGTATGTATGTCTGATATGTGTGCAATGATGTATGTACCATGCCTGCAATCACATGTGTGTTACAGGTTATGTGTATGTACCTAGCAACATGTATACTCTGTTACAGCAGTATGCCAGCTATATTAACAACTGTGCACATATGTTAGGTAGGGGTATGGCATCAATGACTGGGGGGGTTTACTGTTAATACTGTAAATGTACTTTACATTCATTGCATTGGATGACATATTTCTTCATGCGTTAGCTTGATATATACCCCCGTGGTGAGGTTGTCCATTGTATCACAAACAGTGTGCCGAGTACTGGTGTATACTGGTTTGTTATATGGAGTGTGGCAGGCACTATCAGCCAGTTGTGGGCTGAGCACTGATATGTGGTATTGAACGTGTGTATCCTCTGACAGACAAACAGATGCTATATATGGCAGTTAAGTGATATCTGTACTTAATAATGTTAAGTGTGCCACATGACTTGCTCACACATATTTTGTTTAATTGTCTTCCAGGGCTATGGCTCATCAACACAATCCATCCTATACAGCTGCGGAGGAACAGGAAATACATAACAGCCTGGTGCAGCACTATACACTGCTGTTTTCCAGGGCCAGCCAGCACCAGCATGAGCGTACTGCACTGTGGCAAGATCTTGTTTGTCGGGTAAATGACATAGGCATGCATAACCGGACATATGAGCCGGTATGCCATCACTGCAGTGATTTAATTAGACATGTCCGGCGGCGTGCGTCTGATATCCATAGACAACAGCTTGCCACAGGTGGTGGGGCGGCCATACATGCCCCCCTCACCAGAGTGGAGGAGCTGCTCCTAAGCATGGTGGCTCCTGGCCTACAGCAGCGACAGCATCACACATGTGTCATCATGGAGGCCGGAGCCACCCAGCATGATGACATGGAGCGTGCAGGTAATATGCCCTAGCTGTAGACTACTGTTACCTGTATTGTTAGAATATGCATATGTGAGATGTGTACGGTGTGTTCAGCAGTTGTGCTGACGATTGTGTGCAATACTGATATTTGGAATAGTATCTGTACACCTGTGACTGTTGTTCTACTGTAGTTTAGCACACTCACAGTAGCAAAGCCACAGTTGTGGCGACTGACAAACTGTGTCATATTCTTGTAGGTCCCTCTGGTGTGACAGCAGGGCAGACGATACATGCTGGAGAGTGTGTTAACACTTTAATATTGGTAATGACATGTGCATGTCATAGGTGAGGTGTAGGCCATGTACATGTAACACACCTACGCATAATGCATGCTGTGCATGTATGCTGTGAGACATTAAACATCTCAGTAAAGTCAGTAGCTGCCTCAATCCCATGCAATGCACAGAGTAGCAGACACATTTGTGGCAACACTGTACTGCACATTGGATATGCATAGTTACTACAGCTGTACACAACAGAACACGTTTATCATACACACGACATGAAAACATGCTACATTTGGCATTACCATACACCCGCTGTAAGGTCACACTTCAGTATCCCACATGTCATGCACACACACATGATGTACCTCAGGGGTAGAGGCCTATCATGGGGCTGTGCAACACTCTTCAACACATAACACAGTCATGTTAGGCAATGCTCCCTATCGGGCACCTCACACACCCATGTACAAAGTGGCTGTGTAGTAGATCCAAAATGGTCGCCATACTATAAGCAGTGTTCTCACAAAGCTCTGTCACTCACCTATAATTCATCAGCTAACTTTAAAGATTGAAAGCTTATACAAAATGAAATAAGACTACGGAGATATCAAGAATTCTTACCTAAGCTGGTTACTAACTTTTCAGTGGAAAAGGAAGCCTCTGCTGGGAAGGATTGTATCTGATTTATCTGACTCTTCGGTGCTGATCCGGGTACATGTGCTCTAGGCCTCGGAGGCCTACTACTCCTGTGAAGAAAGAGGGCACTGATTTTTATACAGAACCATGTCAAAAGAACTAGGCCAAATGGACACTCAAACTACCAAAGCAAAATATTCAACTGTTGCATCCCCAGAAAAAGAGATGACCACGAAGAGGCCCAGGACAGCTAAACAGCAAGAATCTTCCAAGACAACACCAATAACTTTGAAAGAGAAATCTGACTTAAATTACATGGAGGAACTTAAGTCTGCCCTACAACCAATCCAGTCAGCAATTCAAGATCTCTCTCTGCAGCTTAAATCCTTCAATGTCTCCATAGACAGAATTTTAACTAGAATGGATAAAACTGAAGCAAGGGTACTTGAAAACGAAATAAAAATTGATCAAATACAAAAAGAGCAAAATAATAATGACACAAACATAAAGAATATTCAACAGAAATTAATAGACCTCGAAGCCAGATCTAGACGCAATAACCTCATCATCAGAGGCATTCCAGAACAGATTTCACAATTGGACTTACTAGAGTGCATTTCTGAAATTTTCTTTACATTTCTAGATAAAAAAATCCCTCCCAGACAAATTAATTATAGAACGTGCACATAGAGCCTTAAGACCAGCTTTTGACAGACTCACTCCGAGACCAGTATATGTAAAGATATTAAATTACCAGCATGTATTCAAGTTAATAAGTGCAGCAAAATCAAAAAAATTCATAGAATGGAAGGGCAACAAAATCTACATATCTCCAGATTTACCAATCTCAATCAAACAGGAAAGACAAAAACTGGCCCCTTTCTGTGCTTATCTGATCAAAAAGCAGATAAGATTTCAAATGAGGTATCCTAACACCCTCATTTTTACTCACCAGGGAGCCCAGTTATCAGCACAGAACTACAACGAAGCAGTCGTTTTCAAAAAAGCATTTAAGGAATGTCCAGAAAATCCTGTACAGAAATTGTAACTTTGCCCTCAGAAGTGCGAGTATCTGTGGCACAAATGCATCTAACTGCCTTATTTCCGTCTGTCAAAAAATAGAGCTACGAAACTCCAAGAAAAAGTCAGCAAGAACAAACCACAAGGTGAGATTCGATATCCAAAGGCACTCTAGGAAAACCAGATGTTACTTGAGTAATAAAAACTTTTATTAATGTTAGCACAAGATTTCGGTAGATACTGAGACCCATCTTCCTCAGGCGTTAAAGCACAATAATCTTATCAACAATCTTGTTTAATTACAGAATTACCTTGTGGATTGTTTTTCTTTTTTTTCTTCACCTTGGGTTTCATAGCCCTCGGGAATGGACTCTGTCTGTTCTTTCCATTTTTTTTTTCCGTAGGTGCGTCGCCATATTCCACTGAGCCATATATGGCTCTTTGACCTCAAGATCTCCCTGTCAACTTCGCGCTCTTAAAGGCGCATAGCACATCAGCGATGTTATGGCTTTGGGTTTCGCCAATCCACGGAAGATACAGACTCCGTTTGCACGCAAGCGGATCTATTTAGCTATGGTTCTGGACTCATTGAAATTAAGCTGATGACAGGTCTCCTGAGCTATTTTTCAACAAGCTGACGCTGTAAGTGTGCATTCTATGAAGGTGAGTGCAGATTTCCTTCAGCAAGCACTCCATATGCACCTTTCCCCCAGTTCTTTAAACCGGAACGCTGCGAGTGTGCAGCAAGGACGTGCCTTCACTAGTCGAGCTGCAGGATCTTACCAGATATATATATATATTTTTTTTTTTACTCCCAAGCGACGCTCTACTACTACAAACATGAAGGTCCTTTTATACTTTCTTTTTCTAGTTAGTCATAACCAACTAGATACGCAGTCTTCTGAGCGATTGCAGATGCTTGGGTGTGTTACTGGTTTAGTGTGCAGAGAACTCATCTGTCACAAGCACTCTGCTATAATCCTGGATTAAAAAAGGCAAAACTTTATAGGCTAATGTGAGAGTAACTGTATACAAGGCAGAGAATGTGTAAAGAGTTTGTAAAGTAAGGGTGTTATTGCTCTCCACTGTTAACATATATGACATTCTAGTTGTTTCTTCTCTTACACCTTGAGAAACGACCCCATGCTAGCTACTGCAACAAATGACTGTATGTCAAACATGTAAGATCTGGGTTTGTACCTGGATTGCTGATTGTAAAAATCTGAAACAGACCAGTAATCTAACTAAGGCGTTCTTTTGCTGACAAGATAATGGAAATCAGATCTCTTAAGTTACAGAGGTTTATCTAGAGAATTTGGGCTAGGCATGGTACATCCTTTCTAGATCAAAGAGAGCACTGGAGGGTCTCACCAGCACTGTTCTTGTCCACATGAATAGCATGATTTAATATAATAATTATAATGTTCAGAGGTCTTAAAAAAGCTTTGGGAATAATTTACAAGCGATACATGGATCTAATTACCTAGCTCTAAACTATAATTGAATGCGTGATTACCCTACGAAGTACCTTGATGCGACTAACCACCAGGGTCAGCTGATTCCTTCCTCACTGCAGAGTTTTATTAACTGCTCTTATAAGTACTCGGGGTTGTAGGTTTGATTGTTGTTTCTGCTTGACAAAGCGAAGGTTATGGTTCTGATAGGGACTAATGTTATAATATGCATTTCTCTTTTTCTTCAGTGATAATGGAATCCTGCTGTACGGCTGTTTATTACATAATCAATATACAAGACCTAGGATTTCGTATGAGCCTACTGTTAGCAAAGACTTTCAGGTATTTCAGGGTATTCACTCAATGGTGCCTGTTACTTGTTAGTTGCTTACTTATTGTTGTTTATGACTCGTTTCATGAGTAAATAAGCGGAAAAGGTGATGACTAACTTCAAGGCACCGAATTTGAACTTAGCCTCTTAGCCAGTGCAGGATATCCTGGGTAATAGAAACAGAGGTTACTAGTGTTATGAAGAATTGGGAATCGGCGGATCAGGTACCGAGGGGTATCTCCTTTTGAGTTGGCCATCATGGCCCACCTCTCTTAGGGTGGGAACTCTATTTCTGTGTACTTGTAATAATCATTGACCACATTCTCAACACCACTTACAATGTGTTTTTTTTTTTTTTTTTTTTTTTTTTGAAGTAAAGGAAAACCCTACCTAAGTTTTTTGTGAGGTTTTACTTCACCTTACTGATAATTGATTCTATTCTAGACAAATGTTTGTAACCTAGGTTTGATATTGATGTAAGTTTTAGATTAATGTATAAGACTATTTAATCTAAATGTTACTATGTAAATAGTAGTCTGTTGGATGTTCATATATACATGTTATTACCATTTCGTTTGACGGAGCTCTGTGTTTGTTATTGCACTGCTTGGTTTAGCTATGCATTTTGGATCATGGTGCATTAGGCAGGACTTTCTGGGAACAAGGTTTTTCACTTATTGGATGCATCATTTTAATTTCCCAGACCCTTCCAGGCTTAGGGGTTGGTGGGTAGGCACCAGGATCAAGCGGGAAGGATATATACTACTTGCCCTAAGTTTACAATTCAGTCTTACATCATTACTTAACGTTGTCCATACTCCCCATTTCATCTCGGATTTTTTGAATCTACTTGGCTTGTTTAGAAAATGTGGAACTTAGAATCTTGGAACATTAAGGGGTTACAATCACCTAAAAAAAAAAAAAACTGCTCATGCACCTAATTCTGAAATCAACCGCCAATATCACTTTCCTTCAGGAGACACACCTTCTCAATCAACAATGGAACCCTGAAAAATTGAGACCTTGGATCAAAGAGATTATATCCTCAGAAGGTACTACGAATAGAGCTGGGGTAGCCATTATTATTAAAAATAGTTTTGGTCCTATTATCATAAAGGAGGGCTCAGATAATGAGGGTAGATGGTGCTATTTTACCACAAACCACCCCTTATTAGATAAACCTATTCTTCTTTTGAATATTTATGCCCCCTGCACTTCTCAACAGATTTTCCTTATGAAATTATTTAACTTCCTCTCCTTATTCCCTGATCATTACTATAATGTGGGGGGCGACTGGAACTCTGTACAGGATCCCAAAACAGATAGAACGAATCACAGGGCTCGCTGTAACACCTTAACTCATAAAGACATAAGCAAACTGAAAGACGAGTTTAATCTATTTGACCCAAACATTTTTCGAGACCCTGCACAGAAAAGGGGAAACTACACCTTTTTTTCTAACTGTGCCAAAAGCTGGTCCAGGATAGACTTTTTTCTTATTTCCAAAGTATTTTACACTATGAATATTTCCTTTGCTCAATCTCCTAGATCTTTATCTGACCATTCCAAGATTTCCATGGGTATCCACCGACGAAATAGAGACTTAACAGATCACATTGACATTTGCTGGCGGCTTAACCCCAACCTACTGGAGAAAGAGGAGATTACCTCTCAAATTGACAAGTGCCTGGATCACTTTCTGAACTCCAGGAAATCCTTCCAATCTCCTTTAGACTGTGAATGGGCCGCAGTTAAATCAACGATCAGGGGCCTCTTGTTAAATAGGTTTATAGGTTTATAGGTTTATAGGTTAGTACTAAGCTAACTGCCCTTGCGAGCCATTTTAAGCCTAGCTAATTATCCCTTGTGAGACTCAAACCCTGCACCTTGTGTTTGTAAGGCAAACACCTTCACAATTAGGCCACCCTCCCAAATAAAGCATCATACTATAAAAAACTTCGGAACAAAAAAGAAAGGGACCTCACCATTCAACTTAATAAAGTAGAATTGGAGTTGCAAGGGAAACACACTCCTTTATTGGAAGAACGTATGCTTCAACTTCAAAAAGATTTAATGTCCCTACACGCGGAGAACTTGAGCTTTCATGAAATCAAGTCAATGGCCTTATATGCAGACGTAATACATTCTCCCTCCAGATTCTTGGCCAGGGCGATCAACCTCACCAAATCCTCTACTTTTATTTCTGAAATCCACTACCAGGGAAAGGAATTCCGGCAACCTAACGAGATTATTGATACTTTTGAAAGTATTTTCAAACAAACCTACGGGCCTACAGATAACTGTGTTAACGAATCAGAATTACAATCCTTTCTCAAGAATCTTAATTTCCCCAAACTAACTGATAATCAGCAGGAGCTTCTAGAAAAGGAAATAACTACACAAGAAATCCTCGCAGCTATTAACAATCTGAAGCCTAACAAATCCCCTGGACCAGACGGATTTACAGCTGAATTTTATAAAACATTTAGCACAAAAGTTTCCAAAATATTGAACTTATTGTTTAATCATATTATCGCCAACGACTTTAAAGATATCCATTTAAATGCCTCCAGAACGATTTTCATTCTTAAACATAATGCAGACCCTAAAATCCCGGGGAACTATAGACCCATATTGCTAATAAATCTGGACATGAAAATTCTGGCCATGGTTCTAGCTAACAGGCTGAAAGCTGTTATTTCCCATATCATCTCCTCGGAGCAATCTGGCTTTATAACGGGTAGACAAACTAACGATCAAACTTTGTTACTGGAAGCCATGATTCATCACTCTAATATGGCCAAACACCCCATGTACGCCCTAGCGGTGGATGCATCCAAGGCATTTGACCGTCTGAGCACGAACTTCTTATTTGCCGTTCTACCCTTTTTTAACATTCCAATCTCATTCGTAGACAAAATAAAAACCTTGTACTCAACTGCGTACACTACTATTCATATAAATAAACACTCTTCCAATAGAATAAACATGGTCAACGGGGTCAGACAGGGCTGCCCCTTATCTCCTCTCTTATTTAATTTATATATGGAACCTCTTTTTATGCTCATCAAACAAGCCACCCTCTTCCATCCGCCTAATATTTATAACTTAAAGATTCCCCTATCGGCCTATGCGGATGACCTTAATATATACTTCACACTTCCTAACTCGGATCCAAAAAAGATTTTAGCTGCAATTCATACTTTTTCCAACTTAGCGAACTACAAACTTAATAATGAAAAATCATTAATATTCCCCTTTAACATACACGCTAGACTACCTAATATAACTTTAAATTCAGAGATCAAATCGAAAGATCAGCTTCATTATTTAGGTATCCACTTTTCACAAGGTAACCACAAGCACTTTCAGGACAATGTGGTTAGGTACTGGTCAAGGATTCAAAATGATATCAATAGATGGTCTATGCTTAAGATCCCTTTCCTAGCCAGAACCACAGTGGTTAAGATGAACATTCTTCCGAGACTTCTATATTTGTTCCATGCAACCACAAATATATTACATAACAATTTCTTTAAAAAAATTATATCTTCTATCTCTAAGTTTGTGTGGGCCCCCAAATCGGTCAGGATTAGCTACGCAAAACTCATCTATCCTAAAGAACAGGGCGGCCTAGGGCTACCCGATTTTAAAACTTACTATGAGATAATTAATGCCAGTAGAGTTTTAAAGATAGCGTTTTATCACAAAGACAAAAATTTGTGGGCCCTGTCATGGGTGATTCTGGGCAATAACTACATTAAATCACTAAAATTTAGTCCTATCGCGCTCCCTTTTCTGGACGAAGCAAATATAGGCAGACTGAAACTTGCTAAAGGCCTATTATATAGCATAAAATCTCTTCAGGCCCTATTTAATTCTTTGAAGTTACTCCATTCCTTTATAACTTTACAGCCAATTCACCTCAACCCCAACCTTAAACTAAGTGGTCGCATGTTAAACCTGGGGCAATATCCTCTCCTTTTGAATACTTCTATCTCTGACTTCTTCCCCTATAGAAATCAGACAATTTCTAACCTAAGAATCAGTTTGAACTTACCCAAGAAGTACTTGTCTATTCTAAGACAGGTTAGGGAGATGATTAGTAAGTACATGGACCACCCCTTGGTCTCAGACGAAGATATCTCATCATGTAAAGCTTTAAAGAAACTCCTGCTCAGTAATAAAGGGATGACATCAAACTCATACAAGGCTATCATGGCAATCAGGTTCCAGAGCAAGGTTAATGTCTCAAAACTCTGGTTTAATATTAATCCAGGCATAACGCAAAACCTAATAGCTCAGGCTATAAAACGAAGCTCTAAGGCTATTCCTCTCAATAAGTTGAAATATACTCAGCTAATGATCTTGAATAATGCATATTTTACACCTGAAGTTCTCAGTAAGCGATATCCTAATTTATCCCCTGGTTGCAGTTATTGCCCCAACCAAATTGCGGATATTATCCATTTGTTCTGGAGTTGCAAATGTTCATATAAGCTGTGGTGTGCCCTGAGAGTGATACTTGAGAAAATTGGCTATGAAAAATCTACCCTTTCATGGGAATTTACCATTCTACACATCCCACCATCGGGCTTATCTGAAAGGAAATGTAAGATTTTGATCCCTATTTTTATGTTAATTAAATATTACATTTCCCTAAATTGGAGAAGCAGACATGCCCTATCGTGGGAAGGCTTCAAACACATAGCTATTAAACTGCTGAGGGCTCACAAATATCTGTTCCATAATATTAAACCCAAGTCAGTTATTAAAGAATGGTGGAGTATTATGTCTGAATATATACTCAAATGACAAATGATGACGAATTATATTTGTATTTAACTGAATTTCTCTTATTATTTTCTTTCAAAATGTGAGTTATGGATAGAACAAGTCATTGGGCATTGTAGTTTGTGTATATAGTTTTGAATTTATTGTATGAGTCTCATTTTTTCTGTTGCTATCTGTATTTTATTTGATGTTCAGTATTGGATGTATTTGTTGAAAAATTTTCAATAAAGAGAATTGTACAAAAAAAAAAAAAAACAAAGTGGCTGTGTAATTGTGAACATAGCCATGCCACTGCAGTTCAGGTACAGCATGCTAGGCATTGGTTTTGCACACATTAGTAGCTGTGAGTGACCACAAGATGCATGATGATGATGGCACAGGGTACTACACCCCATCCATTTACAGTGACCACAGTACTACTCATAGCAGTCATTGCTGTGCACCTCAATGTTGTGGGTGTGCAAACATATGCACCTATACACAATATGCATAGCATGTGTGTGTGCTTACATATGCCAATATACACAATATGCACAGCAGTCGCCATACGAGCAAAGTGTTACATATATGTCCTGGAATGCTAGTGGGTGTATAGGTCAAATGACACACATTGGGTATGTTTGGTGTTTAATGTTGCAGTCGTGTAGCATGCCATGCCATGGCTGGCACCGACATATCTGCAATATGTCCCACACTCACCATAACCACTGTACAATGGCCATGTCGAGCACTGGGATTCCTTCACTTCAACATGCACCACTCATCCCGTGTGTGTACATAGCATGCATGTGCTACACCTGTGCCCACTATTATCTGCTATGGACACAGACACTGTACTCAGACATGGAAATCTATGTGTCACACAGATAACACATGCAGCCATGACATGTATACCTGTGAGTGATGGTGCACAGGGCATTGCAGAGCTGATAATACTTGCACAGCAATGTTGTGTCCAGATACACATTGTGTTCCAGAGTGTAGCCAATCACTGAACAACTACACAGTTGCATCAAAGCCATGTACACTGCCATGAAATAGGGGTGCCTACACTTGCACTGCATGGTCTTGTGCAACACATATTCTGCATGCTGACACGTGTGTGGTGACTGTTTGCCTTGTGATACTGGCACCCACCTTCACCCACTATAGAGTATGTGTTAGATTGCTGGTGTATGTGTGTATGTGCTGTAGTGAGGAGTGTATATGTGTGCATGTATTCATGTGTGCATGTGTGCATGTGTGCATGTGTGCATGTGTTCATGTGTTCATGTGTGCATGTGTGCATGCATCATGTGCAGACTGTAAAGTGTGTTTCCTGTCTTCCTCTCACAGGTGCTGAGTTAGGTGGCCGAAAGCAGCAGGGAACCTGAAGCCACTGCCACAAATAGTGGTGATGATGAGACATGTATTCTGGCACAGGAAGGTTTGACAGGCTCTGTTGTTGATCTGCCAATCGACAGTACACAGCGTTCAACCCCATCTATGTGCACACTCATACTGCCAATACATCCCTCATCACCAATGGCCATAGGAGAGGGACAGCATACAGTTGGCATTGACCAGGAGAGTGTGGTACCCATGGCACTTGCATCCCCTCACATCAGCCATAGCCGGATTCCTGGAACAGTACCACATAGACGGAGGTCCAGGGGTTCTCGGGGGAGCACTGCTGGTCGTATTGCCCCTGGCAGATGTGCCCTCACAGGTCTTACAATGTCCAGTATGTTCCGGGCTGTAATGCAGGCTCAGGCACGTATGGAACGGTAAACCAGACAGGGACTTAGGGCGCAGAGGACCCATTACACCGCTATCGATGGCAGCATCCGTGACCTTGCCGGTGCCAACCGGAATTACACCTAGGTCATTGATAGACATTGGGGGGAGACAATAGATGCCCTCCACAATATGTCTTCCATGAGCCAGGACCGTGCGGGACGGTTGCGACATCGACGCAGACTCATGCCAGCAACAGCAACAGCTGGCAGTGGTAGTGGATGGCCAACAGTTCACAGCCCCTCCCGCACTGGCAGTTCCAGCCCCAGCCATGCTGGGGCTGGCCTGTCCATTGACCGTCCCAGTAGACCATGTGCACGTGGCTCTGGCCAGTCCCAGCAGGGACGTGGGCCCAGTCGTCATACCTCTGCCTCTGATAACAGTACCCAGTTGGGGTTGGTACCTGATGCTGTCCGTAGCACCCCTGCCAGGCACAGGTACTTTGTCCATGGCCGGAGACAGTGATCTATACAGCCTAGCAGGTACAGTCCGTGGCTGTCCCACAAACTATCGTATATGGCAGCCACATGGTGGAGCTGTGTGCATGCAGACAGACAAACATTAACCAAACAACTAGGGCTCACACATAAAAACACACATTACATCAACGTTGGCCCATGCTGTACTGTTGTCCCTCAAACACACACACACACACACACACACACACACACACACACACACACACACACACACACAGACATGTCGATTGGATGGTTCAATGTCAGGCTCTGGCAAACAACACCACACCCTGTGCATATGATGATACCTGTTTCTCCTCCTGTTATCTGTAACATTGATGCAGGAACAGGCAAACATGGTGCTGATGCACAGGGTGACATTATAGCAGTGTAGCAATATTAGCAAGTTGTCAACAGGAAAGTGTAATGACATCCTTGTAGGTATGTCTGAGCAGGCATTATGCATCAAAGCTCTGAATGTCAATGTAGCATTGTTTACACCACTGTTAGGTCTGAGTATGTATTGTCCACCCATGTGCCACTTGGCTGAAGTGTAATGTGTTGCCAGCATGTGTTAGTGAGTGGACAGTACGTGTGTGATGTGTGCTGTACAGATTAGCAAGTGTACATCTGTGAACATGGTGGGTGCACACTGTCTGCATGTACGTGCATGGTGGACACATGGGATGTGTGGCATACCCTGTTGTACACATTGTTAACATCTCATAGTAACTTTCAATGGCCAGTATGCATTCTACTACAGTTATGTACTAACATGGGACCACATGTGTGTATGTCATGGGTTGACACTATGCTGTGGGTGATACTGCTAATATCTGTCAATGATTTGCGGTCTGGTAGTATACACAACCTCAACAGCATGACTATAAGCAATCATTGGATGATGTCCTGACAAATGACACACAGTTGTAGGGAATTCAGTAACAGTTGGATCCTTCTGGTACTATCCTCTAACACTAACCAGTGGTATTGCCTGCCACCCATTATTGGGACCACACCTGTTTGGCATATAGCCCCCTTAGGTACATGCAAACACACTAGGGATGTGTCCATCCACATCTGGAAATGCAGGCATTGGCCTACAATTCATTACCTGGATGGGACGCATATCTTACACAAGGGTATCATACAGACACCTGTCTGATACATTCTGTATAGCAGTAAGCCGGGTATGGCATAGTCATTCACATTTACTATACATACTATCCCGTCAGTACCACATCGATGTTAGACCTCAACATGTATGTTGGGTCCCAATGTGTACATACAGCCTCGTGTTATGTCATGTGTCCCTTGGTATTCACATATCCATAGGTATTATGGAGTCCCTCGGTGTATCACATATGACATTAGAGGCCTGAATGCATATCCACAAGGCAGTTGTACACCTAAACAGACTGCCCATTATTGCTAGTCGTTGTTGTGTATGAATATGTCTGACATATACCCTCACTCACACTACTCTTTAGTAACTGTCATGGGTGTGTGTGTGTGGCACAGATGACCTTGGCCACAGATCACAACAGTGGACGGCCTTGTCACATACATACATATGTGACCTACGATCTGAGAAGCAGTGGCACAACCTGTCAATGGAAACAGATGTATTCATGTAGTATGCAGGCTTCACACCTATGTACTGATTGAGGGGACATGTACACATATATATTTGCCACGCAGATACCTGATGTGTGCAATGCACTTACTGTTTTAATCATAATATGTCCTACCATAGTAAAACCAAACCCCCACACCACATTGCCACACATACTGTCAGTGTTTGTAGGATTCAAACTCCTACCTATGTTATAATACTAGTGAGAGATGCATCAACATGGTGTGCTATTTGCTTTACTGGCCAGTTTCCCTCTCTCCGTCTGTATTTGAAGGATGGTGACATCATCAGATTTCCAAAGAGGAATGTACCTCTTTTAGTGAGTTTTCCCAGACTCCAAAAAGGCCACTCCTCTCAAAGGAAACTGCACACATGCACCCACCTCCACACACACAGTCAGTGTTTGCAGCATTCAAACCCCTATCTAACTATGTTATGATACTAGAGAGAGACGCATTAAAATGGCACATTATTTGCTTTACTGGCTGGTTTCCCTTCTCCTGCTGTATTTGTAGGATGGTGACATCATCAGACTTTCCAAAGAGGAATGTACCTCTTTTAGTGAGTTTTCCCAGCCTCCAAAAAGGCCACTCCTCTCAAAGGAAACTGCACACATACACACACCGCCCTCCACACACACAGTCAGTGTTGGCAGGATTCAAACCCCTTCCTAACTTTGTTATGATATTAGAGAAAAATGCATTAATATGACCTGCTATTTGCTATACTGGCTGGTTTCTCTTCTCCTGCTGTATTTGTAGGTTGGTGAAATCATCAGACTTTCCAAAGAGGAATGTACCTCTTTTAGTGAGTTTTCCCAGTCTCTAGAAAGGGAACTCCACTCAAAGGAAACTGCACACATAAACACACCCCCTTCCACACACACAGTCAGTGCTTGCAGGATTCAAACCCCTACTTAACTATGTTATGATACTAGAGAGAGAAACGCATTAACACGGCACGCTATTTGCTATACTGGCTGGTTTCCTTTCTCCTGCTGTATTTGTTGGCAAACAGTATTGTTTATATACTACAAGGGTACAACAACATTTCAGACTCTGTGACACAGACACACTCTGGGTTTTAGACCTTTATTAATGACATTACACACTTTTCCACAGGCTCACCCCTTTATTTGTTTTAACGATGTATATGGCAGACATGTTCAAGACATATTATACCTTTTTTAATAGGTTAGAACAATCTTTTTTCAGGCTCACTCACTTATTTTATATGACAGTGCCTGCAGATATATTATTCCAGACATATGTTACCTTTCATAATGGGTTTCTACACTCTTTTTCTGCCTCTCTGACGTTTTTATCTGACAGTACATGCAGAGGACTTATTCAGGCAATTTTATGGCTGTATTATTGGACTACAACACTTTCTTTCATGCTCTCTCCCATATTTTATATAACAATAAATGCAGAATAATCACTAACCTGCCTGGTGGCACAGCCTTAGCAGCCTATCAGCATAGGCTTGCTGATTCATAGCACAGTCACCTGCAGCTGTAAAGTAAATGAAGGGATATTGAGACATACCTATCCATTATACATACTGCATTATCAATTCTTACATACTGCATTCCATGGCTACATACTCAGTTGTGAGGCATCCCGCATCCCAAGGGCCTCCTGTACCCATTGGTTCAGGCAGTCCCGCTTTCATCTTTTCAGGTCTGCATGGTGGTAACGGACCTGCTCACCAGTTCGAGGAACGCCTGTGGCACTGGTGAGGTAAGGAGCTAATCGGTTCCAAGCCTCTGCCTTGTACTCCATCCCTTGGAACTGGCTCTGCAGGAGTCTTGACTCGTGATGGTGGACAAGGAGCCAAACCATGTATTTGGACTCCTCGATGCCCCAGCATTGCTCTCAGAAGTGTGAACCCTCTCCTGCACCTGCCATTCTGACTGCAAATGTGAGCTACAATCAGTTATGGTGAGTATTCCCGCCTATGGGGCTTAAATATGCTGCATTTCCCGCACTTTTTTGTGATTGGCCATTTTCTAAAATTCTCGGCTGACTGCAGACCTGCTTAGTAATGGTTAAACTACCATTCATAAGTATATGTATGTTAATAGTGGTTGTTTCCCTTATGTTGTCATGGCTTAGTGGCTCTGTACTTTGTTTCTAATGCACGGAGTCCTGGGTTTGAACCTTGTCATTCATTTTATTTTCATATTATTCCAGACAGGCTAGGGGGTGTGGCTGCATTTAAGCAACTTTGCTTTATGTTGCTCCTTGGTGCCCTACGGTGCCCTGGTTGGCACGGTGCGCACGTCCTCGCAAACACATTGCGCTCGGTAAAGCGCCATTGAACTATGGGCAACTTTATTCCACTGGTTAAAGCGCTATGAAACTATGGGCAAATCTATTGCGCTAGGTAAAGCACTATTAAACTATGGACAACTCTATTGCACTAGGTAAAGCACTATTAAACTACGGGCAACTCTATTGTGCTGGGTGAAGCGCTGCTTAACTGCAGGCAATTTTATATCAGGATCCTTTAAAATATTTATTTTGTTCACTGATACATTGGCCATTTCACTGCTTTTTAGTAATGTTTAAACATATTTGTCGGGTATTATTTCATACACTGATTTAAAAAATAAATAGGAAGGGAAGTGGTAGGACTTGAGCCGTGAATGCTTCTTCTTTGGGCAAATGCTCTACCATTATGCTATTGCTACTTGGTGTGATTTGCATTAACATTCTTTCTTATGCTCTTCCATGTCAGAATTGCTAATTCTAGCTAAACAATGGGCACACCCGTGCGCACACGCGCAAATACGGGCAGCTATTTTGGGGATTTAAAAAAATATATTTAATGTTTTGCATTTTAGAACTGTGATAGGGGTTTACAATATCAGGGAGTGTGGTGTTTGGTGCAGGGACATTTGAGTGGACTCGCTCTTGTGTGTGTGCTTTGTTTAGTTTTAGAACACTTGCAGGGGCATGAACATTTAGACAGCTCGGCAGTCGGACACGTCCCCTGCTTTCTTACATGGTCCGTGTAAGACTTACGGTTGAGTCAGCGTGCCCTCATGCATATTCATGGCACGCTGACATCATACCGTTCAACTGCAGCCTCCGAGTAAGACTTATTAAGTCTTACACGGAGGATTCATGAATCTGGGGGAGTATATTTGTCTATATATTTCAGTGTCTATTTTTTAACTATATATTAAAAAGAAAAAAAAAACAGATAGAGCTTTATTAGAAAATGGTAGAATATACCTTTTTGACTTCTAAAATTAAGCCATGTAAAAATATTATAAAGAAGAACATCACGTAGCTTAGCCTCTGTAGTTTTAAATCCAAAATAAGATTTTAAATATAACTTTCTAATAAACAAACAAAGATCCAAGGCAACATCTGATTTAGATATCTACATATAAGGGCATATTTTATGATAAAACATTTTTAATTCCATCAGGTAAGTCTAAAGTTCCCAAGGCTATAATACTTAATTGTTTTTCACCCTCAAGTCCACAAGATCCAGTACAATGTAAATGTCCATCTTTTGTTATAAAATGTCTTTTTTGGAAAAAAGTTATTTTTTTTTTTAAAGTGCCCATGCTTCCTTCTTTAAAACCTTTATTATGTATAGAAAATGTTGATTCTAATTTCCTTTAGAACCATCTTCATATCCCATCTATTTATGAAGAGCAAACTATTGGCAAACCATACCATGATTCCCTTCCACCTCCACACGACCCTTATATTCATATGGATGTAATATACATACTGACTGATCTCATGGAAATCTCAAAGATTTTAATGTCTCTGCAGTTTCCACACTTTTGAGAAACAAGTTTAATGCTCATGGACACATACATGTGCATACATTTATACATATATATATATATATATATATATATATATATATATATATATATGTATATATATACACCCATGTACATATAAAACACCAAGATAGACCCACCCAGCACTACATAATCCATTAAACCTCCTGTAGTGGAGGCCCATAGGATATAGGTAAATGAAACCTTAAGGACGTACCTATGCTGCACTGATGTGTGCAGAAAAAGGGTGAGATATGGCATCTACAACTAGTGAGATGAAGGGTTGTCAAATAATGTCCTGCCAGAGCATTTAAATGATGATTTCTCAAGTCTAAGATGACTCTTAATGTAGAAGGGTTACTAACTTAATCAAAATAAATTATTAGTCAACAACCTGATTTCTCCTAAACTGGAATATGACTTACTGCATTATTTGCCTTTAAATCTTCAGTTGCTGGTACAGTGAAACTAACCTGTACTTCCATCCATTATTTTAGTACTACCCTTGAATGGAATACTCACAGCAAATCCTATACCATAAAGCTACAGTTCTTCCTACTAATGATACAATGTTGTGTCTAGGCTGATGCAAGATGTATTATGAATCTATGAAGTGAGATGAAGTTGACAAAAGAAGGGAGGATAAACTTAACTGAGAAATGGTGAATAAAAGGAGCTGGAACAGAGAAAGAACAGTGTGGCATCTGAAACAAGTAGGAATCTAAGCTGCTGGTAAGGACAGTGGGTGCTGGAGGATGCCTACAGGACAAAGCAGGTGTATATTTTTGTGAACAGGTTGATAGCATTAACAATTGCTCAGATTTAAAACTCAGCAGTGCCAGCAGTGATCCTGGTTACTGGTTTTGTGTGGATGGAAGAAGATTCTTTTTGGCCCATCTTCCATTACTGGACTATAGAACCATGGAATACTGTGCAATGCTGTCTGCTAGAATGTAATCCTTACTCTTCCTGTTGCAGTATTAAACTATTTTAACTGTACTGACTGTCTGCTAATCAGAGGAATAATAAGAAATACAAACAAGCCTATGAGTGCCTTGCTAATAACCAGGTTCTGCCCATCTTTTCAAGCAGAGCAAGGCTGTAAATCCTTAAGCATATTTCAGGGTACCCTTCCAATTCTCCAAGATATGTTTGAAAGCAGACAAGGAATTCATAACTAGAGATTATGAGCCTATGTCTTCGGATTTCTTATTCTTGTGTTGGCTGTATTGTCCTGCATGACTTCTTCAAAGTAGTTACCAAAAGTAAGCAGACATGACCTGCTCTTAATAAATCCAAATTGTTACAGGTCAAGCCTGATTAAATCTTTAATGTCCAGTTTATGGGGTCCATGATGATGATGTTTTGTTCCATGGCATTTGCAGACAAGACTAGTATGGCTGATGGATCTACAGTTGCTTGACTCAGTGGTGGATCCACCATTATGAAGGGATATCACCACCACAGTGTGTCAGTGATAAGGATCATAGCCTGTGGCAAGGCTTATGGTGAATAACTTAGGGAGGGGTCTTATCAAGGGCTGTCTTGATACTGTTTATGAGACAACACAGAATATTTTTAGGACCAACAAAAGAAGTTTTCTTGGCATTGAAGAGCACTTTAAGGACATGCTCCTTGGAAAGACTGGTGGGGAGTGACTCCAGTATGTTTGAGGCAGTGGTGATAAGATTCAGGAGAGAAATTTGAAGGTACTTGTTATCCAATGTATTGTCAATTTTGTTAAGATCTGACTAGGAGTTGCCATTATAAATAAATTCTGAGCAATGGCGTGAATTATTTCTTAGTTTTCTAACATAGATAAAGAAGGACTTGTAATTACCCTTGTCGTCAGAAGCATGCCTATGTTCATTGGAAGCTTTTCTGGTCTTAACAGCTGTCTTTAGTTTCTTGGTGAGGTGTTTTCTTTTCTCATTGAGATGAAATGTTCTAGTCTTACTATGTAATATGTGCTGTTTCTTCCTCATGTTTTAAAGTTTATTTATATCTACTGACTACCAGAAGGGGGTGCTACAGTATTTGGTTCTGTATATATTTTGTGCATTTTTCTAAATGAGCGTAAAGCTCATTAGCATAGGTCTATCTCTCTCTCTCTCTCTCTATATATATATATATATATATATATATATATTACAAAAAACCAAGTCCCAATAGAAGAATAAATTGTATAAATGAACCCAAAAAGCCAAACGTAGTGTGTAGCGTCACTATAAATCCAAAAATAAGCAAGCGTTAGATAACGCAAACACTCTTGATGGAAAAAAACTAGTTGGATAAAGAAATACCTTGTGGTTGCTAAACACACGCTGTAAAACCATTAAACAAAGAGTCCACCATCCAAACGTAGTATGTAGCGTGTTTAAAAGTTCACGAGGTAGACAAGCATTAAATAGCATAAGACCTTGTAGTAAATGAATGCTCGCTGAATGAAAGATGTTGTGTTGTTGCTGAACGCAAAATAATTAGAGCATTGAACAGAAACCACCATGGAATTTTCAGTAATACATGCCAAAGTTCATTTTTGCTGTAATCCAAAAGATAGTAGGTTGTTGTTCCGTGCAAACAGATAATGCTCAGCCGCTTTTAAAATATGAAGACTTCTTTATTGGAATACTTTAAAAGGTTAGCGCTTTTGTGGGAAAAATTAACACATCCGCTTCATCAGACAACAAAGGAACTTATTCCTGCCCTATTTAAAGGGCAGGTAAAGGAAATGACATCATAAAAAGGAAATGACATCTTAAAAAGGAAATGACATCATAAAAACAGCCATTGTAGCCCTGAAACCATATATAAAAAATTAAAATACAAGCATAAAATGTATATATAATATATAAAAAATATATATATGTCATATATAAAAATAACCAAGACACATCGCAATATTTCATTGAAGTATTGTAAAGGCCTGCATTTAGTTGTGTAATAAACAATAGATAAAAAACACTATATAACAATGTTATTAAGAATAATAGTATTGAGTAAATATAGATATAAATATAACTGTATATATAAATGTAAATATAAATGTAATAAATATGTTTGTATATGAAAATATATTGTAAATGTAGTAATAAATATAATAAATGAATAAATAAATGGTGAATAATGATAATGATAAAAATAATTGTAGTAAACATAACCAAGAATATATACATGTAAATGTAATAGAATAAATGTTAAATATATCATGAATTGTTGTATATACGTGTGTATATGCTGGCACATGAAAAAGTTCCAATGAATGAATATGTAGAATGTGATGTGTAAATGTCATAAGATATACAAGAATAAGGATGTGCTAAGTGAATGCAAATGTAAATGTAGATCACAAGTGCGAAAGCGCATATATGCTTTGTTAAAAATATTAGGTGTGTATAAATATAAAATATAAATATGGCCTGTAGAAATGTAGAAAATCAAGATATTAAATGATAGTGTAATGTTAATGTTAGTATATGTGCCAGCATATAGACACGTATATACAACAATTCATGATATATTTAACATTTATTCTATTACATTTACATGTATATATTCTTGGTTATGTTTACTACAATTATTTTCATCATTATCATTATTCACCATTTATTTATTCATTTATTATATTTATTACTACATTTACAATATATTTTCATATACAAACATATTTATTACATTTATATTTACATTTATATATACATAGTTATATTTATATCTATATTTACTCAATACTATTATTCTTAATAACATTGTTATATAGTGTTTTTTATCTATTGTTTATTACACAACTAAATGCAGGCCTTTACAATACTTCAATGAAATATTGCGATGTGTCTTGGTTATTTTTATATATGACATATATATATTTTTTATATATTATATATACATTTTATGCTTGTATTTTAATTTTTTATATATGGTTTCAGGGCTACAATGGCTGTTTTTATGATGTCATTTCCTTTTTAAGATGTCATTTCCTTTTTATGATGTCATTTCCTTTTTATGATGTCATTTCCTTTACCTGCCCTTTAAATAGGGCAGGAATAAGTTCCTTTGTTGTCTGATGAAGCGGGTGTGTTAATTTTTCCCGCGAAAGCGCTAACCTTTTAAAGTATTCCAATAAAGAAGTCTTCATATTTTAAAAACGGCTGAGCATTATCTTTTTGCACGGAACAACAACCTACTATCCTTTGGATCACAGCAAAAATGAAATTTGTCGTGTATTACTGAAAATTCCATGGTGGTTTCTGTTCAATGCTCTAATTATTTTGCGTTCAGCAACAACACAACATCTTTCATTCAGCGAGCATTCATTTACTACAAGGTCTTACGCTATTTAATGCTTGTCTACCTCGTGAACTTTTAAACACGCTACATACTACATTTGGATGGTGGACTCTTTGTTTAATGGTTTTACAGCGTGTGTTTAGCAACCACAAGGTATTTCTTTATCCAACTAGTTTTTTTCCATCAAAAATGTTTGCGTTATCTAACGCTTGCTTATTTTTGGATTTATAACGACGCTACACACTACGTTTGGCTTTTTGGGTTCGTTTATACAATATATAAATATATATATATATATATATATATATATATATATATATACACACACACACACACACACACACACACACACACACACACACACACACACATACACACACACTAGTTCCATCCTGTGGTTAGAATAGAAGAAATGTATGATTCTATCATACAGTTGTAAAAATATGAACTTTTCCTAACTCTACAAAGAGAGTAGTGTTAGCAACCATAGGTGAAGATATGAGCAAACGAGGGACCAACCATGGTTTGGGATCAGGCTGGACCCAAGTTTGTGAGAATACAGTTGGACTGCAGGCTAGAGACTGCAAAGAGAAAAGGATAGAGGAATCCTAAGTGAAAGACCAGCAATGGTGGAGTTTTTAGTTGAATCTAGAATTGAAGCTACTGTTAAAAAATGGATGATTAGTACTGCATATAAAATATTGCATAATAATAGGAATCAATCAGAGGAGATCAAAAGATTTGAAAGAGAGACTGGAGAAGCAATTCATAAAGTTTGGAATATTTCGTCCAAAAGTTTAACACAGTTTGAAGAACAATTATTGCAGAAAGGTATGAGCTTTATACCAACTAGAAAGACTGATATAACTGATTGAATTATTGAACCAAAACTTTTTACACAGAATGCCCTGTTGAAGTTACAATATGGTAATACAACATCTGATGCTACTACTAATAATGTTTTTTCTAGAAAGAGTAAGTTTACTCTGCTTAATAATTCTACTTTAGATGTTTTTGAGAGGAGGTGTGAGAATGAGATCATTGCTCTATTTGGTAATGGCAGCAATGGAAAATGGTTTAGGAATCTGAGCACAGACAGGAGAGCATGGCTTTAAAGGAAATGCAAGATTATAGTTCTATTTCTGTTAGGCCTGTTGATAAAGGTGGACCTGTTGCAGTAGCATCCACATTTCTGAATACTTAACAATAATCTAATGAGCTCCGTCCTTCAGGTCTGTGCTTGTGAATCACTGGGGACTTTCTGATATATTCCTAAGGGACATGTTTTCAATCTCACTAGTTAAAATTTTGAGATAAATTTTAACTGTTACTAAAAGCAATGATATTTGTCTGTATAATTACAGGGGTCAAGTTTATATTTACCCTAGTAAACAAAAACACTTCATCCATCATGGAGTCTGTTAGAAGGCACACATCTTTTTAGACTCTGAAAAGAACAGATACCAGTGTATTATTGAATGATATATAGAAACCTAGTGTGAGGCCGTCTAAACCACACATTTATCTCAAGCTAAACCCAAAATCATAGTAAATATCTCTGAAAGTGAGATTGCAGAAGATCAGAGAAGTGACTGTTTTTGGTCTCTAGGAGCTAGCTTGCATAAAATATTATGCACACAATTTTCATGAAGTCCAGGTTGTAGGGTCTGACATCATCTACAAATAAGAACTGATAATCTTGGAACATAGCTTGATTTATTCTCTAAGGACAAGCAGGCTTTAAAATTTCCTTAAAGACTAGTCTGTCAGAAATACTGACTGAACAAATTTGTGTAACTAAGGAAATTATTTATTTTCAGCTAGGATACAAGATCTGTATTGCCTAGACATTATAAGGCCTTAAGTTTATTTTTTGTGGCTGCCAAAAAAGCAATAACTAGATGGAAATCAAAGTCTAAACCAACTATATTTAAAACAGTGAATATAGTAATTGGGGATAAAATAACTGGAAGTGGGATCTTTAGAAAAGGGTAGGAGCAAATTAAATAGGAAAACATGGAAATTGTGGGAACAATACATGCAGAATAATGTTTTGGAGGAGGAATGAAGTTTACAGAAATGTAGGAATTGAGTGAGCAATCTAATACTGGATTGACTATGACTATACAAGAGATTATATGTGATGCATAAAGTTTGTAATTGAGAATACGTCAATACAGTTTGCTTTCATTTATATAAATGCATGATTGCCTATGTCATAAGTGAAAATTCAATAAAGATGACTAAAAAAAAGCTCTAGGATATTTTTACCTCTGGTGAGGTTATGGACAATTTGATCCAAGGAATTCACATTCACTCAGTCTAAGAAATGTGAATTACAGACATTAGTTGTATAAGTACTTCAGTCTATGAAGTGGTAGTTGAATTCATAGAGGATTACTTATCTATCTTTAATGTACATGTTTTCTAGGAATGCTACCAACTTCTCAGGGTTATGTGGGGCCATGGAAGGCAACCTGTAAATAAACTGTAAGTTGACTGTCTGGCTTACTGATTCTAAGCTGGAGTCCAGTGAGCTCACGTGGAGGGTCAGTTTGGTGAGGATGAACTCCCTAGTAAAAGCTGAGACACTGCTGCAACTGCCAGTGGGATTAACAGCATGGCAGGTACAGAACTCAGGTAGACAAGGGGTGCGTTCATTACGTTAGAACCACCTGATAGTCATTACATAAACATAGATTCATTCTGGATGTAGAAATGTCTCGAGATTGATCAGTTTGTTATTCAGACATCTAGCATGGAGCTGGGCCAACTTGATATTTTTTGATTTATGATTTGTTGTTTAGGTTGGGATGTTCATTAGCTGAACTCTGCCTAAAAGAGCAAACTGAGGGTAGGTAAAGCTTTGGGCAGTATGTGGAGGTTTATTGTTTTGAAATATGGAATGCTGTTACCTTGACGTTTTGCTCTGGATCTCCGTACTGCAGTAGCAATAAAGTACTACTGTGTAGGGGTGATTTGTTTGAATTATTTTATCTTTTTGCTTTATCGATTGTATGTTTTTTTTTTTTTTTTTTTTTTTTTTTTTTATAATAACCAGAATGATTGTCCACATGACCAACCTTATATGACCTTAGACAGCTCCTACACCCTTTCACACCCCCATACTATGGGTTGTTGTCAGCTGCTATGGCCACACAGCTCCAACAACCATTCTGTACCATTCTAGTTTTACCACTAAATCTACTGGCCAGAGACTGTCACACACATAGGCACTCCATAAACATGAACTATGCAAGAACTGAACAATCTCAATGGGGTCATGTTTCATGGATATGACCCAACTCTAAATCTCACAATTTGCAGTATAACATTTGCTGCCATCTGTGCCCTCCCTGCAGCAGGTGATCTGACAGTCAAGCAGTATAACATAGATATATTTAAATTTTGATTGAGTCAACCAGTACTGCATAGATATATTTCAATTCTGATTCACTGAAGATATGGACATCATCATGACCAAGACACTTACCTACCCACATGGACCCAAACAAGGAGGTTGCCCTGATGAATAACCTCTTCCCAGGGCAGTAACACAACCAAAGATACTGGGCCAGATTCATGAAGGCTTGCACGGAGTCTTAGAGTAGAGTAAGACTCCATGCAGCCAACATGTCCACCGAGCGATCCAGGAACAGCCGGTAGGGGCGTGCAACTGAGATCTCTAAACTAGTCCTACACGGACAGGTCTGGGATATGCAAATTACCTCAACTGCAGGTGAAAGCTATGCAAATGAGGTAAATTTGCGATCCAGGAAACCCGAACCTGTCCGAGTAGGAGTAGTGTTACTTGCAGAAACGTACTCAGTTGATAACTGAGTACGGTTCTGCAAATAGCAAAACGGAGCCATGTCAGCTGGAAATAAAGCATGCATGTACAGGAGGAAGCATGCCAATGGCCAAAAATATGGCCATTGGCAATGGGAAGGGATGCAAATTAAAAATAAAATAACTTTTTTTTTATCCTGATCTCCGGGGTTTAACCATAGCGCAGCGCCGAGCAAATGCGCTGCACCCTAAAAAGCAAAAAATTAATAATTAAGATCCAAAAATGTGGATTTTATAGCTAAAAAGAATTTACAATGCAAGGGAAAGGCAGGCTGAAGACAACATGGCCACCGAGTAGAGGTCGAAAGGGGGGAAGCTCAGGCTAAGAGATGTAATTAAGCATTATTAGGCAATTCTATGCAAATGAGAGTTAGGGTAGTGAATCGCAAGTTTACATAGGAAATGAGCACAGTCAGTGGAGTGTAGGAGTAGGATAAGGGGAGTAACAGAGTAGAAGATAGGTGACATCACGAGGGGGCTATGTATGAAAGGAGTGAAGCTCATTGGAGCAGAGTGTCATGTGTCAGCTTGCATTCACATAATAGTGAAAGAGGTGTGTCAACAGGTAGGCCAGGTAAAGTCAAGAAATCGAAGGTGTATGCCGTGGATAACACCAAAGTTTCTTGGTGAGCATGCATGCGTGTGTGTGCGCACCAGTAAACCCGAGTAAGACAGTGTGCATGCGTGTAACCGTGTGTGCGCACGTGTAGGCTTGAGTAAGCATATGTAAGGCTGTGTAAATAGTTGTAAGCACGTTTGCACCGGTGTATGTGCGTTTTAACAAGAATAAGCAAGTTTTAGTCTGTGTAAGCATGTGTGCGCACGTGTTAGCTGCTGTGCACGTGTTTGCACTTGTGTGCGCAGCGCTCCCCCCCTCCCCCCCGAGGAAACAGAAAGGAAAAAGGAAGCACACCAAATAGTGGAAGTTACCAGGGAGTACTAGCAGAGATAGCAGGTGAAAACAATCAGAACAGGCAATTATCCAGGCAGAATACTAGCCCAGCCCAGCCCAGCACTTAAAACTCTGCAAACAACAGTCCATTATGCTTCTCTTAAGAGACACTGCAACACTGCAGTAAGCTAATAGAAGTGAAAACTGAAAAAGCTTCACTGAGACAAAAAATGTTAGGGGCTGCCATTGCTGTTATAAGGCAACATATGCAACATGCTGAGGGTGGTGATAATGCAAATGATGCTGGACAACCCACAGTGAGGAGACGGAGAAGAGTGTACAAACCCAGGGTTACTTACCAGGGGCTACATGAGTTGGAGATAGTGGAGTGCTATAGAGTGGACAGAGACCTCTTGCAGCAAATTGTTGAGCTGTGCAGGCCACACCTCACACACAGAACCAACGGAGGGGAACCCATCCCAGTGGAAACTAAGGTATGTGTTGGCCTAAGAATATTAGCAACAGGTACCTTCCAGAGGCCAACTGGTGATATGATGGGGATATCACAGGCAACAGCATCCAGGGTACTGCACCAGTTCCTGGATGCCATGTCAGCACATGTCGGTGATCATGTATATTTCCCCAATTCCTGTGAGGTATTGGCTAGCAATATGCATCTCTTCCAGCAAATAGCGGAATACCCTGAGGTAGTGGGTGCAATAGACTGCACGCACATATGCATCAAAGCACCAGCTAGTGAGCGGGGTAGGGTCTACATCAACCGCAAGGGCTTCCCCTCCATCAACTGCCCGGTCATGTGTGATGCCCAGGGCATAATACTGAATGCGTGTGCCGGCTGCCCTGGAAGCTACCATGATTCCCATATCTGGCATCTGACACAGCTGTACCAGACATTTGCCAATGGGAACATCCCACATGGTCACTTAGTGGGGAATGCTGACTATGCACTGGAGCTGTGACTGATGACACCCATCAGAAACGCACACACACCTGAACAGGAACACCATAATGAGGCACACAGAAAAACACAAAATGTAATCGAGCATGCGTTTGGGCTGTTCAAGTCATGGTTCCGGTGCCTGGACACATCTGGTGGAGCCTTGCAGTACTCACCAACTACATGTACCCAAATTGTCATGGTATGTGCTATGCTACATAATATGATCCTGCGAAAACAGCTGCAGCAGGACCAGCATAGGCCTGGGCCAAACAGCCCCCCACCATTGCCAAGGCCATCACAGGCAGAGCGTGACTCGGAGGAGGAACAACCTGAGCCTGCCCCAGTAGGCAGAAGGAGGTATGCCCAGTAGGCTTTGGCCTTGGCAAAGAGGCAGCACATAGCACATACACTGGCTCAGTAGGAACTCTGGAAATTATACCTCTCTCTGACCCGCACATATAGTAAAAGATATGCCTACGTTGACACTACCTGCTTTCAAACATGTATAGGGAGTGTAGTATGTGCATCCAACATAGGCAGCCCTGCATCAACACCTGAGGCATGATTGCCATGTGTTAAGCAATATAAAGCAGTGCTAAGCAGCATTTACCATCATGAAGTATATGTAAACAAAATCGCACACACCAACTACTACAAATGTGGTCAATGTAGAGTAATACTGGCCAATGATGGTTAATATTGAGCAATGTTGGACAAGCTGGGTCTAGGTAGGGCATAGCTGAACAAAAGCCAACATGCTCATATTTGCTCTTCTGGCCACTAAGCAGTCTGGTCTGCTCAGTATGAAAATATAAGTGGCGATGAGTCTTGAACCCAGGATACTGTGTACTACAGTCATAGTACTGAACCACTAAACCACTAAACCATGCCAGTATTGCAGTGGTTGTCCTGTATGAAGAAATGTTGATAAGTCTATGCAAAGTATTTCATGGAAACCCTGCAGGCACAACATAATCCCTGTCGAGTTATGACACAAAGGTGAGTCCTGCAGTATGAATAGAACCTGACTTTCAACACACACAGTACAAATGTTAATATTGGACATGTAGACATACATCAACAAATGTAGTGGACCTCAGACAGCAACATACTGAAAGGTCACACTGGGCATGCTCACACACTTGAATACATGAGACAAATGTCAAGCAACAGAACACTGACAGTCTGAACTGGGCATGCTCACGCACGTAGGCCAAGTTGGAGTACAACACTGGGCCACAAATAGCAGGCAGTGCATGTGTTAACCCCAGAACCTCTCATTACCCAGCAATCTGCCTTGTGCACACACTGATATGACAACAGACACATAAATAATATAGTGGAACCCTGCCATAAGCAAATATGATCTGCAGATACCTAAGCAGGTCATAGAAAGTGTGAAAGCAAAGATAATAAAAACCTGCAAACAGTATCAGCAATAAACATTGTGCATCATGAAAATTATCATAGGTTCAGAGGTTGATACTAGGCTATCTGCCCTAGGGCATGTACAAGCATAGCCAGAGTGTGTTTGGCTTCTGCAACCCAGTCTAATCAGAACACTGTGCCTCTGAATAGTAGGTCACACAAGATAGTCCATTTATGTTGAGTGTAATGTGCCTCTGTCTAGAAGGGACCCAGAAGATATCCCATGGGTAAACATGTGATCACCCATCCACATGTCAAGATGTCACCTGTAGGTGGTCAGTGGGTGGCTCTGCCTATGCAAAACCGGGACTACACTCCGGAGTGAGTGGAGGCTTTCTGATAATAATCTGTCCCCTCAGCATGTCCTTTTAATATCAGTGCTGAGGTATATGTCCCTGGAGTGTGTAGCTACAAGGGAGTCTGATATCCTGAGGTGGAGCATGTCCAGTAAGTCTGGGTCAGATATTGCCTGCAACTACAGGCACACAACACTTCCGTGTAGGTGTTAAGTAACTGAGTATAGCTGGAGTTACTGTATCAGAACTGTGCAGGGCATCTGTTTGAGTCCCTACATCTGCTCGATGAGTAACATTTGTGGCCATTACAGTTGCTGCAGGTGTCAGGTAAGGTACATCCTAAATGTGGCATAGTAACCAAGCATGGTCGTGAAGAGTATAGGGGCACAATGACCACACGTGATCAACATGTGAAACCATGTGGGATATGATGGGCTATGTAGATGTACTGTCTAACCACTATGACAATAGGATTGTCAAAGGCGAGAGTACGAACAGGTTGTGTCCCCAAAACAGTAACAACCACTACTGTATGTAATGGATTACAACCTATGTGGTAATGTGTGGGCATTTTGTCATCCTCAAAGGGGATGACTATGCAACTAATGGCATGCAGCCATGGGTCATGGCTCAGGCACCATTCAACCTATCTCTGTGAGACCCTGTATGAGTATGCATGTGCCAGCAGGAGAGCTGATTATGCCACCCAGTTTGCAGTCATCTGCGAACATGGGCAGCCATAACCCTCCTGTGATAGCCTGTACATCACAGAAGTATATACTGAACATGAGAGGTCCTAGGACTGAGCCTTGTGGGATGCCATGTGTAACTGGTGTATAGTCAGACATGGCACCTGCAACACTGAGCATGTGGGTGCTATCCCTGATCCAGGTAGCAATCCATCGTTTCAGATATGTGTCGATATTGATGCTGTGGAGCCTATGCATAATGGCCGAGCAGGGTATTGTGTTGAAGGGTTGTGCAAGGTCCAGGCAGGCTGTGTGGACAACCGTCCTAACACTGATGGACCTGGTAACTGTTGAAAGAATATGAACAGGTCCAACAGGCAAGATCTGCCCACAACAATGCTGTAATGTGTAGGACCCAGTGTCTGTAGGTTTCCCATGTCTATGTGCATGAGTCCCATTACAATACACCCCATAGCTTTGCAGAACAGACTAATTAGCCTTTTAGGCCGATATTGCCTGTGGTCTGTTGTGGCAATTTTCAGTGGAGCGGGACCACTATCGCTGTACGCCATTCCCTGGGTACATATGCTGCAGTAACTCTTATGTCAAACAGTGACGTAATGTGAGTGTTATGTCTGTCATGAAGGCTGTGTACGACACAGGCTGGGATATCGTCTGGTCCCATTGATGCTGTGTTGTCCACTGTGGGGAGGGCAGCACTCACCTGTTTACTCGTGATGTCTGGGAGGTTACACTTTGTTGGTATGGACAGTACCACCTTAGGGGGGATGTGGGGGACACATCTGCACTGAACCTGTTTGCCAGGATTATGGCAATGTCAGTGGGTTCAGGTATGTTTAGTCAGTATGCAGTAACACACAGCAAATCAGTGAGTGTCCAGACAGGTACCTGAATCGACTGAAGAAGGCCTCGTGAGTGTCCGACGTGTCTGGTGCAATTGTCCGTTAGAAGCGTGCCTGACATAATTACCCAAGTGATTGTAGCTGTCTGCTAGTACAGATCACAGATGCCTTCCCTGTCTGGGATTGTGCACTATCATGTAGTAGCTTCCTCCATTTGTTGTAAAGCATATGAATGGCTGGGGTCTACCACACAGGTCCACTGCCATTGCAGGAATGAGTCCAGTTGTTATTTTGGATGTAACAATCCATGCGGTCCACTGGGTGTCCATAGAATGTGTATGTAAATGATACAGCAGTCTGAGCCATACTTACCACTGACCCAGGGTCTCTGAAGGATACCACCATGGTTTGGAGGAGTATGACATTTTCCTATGGGAAGTTCACCAACATTACCCAGAAAGGGTGTGGGGACGAGATAGGGATGTCCAGTGAGATAAAGTATGTTCTGCCCTTAGCAATGAGGGATATATTGCAGGTGTGGAACATAGAGTCCCCATGTCGGTGATGAACATGTCCGATATGTTGTCCCCTCGTGTGGGTGTGGTGACCAGTTGTGCCATAGCATATGAGTGTAGAAATAGTAGCAACTGTCGGTCGAGGGTGTTGTGGCCTGAATACTATCCACAGTCAATGTGTGGGTATTTGACGTCACCCAATATAATGGTGTTTGGTGAGACCATCATATTGTCCAGTGTTCCCAGGAAAGCCGAGTGTGGTTGCTGAGTTTGTGAGTGTGCTAGCAGGCAACAAATCAAAAGGCAGATTGCACAATGTTAGGTGCATATGTATGGTCTATGATGCTTTGTGCAGTTCTACCAACCCGGAGGTATGTGTTTCTGTGATGTATATGGATACACCTCCTATTTGTGTTGGCCATTCTGAGTTATGTGGTCAGAAAGCATGGTACGAAATACAACCTGGTAGTGCTGGTGTGCATGTGGGAGCCTGAACCATGTGTCTGTTAGTGTACAGATATTGCTATCCTCCATACTGAGGAGATTCCTGAGTGGGTGCAATTTGAGGGTAATACATCTGGTGTTAAGCAGCATTAACCACAGTGTTGTGCACTCTGTAATGTCTATGGAGGTGGTTCTGTTCTTTGAGCCCCGCTTAAATAAGGCACTATGGTGGCAGCAAGTGCCCTAGCCAGTATTCAAAAGTCCAAGGGTGACAGGTGCAAGCTGTCCATAGGGAAGCTACGTGGCATGTCGAGCATGTCACCCTGTGTATCCCCTTTGAATAAACCAATATGTTAGCCAACTGTTAAACGTGATCAGTGTGTTGGTATAATGTGACATCATACTTGGTGAGTGTAAGATGCTAGACAAGGTCAGGGTAATACTAAGCTGGTCTACATGATCACAGAGTTCCTCTATGTTTTATGTCATGTGGTCCAGGGAGGAACGTCTGAGGTTGTACGCACCATCTTTGATAATGATGGAGCCAGTCCTGGACTTGCTTTGGAGTGACCTGAGTGCATGTGTTATGTGGCGGATCCTGGCACCTGAGAGACAGCTCAAAGTGACTATTCCCTTGTTTGGCCTGGTGAGTGGGACGACAGTGTGTTTAACAAGTGTATCAGGTGTGTTGTTTAGCCCAAAGGGCAGTGACTGTGTGGCACACTGACATTGTGAACTGTGTGACATGTGGGCATTGTAGTAGAGTAGCAGTTGTATGTGTGTCGGCTGTGGAGGTTTCTGCTGCTTAGGCAGAGTGTATGTAGAGCCGCCGAATATGTGTATGTGTGATAATGTGGTTTGTGTGCTGTACTATCGGTGTATGTGAGACTGATATGTGGTGTGTGTGGTCACCCTCACCACCTGATAGACTATGCCAGTCATGGGTCGAGAGAGCTCAGTGTCCTGTATGTCAATATTGTTACATCTCTCACATATATGTGAGTGTGATGTGAGGAGGAGAGGGTTGTCTGTGTACATGAGGCAGATGTGACATTGTGTCATAGCCACAATATTCACTAACTGGACTGGAGAGTACACATTAAACCAACCCCTGGACATGCCAGTGTATTATGATGACATACTCTGCAGCCTGAGCACAAAGGATCAGTAGGGTGTTAAGTGTGTAAAAGAGTATAACCGGGATTAGTGCTCAGGTTTGTTGGTGTTTTGTAAAGAGTAGCTGAGAAGGAGTCCAGACTGAGAATCATGACATGCCCTTCAGCTATGTAATAAACAGTAATGCACACACATATATGTGCTGAGTCAGGGACAACTGTACCTTACTGACATTGCCAACATCCTATCAGACAGGCCCATGTATACATACCCACCTCCCACAGACGATAGTCCCTGACATCATACCAGGAGATATCACGTGTAGAATGGCTGAACAGCTCCCCCCAAAGCCAAAAGCATGGCAGAAATTGGATTACATTGTTTCCCAATATGTGTCATGCATGCACTACAGAACAAACAGACCCTGCACCTGAACAGTATGTTGAGCCTCACCCACTCCACAGGACCTGGAACCGTCGAATGTGTTACAGCAGCATAAGGCACTCCCCACATGTGTGGGTACACAACACACCATGGGAAGTATAGTCCAGTAAGCCTATAAAGTCTGATCTGCAAGGCCATGGAGTGCATCATGCCAGACATGATAAACAGAGCTATTGGAAACCGACAAACACACAACCCTACCAACTGTGGTATGTTCATATGCAGATCATGGTTCCCAAGCATGCTACACCATCTACAAGGCAGCCACCCAGGACATACATCATGGATCAGAGCTACACATGTCCCACATAGACTTTGAACAGCTCTTCATCAACATCACAGACACATGTCATATCCACAAAATCAACAATCTGTGCATAGATATGTGTTGACATATGAAGTGATGTCAATGTGTCCACAGATAGATCACACAAGATGAGACTCACGGGGTCCTGTACAAGCTGTTGATACCTACCAACCTACATGGATCATTCCTGGGATTGCAAAACAATGTGTACACACATTACCATGTCCAGTCTGATGATGTCATCATCCTACAAATATACCAGGAGAACAGAAATCACTCAGTAATGCATATAGCACACTGTGTTAATGCGTTTCTCTTTAGTATCATAACATAGTTAATTAGGGGTTTGAGTCTTGCAAATGCCAAGTGGGTGGTTCCCTTTGAAAAGAGTAGCCTTTTTGGAGACTGGGAAAACACATTAAAAGAGGTATATCCCTCTTTGGAAAGTCTGATGATGTCAGCATCCTACAAATATTCAAGGAGAACATAAACCACCCAGTAATGCATATAGCGCGCCATGTTAATGCATATCTCTTTAGTATCATAACATAGTTATGTGGGGGGGATGTGTGTGGTTTCCTTTGAGAGGAGTAGTCTTTTTGGAGACTAGGAAAACACATTAAAAGAGGTACATACCTCTTTGGAAAGTCTGATGATGTCAGCATCCTACAAATATTCAAGGGGAACCTAAATCACCCACTAGTGCATATAGCATGCCGTGTTAATGTGTATCTTTCTAGTATCATAACATAATTAGCTAGAAGTTTGAGTCCTGCAAGTGTGTGATGGGATATGTGTGGCTTTCTTTGAGATGAGTAGCTTTTTGGAGACTGGGAAAACACATTAAAAGAGGTACATCCCTCTTTGGAAAGTCTGATTATGTCAGCATCCTATAAATATTCAAGGAGAACATAAGCCTTCCAATAATGCATATAGCATGCCATGTTAATGCGTATCTTTCGAGTATCATAACATAATTAGATAGGAGTTTGAATCCTGCAAAGTGTGTGGGGATGTGGTGGATGGGTGTGGTTTCCTTTGAAAGAAGTAGTCTTTTTGGTGACTGGGAAAACACATTAAAAGAGGTAAATCCCTCTTTGGAAAGTCTGATGATGTCAGCATCCTACAAATATTCAAGGAGAACATAAACCACCCACTAATGCATATAGTGCGCCATGTTAATACGTATTTCTCTAATATCATAATATAGTTAGAAAGCGTTTTGAATCCTGCAAACACCAAGTGTGTGTGGGCGGTTGTGTGTGTGTGGTTTCCTTTGATAGGAGTAGCCTTTTTGGAGACTGGGAAAACACATTAAAAGAGGTACATCCCTATTTGGAAAGTCTGATGATGTCAGCATCCTACAAATATTCGAGGAGAACATAAACCACCCAGTAATGCATATAGCGCGCCGTGTTAATGCGTATCTCTCTAGTATCATAACATACTTAGGTAGGCGGGGTTGTGTGTGTATGTGTGTGGTTTCCTTTGAGAGGAGTAGTCTTTTTGAAGACTGGGAAAACACATTAAATGAGGTACATCCCTCTTTGGAAAGTTTGATGATGTCACCATCCTACAAATATTCAAGGAAAACATAAACCACCCAATAATGCATATAGTGTGCCGTGTTAATAAGTATCTTTCTAATATCATAACGTAGTTAAATAGGGGTTTGAATCCCGCAAATACCAAGTGTGTGTGTGTGGGGGGGTATATGTGTGTGGTTTGTTTTGAGAGGAGTAGCCATTTTGGAGACTGGGAAAACACATTAAAAGAGGTACATCCCTCTTTCAAAAGTCTGATGATGTCAGCATCCTACAAATATTCAAGGAGAACATAAACCACCCCGTAATGCATATAGCGTGCTGTGCTAATGCATGTTTTTCTACTATCATAAAATAGTTAGATAGGGGTTTGAGTCCTGCAAACACTATGTGTGTGCTCTCCTTTGTAAAAAGTAGCCTTTTTGGAGACTGGGAAAACACATTAAAAGAGGTACATCCCTATTTGGAAAGTCTGATGATGTCAGCATCCTACAAATATTCAAGGAAAACATAAACCACCCAATAATGCATATAGTGTGCCGTGTTAATAAGTATCTTTCTAATATCATAACGTAGTTAAATAGGGGTTTGAATCCCGCAAATACCAAGTGTGTGTGTGTGGGGGGGTATATGTGTGTGGTTTGTTTTGAGAGGAGTAGCCATTTTGGAGACTGGGAAAACACATTAAAAGAGGTACATCCCTCTTTCAAAAGTCTGATGATGTCAGCATCCTACAAATATTCAAGGAGAACATAAACCACCCCGTAATGCATATAGCGTGCTGTGCTAATGCATGTTTTTCTACTATCATAAAATAGTTAGATAGGGGTTTGAGTCCTGCAAACACTATGTGTGTGCTCTCCTTTGTAAAAAGTAGCCTTTTTGGAGACTGGGAAAACACATTAAAAGAGGTACATCCCTATTTGGAAAGTCTGATGATGTCAGCATCCTACAAATATTCAAGGAGAACATAAACCATGTAGTAATGCATATAGCATGCCGTGTTAATGCATATTTCTCTAATATCACAATATAGTTAGGTAGGGCTTTGAATCCTACAAACGCCAAGTGTGTGTGTGGTTTCCCTTGAGAGAAGTCGCCTTTTTGGAGACTGGGAAAACACATTAAAAGAGGTACATCCCTCTTTGGAAAGTCTGATGATGTCAGCATCCTACAAATATTCAAGGAGAACATAAACCACCTCGTAATGTATATAGCGCACCGTGTTGATGCATGTCGCTTTAATATCATAACATAGTTAGGTAGGGATTTGAGTCCTGCCAAGTGTGTGTGTGGGGGGTTATGGGCATGATTTCCTTTGAGAGAAGTAGCCTTTTTGGAGACCGGGAAAACACATTAAAAGAGGTACATCCCTCTTTGGAAAGTCTGATGATGTCAGCATCCTACAAATATTCAAGGAGAACATAAACCATCTACTAATGCATATAGTGCACCGTGTTAATGTATATTTCTCTAGTAACATAACCTATGAGGTAGGGGTTTGAGTCTTGCAAACACCAAGTGTGTGTGTGGTTTCCTTTGAGAGAAGTAGCCTTTTTGGAGACTGGGAAAACACATTAAAAGAGGTACATCCCTCTTTGGAAAGTCTGATGATGTCAGCATCCTACAAATATTCAAGGACAACATAAACCACCCAGGGGGTGTTTGTATTTGTGTGGTTTCCATTGAGAGAAGTAGCCTTTTTGGAGACTGGGAAAACACATTAAAAGAGGTACATTCCTCTTTTGAAAGTCTGATGATGTCAGCATCCTACAAATATTCAAGGAGAACATTAAGCACTCAGTAATGCATATAGCACGCCATGTTATTACATGTTTCTCTAATGTCATAACATAGCTAAACAGAGGTTTGAATCCTGAAAACGCCAAGTGTGTGTAGGGATTGTGTGTGGCTTCCTTTGGAAAGAGTAGCCTTTTTGGAGACTGGGAAAACACATTAAAAGAGGTACATCCCTCTTTGGAAAGTCTGATGATGTCAGCATCCTACAAATATTCAAGGAGAATATAAATCACTCAATAATGCATATAACATGCCGTGTTAATATGTATCTTTCTAGTATCATAGCATAATTAGATAGGGGTTTGAATCCTGCAAACACCAAGTGTGTGGTTCTTGGGGACAGCACCTACACCAATAGCCAATTTCTATTTGAATACAAGAATTTGTGTTGGGCCTTCACCTGTTTGCACACAACTTCCCTGAATCACAGGCAATGGTAGATGGCCTGTGGTTTACCAGGTTTGCAGATGACTGGTAAATGCCCTACAGAACAGTCTGAGAGCCTGTCCTACTGGAAATGCTGGACATCTACAAATCAAATGGGACAAGAATAACTTAGTCCAGGGTTCTCAGCCTAGCCTGTGTTATAAACAGAACATGCTGGTGAGACAGATCTATCCCCCAACAACTCACACTCCTCTGTAATAGGCTGTCATTGCATGAGAATCAGTGGTCCTCAATTACCCTGTTCAAGCACAACCTTGACTACTGGTAGAGTGATTTTAAGTCACCTCTGGGGTGGCACCTTTGTCCCTCATGGACAGAGCCAGTTGGTGCTAATCACAAAATCACTTTGCTAACAATGACCATCCAACTCAGCTCAATAAGGGTACTTGTGTTTTTGCACAGCTAGGCTTCTAAACACTGTAAGGCAATTCAGCTAGTAGCCTCCTATGAGCATTTGAAGCTATGAGCTTATGCAGGTCTCCCAAAATTTTATCCCACACATGGCCTGCTGATGTTATCTACTATACGTTCACAAGTATAGTAAAAGTCAGACTTGTGCCATGGCTCTTGAGGTCTTCTATACTCTGTGTACTTAAATAGGTAGGGGTTCTGTTCTCACTGCAGTCAACTGGGTATGTGTGTGTGTGTGCATGTGTGTGTGGATGTGTGCATGTGTGTCTGTGTCTCTGTAGACAGAAGAGTAGAAATGTATATCCCACAGTTACTGATCCAATGGCATGGATTGACTGAATTTTGATACTTGCAGATGCCTACACATCCATTGCATGCAGCCCACCCAACATATTGTCTCCCACATGGCATCTTGATATAATCTACTATAAGTTCACCTGCAGTCTTGTAAAAGTCACCCTTGTGCCGTGGTGCTTGCATGAAGTACTGTGCTCTGTAGTCTGTGTAATTAGATAGGTAGGCCTTCTATTCTCACTTGCAGTCAACTTGGTGTGTGTGTGTGTGTGGGTGTGTGTGTGTGTGTGTGTGTGTGTGTGTGTGTGTGTGTGTGTGTGTGTGTGTGTGTGTGTGTGTGTGTGTGTGTGTGTGTGTGTGTGTGTGTGTGTGTGTGTGTGTGTGTGTGTGTGTGTGTGTGTGTAAGCTGTTGCTTGACATTACAAAGAACATTTTACACTAGCATGTGGGGCACTGTTATATTCTCCTCAACATACACTGCTGATGTCATCAGCTATATCAGATTTTTGGATATGCATTACTGCCCCAGGGCAGGGACAGAGACTGGCCCAGAGGCCAGGCAGAAGTCACCTCATCCTATACAATAAAGATTACAGTGGCATGTATTTTATTCTATCTACATACATCATGGCATGGTTTGTATGCCCTGTGTTAAATTGCTGAGAAAGCCCTGTGGTCTCTCCAGCTGCTACATATCTCTGTTGAGGTACATGAAAAAGAGCATTACGCCCTATTAGTGTTGTGATGAAGTCCAACTACAGGATTGTCATAAAATACTAAGATCTCAGTATGTTGGTGTGACATATGATGTGCACAACATAAGATCTCAATACCAGTGTGGACATTTGGTGGTCAAAGTTCAGATTGCTATCTACATATGTCCCAAGTGCTTGTATCACAGGGTTTCTGTATAGCAGGACTATTGTCAATGCTGTGATAAACATGTAATTCTACTTTTCAGAGGACAACATTACAAACACATATTTCTGTATTTATTTGTAGATCGTGTGCCTTTGTCACCATTCATTTGTATATGTTAGCTCCTCCTGTACTATGTTATTACCACTGGCGGACTCAATGATTGCACGCAATATGCAAGAATAAGCAAACTTGGTAAGCCAAAGGACATAGACTTTAGCTAGAACTGTCAAGAAATAGAGTTCAAACAGTGAGGGGCCAAGCACAGATCCCTGGAGTTTGCCATTGATGACAGCTCTACTGATACAGGTTGATTCACTAACTTTCATATGATGTGTTCTATCAATGAGCCAGTTTGGTTACCCATCAACTGACATAAGGGTTAGTCCCCAGCTTGGATGTTTTCTTAATGATACACACATGGGGGACTGTGTCAAAACCCTAGACTAGATCATGATAGGCTGTATGCACTGTTTTACCTTCATTCATGCCTATCACATGGAATCAATGGGCAGTGACAACATTACAGACCACCTATGGGGTAACATAGCACAGACACCTTCCTGATACAGTTGAATACACAGTTGAACACACCATATGTTCCCATACTGGGGTGTACATCAACATGCATCCACCTGTTACATGCATGTATAGAGAAATCCGGACTCTCTTCAACTGTGAGGTAGACCATGTTATCATGGACCTCTTCAACATGTACAGTAGTAATATTCCAGGTGTGCACAACAGACCTGTGTGGGTTGTAAATATTATATCACGTCCATTACATCTGATGGATGTCCTCAAAGAGTTAATGAGGGCATGCATGATGACAACAGTATCATTTGCAGCACTTGACCAGGTCAAGGCATTTGACACAAATCCACACTGAAGTATTTAATCAGCAATGTCATATGTAGCCATAAACAGCTATATCAGCAAATGGGTAGACCAGTGTATGACATACATGGCATCTCAATATGTTGAAATGTGTGACGTGACCTATATCTCAGGTCCAGTGATCAGGTTGATACATCAGGGGTGACTGTTAGGCCCTTTCATGCCCATTAGATAAGTGATAGATATCACAGATGATATACGCATACTGTGCCAAACAGCTGCCTGAAGGATTACAGAATGTGGCCAATCACTGACTCCATCAGTGATATCAGTATAATACAGGTAGTATCAACACATACCAAAAACTGCTGCCACAGCCATGACAACACCTGCATTGACAACAAACTTGGAGGGATTTGTTGAATCAAGAAACAAACATATCACCCAAGTATAATGTGAACATCATACCCTATTATCAGACCAACAGGTATGTGACTTGTGTCCTGCTGTAGATTGTAAGTAGTACAGCCACAAGCATGTGGTCACAGTGCTAACTACCCCCCTTGAGTGTAACTCAAGTACTGGGTATGTGAAGCATGTCAGAGGCCATAATACCTCATAGTTTCCAGCCTTCATCACACCACAAACTGTGTATAATGCACCGTCCTTCATGTACCTCGCGACACATCTTCCAGTGATGTGTAACTGAAATTTACCACTTTTGTACAATGTGCTGTCACACAACTTGTTGCCTATACCTAGATATTCTTAATGTGGACTATACATGACTGTCTGATGGTGTGGAACACCAATCAAGTTGTTATACCAGATGCATGTGTGCTAAATGTTCTGCATATGCGCACACTGTGTACATAGGTGTTTGACAAGATTAATGGCATGTATCTAATTTGTGACAGTGTGGATTGTGCCACACACACACTCACACACACACACACACACACACACACACACACACACACACACACACACACACACACACAAACACACACACACACACACACACACACACACACATATATGTATATATATATATATATATGCCATGCACACAAAGCAACTGTCCTGTATTGCCTATGCTGTCACATACAGGTATAGCAGTGTCCCTCCTAAGACCCTCTGCAGATATTACAGCACCAGGACAGTGTGCATGGTTACCTTCATAGAATGCGGATGTATCATAATAGTTGCTCAAGAGTGTATGTGTGTGTGTGTGTGTGTGTGTGTGTGTGTGTGTGTGTGAGAGAGAGAGAGAGCCTCATCTCATATCACCCCACATCACATATGTTATGTCAGAGGCATGGGATTAGTGGTGGTACTATTCTGATATTGTCCATGATTGTGGGTGGTTCTGTAATGTTTTCCATGATCCTTTATCTGTGGCCACCTTGCTGGAGAACTCTACTGACAGTACACTCATATTCAGGCATATCACTTTGCACAGCTTCACAATATGCAACCCACCCCAATTGTATGTCATATCCTTGATAGATGTCCTCTGCATTATTGACATAAGGATGCTTATCTCACACAGACATCCTTCCCATTGTCATGTCACCTTGTGTGACAGTCACATAAAACACATTTTCTCTGTACAGTTTGTACTGTACCATATAAATATGTAATTGGTTTTGCTGCTACAACCATCTTCCATTGACATGCCCTCATCTTCTTTACATGGGGGAGTTCACCTGTCCTCTTTCCCTGTGTTCATTCCTACAGTTCATCTCTGTGTTCCTATTCAATACACACACATCCCCTGAGTGATTGTTTTTTATATGGCAGTCCCTTGAGTGATTGTTTTTTATATGGCACTCCATGTCCTGTTACAGATCACTGACACAGCTTCAGCACAAAATGCCAGACATGGGATATCACAATACTCTGCACTATAGGTTCCCCTTCCTGTACTGTGTTTGAACCATATATTTCACATTCATTCCTCTCAACTGTCCAGATAGTCCCAGGAAGTCCAGATGTTTTCCTTATCAAATTTGTGGATTTCTGCCATATCACTGGGATGATGTCTGGACTTATTTGACTCACTATTACATAAATTTGCATGCATAGCTCTCAACTGTCCTAGTTTGTGCAGAATGTCCAGTTTTTGTCACATATTTTTGATCTTTTCCACATAACATTTTTGTTCTTTGGCAAATCATTGGTATGTAATTGCGGAGTAAAGTCAGAAACTGATGACTGACATTTGACTTTCAAACTTCATGCCCATCAGAAAGTTCATGCTAACATACAGCCTAGTTATTTTATCAACTTTCTAAGTTTGCAAGTGCAATATTAAAAATTTGTTCCTATTTTGGGCATTTATCCACCCATTATGTATGCCTTTGTCCACATATCTTGCTCAAAGAGGATGACAGGTATGTTTGAGTTTCATTGTACTGCATGTCTATGCGACATGTATGGCAAATATGTCCCTATTGCTTGTTAAATGTCCTTGGATTATGTTGGCCTTTGTGGAGATATGTTGCATTAACAGATTCACAGTTATCTGTGAATCACTGGTGGTTATTGTGGTATTCTGGACAAATCTGCGGACCATAGGTGCTCTGCTTTAAACAGAATTGTATCTGCATTTACTTACATGGTTTCCTGGCTGGCAACACTGCTGCTAGCCACAAAACCTAACTTAGGTGCACTAGACATCATTAATATGCATTGTGCACTGCAGCGCACCATGCACCATCACGCAAACATGTAAACACCATGTAGGCTCTGTGCGAAGCCTACACAGAGTTTATTGAATCATAGGGATGGCCTTAAATTGCTCTTCCATATGTTATTTTCCTGCGGACTAATAATGGCCTCAACCACCTAGATTTTAACTTGTTAATAGGCTTCCTCTGTTTTATAGAGCTGCAGTTTCCTCACCACACCTTTAAACAGATCTCTTGATCCATGGTATATTAATATTAACTGATAAGATAGAGTTGCCTATGACTTCAAATGGTTCTCTAATAATTGGTGTAGCATTGTATTAAAGTCATTTTCTATTACCATCAATTCCCAAAAATGTACTACCTATTTCATATTAACAATAATTCCATTGTAAATGGTTCTGTCAGTACAAAGTCTGTATCTAGGCTAAAGAATTAAAATGCTGCTATTGATATGCACTCTTATTTCCAAATGAAAGCAGCATGAAAACATGTCTATGTCGGAAGCTACAGCAGCAAAAAAAGTAAAACTAAGCAAATACTGCTGTTAATGAAGTGTGACAGAAAAATATGGTTATTTTGTTTAGAGAGAAGTGCATCTGGGCTCAGTGTTTGAAAGCGTGCAGTACACAAACAATATAAACTGAAACAGTAGGAGTATGGATTCAAAATCCTGTGCTTACCGATCTGTGAAAGACATTGTAGTTGGAACAGACATAAATTCTAAAAAATTGTGAAGCAGCAAAGCTGTGAACTAAACTGCATACTTTGTAATCTGGTTGAACTAAAATCAGCATCTTGTGAAAGAAACTGCAAGATTTTAAAGTTGGAAAATGAAAGTATGGGAACTGAAATTGAAATAACAAACCTTATGATTGCATACATTGATTGGCAATTAAAGGGAGTCTCTGCTAGAAAAATATGATCCTGAATCCTAGTAAAATTTCAGGGTTAGAATACACTGCAGTGATAAGATAAATAAACCAAGTAAAAATACATGAGCTAAAGTTAAATTTATGTTAGTTCCTAACAAAGACTACAGTGTGAATACGCAATGGGAAGACTGCTGATGAAACAAAGCAGTTATTAAGTCATGAGTATATAAGTGGTTTCTGGGTAATCTTCAAGCTGAAACAGTGTTTACCTGAAATACAAAACGAGATCAAGCAGGGTACTGATGACCAGCTGTAGTACATCTGAAGATGCTACCAGCATATAACACAGTGATGCCAAGTGCCAAAGTTATCTCAAGCTGATGGTGGAAAAAATAAGCCTGGTTACTAAATAGGCTATAATAGAAAAAGACAATGATGCCTTAATGCAAGTGATGCAACTCGGTGTGCAGCACTTAGCTATACAAGAAATACAAATCATTATATCAGGCAGTGTAGTTGACAAATCTTCTTCCCTAGAAAATGTTTGCATAACCTGGAAGCAAAACAACAGACTATCTTGCTTAATTTTAAGAACACCACTCTAAAGTACTTGCCAATGAGTCATTAAAAAGTGATAAGCAGAAAATATGGCAATAACTGTACGCTAACTCACTGAAAAGGGACATTACAGAAATGCAACATGAAGCTCTGGGTAATGGTCTAAGCACTGCCTAGCTATCTATGATTTGATTACTGGTTTGGTAACAAGGCTTAGTTGTATGATAATGGAGCAACCACGATTTCAAAGAGACATTTTAACTAAACAACTGCCTGAGCTGCTGAACAAAGTGATAAAAACAGAAGTTGTTTAAAAAGTGCATACAAATATAAAAAAAAAAGATAAACACAGAAAGGTGGTTATTTATAAAAAAGTATCACAAAGGCCAGAGAGGTGACCCCCAAGCATGTGCAAAGTAAAACAAAGAAATATTGTTAATGGGGATATTTGAATAATGTGTTGCAAATGCATATAAGCAAAAAGATGCCCAAAATGAAATTCTGTGTGAGCCTACTAAACAAATTTGGGACATAAATGTAACTGTGATTCAAATGGAGTCTGAACTACAATAAGTAAAATAAACCTTGATTCAAAATTAATTGTACTGTGTAGAATAAATGCAGACTCATGATACAAGGTACTGGAGGCAAACCTTGTGTGTGTACCTGGTGCAAAGTCTAAAAATGAAGTTTACCTGAGGTATAACAGTGTGACTTATGCCAGAAGGTTTTTAAACAAAATTATACCATGGAGGAGCTTTAGGATAAAATACAAGATATTATGAGTTTGGAAAAAAATTCTAACTCAATGAGGAATGAGCTGGAGTTAACAAAGGAAATGCATTTCTTTGCTGTATAGAGTCTTGTAGAAATTCTAAAAATGCAAAGCACTCTCTTTTGGACATTTCTGGTGTGGAAAGTGTCCACAGAAATAGTGAATGAGTTGTTTGAGAAGCCTATGACTCAATGTAATATTAATAAATGCATGGCATGGAAAAAGAGTCCAATGAAAGACATATAACACAGCATAAAAGCCAAAGAAATTCTTTCAGAAATAAACATACAAAAAGTTCAATAACAAACCCTTTTGCAAAGTCCAAAGTGTGAAAAAATACTACAGCTCAAAATAAAAGCAGAGTTGCTACTGTTAGTAAAAGAAAGTAAAAATACAGAGCATTCTAAAGAATGCAGCAAAACAAAGGCAAAGGAAAACTGAAATAATGAGTGCGGCAAAACAAAGACAGTGGCAAAGGGACGTGCCAAATGCACACCAGACATGTGAGACTGCTGCCTAAGACGGTGCAAAGAAAGACTTTGCAGATAATAACATAAAGCAAGACAGTCTAAGTGGTTGTCCTGAAAATCTTTCACGTTGCTCTACAAAACAGAAAAAAAGTCCAGTAAATAATGTTGCAGTAATTAAAAGTGTACCATAAGCAAAGGCTAGAAACTGCCTTGTAGAAATGTCCAGTGGTGATGACCAAGAATAGACCTTTTTCAAAGACCATAGAGGGAAACTGTTTATTAGTAGCGTCACCCTTACCATAGATGAATGTGATTGGATGTACAGTCATCTTTTAAGGGTCACTGTGATCTGAGATAAAAAATTCTACAGTCTATGAAAGTCTGCTTTATAACATTTGAAAATCCAAAAAGTGCAGTAAGGTCAAGGCAGCATTGATTGGATTGTGGCTAGATGGAAGGTGGAGCCAGGCCTCCGGAAGACAGCAACCTGACTATTTCTGGATGGAAGTAACAAATTGTTTGCCTAGCAATCTGGGAGTCAGCAGCACAAAGTTTTAACATATACCCATATGTCTGGTCTGAACACGTGCCATTCATTTAGCTGGCCTGTAGGTTGATCCAAAGTAATGCTAACTGGATGGAAGTAACAGAGGGTTAGCTTTTCACAGCAGAAGGATTTTTGATGGATGCAGCTGAGGGTCTTCTCCAGAGGAGCTATACAGGTGTGAACCTGATAGCCAGGTATTGGTCTGTCCAAGAGAGCAGAGCTATGTAAGTGGAAGCCTGAGATCTAGGCAAGGATTTGTCCAAGAGAATAATATAGGTGGTATTCTGGTACCCAGGTAGTGCCTCACTATGTTATGTGCTTGCTCTACAGAACAGATATGTGACTGAGCCAGGTATAGAAGTAAGCAACATAAGAAAAGCTGGGGCTGGAATGCATCAAAAGAAAAAAGGCGTGCACAAAAAAGTTGTAGCTAGAAAAGACAGGCCATGCTACAAAGGAATACTGGTTAACTAACAAAGTGGCTAAGACAGCAGTCACAATAGCAAAGGGCAAGGCACCATAAACACTCTTCCATCTTCTTAGAAGAACTCAGCAGATGGCATTAAGAAACTCTATTAAGCTGCAAGGCAAAGACAAAAAAATAAAGAATACAGTTATCAGACACCATTCGTGAAGGATTCCAACAACTACCTGCTCAAAAGCACACAGAACATCAGAGGCAGAGTGAAGGAGTACTTCCCACAAAAGCTGTATTGAACCAGGCACAGGTTGCAATGAAAGAGGAAGAAGAGCCCACACTAGAAGAAGTAAGAACAACACTAAGAAAATGATGTCAGAGAATGCCGCAGGCTTCGATGAGGTCATGGCAGATATGATCAAGATGTTGGGTGAGATAGGGGGAGAAATGGCTCCAGAGGGCACTCATAGCAAAATGGAAAAAAAGAGTGTATCCCAGATGGCTAGAGAATAAACATTCAAGTCCGAGTGTATGAGATCAAAAGGGACATTCACAACTGTAGGCAGTACAGAGTATCAGACTCCTGTCACACTACAAGAAAGTGCTGGAGAGGGTGCTTAACAAATGAATCTCTAGAGTAGTAGAAAATCAAACTGGAGATGAGAGAGTAAGATGTAGCACAACCATCCTGAAATTTGAACTGGGACAGATAGCTGTGAATAAGATCCAAGGAAGAAAAGAGTCAAACTAGACATTCCTAGACTTGGAAAAAGCATATGACAAGGTCCCAAGAAACCTGACTTGGGCAGTCCTGCGGCAGTTTGAAGTCCCAGAATCACTAGTAGAATTAATGCAGGCTATGTACAAGAACCCAGTGACACAAGTACAAGCAGGAATCAGACTCACAGAGGGATTTCTAGTAGGAATGAGTGTGCATCAAGGCTCAGCTCTGTACCCATTGCTGTTCATAATGATGATGGAATACATTAACAAACAGGTCAGAGGGGAGAGGTCAACAAAACTGCTGTATGCAAATAATATATCATTACAAGCTGATTCTGAATAAGAACTTCAACAATCATATGAGAAAGAAATGCAAAAAATGAAGGCACATGGGATGAACTGAGTACAGACAAGAAGCAGAAGAAGCTGAAAACTGAGACAGAAGGTAAAGTAATCGAACAGATTAACAGCTTCAAGTATCTGGGATGGGTTGTTGTGGAAAACGGAAATCTGAATGAGGAGGTCGGAACTAGAATCAGAGGGGGTGCAGCAACCTGTACAGAATGCCAGTGTATGACAGAAACATGCCAATGAAGCCAAAAATGAATGTGTAAAAACAGTTGTGCAAGCAGTACTGCTGTATGGTACAGAAACATGGGCAGTGAAGGCAGATCAATTGAGGAAGCTACAGATAATGGAGATGAAGTGCTTGAGAGTGTACACTGTGAGACAGATGAAGACATTAGGACATCAAAGCAGAAACCAAAGTAGCTCCAATTACAGTAAATGTCAAGGAGAACAGATTATGGTGGTGTAAGTACATGGGAGGGAAAGCAGAAGACAGTCTGGTGAAGACAATTTGGGACAGACAAAAAAAGGCAAGAGGAAATAAGGTCATCCAGCAAATAGATGGATTGACTCCATGCAACAGTCAGGCATGACTAATAAAAAGGTAGAAAAGTGTCACTGAATCAAGAAAAATGGCAACAGTCAATGTGACATCCTGAACCCCTGTAGAAAATGGGAAAAGGTGCGTTGATGATGATGATTCTGATACTCAGGCAAGACCCTCTTCAAGACCAGTGACATCAGGAGGCCTTAAAGAAGACAGCCTGAAGTAAGGCCAGAGATGCAGACAAGATGTGCCTGTGTATTCACTGTGAATGAGACTGAGCAAACCCATAAGTTACTGAACTAAAGTTTAATTTGTCATTCATGTCTGAGAATTATCTGAAAGCATCTTAAACACTTAACAGACTTTTATATTGCTGTGAAAAGTTTATTTTAGTAATGGCCTTTTTATGTTTTGTGAAAAGCAGGGTTTCTAATACATGTGCTTTATACAGTAAAATGAAAGAACAGACTGGATGCATGGTGGAGATGTTTGGAGCCCTGCCTGTAACCTAGGAGATAGGGTTTCAACTAGTGGCCACAGCAATGCAGTACAGAGTATGCATAAAAAACATTTTTCCTGAAGAAATCAGCTCTAGTTTACAGCCAGACTTCCCATGAAATGAGAGGCATGTGTTTCCCTTTAACAAACAAATACTAGGCTTTATTTACCATATCAGGGAGCAAGACAATAAAGCCTTCTTTATAAGAATACAGTTAATAGAAATTAATGATATTTAGTCTACTAAGAGCACAATTATTTGCTTTTTCTTATACTTTATTTCTCAAGCCTCATTAAACCAAGCAAAGGGTTTTTTTTTTTCTCTTTGCAATATTTTCCCAGGCTGAATGCATCTTTAGTAGGCTAGACCAAACTCATTCTAGACTAGAAAGATTTGCATCCAAATTAGGATCGGGTATCGTTCTAGAAAATTTATGTATACTTTTTTCTCTTTGAATGTACTCATTGGCCCCGATTCCACTTACACTGAGAGAAGGCATTTTGGAATCTGGTCCCCTTAGCAAACCTGCTTTCCAGGCTGAACCTCAAAATGGTAACTGTGGATCAGAGTTCTACCACAGATAACAAATTCATTCATTTATTTGTAAATCAATTTATTTATTTTATTTATTTTACATTTGTTTACCGGGAAAGTCTGACTGGGCGTGAATCCCATTTTCAGTGGAGGCCCAGGGAGAAACGCTCCACAAAGATTAGTATGGCAAATACAGTAAATCCAATACACATATTAATAAAGTTCAGTACAGAATCAAAAAGTTAATAAGATACAGTTTCAAAGGAGCAAAAAGTAAATATACTATAAGGAGCACAGTGTGTTACAATAAATAATACAGTTGAAAGGATATTTTGTTCAGTCATTTGGTTACGTTCATCAGTGGCTACTACAGTAAACACACATTGATTAAGGGTACAGAAATGAGTTGTTGCAAGCTTTCGTAGAAGGTTAAAGTACGATATGATCTAATTAAGTGAAGCTACCCAGGGTCAGAGCACTTACATAACAAACAGCTATGTAAATGGGACCAGAGGAGTTTTTTGAAATTTATTTTGTTTTCAGTGGTCCTAATATCTTTGGGGATAGTATTGCATGCTTTTGCAATAGAAATAGAAAGCAAGGATCCCCCAGAGCTATTGTTGCTTTTGCCTATGTCAGCCAGTGCTTTATTGATGGATCTTAATAGACACTTGTTAGAGTAGATATTAAGTAGACCTTGAAGAGCCGGAACTCTGTTGCATAATGGTGGGCAATTGTAAGCTGGTTATATGTGAGCAAGTTGTTTAATTCTAGCCAGGATAGTTGCTTGATTGCTTTGCAGTGATGTGTCCTGAAGGGTGAGTCAGTAGCAAACCCAGCTATTTTATGATAGCAGGTGTTCAGTTTGTTAAAGTCTGCTTTGTTTAGGTTGATGAGTATAAGGGAGGCATAGAGGAGTGTGAATAGTATGTGGTTTCTTGGGATGGTGGCTTTACTGTCATTGATGAGGTACTTTTTGCATCTATATAGGGTTCTGAGTTTTTATGGACTTTCTTTATTGTCCGTGCAGTGTGCATATTGAATTTCATGTTGTGATGTATGATAACCCTTAGAAGTGTGATGTGTTGTACAGGTGTGATAGGGGTGTTATTAGCTGAGAATATTGTGAATGGTGGTATGGGGTCTAAGGCTCTAGTGGGATAGAATATCATTAGCTGTGTTTTACTGGGGTTAAGTATTAGTTGAGAGTTGGCTAACCAGGTTTCAATAGCAGTAAAGGACTCTAGTGTCAATTCTTGGAGTTGAGGGAGTGATGAGGCAGAGCAGATTAGAGTGGAGTCACTGGCGTACTGGATTAGAGTGGCATGCTGGCTTGCTTTGTGGAGTTGGTTGGTGAATATGTTGAAAAGAAGAGGTCCAAGAATAGATGCTTGGGGGACCCCTAGGGTGACAGGTAGGAGGGGAGATAAGGAGTTTTGCCATTTTACTGCTTGTTGACGTTTGGATAGATAGTCTTAAAACCACGCTAGTGTGGAGTGGCTGAGGGTAAGATCGGAGAGAGCAGAAGGGAGTTTGGGATGAAAGATAGTATCGAAGGCCTTGGAGAGATCTAGGAATACAGTGGATACTAGGTTATCATTGCTTCAGTGTTGGTTTACTGTGTTCGTAAAGCTAATAAGAGCTGTGGTAGTACTGTGATTGTGGTGGAATCCCTGCTGGGTGTTGGTTTGCAGTTTATTAGTGAGGAGATAGTGCATTATTTGGGACTGTATACATTATATGAGGATAAATAGATACGTGCATGCATACCTACATGCAATTTAGCCAAATTTTCTTCTTGTGTACAGCAAGTCTTGTAAGCTACTTCCCTAAATCTGCATAAGATGCCAAGACAAGAAATCTACTTCCTTGATTGCTAGTGGCCATGTTAAATTTTGACACCACGGATAAGTGGAAATGAGTGCTGCTAACTGGTAGGTATATTACATTTTGGCATCAGTATTTTTAAGTGCGTTTGTCACCAAAATACAGTAGAAGATTTTTTGGCTTCAGCCGCATAAAGGTTTCACAAACTGATGATACTGATACAGAAATAATATGATATATTTATAATGGATTTACTCCAGACATAATATGATATATATATATATATATATATATATATATATATATATATATATATATATATATATATATATATATATATCAGACATATATATATATATATATATATATATATATATATATATATATATATATATATATATATATTAAATGGTTGTACACGTTTAAACTATTTTTTGTTGGGCTTGACCACAGTAGAATGTGACTCTGTACTGCTGAGTATATGAGCAGATGCTTTAGAGCTTGTCCCGCTGTAGAGGTAACATCTGCAATATAAAGAATCATCTCTTATTCTCATTCACTGAGATATCACAGTAAACTACCTTTTACAAAAGTATTATTATTCACTATCTATAGATATAAAGCAGGTATGTCAACTTAATTTGCCTTTAAGAGACAGATGCCATCATAACATCATTATTATTTACAGAACTCAGCAGCAAGTGTGCGAGTGGTTAGAGTTACAAGCACTATGATATTACAGTTTCTTGGAAACTCTAACAAGCTTCATTTCTAACAAAACAGTGACAGGTCAGGTTATTTATTTATTTTGCATTTGTTGACCAAGAATAGTCCATCTGAGCAGAAAATTGCCCATTTGAATAGACACGTTTTTACATCTCTAGAAGCATGGCCTCCATTTATCATCTATTCTTTTTATAAAGTAATAAGATTAAATCCATCAATACATATGGAACTAAATCTAGTCTGCTCTTTGGAAGGTGAGATAGTAAAACAAATATACTTTGGTCATGTCATGCGAAATGAGGTTTCTCCCTTTGTTATTTTCTCAAGTTCTTATGGGTTTGTGATACCATGACAGGAATGGATCAAAGTCCTAAGTCAAAGTACAATTAAAGTTCATGAAATTACTAATGTTCCAATCTTTGATATTAGCCAAACGTGCTCTTCACAGCACATGCAATATGCCCAGTAATGACTTCTTCTGCAATTTGTACAGTTACATGTATCAGCAACATATCTAAGTACGATTGTAAATTCTTTTTTAAGAAACGCATTGCCCCTGCTACTACTATTGGAAGTGTCTGGGTATCCTTCCTACACATTGCCCTCATTTCTGCCTGGAAATATTGGTATTTTATGATGTTGTGTCTCTCTGTACATAAGACATATCATAATCAATGCTATTTTTGTCTTCTTTTACTGGACTACTTCTTCTTGCATCTATTTTTTGAATTGTTGGTAATGGGTGATCCCACACAATATAAACTTCATCATTTTCTATAATGCTTTGTGGCTCATGTTTCCAATCTTTTTCAGCTATTTTAATGTTATAATGTTTGCACAATACCCAATGAGTCATGCAACATTATTATGCATTTCAGTATACAGGCCTTCTGCTATTAGTGTATCATACGCAACAACAAAAATGTGCGACTGTTTCCAATTCTGTTTAACAAAACATACATTCGTCTGTTTCTCTGACATGTTTAATGGACTTTGTAAACCAGCTTGTACATACTCCACAATCCTGGGCCACCAGTATTAACATTTTGCCTTTTGGTTTAAATTCACCTCTCCTTAACCATTCCTGCCTTAGATCCCGATTAACATCCATGAGTTTTTTTTTACTTACAACTATACTTATTCATATTCCACATTACTTGCCTTCTCATCTGATCCTTCACCTTATATTCTTTCTTTTGTTTTTTGGCACATTCAGTTGCTTCCTGACGTTTATCTCCTTTTGGTTTGATTTCCATTCCTGCTTGACACTGATATGTTTCTGCTAAACTAAGCAGGGAACCCATCTTAGAAGACTTCTCCTCATGTTTTAAACATTTCCTATGCATGGATCTTGTGAGGTCAGCATATATGTATGCAGACCTATGACTGCAAATTTACACATGCAATCAATTTTAAGGTGCCCATACCTCAAATGGGAAATATATACTATTGGTATACAGTGATTTTTAAAAATCATTTAATAAGCATGGAGCATTTTTCTTGATTTCCTGTCCAACAGATCCAATACCGTATGTGGTCAGTCAGTCAACCTAAAACTATAAGTAAAAGCAGGAAGAGTAAATTGGTTCCTAGATGTTAGTGCTGTTTTCAGCATTAAATTTTAGTCTTCTACAATATTCCTTACTAAGTTTTATTCACATTTGTTCATGTTTTATTGTTGATCCTACATCATTTCCCAAATATTTATACACTCCGTCTTCTTCAAGTTCTTTTCTATCACATTCCTTTTCCAGACAGATATTTTCTTGGTGCTGCAGCTTTCCTGCTTTAAATGTTGCTTTTGCATATTTATCAAGACCAAATGACATTCTAACATCATCTGAGAAAGTTTTGACCACTTGCAGTTGTGCTTTCAGTTGCTCATCTGATGAACTATATGGTTTTAAATCATCCACAAAAAGGGTATGAGAAGTCTTTACACTGTGTTGTTTTTTGGGAACAAAATGTCAGCTGTATCCAATATACTGACGACTCCACCCTGATTTGCTCAGCTACATCTCCTACAGATTTATGGTCTGCTACCCAGTCCACCTTTAATACTATAGAAAACTGGCTCTCTGAACATCGTATGATACTAAATCCTAATTGCTGTTATTCTCACCAACACAAAGGTCAGCTGCTTTTACCTTGCAATGCAAATGATGGCACGATAATCTCCCCTGACCCCTCTACAAAACTGTTAGGTGTCATTATTGATAATAACCTAAAATTCAACCTGCATGTAAACCAATTGATCAAAACCATCAAAAAAAAAAACTGGAGTCACTTTACAGAATAAAAGCCTTCCTCACCCCTCCAGCCAAAATTGTCATAGCTCACTCTCATCTACTTTCACCACTTCTATATGCATCCCCCCTACTCTCTAATCTAAACAATACTGTACTTAAAAAAACTCTCAACCTGTTATAATCACAGTGCCAGGTTTGCCACTGGCCTGCCTTTTAGGACACACCACTGCATCAATCTTAACCAGCTTGGGTAGCTTGAACTACCCAGTCTAATGCAATATAACCTACTGATTATGATTAATAAAATCCTTTATAATCCAGATAATACACCGGCACTTAAAAATGTTATCACCCCCTATAACAATCCATGACTGCTTCAATCCTTGAACAGACTACTAATTTAGACAATCAAAATTAACAATGCAGATGGTGATTTCCTCTTTGCAAACTCTGCAGGCAGAGCCTGGAACTCACTTCCAGCTGATATTACTTTGTTCTCCTCCCTAGGCCAATTTAAAACTAGACTCAAACAACATCTGGCAGTAAACTGGCTTTGCCACTGCAACAAGCCTGGCTAACTCTCATCATGAATGTGAAAAATCTATTAATCAGATTACTGTTGAACTTACCCCTGACTGTCAACAGGGAGTAACTCTAACCTGTTGAACTTGTCTATTCATGTTTGCTTATGTATTCTTTGTCTATACCATATTTGTAATATGTTTTCATTGTTTTTATTGTATCTGCTTACCTTGGAGCTTTTCTCCCCGGGCCTCCGACTATCCCGGTCAACAAATGTAAAATAAAATAAAAATAAATAAATAAAATAATAAATAAATTGTAGCCAGGACCTAATCTATTAGTAGCTTAATGGTTAAGGGCAAGACAAAACAGTCACTCTGGAATATTCCCCCTTTGAATTTTTATCCCTGGGATAATAATTTGTACTTTGTCATGACTTAACTGTGAAGTGGTTTGCCACTGTTTCATGGTCACTGTCATGTAATCGATCACTGTAGGGTGTCGCTTACATATTTGTAACCACTTTTTTATCAGTGACTGTCGGATGCTGTCAAATGCTTTCTTTATTGTCTATCCATGTCATACTGTGATTCTTCCTCTTTTTACAATTCTCCATTATGATATTATTTAACAACAAATGATCCTTTTTTCCATATGACTATCTTTTGTTACCCTTTTATTCTGTTGCTATGACTGAGTTTTCTTCTAAATGACTATGAACTTTGTTGGCATCAATTCTAGTGTATACATTATACATCACTGGAAGGTAAGTTATTAGTCTATAGTTTTTAGGATATCTTGCAGGTTCATTCTTAAGGAGATGCATCATTTTCATTGTTGTAAAGCAGGTAGCATCTGTTCTGGGTGGGTGCACATATAAATAGTTCTTATTCATGGCTAAATCTTCATGTAAAGATGTTAGTACTTTTAGCCAGGAGTTAGGTACTGCATCTGGGTATGGGGTTTTACAATTAGGAGCTTTTCTTTATTTTGTTATAATTTCTCTGGCCATTACTTCACTCCATTTCATATCCTGTACATTTGAACTTCTTATTCTTTCTTTTACTTCTATCCATTCGGCATCTTTGTTATGTTTCATAGGATCTTCATAGATTTTTCTCCAAAATGAGTCTATTTCTACTTTTTTGGTGGTGTTTCTATTCCTTTTGCCTTGTTTCCCAATTCTCTACAAAACTTTTTCAGATAATCAGTAAATTGCTTACTTTGTATTTTTCCTTTATTTTTATCTGTATATCCGTTAAGTTTTTCTGCCTGTGCTGATATCTTTAGTTTATTATTTGCAATAGTGTACGATAGATCCTGGTCCATTCTGATACTGTGCATTGCTTTTATCATGTCTATCTTTCTGGGTATTTTTGTTAATCTGTTCCCTCTTCTGTACTCTTCTAACAGCGACAATTCTTGTCTTAATTGCTTTATAGTTTTCCTCTATTCAATACTTCCATGATGGTATTTGATTTCTCCCCTTCCTTTCCCGATTTCTGTGAGCATCTAGATTGCTGTCTTCATTTGTTTAATCAAATTTCTAACATTTTGGTCTTACTGATTTTCATGTAGTCTGTCTCTTTATTGGTCTTAATATGTAGATTATCTCTATTAAATCAAGTAGTTCTTCCTTTAGAACAATTTCTTCTAAAGTAAGGGCACATTCTTTGTCCTCCATTTCCTGCGGGCATTTTACAGAAAGTTCCATAAAATCTTCCTGTGCCGTTATTCTCTTTGGCTTTTTATTTTGCAGAAATATTGTACCATATCAGCTCCCTCTTTCTTTCCCATGTGCATATTTCCTTTTTATACCTTTCAAAAATCTCTAGATTTTGTTTGTTATATTTTTGCACTTCCTTAGTTGCTTCTTTTTCCAAATGGCCCAAAGTTTCTTGGTCTATTTAATGTTTCTCATGAATCTGTTGCATTAATGAACACAAATTTGCATTTGAAATTTTTGATAGTTTTTCTTGTGCAAGTATTTTTCTTTCCTCTAATTTCTCTCTTAATATTTTTGTTTATCTTCTGTGCAAAACTTCTGGGCTTCTTGCATAATAGTGAAAATACAATTTCTTTCTTATCCTCACTAGTCCACTCTATCATATTTATGGCTCTTTTTTGGCCTGTCAGTTTTTGTGATTTTTGTGGACTACTAATTCCTTCTACTACTGGGGGGGGGGGGTATCCTCCTCCCTGTCTGGCCTAACGCCATTGTAGAAATGTTTTTGTGTCTTGAGGACTGTCATTTTTTCCAGTCCTGGCACCAGTGCACCTACCAGAATTGGGCACTTTTTTATCCTGGGACTTGTGCACCCAACTCTCTTTTTTAATTTTTAACCTACTTTTGTCCGTGATATATGCTATATAAAATGCAGTCGATATATCCATGTTGTCTTGATGAGAGTTTGTAAAAACAGGGTCCAGTTTGTGAACATACTCACCAGGACTTGAGGATGAATTAAGTTCCAGCAATACTACTTTTCATTGCTTGCTGATTTATCGTCTCACCATTCAGACCCCTGCTGATTTTATCATCTCACCATTTGGACCCCTGCTGATTTATCATCTCACCATTTTGACACCTGCTGATTTGTCATCTCACGATTTGGACACCTGCCAATTTATCATGTCACCATTCAGACCCCATGGTAGCCGAAAAGGTTTCACTAGAGAAGACTGATGCTGCACAAGATCAAAAGCTGAAAAAGAACAGGAGTCTAATATGGGTAGACATAATTAATTAAGTAATGAATATGGATTTACAAAAATTTATGGTAGTACGTGTCTGCAGACAGGCCACTTGTGCCAGAGTGTTTGAGGTCACAAAGAGTCAGAATTAATTAAATGACTAAACAACAATGAACCATCACCTGTTCAATTTATATATTAATAAGAACTGTAACCTCTTCTAGCTATACAATGGTAAGAACAATTATCTCATGCTGGAAGACAGTAAAATTTATTCATTTATTTATTTACATTTGTTAACTGGGTAGTTTCCGACTGGGCAAGTAGCCTGTTTTCAGTGGAGACAATGGGAGAAAAGCTGCAGTACAGTAACAATTTAGTTAAGAAAACAAGTAGTCATGAAACAAGTATTAACAACAGTACAAATTAACAAAAGTACTACAGAAAGAAGTAGTTGCAAAAACATGTAGTATAACATAATACAGAGATACTAATAACTGGAATAATCAAAAAATCTATCAGAAAAGTAAATCCAATCAAAACATGGGATATAAACACTAGCTGCTTAAAGGTGCTGAAGAGAGGTGCACAAGAAGAGAGTTGGGAAGTAATAAGATAAAGAAATTAGTCAGGAGAAATGCAGTGACAGAGCCAGTTGATATTAAAATAATCATTCAGGCTTTAAATGGAGAAATGTTGGGATTGGTTTGAATGTGCTGAGGAACAGTATTCCACTCCTTAGCTATTTTATTAGAACAGAGAGAGTCATCATGATAGTTATGAGACTGGGTAACTTTTAACATTAGTCTGCTAGAAGACCTAAGGGACCTGCAGTTAAAGTTAGTTTGGACCAGGCTTGAAAGTGCAGGGCAGTTACTGGGGTTGTGTATGACTTTGTGGGCAAAGGTAAGTTGGTTTAGTGTTAACAGGTTGGGAAATGGAAGTCACTAGAACACAAATTCATGGAATTCAGCTCAGACACAGGCAAGCTGTGAAAGTAGTGTCACACTCCTTACTAAAATCCATTCCTTTATCTTTGTGGTGGGCTGTAGCCATTACACATCTTTTTCTTTATATAAAAGCCTCACAGAGCACTGCATTGTTAATACAATGCCAGATTTCTAGATGCAGTGCCCTCAAAGAGCATGGGCTCTTTATTCTAAAATACAAGTTTTCATCTCAGAAGTATTGGCATTGCAGCAATCAATAAGTTCTGCTTCGGTACATGCCTGGTTACCATGTTGAAGCACTGAGTTGCACTTTGGTGAACATACATGGATCATTCTTTTAGTGATAAATCACTTCTCCATAGACAGACCTATACTCATTCAAAATGCAAATACATAACATTGTTTTTTGTTACTTTGTTCATTAGAATGATGTAATATATATATATATATATATATGGGTCCCATTCAAAAGACCGAAACGCCGATTCCCCGACGCGGAAATCACTGACGCCAGATGACCGACAGGTACGTATACCGACAGGGTGATTCGCCGACAGTGGAAAGACCGACAAGGGTAATCTGCGATCGCGACCCGGTAATAGTGCGACAGTGACGGAGGTAGGAGTGGTCAGGTAAGTGAGTTAGGGTTAGGGTGCAGGTAGGTGATGTGTACGTTAGTGTCGGAGCTTGGGCTAGGGGTGTGTAAGTGAGTTAGGGTTAGGGTGCAGGTAGGTGATGTGTACGTTAGTGTCGGAGCTTGGGCTAGGGGTGTGTAAGTGAGTTAGGGTTAGGGTGCAGGTAGGTGAAGTGTGCGATAGTGTCGGACCTTAGGGTTAGGGTTTGGGTCAGGGCTAGTGTGTATGGTATGTAGTGTCGCGTGTTGTTTACGTTCCGTGTGTATTCATGAGCATCTGTTATGCATAACAAGGTGAATGATAATATTCCAAGAATAAATTATGTTGGCAAGCCTTTATTTGTTATACCTACAGGAAAACAGTACAATTCAGATCATGGAATTGATATAAATCATAAGCTCTGCATGGAGTTGATGTTAATCTTTTAATGTTAAGGGAGTATTGGTTAGATGCTATTGAATTGGAAGTTAACACTCGATTTAAAAGTTAAAGTGAGTGTTAACTTACATTTCAATAACATTTAGATGAGTATTACTGTACATAATTTTACTTTGGGATATTATTCTCTGACTTCTTTGACACAGTAAATTTGAGTAGAACAAATGTTATAAGCAGTGAATATTTCATATTATGGATACAGCTATGCATGTCTAATAGTTACAGTGTATCTCTCCCTTTGTCCTTAACTTTCTCTATCAATGACTTAGTTGCATTTGGCACATGCAGGAATAAATGGAATAATGATGAAAGTTAATAATGGGACCTCTGAAATCCTAATCATGTTGTCATTTCCATAATAATCATGACAGCATTTCCTCTGAAATTAATGCTGCTAAATGCAGAACACTGCAGTCTCTGATTAAGGAAATGTCTTATTTGGCACACCATTTCTAATGAAATGTAGCAATCCCATTTGTTCTTGTATTACATTGTAATTAACAGAAGCATGCAGGTGCTGCAAATGATCATCATGCCAGTTTTGAATTCTTTCACTACCACTGTTCCTTGTGATTATTTAGTAAGAGGCAATGAATCAAATATTTCTTTCTTCCATGACATACTGTAGCAAACATTAAAATACTAGCATTAAAAACATAATTCAAATAGTGTTAGTGATTACAAGCTAATATATTTGTAATAAACTATAATCATTAGTATATACATTTAGGAAATATCTTAATTCTAGAGCATCACCAGGCCTTATCTAGAGATAATGGCTGGAAGTTATCATCAAGCATTGTGCTGGTACTAAATGCTGTGAAGCTGAGAGCACAGTAAAGTCAAACCTAATCAGATATGCACTATGGACTGGCCAAAGTTTATCAGATATGCAGTATGGACCGGACAAAGCTAATCAGATATGCACTATGGACCAGACAAAGCTAATTAGATATGCACTATGGACCGGCCAAAGCTAATCAGATATGCACTATGGACCGGACAAAGCTAATCAGATACACACTATGGACTGGACAAAGCTAATCAGATATGCACTATGGACCGGCCAAAGTTAGTCAGATATGCACTGTGGACCGGAAAAAGCTAATCAGATATGCACTATGGACTGGTTAAAGCTAATCAGATATGCACTATGGACCAGCCAAAGCTAAGCAGATATGCACTATGGACCGAACAAAGCTAATCAGATATGCACTAGGGACACAACAGTGTCTCAATACTAACCAAATGACTGCAAAGGAAACTGGATGAGCCATATTATAAACAGAAGTGGGCCTAAACTGTGGCAGTGGAGGAGTAATATGTAGATTGCCATATGACCACCATGACCAACATAATGGGGAAGGCAGGTTATCATGACAATGGTTCATGCATGTTCTCTTGGGAAATGAAGCTTTGCACAGCTGCTACTCCAAATAAAACTACTCAGCCAGTTCTTCATTTGAAAAGGGAACATCAGAAAGTATGAACGGGGAATATAGTAAGCAAAGGGAAACACAAAGAAAACCATAAGGTATGACAAGTGGAGGAGGAAACACAATCTTTTTATGGGGTACAGAACCCCATTTTCAATATATAAAAAAGGAAGGGCTGAAGGCCAGGTACACAGGAGTGGCTGGAGGATGGATAGACTGAAAGAAGAGGTGGTAACGGCAGACAAAATAAAGCTTGGATGCAGACAGATAAGTTGATATACACAGAAACGTGTACATGATAGTAGAATGACACAGACTGACAGAAAGTGGACAATTGGTGATGGGGGTGGATGAACAATGAATGAAGTATGCTGACTAATACAATAGGAGGGTAACACTTGCATGTGGATAGGGCAGGGGCTATGGTCAGAAGGTAGGCCAGCACAGAAGGCAAAATATTCCCATCAGTGACCTATGTGACATCATGGACAGACTACACATCTGGTGGAATAACTGTCAAGGCTTCTGAGTCATATCCCTAAACAAGTAATGCCAGTAAGAGCTCCACAATGAGCTTGGGATCTAGATATTGGAAAACTTCAAGTGACACCAGCAGCCACAACAGAGATTAAGAGATGATGGGAGAACACTCAGTCCACTGTCAGAAAAGGAGCTCCACCGCCTCTTGAAAAGGTGCTACATTGGTGACCACTGAGTTCCTCAGATCTCTCCAACAGGGGACCTCCATCCTTGTGTTGAGAGGCAGAGCTGGCAAACATTAGTGATCCAGAACCCAAGGCATTGGCTGGCTCATGTGAACACTGCCTCTCTGCTGTCTGTATAAAAGCCAGAGCTGTGTGTGTGTGTGTGTGTGTGTGTGTGTGTGTGTGTGTGTGTGTGTGTGTGTGTGTGTGTGTGTGTGTATATATATATATATATATATATATATAGATATATCACTGCGGTGGTGGTGCTGCGGTAGCGTTGTCGCCTCACAGTTAGACTTTGCCCATTCAATTCTCAGTTAGAGCGTCTTCTGTTTGGCAACATGCGTGAACGGGTGTTCCTTCATTGAAGGTTGTGCATTAGGCCCGGCAAGCCAGCACTTAAAACTCTACTGCCAATCATTAGCGGACTGGAGTTCTGCTGTGGCGACCCCTTACCAAGCCAAAAGACACAAATAAACAAATGTATGTATATATATATATATATATATATATATATATATATATATATATATATATGTAGTCTATATTAGATCAAAGTCAGAAAAAAACTCTCTGCAAGTAGGACCAGGTGCAAGGCAGGAACAGATGCAAGTAGACAAAAATTGCCAGCACCAAGTACAGTGAAAAGCATCAAATGAGGCTAGTAAATTAAATGCATAAGTATTTTATTAAGGTATAATAAGCATCCCAGACCAGTTTCAGCCAACAGGCTTTCCTCAGTGGGAATGAACTTTGGGAATGAACTTTGAAGTGACACACACACACACACATATATATATATATATATATATATATATATATATATATATATATATATATATATATATGTAAAACATGAATCATCCAATAGGATTCTTCCCAACATTCAAATTGTTTCCTGTGTGAAAAATAAAAAGAGAATGAAAAGTTATACAATAAAACCACATTATTAGTATATAATGTAATTAATAAAAGTAAAAATAAAACACATAGTATTATAAATGGTCAATCAAACCGGGTGAAAACAAAGCACCCAGTTTAATGATCCAATACTTCTCTTTCTTAGTAAGGATTGAATGCCATCCTTGTTTGTTGGATCTGTCACCAAGAATTCTATCAATAATAGTGAACTGGAATCTGGCTGAGTTGTGTTGTAAGCAATGTCTATATAGGGCATTGGTCTCTCTCTTGGTTCGTATGTCACTACGGTGCTTAGACATACATAATTGAAGTGGTCATGATGTTTGTCAGACATAAAATGAACCACATGTACACATTGCAAGGTACATCACCCACTCACTATTACAATTGCCAAAAAATGTTATGTCAAAGATCCTGTCAGTGTTTTTACTGATGAACTGTTTTGATATAAAAATAAATGGACATAATGAACAATGACCACAATTGTAGGTACCCCATAGTTTGTCACCTGTCATAGTTAGTTGGTGGTGTATGGCTCCAGCCGAGTTTACCCTTTTAAAATGTGAAAAAAATGACCCAAGTGTCCTGCCTCTTTTATATCCATACTTACATACATCACCAGTCAGAGGTGTAAGTTCATCAGTAGCTGTAAGAATGATACAATGTTTGTATGTAACATTCCTGATTAGGTTGATGTTGCATCCAAATGTTGTGATGAACCGAATGGATTTATCATGTTCTGTCTGAGCTTTTTCATGATATGTAAGAAGTGAGGTTCTAGTTGAGTTGGAAGCAACTTGTTGGGCACCCTGGATGTCCGGCTCCTTGTAACCCCTATCTCTAAACCTGTTAGCCAGATCCTGTTGGGATTTTTCATAGTCATTTTCTTAGGAGCAAATTCTGCGAATCCTGAGGAATTGATGTAATAAGTTATTGTACCGGGGATATTTGTGAAATCTTTTACTTTGTAAAGTGTCATCTGGATTCCGAAGTATGGTGACATCCAAAAAATTGATCTCATTCCTATCACAGGTTAAGGTAAATTCAATACCCCATTTGTTCTACTTGAGATACAGTGCAAATTCCACCAAATATTCCTCATCCGAACACCAAACCAACCAACAATCATCCAAATACCTACACCAAATGTCAAGTTCCTCAAGATATAGATTGTGTGTGGAGTCATAAATGAGATGCTCCTCAATGTATCCCATAAACAAGTCTGCATATATGGGAGCAAAGGATGCTCCCATCGCAGTGCCCTTGAGCTGCCAGTAACATTCTTCCTGAAAATGAAAAACATTTTAATTGAGAACATGCTCAGCCATGCAGACCACAAGTGTGCTAAAACCTACCGGATATAATTGGGCTTTGTCTAACCAAAAATTGAGGGCTTCCAATCCAGCCCAATGTGGTATATTGGTGTATAGAGCCAAGACATCCAGGGTGCAGAGTAGCCAGTCAGGTTCCAGTTGGCTATCAGAAATGATATGTAAAAATTGTGTAGTATCCTGTATTCTGGCATGAATAAGGCCAAGTAGTGGTTTGAGATATAGTGTGAAGACCTCAGATAGTGGTTCAGTCAAAGAACCCATACCAGATATTATTGGTCTTCCAAGATGTTTATTAAGGCATTTATGTATCTTGGATAAAAGATATAATGTTTGTTTCTTTGGATCTTGGACCACACTAGTAGCCATAAATCAAAACTAAGTGCAGGGAAAAGCACCAGTGTGGAAACACCAGCAGTCACAGTTCAAAATATCCACAGGTAAGACAGGCAGCAAACAGCAGGCAGCAGGTAAAATAAATCCAAGTTTTATGCATCTGCGACCTGGTAAGCGCTTTTGCTATGGAATCATAGCTTCTTCAGACCCTAATGAAACAACATCTTTACTAAACATTTATATAACATTGTCATAATACACAGACCAATCAAAAGCTAAAACTAATAAAACAATTAAATAGTTAAAGCTGAACTCACTAAAAATGTGAACCCAGCAAATTGGAAATAGACATTACTTTTTCCTTTTCCTTCTAGCTTTTAAAAGAGGTTTCAGAGGTACAAATTAATTTAAACCTAACCCAATATGAGAACTTGGTTTGGCTATCAATCTTGCTTCACATCTTTCTGTTTCATTTTCAATGTTATCCAACCTAGCATTCTCATATATAACATCTAACACAGTAAAGGAAAACCTATATGCATTACCTTACATCTGAACATGTTGAGGTAAGGCATTGACAGTGTTACCTTTATTTATACAATATATATTGTAAGTAATAAGCTCATTTAACCGATGGTTGGTTTTGCCAACGTAAAATGAGCTGCATTGCTCACAGTTGGCTAAATAAACAGCGTTCATGGTGTCACAGTTATCCATAACATTTAAAAAATATTTCTTCCCTGTCTGTGGATGAAAAAAACTCATTACCCTCTCTAACATAGTGACAAAAATTACAAGTGCCACACTTTTTGGTACCCTCTCCCCATTATCCATAATTAGAAGTTATGTACCTACCATAACGTTCCATGTTAGTTGTCTTCTCTCGCCTTCTTTCTTGCTGGATGGGTTCAGAGCCGATCCTCGGCTCTGACTCGGCACTTGCTAAGCTCAAGAATCACTTTTACCAGCTCGAGGCAGCCCTATATCCCATGATGCAAGGCGGTGATTACCCAGATCTCATTCGGTATCTAAAGGAAAAACTGCCCGCAATCTTTCCACAAGGAAAGAAGAACAACTAACCTGAAGAGACTGTAAGGGGAACCAGGTAACAAAGATCCAGAGCTAACTGGTATCCAAGGGAGAACAATCTCCCAGAGGAAAGGGAAAAACAAGGTCTGTCCAGGCTAGGGGGACAGGAGGGAGGGACGCAAGAAAGAAGGCAAGAGAAGACAACTAACATGGAACGTTATGGTAGGTACATAACTTCTAAATGTTAAGTTGTCAATCTCGCCTTCATTCTTGCTGGATGGGACCGCGTCCCTAGCACCTCTATCCTGGGTGGCTCAATGGAACAGACTCTTGAGAACTGTGGAACCAAAACTTGCCCTGTTCCTGGAGGCCAAATCCAATTTGTAATGAGAAACGAAGGTATGAGGAGTGGCCCAAGTGGCTGCTGCACAAATAGTGTCCAAGGGTAGTCTAGCCTGAAAAGCTATAGATGTGGCTAGACCTCTAGTAGAATGTGCTTTAGGTTTTGAGATCAGTTGTTTGCCCCTAAGCTGATAAATGTCAGAAATGGTGGAAGATAGCCATCTGGATAAGGTTACTTTAGAAACAGGAAGACCTTTCCTATTTTCAGCGTAAGAAAGAAAAAGCTGATCAGATTTCCTAAATTGCTTTGTTCTGTCCAAGTAATATCTGAGTTGGCGATGAACATCTAGGCAATGCAATCTTTGTTCTGCCCTGTTAGAATGATTGGGAAAAAATACAGGAAGGTCAATGGATTGATTTAAATTTGTTTTAGAAGCAACCTTGGGCAAAAAGGATGGATTGGTTCTTAAGGATACTCTATCCTTGTGGAAGACCAAGTAAGGGGGACGAACACAGAGAGCATGTAGTTCTGACACTCTCCTAGCCGAAGTAATAGCAACTAGAAAGAGTGTCTTCCAAGAAAGAAATTTTAATGAGCATGTAGCAGCCGGTTCGAAAGGGGGAAGTATCAAGGATGCCAGCACTAAATTTAGGTCCCACTGTGGTGGAGGATCTCTAACAGGGGGTTTAAGTAGGAACACCCCTCTGAGAAAGGCTTTACAAAGTTTGTGAGACATAATATTCTGGTCTGCAAATCTGACATGGAAATTAGAGATTGCTGCCAACTGGACTTTAACTGTGGAAGAAGAAGAACCGGATTGAAAAATTTCAGCTAGAAAGTCCAAGACTGACTGAATAGGGGCAGTAAAAGGGTCTATGTTCTTAGACTTTGCCCAAAAGGAGAAACGTTTCCATTTGCTAGAGTAAATCCTCCTGGTAGTGGACTTTAGAGAAGCTACTATGATATCTCTAACTGGCTAAGGAAGGAAGTGGAGCAACCAAGTGGTGAGGTTGAGGGAACGAATGGATCGGTGCAGTTGACCCGACTGGTGGGTCAGAAGATCTGGAACTGGGTCCAGATGCCAAGGCTGCACCACGAGATGGCGATGAAGGAACGGGAACCAAATTTGTCGAGGCCAGTAAGGGGCAATGAGAATCATTTTGGCTCTCAAGATGGTAGCTTTCTGGAGTACTTGCGGTATTAACGGAAAGGGGGGAAAGGCATAAAGAAGTCCCCGGGGCCAATCCTGGGTAAGAGCATCTCTGGGGGGATGGCCCGGAAGTGGAAAGAGAGAGAAGAAGTCTGGGCATTTGCTGTTTTGGAGTGTAGCAAAAAGGTCGCAGCATGGGCGGCCCCACTTCTGAAAAATCTCCTCCACTATGGATTGTTTGAGAGACCACTCGTGAGGCATGAGTATAGCTCTGCTCAATCTGTCCGCTATTATGTTGGTTTTTCCGGGGATATGCGTTGCTACCAGAAACCGACGAGAGGAGATCGCCCATTGCCAAAGTCTGAGAGCTTCTCGACACAAGGGATAGGACTTGGTCCTGCCCTGCTTGTTGATGTACCACACCACGGACATGTTGTCCGTGTGAACTGCAATAGTTCCTAAGGGAAGAAAGTCGTTGAGGGCTTGCAACGTTAAAAGCACTGCTCTCATCTCTAGGACATTTATGTGCAGGTGGTATTCGAATGGTTGCCATGTGCCATGAACCATCCTGCCCTGATAATGCCCCCCCCACCCGATCAGGGAGGCATCCGAAGTGACCGTGGCTACCGGGGGCCGGGGGGACAAATGGTCTGCCCTGATGGACTATGTGAGAAGAAGTCCACCAGGATAGATGGCTCTTGCAGGTCTGTGTCACCAGGATCTTGTGACGCATGGGAAGCTGCTGGAAGGACCATTGGGTAAACAACATCCATTGTAGGAGACGCATGTAAAAACGGGCCAGAGGAAGAAGTGTGATTGCGGCTGCCATGAGGCCCAACACTTTCAGGACCAATCTGGCTTGTACCTTTTTGCTGGATAGGATGATCCGAACATGGTTTTGAATATCTAGGATTCTTTGGCTTGTTAGGTTTGCTGACATCCGAGTAGTGTCTAGATCTGCGCCTATAAAGGTAATAGATTGGCAAGGCAATAAGGAAGATTTTTCAAAGTTGACTGAAATTCCTAACTGACCGCAGAGACGTAGAGTATAATCTCTGGCTTGGAGAAGTTGACGCCTGGTGGTGGCTGAGAGGAGCCAGTCATCTAGATACGGAAACACCTGGAATCCTTGACGTCTCAGGTGAGCCGTGACCGCTGCCATGCATTTGGTGAGCACTCTGGGGGCTGTAGTGAGACCAAAGGGCAGGGCTCTGAATTGAAAATGACTGGTCCCCAGCTGAAAGCGGAGAAACCTTCTGGAGCGTCTGTGGATTTTTATGTGATAGTACGCATCTTGAAGGTCTATGGAGCACATCCAGTTGTTTTTGCCCAGAAAGGGCAAAATCGATTGAAGTGTGACCATTTGTAATCTTGCCTTTTTGACAGACTTGTTCAGCCTGCTGAGGTCTAATATTGGTCTCCAGTCTCACATATTTTTGGGAACCAAAAAGAACCTTGAGTAGATTCCGGACTCTAAATGATCTGTTGGAACTGGCTGGATGGCCCTTTTTTCTAGAAGCTTTGAAACCTCTAGCTTTGCAATTTCCCTTAGACCGGGTGGAACGTCTGGAAGGGAACCTTTTTGAGGGAAGGGGCTTTCCTTGAAAGGAATCTTGTAACCCTCGGATATGATCGATTGTACCCATTTGTCTTGAGAGAGGGAAAGCCAGGCTTCTGGGTACAGCGACAATCTCCCCCCGACTGCCTCCAAGGGTGCGCAGTCGGGCAACACCTCAGGGATGCTGGAAGGGCTTGTCAGAGAGAGGCTCTCTGCTGCCCTGGTTCTGCGGACCTCCTCTGCCCCTAGGGCGGCGTCTATTGTTATTACGCCCTCTGCCTCTGGGGGTAAACTGACCACATGTGTCAGGCATTACTCCCTGAGATTTTCAGAACCACATTTTCCTTCCCTTCTGACCTTTGGGGTAAGGTCTAGAAGGGGTGGAGAAACGGACTCCTACGGCAGAAAGAGTCTTGCCGTCTTGCTCGCACCTGGTCAACGTGTCCTTCACCTGAGGTCCAAACAAAGTTGTGCCATCCAAGGGAGAATTTGTGAAGAATGCCTTAAAGGGGTCTGCAAAATTGCAAAGCCGCATCCAGGACTGACGTCTGAGAGCCACTCCTGTGCCTGCGGCTCTACTCGCCCCATCGGCTGCATAAGAAATGAGCCGCATGGAGGAGTTAGTTATGGAATTTAGGATTTCCAGCTGAGAGGCAATCTTCTCTTGAGCCCCAGCAGCTGACGGATCCTGTACTACCTCACCCAATTCTTTGAGGATATCTCTTTGAAGTCGGGTGAAGTGACATAAATAATTCAGCGAACGCATAGCAAAGGTCGCTGAGGAAAACATCCGCTTACCATACCTGTCCATGGTCCTAGACTCCTTGTTAGGAGGATGGACTGGTACGGAAGGATCTGCAAGTTCCTTTTTGGTGGTGGCTGCCACCACCATGGCATCAACAGGAACACCTTTTGTGAGAAACTGTTTCTCAGTGGGGGCCGTGATTAATATAGAAGGCCTCCTGGGGACTGGTTCCACAGAATCAGGAGATGCCCATGCCTTTCGAGCTATCACGTCCATGAGGGGGTCGAAAGGCGGAGACACCAAGGAGGTGGAGGGTAGAGATCCAAAAGCCTCCAGGTATACCGACTCATCCTCGGAGGGATTAATGGAGGGCCAGTTTCCCCTCTGTTTCAGGAGTTCAAGGATGTCTGAAAAGGAGACATCCTCAGAGGGGGATCTTGGGTACCCCTCTGACTCATCTAAGTCGGTATCTGATGTCGTAGACTCATGGGAGTCTAAGTGCTTCCTCTTGCAGGTCCTCTTATGCGGGGGCTCTCCTGAAGGATCAGGAGAAACCTCGGAAGAGGAAGTTCTTCCCAATGGGGAAACCTGGGGCGATGGATCTCTGGGTCTGGGAGCAAGAGAGTGGGAAGAGACATCTACAGGCACCATAGAGGGAGGAGCTAAAGGAACCGACTGCTGACTAAGCTCGGGGGCTAGCACACTCCTCATCACCTCGAAGGCTCCCCTCCCAGGGAGGACCGAGAGCCCCCACTCTGAAAAAACAGGGATCCCCGGCCCCACCAAAAAGGAAGGCTCCAAAGCAGATGTCAGAGCCGAGCTCACCAAGGCCGAAGCTCCGAGAGGGAGAACGGGGTCAGACAAGGGTCCGATGCCACTCGCCCCCTCGGAACCGACCAGGGAAGCCCGATGACTGGATCCCTCCAAGGCCGGTCTCAAGGAGGAGATAGGAGTCGAAGACGACGGAGCCGAAAAGGGTGGTATCGGCTCCGAAGCAGCAACAGTCACGGTACCAATAATCTCCGGCTCCGAGCTCTGAAGGAGAGTCAAAGGAGGAATTACAGGAGGGTGTGGAATAGCGGTCGTCTGCTGAGATGGGCTATGGAGCATCTGGGCCAGTGCCTATGATTTTAGTAGTCTACTCACCACTCTCTCCAAGTCATGGTCTGAGAGTCTGGAAGACCTTGAGGATCGGCTCCGATGGCTCCGCTCTGAAAGCAAGGGGAAGGCCGGAGCCGAGTGGATAGACTCCAGTGAAGGAGATCTAGATCTCTTCCTCGACGGAGCCATCGGAGCCGACGAACCTTCGGTTCCAGTTGGAGCTGACAGCTTGTCGGCTCCGAGCTGGGATAGAGATGTGTCGGCTCCAGCTGGAGCCATCACATGCTTCGAAGCTAGGGTATTGGCTCCAGCTGGAGCTGACACAGGTGCTGAAGCCAGGGTATCGGTGCCGATCGGCACCGGTACTAAACTTTCCAAGAAGGAAGGATCGGCTCCAGTCGGAGCAGATGTCGACTCTGGTGGAGTCAGAACCAAGGCCACAGACTTGGACACCGAAGTCTGGGTCTTGGATGGCTTAGAGGGCTTCCCGGCGCCGACCTTAGCCGGAGAGTTCTCAGGCTTGAGAAGACCCCTTAGGATCAGTTTGTTTCTATGTTCCTGCAGGACTCTCTGGCTGAAAGAATGACAAATAGCACAGGAGTCCTGCAGGTGCAGGGGTCCCAGGCAATAAATACAAGAAGTGTGACCGTCTGTCAGAGACATCTCCTGACAGCACGAGTCACACTTCTTAAAACCTGAGACCCTAGTGTCCTTAGACATGACTGAGTATGGACACAAACACGCACACACTCAGTCCTCAAATACACTAATTAAAACAAAAACACAGACACACCTAACAAAAATCCTGACAGGAAATTGTTGGGAGGGTAAGGCCTAAGGCCTGACTAACAGAAAAAATGATAAGGGATCGAGAAAAATAACGGGAATAGGGTCTAAGTGAATCGGGGAACTAACTAACTATGAAAGGGAAAAAATTTAGAAACTGGGATAGCTAAATCTCTTGAAAAAGAGTAATGAAATTCACTTACCAGGAGCTGGCAAAAAAGGTGACCTCATGAGCAAAGCGGCAAACGAGATCTGGGTAATCACCGCCTTGCATCATGGGATATAGGGCTGCCTTGAGCTGGCAAAAGTGATTCTCGAGTTTAGCAAGTGCCGAGTCGGAGCCGAGGATCGGCTCCGAACCCATCCAGCAAGAATGAAGGCGAGATTGACAACTTAACATCCCATCTTATCTAGGTAACACAACAACTTCTTTAAATTTGCCATATTCCTGTAGTAAAACTTAGGAGATGTGACAACTAATGCTTCAACAGATGAATCAGAGGTTAAAATATGCCAGTTCTTCTTTTTAATTACATCAGTGACCTTATTTATGTCACTGGAAAAATTCATAGGGATTCTTAAAATATTGTCCCTTCTAACTTGTCTATGTGGGTCCCAGATGGGGGAGTCGGTCATAAAATAGGGTCTTCCAACACCCTTCCTAAGCTGGCAGGCAACACACATACCTTTAGCTATCTCAGTCCCCTTATACCCCCTAGCTTCAAAATAATCCTTCAGGGTCAAAATAAATTCCTCAAAATCCTGGTCTTTATCATGTAGTCTAGAGGCCCTTAACATTTGTCCCTTTACCACATTCTCAGACACATGGTTAAGATGCATACTGCTATGATGGACAAAACTCAGTTTGTAGCAACCCTTCCTATAAAGGCTTGTAATAAGTCTATTACTACCAGGTTCCCGCTTCACCATAAGCCCTGAACTAGCTTGAACTGTTTTTTAACTGTTTGCTGCATTATTTTAAAATCTGCACTTAAAGTTACATTTTAGTCGAATTTGATCAAAAGTTTGTTTGTTTGTTTGTTTAATTTAACTGTGGAGGCTGCCCACTAAAGTGTGCTAGCCTGTGTAACTAATTTATCACTGTTTCTGCATTTTCTGTGTGTTTCTACCAAAAAAACAAAAAAAACAAAAAATAATCCTTGTTTTCCCGCCTCTCCTCGACTAGTTTAGACCAGTTTACAGGCATTGCTGTATTCTGGGCTGTGGTGTAGTTCCTGTGTTGTCCATTACCTTACTTGGGGAGCCTTGAACAGCCTACCTGTCCCTGTAGGAAGTGACCTCGGCACAAGAAGCTGTAGTAATTGGTTGTTTTGGACCATTTCTAGCTCTTTTGTAGTTCACTGTTTAAAATCCGCATTTGCACGGCTTTGCCCGGTTGTGCGCATAGCGCAGTGCCGGTTAAACAAGGTTAAACTTTTTCTGGCTCCGCCAAGTCTGCTCTTCAAATTTTCCCTTAAGGAAGCTCTACTCTTAGTATAACCAGACTACTCACTATATTATAAGCCTAGCACTTGATCTCAATACTTCTCTACTAAGTAAGCACTCTCGTACTAAGTAAAGCACTACATCTACTTACCACCCCTGTGAATATCCACTTCCCTTAAAGGTACAGCACTCCCTTATACTGTTCTAGCATGTCGAGTGGTAGATTACTGGCGTCGTCTCCAATTCAGCTGGTCAATCTGGGTATCTTGAAACAATGCTACAATTGTCTCATTTACACAGACAACCCTCTCCTCCTCCCAACAAACACAAATACATGTGAGAGATGCAACTATATAGCCAAACTGGAGGCTGAACTCTCTCAACTCAGGGCTGGCATGACCAGACAGGAGGAGATGGCAACCACACACACAACAATCCCAGTCCCACATAGACCTACCACAACTGCAAACCAAACACATAAAAACACAAAGACACACTTGGAGGCTCTAATAAAAAACTTACCAAAACAACAGAGGCTCCCAAAGCAGACATCCAAAAATCCACCATCTCAAAACAAAACACATGCAACACATACTTCAGTAAATCAGTGTGTCAACCAATCACAGCCCTTAAGGCCAAACACCTTGCCTGATACACTAGTAATAGGTGACTCTATAGTCAGACACACTGATGTCCCACTGACCAGGCTGAACAAGGAGAAGGTGACTGTGAGCTGTCTATCGGGAGCTAGGATCCACCACATAACACACACACTCAAGTCACTCCAAAGCAAGTACAAATATGACTCCGTCATTGTCCATGCTGGTGTGAATGACCTGAGACGTACCTCCCTGGACTACATGAAAAGAGACATAGAGGAGCTCTCCGATTATGTAGTACAGGCTGGTATGACCCTGACCCTGAGCAGCATCTTGCCCTCACCAAGAATGATACCACAATACAAAGACAAGATGATCAGCTTTAACAACTGGCTCAAGTACTGGTGTCATTCTAAGGGGATCCAATGTCTGTCTGCCTGGGATGACATGTTGGACAAGCCACGCTGCTTCGCAAGGGATGGCTTACACCTGTCACCACTGGGCTTCGGGATATTGGCTAAGGCTCTTGCCACCCCCATAGTGCCTTTTTTAGGCAAGGCTCAAAAGACAAACCCACCTTCTTAGAAAACAAAAATGGAAAAAAACTAAGGGTAATGCTGCTCAACACCAGAAGTCTAAATATCAAGATGCAGGTACTTGATGCACTCCTCAGCATGGAGAACATCAACATCTGTGCAGTAACTGAAACCTTGTTCAAGGCTCTTGAGAGCACCCCAGCACTACCAGACTATACCTCGTATCATGCTTTTTGGCCCCAAAACCCGGGCCGAACCACAAAGGGAGGGGGAGTGTCCATATTCATCAAGGACACCCACACCTCCAGGTTAGTAGCAACACATGAAGCATCAGAGACCATACAGGTGCAACTAACCATAGGCAAAACTGCTATACAACTGGTAGCATGTTACAGACCACCCTCCCAATCTCAAGAACCCCACTCAGCCTTCCTGAAGACATTGGAGGATATGAATGTATCACAAAATACCATCATACTGGGAGACTTCAACTACCCAAACATAGATTGGGTACATTATTCTAGCCCTAATGCCCTAGCCCAAAGGTTCCTGGAATTCATAAATTCAAATGCACTGGAACAACTAGTCACCTCTCCCACTAGGGGAGATAATATACTAGACCTGATCATCACAAACATGGGGACAAAATGCTCCACACCGGAAGTATACCCCTCACTAGTGAGATCTGACCACAAACTAATCACCCTGGATATACATATCCTACCTCCACTCCAAGCACAAAAGACCACAGTGAAAAACTTCTCAAAAGCAGACTTCACTCTTCTTAAGACTGAGATGGTATCCTTTAAGCCCACTGTGCCAGTGGATACCACATCCCACAATGCTGAATCCTTCACAAATGCTTTCTATGGACATCTCCAAGAATGCATGGATCATGCTATCCCAAACAAATCCAAGTCCCTCTCCACCAAAGGTAAGCATCCTGTCTGGTGGACCTCAGCCATAAACAAATTGTATAACAAAGGGAAGACATCTCTGATCAACATTAGCAGAAAACTACGTTCTCTCATAAAAACATCCAAGGCCAACTTTGAGAGAAAAATCGCTAAGGACACTAAAGATAACCACAAAGCCTTCTTCAGCTATGTTAGAAACCTGGGCGGAAACCCTCAGATATGCTCAGAGTTGGTTCAAAACAGCAAAAAATACACTGAACCCACAGATATTGCCAACATTCTGGCTGACAGGTTCAGTGCAAATTTCTCCCCTCCTTCACCCCCAAAAGAAGAAATACTTATCACAGCTGAATGTAATCTCCCTGTCATCTCAGATGTCCAAGTGAGAACCGCCCTAAACAAAGCAAAAAGCACAGCATCAATGGGACCTGACAGTATCCCGGGTTGTGTGTTACGTGAACTCCAAGAGGAGCTAAGCACACACATAAAAATGCTATTTAACCTTAGCCTTACTTCGGGATATGTACCTGAACACTGGCGTACAGCAACAGTGGTCCCACTCCACAAGGGGGGTGCTTCTACAGACCCTGGAAACTACCGCCCCATAAGCTTAACCAGCCTGGTCTGCAAAGCTATGGAAAGAATCATTATGGAACTCATAAACAGAGACATAGGGGACCTACAGACACTTGACCCCACCCAGTTCGGCTTTGTAAAGGGCAGATCCTGCCTTTTAAATCTGGTTGACTTTTTTGAAACAGTCACTAGAGCCATTGATGAGGGCAAAGCAGTCCATACAGCATACCTGGACTTGGCTAAGGCCTTCGACACAATACCCCACTCAGGCATCATAGATAAGCTCAACAGCTTAAAAGTAAACCCTTATGTCACTAGATGGGTTGCAAACTGGCTAAAGGACAGAACCCATAAAGTTAAAATCGCTGGAGCAATGTCAGACTCAAAGCCAGTCACAAGTGGTGTCCCACAGGGATCTGTCCTGGGACCCCTCTTGTTCGGCATTTATTTCTCAGATGTTAAAGCAAACATGGGAGGGCTGTGGCTGACAAAGTTCGCAGATGACTGTAAACTAGGCGCCATAGTCGATACACCAGCAGACACACACATCCTACAAAAAGGCCTCACAGAAACGGACAACTGGTGCCGAGTCACGGCCTTAAACTAAATGCCAAAAAATGTATAGTCATCCCCTTTGGGAAAAACAAAGTACCCACAAATTATCACATAGACAGCAACCCACCGAGTACGGAAAAAGTAATCAGAGACCTAGGGACCCAAGTCGACAACGACCTCTCATTTGACACCCACGTTGCCAAAGTGGTTAGAAAAACATTCTACCTTGCACACCTCATCATGAAGGGATTCACATCCAGATCCAAGGATGTCATTGTACCCCTATATTCCTCCCTCATCAGACCCATGATTGAGTACAATGCCCCATTTGGTATGTACCTCACCCGGCATTTGCAACAGCTGGAGAGACCACAAAAGTACCTCACCAAGAGGATCAAGGGTCTCCAACATATGTCTTATTCTGCCAGACTAAAGAAACTTCAGCTCTATTCAGTAGCATACCGCCTGCTCAGAGGTGATCTCTGCCTGACATACAAGGCCATGTCCAATCAGGATCTGATGGGAAAGACTGAAAGGAAATTTAAGGAGAGAATAGGTGAACATGTTAGGGCCATCAGGGATGAATGTGAATTTAACGCCCTGGCAAAACACATAAAGATTTACCCTGGGCATTCTTTCAAATTCGTGGTATTGGATGTAATCACACCAAATGTGAGGGGTGGAACATGGCAGCCCATGTTCGAAAAACTAGAATTGGAATGGCAATTAAGATTAAATTCTAATAACTGGCCGGGAATGAATAACTACATTTCGATCAGTAGTATTTTAAAATTAAAATCTTTATCACGGTGAAAATTATAAAACTTATTAAATAACTTATTAAATAATTTATTAAATAATTTATTAAATAACTTATTAAATACTTCATATATACATACATACACATATTTACATAATACATTTATCATACAGATCACAACAATAAAATAATAAATTCATTTATTATCATCACTTTCACAATTAATTGTCTACATATATTCAAATTAAATTTTAACAAAATGAGAAACAACGATATTATTTATCATACAGATTACAATAATGACAATAAAATATATAATATACTTATTTATTATCATTACTTCCAATTAATTGTCTTACATGTATATATTTAAATTAAAATTTTAACAAAATGAGGAACGACGATGGTTTTATATATACACATATTATTATTTCTTATTTTAAATTCATTTATTTTTTACCAGGTCCCATCACTATAGATTAATTGATATGAACGCACTATTTACCATGCTGTATAAAAATTGTATAATCAACATCGATTCCTGTCATGAAAGTAATTCTCAGTTTTGCAGATATTTTGGTTTGTAGACATCAAACGTAAAATTAATGCATGAATGCAATTTATATTTTGCCGTATAAAATTGTATAATTAACATCGAACAATACTGAATGGAAGCTTTAGATAAACTGTCAGTACAATTAATATAGTTTAATAATATTGTTTTGTATTGTATAGGAGAAGGCACGTATTTATTTTGTTTATTTTACATACATATTTTTCTAACTTGTTTGTTTAATCTATTTTAATCAATTGTTTAAATGGAAACGTAGCCCAAATTGTTTAATTAACATGTTACATTTATATATTGGACAGAATACGAACTGGCAACTGTTTGAAAAAGTTTGGCAGAGGCCAAACGAAAGTGCTTACGTACTTTTATTTTATGGTGTTTTTTACAACAGTAATAAAGCTTTGAAGATTCGTTCAGTGTTGGTGGATTATCTCCGAGGTTCCGGCCCCATTGTGCTGTTTTTTGGATTCTGAAGTTTTGCATTTTGAGACTTTTTTCATGATATCTACACTGACTACTTGGATCTACTTGAGTCACTCAAAATTCAACCAAATACCCTGGTTATGGGTGACTTTAACTACACGTCCAGAGATTGGGTAAATTAAATGTGTACAAACACAATCACTCAAAGGATCTTGGACTTTGTTAACTCAAATGCCTTGAAACAGATAGTTGGCACCCCACAAAGGGCCCAAACATTCTAGACTTGGTACTCACAGACATGGTAGAACGATGCACCACCACAAGTGTGCAGCACTCCCTGGTGAAGTCTGATCATAAATCAGTCTCTTTCAGAGTAACAATAGCATCAGACCCCCCCGCAGGAGAAATTAGGTTAAAAAACTTCTCCAAAGCCAACTACAGCCTCTTATAAGAAGGCATTAATAGCGTCAAAGCTCCTATCCTCACTGACAGTAAGGACACCTATACTGGGATATACACTAATGCAGTGTATAAACATATATACAATTGTATTGATTCAGTTGATAGAACCAATGCAAGATCCTCAAGAAAAAACAAGCCTGCCTGGTAGACATCCACCATAAACAAGTTATATAATAAGAGAAAGAAATTGCTGTCTAAGAGCAAGAAGGAATGAACTCAGAATTGGAAGCACACCCTTCTCAGTTTGAACAAGCAAATACCTTTTTTAGGGGATAGAATTGATCATTTACTAGTCCATTGTCACATTATTACCAATTCAGAGGGTAATTTTAAAGCATACAATTTTTCTAATGTTTCAATTGAGACTAAACACTGTGATTTGTTTGCTACAGGTTTTACTTACGTACCTGCACAATCAACAGAAATTTCCAACATATTAGTAGACCTTAAGTTATATACACACAAATTGAATTTTAAGGTTTTGTTTCAGAATTCGTTTTCAGAGGACTTTATTAATCCCTTGGCTATATCCAGTACATACAACTCCCCCCCCCTTCACCCTATTATTCAACTGCTTGAAAGAAAATGCACATTAGATATTCGTAATTTTTTAAGGACTAATCAACACAGACAGATGGATAAGAATGTGCATGATGTCCTACATGATATCAAATGTTTACTTGATTCGGTTAGAATAATGAAACCTGACAAGGGGGGGGGGGGGTAGTCCTTATGAATCAGGATGATTACACTAATAAGATGTTACACATCCTAGAAGGGAAGGCCTAAACAAAATCTTCTGTTAATGAATTACATGTAGCATACAATAGAATTAAAAATGAGTTACAGGATTTATTCATTGAGGGTTTCATCACCATTGATGTTTTAAATTATTTAACTTTGTCACATTCCAAGATGTCAGTTATGTTTGGGTTACCCAAACTACAGAAAAACCTCGAACAATCACCGACGGGACCCATTGTAGATGCTAAAGGCTCCATTACCCACCCAATTGCAAAATTCCTGGATATTAAGCTCAAGGAACTGGTGTACAAGGAATCCCACATTTGTAAAGACCCATGGAGTTTTTTACAACTTATTAACAACATTCCATTTAAAACCTCATATGTGCTTTTAACTATTGACATTAAGGATTTATATTCTATCATTCCCCATAGCACAGGGCTGGATTGGTTTTTGGAATTTTTATATGAAAAAGGTGTTGAACATAACAACGTCCAGGTATACACGCAATTACTTGAACTGGTTTTGAGGAATAATTTTATTTACTTCAACCATGAAATATATTTACAGCAGGAGGGTGTGGCAATGGGTTCCTCATGTGGGGGCCTTTATGCGAATATTGTAGTCACACAATGGGAAAATAAATTCCTTTTCACCTGGTCTTTGTTTAAGTATGTAAAATGTTACACTCGCTTCCTGGATGATATTTTTATTTTATGGGATGAACCCTCAGAATACATCAAGGATTTAATTGCATACATGGATTCCACCACATCATTTTTGAGATTCACACATAATTATGATATGGAACAGTTACCTTTTTTGGATGTCGTTTTAATCAAGGATTATGTTAACAACAAATTTGTGTCGAAAGTGTATAGAAAGGAAACCTACTCCAATTCCTTACTACATTATTCTAGTACACATCCACAGAAACAGAAGAAAGCCATCATAAAAGGTCATTTTGTTAGGGCAGCCCGGGTGGTTTCCAACATGGAGGATTTCCTAAGTGGATGTGATAACCTGAAATGCATGTTTCTAAGTAGAGGTTACCCATGCAAGTTTATTATGTATATTATGGTAGAAGTAGTGAATAAAAGGGAGAGAGTTTTTTTTAGTCCTCTATTATCTGACCTGGACATCAATATAGTTAGCTATAGTAACACATCTCAGGTGATTATTGATAATAATCAAGAAGAGAAAAGGGACTACAAGACCTCTTTTATTACTATTTACACTAATGACAGTTACACTTTAAGAAAGATCCTAGAAAATAATCTGTCTATATTAAACCATGAGAAGGCTATTGGACCATTTATAGGTACCCAACCAACCACTGTATTTAAGAACGGCAGAAATCTAAAAAACATTTTTGAAATGAAACCAAAGATAAAGAGTAATGATGGCTATATGAAAAAGTGTGGAATGTGTAATTATTGTAAACACATTAAGGAAGGAAACATTTTTCAGATTAATAATGTAGAAGTAAGGCTTCACCAAACATATAATTGTGCTTCTGAAAGGATTACCTGTTGTGCTTTATGCAATTGTTGCAGCTGTTTTTATATAGGTAAAACAGATTGGAAGTTAAAAAAATTGAATCTACGAACATTTATATAAAATCAAAAAAAGACACCAATGCACTTAGCAAATATATAATGGAAAAACACTGGACAATCCTTCAATTTTTTTTATTATTGACAACATAAAAACAGAACTCTGTGGTGGTGCTAGGTCACTTTTATTAGAGAAGAGGGAACTATACTGGCAGCTGTGACTTAATGCATCCAGCTGGCCAGGTTTAAATGAGCATATTTCTATTAGTTCCCTTTTAAAATTGAAGGCCATAGAAAGATAATATGATAAATTATTATTTATATACATTTTTAGTAGAATTTTAAATATATATATATATATATATATATATATATATATATATATATATATATATATATTTATATTTAAGCCTATTTATTATATTATATTTATTGCTGTATATATTGAATTGATGTGATTTATATATACAACTATAGGAATTAATGTGTGTTTCTCTTTAAGGGGGTGTGTCATTCTAAACAATCCATTAACTGGTCATGAAGTTTTTAATTTTTACTATAAAATGTATTGGAATGTTTTAATTATTTATCTGATGAAGTTCTGAAGTGGTCAGGACGAAAGCGCTTATCTGTCGTTTTAATTTTTGCCTCAATAAACTCCAGTATTGGTTTTATTGAAGTGGCTTATTTGGTGCACTGTTACACTATGAAGTGGCATTTCCTACTGTTCCAGCTTGGCGTTTATGTGTTTGCACCAGTTTTTGTTTGTCGTGGTTTACTACAGTCTTAAATCAGGAAATTGGTTACTGGCAATTTGGGCTTCATATCGCTTAGGCAGCAAGTGGAAAACATCCTGCACCCCCCCACTCACTTTGTTTTCAAAAAATCCAAAAGTGTGAGGAACTGGCTATAAAGTGAGAGCCAACCTGATATCATCAACAGGAATACCTACAGTTGTGGGCTTCCTAACTGTAGCTTCTGCCTGTAACTTAGCAACTCGAAACACTTGGCCTACCCTGTGCTAAAGAAAAGAATGGCAGCACCTTAACAGGTGATTGTAATACTGAGTTTGTGATATACAGAACTCAGTGTAATACCTGCAATGCCTTTTATATGGGGAAGACAATCAAGGCATTCAAAAGAAGAATTGTAAATCACCTCTCTGACATAAGACTTAAAAGACTTGAATAGTTTATGTAATATTGCTTAGGTTATATGATATTTAACAATAACCCATATCTGGGTGTGGGTAATGCTAGATTTACCCATGGTTGGTGTGGTTTGGTCACAAGGGCGAAGACAACCATTGGTAAATCTAGCATTACCCACAACCAGATGTGGGTTATTGCTGTTATACAATGACATTATTTAAAAAAAATTACTTTTCTTAAATAATGCCTTTGTATAATACCTGCGTGGTGCTCTTCTGTAGTTTTCCGCTATCCTGGGGCTTTTTCTGATGTACTGCGCATGTATGCTTATGCAGTACATCAGAGCTGTGTAGAGAAAGGAAGATCTCCGTTGCTTTTTTAAAGCTGTATAGCTATGTTAAACAAGTTTAACACAGCAAGATATCTTTAAAAAAGTAACGGAGAAAGGAAGATCTCCGTTGCTTATTTTTAAGATATCTCGCTATGTTAAATGTATAACATAGCAAGATTACAGCAATGGAGATCTTCCGTTTTCCATTGATACCAAACACAAACAAAAAAAATCAAGACTTATACTAATGGAAAAAGTCCGGGTGACTGGACCTTTTTCCATTAGTATATGTCGGATTTACAATGGGCACGCTGGTTGGGCTGGCCAATCAGTGTGCATGTTTTGGAATACTAATCGGCAGTCATTGTATAAATAGCAATATATATGAAGTATAATGTTTGTAGATGTGAACTTGTTAAGACAGTTTGATTACATTTCTATGAATGTAAATTTGCCTGTGTCACAAGTGATAATTCAATAAAGGTATTAAAAAAAAGACTTACAAATCCATTGGCAAACTGCATAGACTTCCTTAAACATAATGGTTTCAAATTAGTCATTCTGAGCATCTTTTGAGATGGACCAGAGGAAGTCTAAGGGTGAAAACATTTCTGAATTTAACTATCTGATTGAATTCTGTTCTTATTTGTCCTGTTTTATTTAAAAAAAAGTTTTTGCTCCTTTAAGATGTATTAAGGGAGTAGATTATCTATTTTGTCATGTATTGTGTACGAGAGAACCTAACACTGTTAAATGAAAAATGATATAAGACTTTGCAATTTCAGGGAAACATGCAGACACCAGGTACAGAAATGCTGGCTTAATTTTTCTACCAACCAAACCATCTCTGCGTAGACAGACCTGGTACCTTTCCCTGGAATGATAGTATTTGAGTTGCTCAGTTGTCACTTTAGAATCACACAAGAATACTTGTCCATCATTCAAGAAAGATTTGCTTAAACAAGTAAATGAACTATTTTTTCATGTGAAAATAGGACTATTAATTTTTGCTAATTTCTGCTCAGTTAGATGCGGCCTGAACAGTTCTTAACAGTTATCCTTATTCCTGATCTTTCTTCATATGTTATATAAGGAAAAGAGTTACAAAACAAGACAAAATAGTTCTGCCCTGTAGAGCATAGCACAATATAGTACAATATGGTACAGAGCAATACAGTATAATATAACTGCCCCGTAAAATAGAACATGATACAGCACAGTATAGTAGAGTTTGGTACAGCACAATATAGTACAATTATAGTATCATACAGAGCAATACAGTATAATATAACTGCTCAATAAAACAGAACATGATACAACATGGTACAGTGCAGTAAGAGTGCAGTGCAGTGCAGTACAGCACAGTGTGGTACAATATGAGCCACCACAGTACAGCACAATATAATACCATGTGATTCACCACAGTACAGCACAATATAGTGCAATGTGATTCACTGCAGTACAGCACAATATAGTACAATGCGATTCACCGCAGTACAGCACAGTGTGGTAGAATATGAGTCACCACAGTACAGCACAATATACCATGTGATTCACTGCAGTACAGCTCAATATAGTACAATATGATTCACTGCAGTAATGTACAATATAGTACAATGCGATTCACCACAGTACAGCACAGTGTGGTACAATATGAGTCACCACAGTACAGCACAATATAATACCATGTTATTCACTGCAGTACAGCACAATATAGCGCAGTTACAGTATGATAACAGTGTGATACAGTATACAAGAAATATAGCATGGGAGATAAAAAGGAGGTTGTATACACATGAAATTTAGAGTGACAATTTCTAAATTGGTACAGCATTGATCACTGCACTGTATTGAACGTCTGTTGGTTTATTGTGTTGTGATATCTTTGCCTGTTGTTCAGGAGATCATTATAATATTTATTTATTTATTTATTTATTTATTTATTTTATTTTATTTTACATTTGTTGACCGGGCTATTCCAACTGGATACATGTCCATTTTCAGTAGAGGCCCAGGGAGATAAGCTCCATTCAGCTAAGTAGATTACAAATAATAATAACAATGGTAAAATATAATGAATTATAAGAAGGTACACCATAACAATATACAAGAAGGTACCATATAACAATATACTAACAAAAACTTTTTACATGAGTATCTGACTACAAGATGTGTTTGCTTTGTAACAAGTGAATAACAGTATTTCCAGATATAAAACAAAGAGCATTTCACACAGTAGAAAGCTTAATATTAATCACAGAGAAAGCTAGCAAGGAATATCATGTTTAGTGAGTTAGCTGAAAACACATGATTTTAAATAACTTACACATTTTGCAGTCCAAGTGTAAAAGTAGCAAATATCTACATGGTGGATAGTTTTCAAATTCTACAGTCCAGGAGAGACAGTAGCATGTATATACATGGTAGAGGAGATATTTTGAGGATTTATACTTCGGTATAGTTTTCCAGAAAGACTAGGCTAGTAATAGCATTCAGTAAGATAGTGGCCCAACTAACTGACATCAGTAGAGTAGTATGGCCAGAGGCCTAAAAAGATAGTGAATAGGAGCATGAAATGAAGGAGGTTATAGTCAGGGTTAGAGCATGGACATAGCCATTGAGTTTTAAGGAATGGTTTTAGTTGCTTCTTGAAAAGTGTTGTTGAAGAAAGATATGTTAGTTCACTGGGAAGCCTGTTTCAAACTTTTCCCACAAAGTTTGAGAAAAGACAGTCACCTGCTCTATTATTGGCTTTATGGGTGGCCACTAGTAATTTGTTAGCTGAGCATAAGGTTATGAGATTCTTGTATGGGGTGATAAGGCTGCTGAGTATTGGGGTATTACTGGGATGATGCAAAATCTTTTGGGTGATAGTAAGTTGCTGAAGTAGAAGTTGATTTTGTAGTTCCAGCCATCCTAGCTGTATGAGATTTAGACAATGGTGGGTTCTAAATGGGGAGCCAGTGGCAAATCTGGCAATGTTACAATAGGAGGTTGACAGTTTGTTCAGGTTACTTTTGGATAGATTGATGTAAATGGGGAAGGCATATAGGAGGGTAAAGATAAGATGAGTGTGGGTGATGGTAGTTCTAGCTAAAGGAGTAAGGAATGGTTTAATCCTGTACAGGGAACCTAGTTTTCTGTTAAATGATTTAATGATTAAGGTAATGTATGAATCAAAGTTCAGGTTGTGGTCAGTTGTTACACCTAAGAGTTTATTAGTCATATCAGGTGCTATGAGGGTGCCATTATTGGATGTAACTGTGACATGTATAGGGGAGAGCTTCAGTGAGGGAGTGAACAGTAGTGATTTAGTTTTGTTAGGTTTTAGGAGGAGACAGCATTGGAGGAACTTGCTTTCTACTAAGTTGAATACTTTTTGGGTGATGGACTGGAGTTCAACAGAAGAGGCAGCACTACAGATTAATTTGGAATCATCTGCATATTGTATGCAGGTGGCTTGAGGAAGGTTAGCATTTAGCAATCCAATATCCAATAGCAATGCATACAAACATGGCTACAGGAGACACATGTAGGACCAACGCACATGTACAATCTGTACTGTGCATGCAGCAACCATGCATGTGCAGTGGCCAATGTCCGTACCACAGCTGTGCCCAACTACAACATGCAGTCGCAATGCAGCCCCATCATTGACACCTGTATATGGTGACATACAGACAGTACCGTTAGTTGTACATCACATCTGGTGGGATCCGTGTACATAAAGTGGTGATCCACCTGTGTAGATGTATGTGTGCCGGGGATGGCCCACAGGTGTGTCACACGCCACCCTACCATGCCATGTGCAAACAGTACGCTATGTCACTGTTACTTGATGGTGATGACTTAACACATACACAGCGGTCAGGTGTAGCCAACTGTATGTCACGTGATGCCTGTATCACTGACATCCTCCCGTGTGCACATAGCCACACAATTGCCAGACATAGCGTTGGTACACATACAGCGGACAGTACCACTGCATGTCTATCAAACAGATCATCATATGGCAGATGTATCATTCCCAGCACTGTCATGTGTGTCTGCTTGTGTGACCACACATGCCACATATGGTTGGTACTATGTCACAGATGTAACACATCCCTGTATACCGTTGTACAGATCTGTACATACTGCAGTGTGGAAAGCATGAGGTCGGCAGGTGTGGTGCATCACACACATCGGCTATCCGTACACACATATCTGGTCACCACAGTGTTTGTGTGTATGTATGTATGTATGGCTGTCTGGTGCTTGGTGTGAGGGTGTATGCTACCATACTGTGGAAACAGGATCACTAACCCCTCATGGTGATGCAGTCTACTACCCTGTTGATGCCATCGGTCCCAGCCATACTGGCTACCTGTGCATGTCCCTTCTCTATGCCACGTTGTGTGGGTGCAAAGTACTGCGAGGGTGATGACCACATAGGCAAGGGTCCACACATGAACACTATGGGGTGTGTTATAGTGCTGTAGACCCCGTGAATGTGGCCATGTACCTGTACTGTGACAGGGTATTACTGCTACACAGTGTGGCCTCATGCTATCAGGTGGCCTCTAACATCATCATTGGCCTGACCGCTGTATACAACGCCTGCACCATGTCAACATACCTTTAATGTTTCCCGGTATGTATGGCACATCTCTGTCCGCTGTAGCCTCTTCAACTGACCACATGCTTCAGGTGCGGTATATGTGTGGATATCTGTGTCATGTTCGGACATCTGTGTCATGTTCAACTGTCCAACAGTTGGGTTGAGGGTGCGTTTAGCATGCAGCTACACATGGGGGACTGCAAACACTGCTACCTGCAGGCACATGCCAGTACACCATAGGAGGAAACCAGGGCATTACCAACATGCTGTTACTGTTGTAACCAAGACACATACTGTGAACATATCACAATGCATGCTGCACCTGGACTACATGGTATGACTGGTGCATGTTGACAGTACACTACTGATGTCACATACACATCTCTCAGTATTCACACACGTCCAATGCAACATACAAATCCCTCAATATGCATACATAAGTAATGTTAGATACACCTCTCACATCTCAGTATTCACACATGACCAATACAACATACACATCCTGCAATATGCATACACAAGTAATGTTAGATACACCTCTCACTATTCTGTTCACCCTGTGCATCAGACCATATGAGCATATCCCTGCACCAATGTTGTGGATGACAGGGATGTGTGGCACAGGCTTCATCATGTGCACAGGGTGATACTGTTTGCCAGGGGCATAGGCTGCACCAATAATGGATGACATCATGTGTGTGGGTAAGGGCCAGTGATTTGAATGGACATGTCTGTTCCATATGTATGTGGGTGTTGTGGAGCCCTACAGTTGTGTTCGCTGTGTGCATGTATGGGTGCACACAGTTCTGTCATTTGTGAGGCCTACACAAGGGTATTATGGACAGCTCCAGAATGTACAGACCAGGTTGTACAGCTCACTGTGACTGGACACGGCCACGTGTCCTGTGCCTGCCAGGGGTTGCATGGGCGCTACCAGGCAGAGGTACAGAATGGTTACTGTCCAATGACAATGGCCACTGGAACCGTGTCCCCGCAGGGAACATCCAGGGCAATGTCCACGTGGCCTACTGTGACCTGGTGTGGACATCGCAGCACCAGCTGCACTGCTACTGCTACCGGCACTATGGGAGTGGCCATGTGAGGTGGCACGCCCGCGTTGACCTGCACTAGGTGGTGTAGCTGGCCTACGTCCATGTGTCCTATGCCTCACCCCTACCAGATGTTCCAGCACAGACAGCTCATGCTCATGGATTGCCATGCCATGGTCGAGGATTCTGACCATGTCACCCAATCGCCTGTCCAGAACATCAGCAAGCTGCTGTTGAGCACCTGTCAATACCTGGATGTTGTTGTTTAGGGTACTGATAGCAGCCCTCTGCAGCCTCTGCCCTTCTCTGTTCTGCCGTTCGGCATGTGCCTGTGCCACCATTACAGTCTGGAACATGCGTCTGGTGATCCCAGCTGCTGCGCTATGTCCTGCAAGTGCATGTCTGCCAGAGGTCCTCCTATGAGCAGCACCAGCCACATGCCTGTGTGGCACATCTGCAGTCAATATACTGCCACCATGGTGGAGACACACCTTCTGCAGTCACCACATGTTCCTGTTTAATGCTAACAAACAATGAATGTCCTTCCTCTATGGCCACTGTAGATGCGGTATGTGTTGGCAGCTGAACTGTGTGTGGGGAAGAGGGGGACTTAGCTGGGATGGCAACCGTTGGCACAGATTCTGCCCCTGATATCCCTGCCTGTACCTCATGCATATGTTCATCACTGCTAACATCTGTGGGGACACTATCAGATGGACCGCAGGAGGGTAACGCACCTACATCACCTGTGAATGCAAAGAAATACTCTACATTACAATAGAAACACTGACACACACACACACACTGACACACACACACACACACACACACACACACACACACACACACACACACACACACACACACACACACACACACACACACACACACACACACACACACACACACACTGACACACACACACTGACACACACACACACACTGATACACACACACACTGACACAACGACACACACACTGACACACCGACACACACAGTGATACACTGACACACACACTGAGACACCATGCATGTGAGATGACAGATGGCATGCAGCATGCTTGTGATACAGCTGACAGCATGCAGCTCAGACATCAATAGTGTTTGTAAGCATACCCCTGGAATGCACACTACAGCAGGCAGGTGTCATATCATTATCCATGCAATTCACACAATCATGTTAGTATGCATGCATCCCTGTGATACACCATGTGGACCAGAACAGGATAACAGTACACATGGCTGATGTGACCTTGACATGTAATCTGCTGACATGTTCATTAACATGCATGCATGCCTGACACAATGGTGTTGTGACACATGTACAGCATCGTACTGGGAATCACATTACGGTGTTGTCCATATGCCCTACAGATAGAATGCATGTTGAGCAAATGTGCATGGGCATGGTAGGGGACTGGGCCATCTACATTGCTGTACAGTGTGATGTACAGACACTGTGCCATTGCATGGCATCATGAGGCGTCTATATTGCTAAACAGTGCATGTTATGAACACATTGCATATCCAGAACTGCATGCATACCCATGACATACCTGTGGATTGTGACCTATGATGCTGAGGTGTATACACCCAACCATGCTGTGTCATGTGACAGGTCACTGGAGGACATACAGATGACCCCCCTGCATGATGACTACAGAGTGTTAGCTGCCTGGCAACCATGTCAACACATAGCGGACCTGTCACGTCACCATTTCACACATGACATTGATGTACCACGCACACATGGTGCACAGCTAACAGTGATGTCCTATGTCAGGGGGGAAAAGTACTGTTTCTGTGGCCTGGTGTCACTGTCAGTGGAATCTGTGAAGGTGACTACCATCATGCTATGACACAGACATCATATTCAACACATCTTATGAGGTACATGTCACTGACACCTCCACTAGCTGTGCACAAGCAGTTATGATGTGCAGCATACCACATCACCTGTACAATCGGTCTAGTACAGCTGTACTTGGACCATGTGTGGACAAAGTGGGACCGGGTGTATCCACATCTCATCTTCTGTCTGGCTACATGTCTCTGGCCATCTCCCATGGCCATGTTTGCACATGTGTTGGTCATGTATGTGATGGCCATCTATCGCACATGTCTGTGTTGTCCTATATGACATACACCCATAGATGTTGGTTATGTTACCATCCACAGGGCTATGCAGACAACAGGTGTATGTGTGGTATGTGGGGTATGGGATATGAGGAATTGTGACAATATTGCAACCAAAACGCTACGTGTTTTGGACATGTCGGATGGAACATCACAATGTGTGAAACCATTGCAGGGGCATATAACACAATGGTGAGGCCTGTGGTCTGCCCATATCACAACTCACTGTGCGGTACTGGTTTGTGTACCACACATTTTGTTCCACTGTATAGTACATATGCCTCCATTGTAGAACACCTCCACCATTGTATGCACAGCTGGACACACATGTAGCAATGACAAGTACTGTAGTTTCATGTCTGTGTATCATTTCAGTTGTATATAATGCACATGGGTAGCCTGTGTGGATGATGGGTGATGTGACCTGAATATCCATGTATTAACTGGCCACATGGTGAATAGATCTATGCTCTGACATGCCTGATACTGATGATAGACTCACCTGCAATGGACTCTTGTCTGTGTGGCATGCCAGAGGTACCTGTATAGGGTGACACAGAAGTATGAACATTATCCATGACTGTATGACAGCCACAGGGTGCACAGTGCAGGTTAACACATTCACCTGTACAATAGCATATAGTCATCAGATGTGTGCATACCATACCTCTCAACCTCTTAGAACAATAAATGTGGACAAAGCCTACTATGATGGGGGACATATAGGGACAACTGTGACATATTGCTCTTACTAACCTGGATATTTGATAGACCAATAGGTTTGCATGCACATGGGTTTGCAATGGAATGTGCAGTCATACACACAACTGCATGTCATCATTTAATGACTCCATTCCTCAACTATTTGCCAGAAAGGGACATATATTAAGGGGAACACACCGACAATATGAGGCAGACATCTGGACATCCTGCAATTACCTGTACAGTTCGGAGATATGGTGCATACACAGGGTAGCATAAAGCATGTGTGTCCACATACCTTGCATATGTTGTTACATTACATGATGTACACTGACACATGCACATACGTGGGATATACTGGCCATATGTTCAGTACTGACTTACCAGGCAACTCCAGGCTCATTGGTTGGGAGACACCCACCTCCATGATGGCAGCTACTGTTTGTGGGGGCTGTTCTGAGGGTGTTCCCTGACTGGCCAGTAGATCCTCCGTGTGTGTGAGTGGAGGCTGGGTTTGTGGCCCACTACCCGTAACACTTTGTTCTCTTGCGATTGCAGTGGCACGCTGTTTTGCATGACGTATGAGGTCCGTGCAGTGTCTGCACACCTGCTGGTAGGGGCGGTTGTGGCCGCCAACTTCGTTGACCCACTGTGAAGATCCTGTCACAGGTCATCCCGCTGCTGTGCATGCTGTAGCACGTGGCTAAATAACACCTGGAGGTACGGTATTATGACATCATCCTCCTGTCAGCTATATGCTGGTAGGCATGTATGCGGCATTATCTGTAAGACATGATGAAGGTGACAGGTCACATTTACAGACATGTACAGTGATACTGCTGCACATACATTCTAGGGCATTTGCACAGTTATCTTTGCAAATCAACATGGCACTGACGACTGGCATGTATGTGTCTCACACATGTAACACCCAGTATGCATTAGATATCATCCTAATATATGTGTGTCACCTCATTAGTGTTCCTACTGCATGTGACGTCAGTCTCCATGTGGACATGTTTGTTTGCATGCACTGTTGTTCTTACCTATCTACCCATGCCTGATGTATCCATGGTAATGCTGTTGACCTAGATGCTGTGGATATGTCACATATCAACAAAGACACAGCCTTACTGGACTTGGGCGGTGACAATGCACCAAGTACGCATGGAAACCTGTACATGCTTCTGTTTTTCCATAGACATCTACATTGCACAGCTGTTCAACATCCTGCCATGGATCGCCTGTGTTGCACATGTGATAAACATGGGACAATGGCTAGTCGGACTTCATTCGCAGGTAAGGTTATCAGCTATAGCATGTACGGGTTGGGTTTCCTACCTGTATCCGACACCCATTACTCCACCACGAGGGGCATCAGTGACACATTACTGATCCAGATAGATGATACTACATCTACCATACGGCCATCACACCATGTATGGCAGGGGTGATATGTGCAGCTATGTGGACAGGGCTGCATCATATGGTGGGAGTATGTCACAGGTATGGCACAGGGATCTGTCCAGCATGTGGCCATCCAAGTCGTAGGACGGTGGTTGTCCATGACGTATGTCTTTCAGATCAGGCTATGGACATGTAACATGTCTAACAGCATAGTGTCGCATATGTCTGTATGCAAGGTGGATAGCATGCTGCATACTGGAGGTGAGTATTGTGGAGGCTGGTATTGGCCATCCACACATGGGCCCTATGTGTATTCCAATATTGGTCACACGGGTGCTGTGTATGCCTGTCCAATGATCTCCATGCACATGGATACCACCCTGTCATGTCATGGGTACCTTGGATTACTACCTAAAGTGCCAGGGAGATGTCTCCAGCTCAGGGAGGTGTATTACACTACACCATCCCTAACACAGTGTCTATACTGTTGACCACAGCCTAGGTGTTTCCTAATGGGTACGGGGGTATTCCCCTACTGGTGTCATTGTTGATATCATCCACCAGAATGTGCACATATGTCATACACATCTCACACACACAGCCCATTCTGTATGTTGTTCACAACACTGTGACAACAATTGCCCATAGGTCATGGCCATTCACATCATCACATACACAGATGGCTGACATTTGTCTGTGTGGTATGGGCTACAATGCGGGTGGGGTACAACACATTAACCCTGGCTTACTGTAGCTGGCACCATGTGATATGCACATGTCACTGTAGCACCTTTGGTAGTTGTGAGTCTGTCAACAGGCCACTAGTAGAACACTCCTGTGACATACACAGGCATCTGTAGCTGAACATCCATACTGTCTTGTACATCTGTACTGCTAACATCTACATTGATAATGGTTCATGAACCTGCAGACCATACCCGGCAGTGTTCTGATGCGGTGCCACCAATCATGACTGTTGTCAACACATGTGGGTTGATAGTATACAACTCTCTATCTGTAATGTGTGGGCATGCTCAGCACTTGTTCAGAGCTTCTTTGCATGTTATGAGCTACTGCTTAGTTTAGCACCCATTTCACACCAGTCCTCACAGGTACACTGTCTGTCCATACATTTCTAGCTTGATAACTGTACAACAGCTGTCGTACACACATCACTCACATACCTCATGAGACATGGTGGTTTCTATGGCCTGTCCACCTGCCATGTACCACTTATATACAGGCATGTCCAACTGGCATGTACCGGTGCTATTGCCTGTCACTATGATGACAATGTTGCACATGTGGCAATAGAGCTATTCTCATGTCCACAGTCAATGCACACCTCCCAACATACAACGGTACAGCCTGTGGGGGATGCACATATGCAGCCCTGCTGGGGGTTATACTGTCACCAACTCTGACTGCACCTGACATTCATGTGGGGTTGTGCAACATTGGCAATGCACCCCACACATCACATGGTCCCACATGATCCCCACCACAGGCCACACATACGGAGACACCTTGTACAGTACCCCTCCATACTCTGTGTGGGCACCGACAACAGCCCACATCGCCAAACACAACCACGCCAACCTATAGCCCACAGACACGTGTGCCCATCACATACAGCCAATAGGGTGTCATAACATACTCAACACACCTGTCTTAGGTGACTGTCGGCAGTCACACTGCTGTTCCACTCAGCAGGCTACACAAGGCAATAGTCACTTACATCCTGCTGTCCAGTAACTGGTTCTGCAACATAACCTATGCACACATGCCACAAGTCAGCAGGTACGATGTGACTCCCCTTCCATGTTTGTGTGACAGACGTTGTCACTCAGGGCACAGACTGCGTGTGCAGAGAAATGCAACAGCCCACCAGTGTTGTCGCCCTGCTGGTGTGGTCCACACCCTGGGAAGCATTTTGCGTTCATCCGGACTTGTTATCACTGTACTACGAATGACTGTGTCACTCCCAACAGTTGTCCATGCTTCTGCTGTCATTCCACAGGCATCTAGTATACGTCCACTTTGACAGACCCGGCCAAACAACATGATGCTGTGGCACAGTTGACCTGCACTTGTCAGCCCTGGGAGTACGGATCACATGTTGGACTCTTGCTGCTTTTATACTGCATGTCTTGCATAGTGCCCAATAACAGTCACCACCAGAACGGGAACAGGCTCACGAAGCATGTGGTCATGTCACACAATGCTTGACATCATCCTCTGTGACGCACGCAGGCAAGGCACACCTGACACTGCACCACTGCAATATCTCTGCAGTGACTGGGACCTGCCTCTTGGCTCTGCAGAGCACACCTGCAATGACTGGGTATAGACAGACCGTACCTCTCAGGCATGTACCTGGACTGGCACACCCACAGCTGAGGTTTCCCATATTCCACTGTGTTGTACACACATCCCGGCTGGTTACTTCGCACAATGCATCACAGGTGCTCCACGTGCATATGACTGTGTCCGGAACTGCTGCTGCTGCTACTAATGTGAGACTGTCAGTAACCCACACCTAACTGTGATAGCTGCACATGTACTGACACATTAGACGTACACTGTGCGTGAGTCATAGCCTCCGCTCAGCTGGTTCGACCCATACACCACCTCCAAGACCAACAGTATCCTTGACATGGACACTACCAACATGTGACTGCTGTTCGACACCTGCGGTTATCCCCTCATTGGTGGAATCCGTACATCTGCTACCCACCCTTGTTAGCCACATACCGGCACCACACACTTCACTGCATACACAGTAGATGAGTACTACAACACCAACTACAGATGTCGTATGACAGCGGTAGTTGTTGTCGTGACACACGTGCAGGTGGACAATGCACATGCAAACGCTGAGACATACCCTAGTGCACTTCAATAGCATGTACATGACAATGTGGTTCATGCTATTCCACACAGAGCCATTCAGGTACACACCAGACTACAGACGACACTCTGTGGGTGCAGTCCCACGGACATTCTTTACAACAACAGGTGGGGGCTGTTACACAGTGGTGTACATTCCCATGGGGGGGGTGACTCACTGGTCAGCCTCAGTAGGGTCACAGGATCCCATATCACATACACCATAACTAGCCACATGCACATTACTGAGACACATTCCGGGATGTACCACAGGACATTATGGTGGTATGTCAGTAGTCTTATGCAATACCCACATCTGCTCACACATGCAACTGTCACTCTGGAACATGACAGTAACAGGTGATGTTGGCAACATCCTATCTGATGGCTTCATTGCTAACATTACACCCTCTCACTCCCTGCAGGGCCACATTCCTTGTAGGTACATTGTGGTGTTCCTGCAGTCACACCTAACACAGTACTGACCTGCACTCTATATGTCCTAGGACACAGGCCCCTTGTCACCCTGCAATATCCCAGGCTGTGATGTCCACAGAACTCTGAACAGCATGTCTCCCCACTGGGACACCATATTCAGTAATAGCCTTGTACCAGACATTGTGGCCCCTGACTGGCACACAGCGACAGTAACACTCCTCACAGGTGGTGCCACACTGCACGACTGGGACTATTGCCCTACACACCTCACTGGTCTGTTATGCACGGCTATTGGGCACATCATCATGGACATCATTCGTTGAGTCTCTGTTGTGCTGCAGTCCTTTGATGCCAGCTGGGTTGGTCTTGTTGGGGCCATAGCATGCCTCCTACACCTGTTGAACACCTTTCCTACAGTCGTCAGCATTGTTGATGATGACACGGGTGTCCACACAGCCTGCATTGTCCTCCCACTGCCATTCAGCACTGTTCTCCATTCTGGTATTGACTACATACACATCCACCTGCACATCACAACATATGTCTCCGGATGTTATGCAATGTGGCTAATGGACAGGACACACACACTGAGGGTGGCATACCAAATCACATACTGCAGTCCAGTTACACTTGGCTTACCACAGTCCTCAGTCATGGGGACCTCATGTTCGGTATATGCTTCCCTGAGGTACAGGCTACCACTGAGGGGACTTCCCTGCCTAGCTTTACAGACCACTGCATACCCAGTGCCATTGTTGCTCCACCAGCTGGTACTGACCCCATCCATACGGGTGTCACTGTGACAGATACCGATATGAACATCATGGCCTCTACCTGCATGACACTTGGTGTTAACATCACCTTTGCAGTACACCATCCTCCCACTGGTTATCACACAGGTGTTATTCCCCTACATACATGCTGCATTGTACATGTGTGTAAGACACATGTATGTCGCACACACTCCTGTGATTACCACATTGCCACTGTGGTGTGGATATCCTTCTACGTGTTCACACATGTCTGTCCTGGGTGTGTAGCTGGTACATAGCCACCCAGTGTACCTCTGAACACCGGATGTATACACACATCCATGGGTACAACACCCCACGTAAGGTGTACCTTACACAACAGCTTTACATACCCCAACATTAAAATGCCATGATGTTTATTGAGCTACAACTGGTAATGTATGCGGCTTATGTACAGACACCACATCTGTACACATTTGCAGACTACATACTCAGGGGTGAGGTCTACTGCAAAGACAGGGCCCATGTCTGCAAATATGTTTATGGATATACTCCGCATACACAACATACACAATAGCCACTATGACCATGATGCTCATGGATATGTGCACACATGCGACTGTGTGTGGCATGTGCTTGGGGGTTGCATTCCCAGACCAGACACTCACCATGCTTTGGGACATGTTACTTATGTACATCATGCATGGACAGTCAGTAGCAGTGTTCATGTGATACCTCGCTTTCTGGATGGTGGACACATGTACGCCAGGGATCACTGCAGTGGCTGTACTGTGCAGTGATGCAGGTTACACATGGCTCTTCTGTTCACAGGACACTGCCCTGGAGAGGTGCCACTGGTGTGCACACTGTAGTTGTTGTTACACATTGACTTGCCAGACTGCATGGTACACCACTATGAACCTGTGCAGCTATTACATGTCCTTTGTGCATGGTTACTGGTATAGCCCTTCCAGTTAGATTGGCTGTCATGCTATTACAATGTCCCATGACTATGGGCCATATGTCTACTGTTATTGTACACGCCAATCATGTTCATGTTTGTCTGTCACATCTCTTCTGCTATTCTAGTATGGGAGTAATGTTTGTGTCCTTTGCAAATGCACAGAGTGGAGTACATAGTTATTTCATCATAACTGTTTATACATATCTTAATTACATACTACTCACATCACTATATGATACCTTTGTTATGCATCATATGCCTGTTCTTCTGTGTAACATATCTGACGTATCAATCTACTGTACTATACATTACACATGTTTTACATGGCATCCCATAATTCAACCATTACTTGCACAGAGGGTCCACCTTAGACATGTCATTGATGTTATATGCCCATACACATGCGTACTGTTACAGTATATCTACATATACTATCCCCTGCTATGGCACGTACTTATTGGACATACCCTGCCACTGACGGAGGATCGTATGACATTGTTCTGTTTAATGACATCATGATGCATCCCTTGTGGTGTCTGTGCTGTTTACCGTGTGGCCCACTGCTGGACGCACATCTTCTACAAGCATTAGTACGATCAGCGAGACATCACTACATAAATACCATTCCCCACTTTATGCATGGCGGACACTGTTAATTACTGCAAACCAGGCTATGCATAGACTGATATTACGTAATTCAGAACATACTATACATACAGTTAGTGTTATGCATACCTTGATATCATTCTGGTGTTTCGTCTCTATCTCGCTCCTCTGTATCACTCTTTCAACTGTTATAAGGTATGAGCATACAGTTTGCATATCTGGCAAGTCATCCTTATATACGTCTATACCTGCAACATGTGGTTTAGTGCTGCCAATTGGTGGTCCGGTGTGACTAATTATGTGCACTTCAGCTGTGCAGCTACTCCATTCGCCAATTACGTGGCAGCAGTGGGGTATAACTGAATTCTCCACCTGGGCGTTGGCAATTCGCCCTGTCTTCAGGGAGACGGCCTGTATTGTGTTTTGTTGTGTGTAATTGCAACTGCTTTGTGTAGAGCCAAGTCTATTTTGGGGTCATGTTCCCCGTGGATTGTGTGTGATTCTACCTGTGACTGTACCTGTCATCCCACCCGTCTGATAAAGGACTATTGCAAACACCTGTAACATCGCTGTTTGTTCCGTTATACGACGGATACAATTTTGCATGGTGACTTTAAATGTCTCTCACAAGGTATGTCAACGATTCAGCAGATGTAATTGACTAACTCGATGTTTGGGCTGTGGTTACAGTCTGTATTGCTATTGTTTACAGTGTGGGGGATGTAGGCGGGTGTACGTAGCATGTACGGTTTTGTGGGGCTTGCATTTCTACGTAGTCCATGTATATATATATGTGTGGGCCCCTTCCATAATTACAGTGCTATCACTTAATAGACTTCTATTACGGGAATTTACTGCGTGCCATTGTTAATTGGTTTCAATATGGTATGCAGGTGCGGTTGATACTTCCATACCTCTGGATGTACGGCAATATGTGCAGGGATATTTGTAAATGAACGCTATCCTGTGTATGTCTGCCCCAGATATGTGCAGTCATTGCAGTGTGTTGGTGTCAGACCCTCTGTCACATGGCTTGCCACCTTTTCATATAGCCATAGTTGGACACTTGCGGGTTACACAGTGGTGTTTACAGGCTGCCATATGGCCACGGTCAGTACACAGGATAGCACATACTTTTATCCTCATTACATACCTATTGTTCTTGGTCCTTCACTACTTATCGGTTTGCATGTAACATTTCCGTTTCTTACATACAGGCATGAGTATTTCCTGCAACTATTGCATATTATGTGGGACATACTAATGTCCTACACTCACGGACAGTTGCCTTTTCTAATGTTTCATGTCAGGACACACCTGCCTGGGGGGGGCTGTCCCTCCCAATGTGGGACAGGTATTTACCGCATGCCTATGGATAGCTATACCTGCACCTACTGTAATCATCTACCTCCAAGTTGCCACCTACAGACACACTATGCAGACACACACGACACACTTTAGTCACACGGGAACACACATGGCACCCTCATCACACACATACACAGGCTACATCACACGCAACCACAGTTGTACACGGTACCTACGTGGTCCGCACCGCTGACAGAGGTGACTATATGTCCTTACTATTGTCCTATTGCTCGCGGTTCTACTGTTCCAATACTGTGTTCTTTCTGTCTTTCATCCTCCTGGTTACGCGTGTTGGTGTGTGATACATTCCATAGTTGGAGGTATCCTGTTTATTTGTACCTCAAAGGTGTTTAGAATGTCGTCGACCTATCTATATATTTGCAGATGCCAGTGACCCCTTGTATATCGACATATATCACACTATCGCCCTTTCTATCTGTATTATATATGTGTAGATATATTTATATATATGTATGTATATATATATATATATATATATATATATATATATATATATATATATATATATATATATATATATATATATATATATACATATCTCGGACAGGGGTGGTGACAGGCACGCTACACCTTTCATTGTGTGTTTGTCAGTGTATACTGTGTTTCCTAGACTCCGCATGTTTATGTCTGTACCTGTCACATTACACACCTGCCATAGGTTAAGATTACCTCCCATCCCACTTTGCGAGGGACAATCCCTCTTTGTGCAGTTGTGTCCTGCGAAATATTTGTGAACATAGCAAATGTCCTGCGACTTTGGGACAAACATATTCCCTATAGTTTATGTCCTAGTTGCATGAGACACTTATTCTGTATCTGACACACCTACATGTTACAGGACACTGAACACATACCTGCGACCATTACTAAACTATAAGCTTTTTATCTATGCAAAACACTGTCATTCTGGTTTTCGTCCTGGCTGGGTGTGTGTCGTCCTGCTGACATCTGGCGTATGTCCCACATTGGTCATTTGAACTGTGGCAACCCTACCGTACGTGCATATTGCCTAGCAATAGTGTTGGGTGATTGTGTACATGACTGCCTGTTCCACTCCTGGCAGTGGTCGTTTTACCCTTCAGAGCAGGCGCTATTTGTTCAGGGTGGGGTGACTAATGCTGGTGTCACCTGTTCTGTACATCATTGACCGTGATCTGTGCAGTGGTCGGTGACACTTAGCCCTGTTTTGTGCATATCCGTATAGTCGTATTTAAACATCGCTTACCAGCTGTGGGCAACGCTTATTCCCATTAACGTGTGCTACACATATTCTGATGACCTGCATCCGGACTGCATTACCCGTGCCGTCAGGATTATGTTACATCCCTTGTGGGACATGGGACTGGGAACATGCACGACAGTCACTGCATGTACCACTTGGACATCTGGGGGTTGTACACGAATTATGTCAATTTGTATGTGCAGTACACTACAGCAGTTACTCCACACTACACTCACATGGATGACTCCGTTAGTTTACAACTTGATGGGTCCAGTTAATGTTATGTCCATGTGATGTTTACTGGCTGTACTCCAGCACTGGGTATGTATATCACAATTAGGTACTCCCGATAATTTGCTACACCTACATACGACCATGGATGCAGCATGCCGGGGTGACTACTGCCTGTCATGGGTACATCCCCTGCCTTGACACTACATCCATGATTACATTTTGTGGAGCCCCTCAGTAATGCAGCGGGTAATCCGTGATGACTATGTGTAGGACAGTGCTTACACACATGTGTTCCCGCGATTGCCTCTGCTCCAGTACACGACAGTTGCTTACTCAATGTTGTGGCAACGGGTGTCACTGTTTGCCCCATTTGGTGTTTTGCCTCTAACAATTGGGCGTGTACCTACCGATGTACCTGGGAACCTATACACACAGCACCGACAGATGCTGATGGGCGCATCTACTGTTCAGGTGTTGACAGTTCCGTGTTCCCATGGCTGTTGCGTGTACAATGTTTGAGGGCTGCCTATGTAGGATTCCACAGTGGGCCACCTATACATCACAATTTACATGTAGTCATGTTTTTGTGCCATCCATGTTACTGTGTGCAGATGGGGAGGGGTGTCAGTCCATGGGAGCCTACACTGTCAAGGTATGTGCTATATGTTCCCTCTTTGCCAAGGTGTAGGCATATTGGGTATGCCTCCGTCTGCCTACTGGGGCTGGCACAGTGTGTCCATGGTCTGGATCCCTCTGTGCCTGAGTTGGCCTTGGCACTTGCGGTGGGCTGTGAGGCCCTCCCCCATTATGACCCTGCTGCAGCTGTTTCCGCAGGATCATATTATGTAGCATGGCACATACTATGAAGATGTGGGCGCACATGCCTGGAGAGTACTGCAAGGCTCCACCAGATGTGTCCAAGCACCGGAACCGTGATTTCAGCATCCCGAACACACGCTTTATGATGATTCTGGTTTGTGTGTGTGCCTCATTATGGCATTCTTGCATTGGTGTGTGTGCATTTCTGATGGGGGTCATCATCCATGGCTCCAGTGCATAGCCAGCATCCCCCACAAGGTGACCTTTTGGGATGTCCCCCCTGACAAATACCTAATACAGCTGTGAGGCATGCCAGCTATGGGAGTTGTGGTAGCTTCCAGGGCTGCCAGCACACACATCCATGATAATGCCCTGGGCATTGCACATGACCTGGCAGTTGATGGAGTGGAATCCCTTGCGGTTTATGCAGCGCCTACCATACTCACCGGGTGGTGACTTAATTTGTATGTGCGTGCAGTCTATCACACCCAGTACCTCCGGGTAGTTTGCCACACAGTGGAAGTGACGCATATTGCTGGCCAACTCCTCCTGAGTTTGGGGGAAGTGTATATGCTCATTGGCATGTGGTAACATGGCATCCAGGAACTGGTGTAGTACCCTGGATGCTGATGCCTGTGAGATCCCCATTATATCTCCAGTTGGCCTTTGAAAGGTACCTGTGGCTAGCATTCGCAAGCTTACACATACCTTCATGTCCACTGGGATGGGTTCCCCTCTGTTGTTTCTGGTTCTCAGGCTTGGCCGGCACAGCTCTACTATTTGCTGTAAGATGTCCCTGTCCACCCTGTAATGCTCTACTATCTCCAGATCATGTAGCCCCTGGTAGGTTACCCTTGGTCTGAACACTCTTCTCCTCCTCCGAGGCCTACCGTGGTTGTCGGCATCATCCTCCACAACACCGTCGGTCTGTAACACATGCTGATGAATCACAGCTATGGCAGCTCCCAACATGTACATTTTAAAAGTTCCCCGTATGTTTACACCTATGGTGCGGTGTTTGGGAATACACAGGTGTGTGTTGGGTGCTTTCACACTTTATACTGTTCTGCTGTGAGCACTGATGATGTCATAGGGTGTGTATGTACGATCATAGCTACAGGGTATCTTCTGTGTTTTATTCACAAAACCGCTATTGTGCTGCCTTTGGTGTTGCATTACATTTGGATGCCGTGAATTACCTCCTGCCCTTCCATTTACATTTGTGCACGTTACACCTACCATTTGCTGGCATGCATCCAGCTGCCTGCTTTCATTTGTACTTTCCTAGACCTGGCTTATCTTGCGTAATGTGTGCTATTGCCGATCTACTGTGGGTTTGCTTTGCTCTACTATGACAGTTCTCCTATCTTTGCATTCCAGGTCCTCCACACCTTTCTTTGCAATCCCATGCCTCCCCTATCCTGTTTTGCAGGTTTCTGCATGCAGGCTTGTCTACTGCCGTCGATTGGCTGCCGTGTGTTGATTGGTGTTAATTGCTCATTACTACACCAATTTCCCTGCTTCGGCATTTCCTTCTTTTCTTCCCCTGACCTTCCTGTTTGTGCTATTGTTCATGGCGTGTGCATCTGCTTACCGGGTTTCGGGCACGAGTTCATCCCCGTACACATGCGCTTTTGGGCACCATGTGTGCTCTCAGCTAAATGGTTCTATACCCTCCTCCCCACCCCTGTCCTTCAGCTTTGCTTAGCAACGGCCAGTCCAGATTTGCATTGCTCCAATGTGCTTACTGATACGGTGGCACACCCCTCTGCTGATGTCATGTATCACCTTTGATACACTCCTTGTTGTTATAGCACTGCGCCATCAGGTACATCCTTAATCTGGCGGGACATTTGCGATTCAGTATTACCTGCCTCATTTGCATGGCACTGACTACTAATTCATAGTTACAGCACCGAACACTGTCGTGGGCCCCTGGCAACCCTTGCGCCTTGCTTGTGGTGTGCCATGCCTACCATTGCATATTATGGTGCAATCCTAATTTGTCTTTCATTGTGATTTTCTGCCATTTTTATATATTTCCTTTGTATTCCTGTTTGCACACACATGCCCTGCGGTTGTACTGTGCGTTACTGTGGACATGACATTAAATGTTGTTTTTTAGGTGTTCTGCATCTTTTCTTGTGCCATTGACTGTGTATTTCTCCATTGGCATATGTTAACTTTGTAATACATGCGTGTGGTCCGCTTCCATAACTCCGATGTTCTGTTTGGGAAAATGTAAACCGTGTTTTTTGGTTTACATTTCCATGGGCTTGCACTATGCCTGCACCACTTCATGAATCGCTGTATGCCTTCATTAGCATGGTACGACACTGCGCATGGGGTGATTTGCATACCTATGCCGAGGGCTGCATAGCTCTGGTGTACGCCGGTAGTGCACGTGGGATTGGTTCGTACCTGAATTGCTCGGCGGACATATTTGGCATTATGCCGCCTACGCTACGCCTGCGCCTGGTGCAAGCTTCAAGAATCTGGGGGATAATGTTTTATTTAGTTCATAGTTGTATTCCTTAATAGATATAGTAAGTCCTGTTGTAAACTTTGTTATCAGTTATATCTCCGACTACATATTTCTCTAAAAGACAAAAGTGTTCTTGTTTGGGTAAACAGCAGAGATGGGAGGGAATGTGCCATGATTAATACGAAGTGTTTCAGTTTGGCATTATCATAAGACTAATTTAAATGGTCTTAAAACTGTGTTGTTTTGGTTCATTTGTCTATGTTGATGTAGAGTAAGGCAGAATTTGCTCTCCATGGTGTTTTGTGGCTTCAAGCCAAATATGATGTGGTTCTGGACAACCGGAGTTCAGTGACAGTTCTGCCAATGTTTAAATGTCCTGTTATGTTCTGCCCTGTGATAGTGTATATCATAGTACGCTTGAAATGCATTTTCTGTAATGTAAAATCTATAGAGCAGGCTAGAGCAGTCGCGTGAATAGTAGTTAATCTTGCCAGAATAAAATAAATAAATAAATAAATAAAAATAAAACACATACCCTTTCCCGCTTGGTTCTCAAGATAGCCTTACAGTCACAAATGGTATTAAAAGCACAAGCACCGTATACTGTTGACGTTTTTCACATTTTTGCTTATGTGCGTCATCTCCTGGCTTTATCTAACTGACGTGCATCCAGGAAGCATGCTCGTTTCATTTTTTAAAATAACATGACCATTATTTGTACACCTACGACCACAAGACATTCCTCTGTGCTTTTCCATTGTTGGGGCAATGATATAGTTGTGGCACTGTAAATTGTCAGGAACCACATTGCTTTTATGTATTACATGTTTATATTAAGTACTTTCCATCTTATTTTACAAATGCAGAGATGCACTAATTTCTTATCTGCACAGAGAACAGCATTTTGAGAGAAGTATGCAGTTTTAAAACAAACACAGAGATATATACATTAGTAAGACAATACATTTTTGAACTACAATCTTGATCTTCATAAATTAGCGTTTCCTTAAGCCTTTCTTGAATTGTCCATGTTCTGGATGACACTAATATTGCATTCTCTCTGCATACTTTCATTTTAAACTCCACCCTCACTCACCACCCAGATCATGTGCTCATAGTATACATGTTCCTTTCTCCTCTATTTTTTAATGTATATACAATAACTTTTTATCACAAAATTGGTCTGCTAGCTGCCATAACATTTTAATCCCCTCTATTCCCCTTCCCCTAAATTGCCTCAGTAGTTATCACAAAGTTGCAATAGGTGTATATGCATACAAGAACACCTGAGGGAGACTCAATTCATTCTGCTGCTGTAAGATGCTGTAAATGTTTTACTTCACCAATATAGAGAATTAAAGCAATCTTCACTGACACTAGATATGGGGGTGAATAATGGGTTTATTAAATGAGCCTGAGAAGCAAATCAAAAACTGATGACTATCTGTGTAGCTCATTTTACACAGAAAAGCAACAGAAATGTAATGTCACTCAGCAGAAAGGAACGTAATCTTGGCTTGTATATGAAATAACAAAAAAGTAAATTTCACTGGTTACCAATTAATAATATATATGTCTTTATTTATTTATTTGTGTTTTGTTAATTAATAACAAATAAGGCTTTAGTTAGTTATGTATTTATGTATGCATCTATGTTTGTATATTTATATTGCTTTTTTGACAGTGAAAGTCTAAATGGGTAGAACCCCCCCCTCCTTTTTCAATGGAGAAAAAAAAAAAAACTATGATTTGACTATCACTGATTGTTGGAGTCTGCCAGGTCTTTTCTTCTGATGACCAGTTTAATAAATTCAGTTTAGTTACAGGAGTTGAATGGGTGATAGCTCAACTGCCTTCTTCTTTCATATGTCCCAAAATTTCAAAAAATAAATTCTCATGCTAATAACACGACTATAAAATGTTGTATTTGTCTTTCACCCAAGATGCTCTGGTGACACATTCATTAAGGAACATCCTTTTCTCCAGACATGATATTTGTTAAGCACAGTGTATGACTTGCACAGTAGATATCTGGAAATTCAGCACTGGTGTTCAAATCCTAGGGACTACTTCTCCCTTTAATACGTTAAACATACTCTCCCTACCTAATGGTGATGTGGTTAAATCCAAATAATGAAAATATAATGGGAGCATTGCAGGCTTTTGTTATGGGCTCATTCCAACCCAGCCACACTAATTCTTCCATAAAGATAAATAGCTCATAACCTTGCTATCATTCATCTTCCTCCAGTTTTAGGATATTAATTAAACCTTGCTTAATTGATTTTGTAGTCAGAGACTCATTTATCTGTCAATTGTTCAGATTTTCACAGAGTGTATAATTCTATATATATTTTTTGTGTATAATTCTATATATATATTTTTTTGTAAAAAATATTGCTGAACATGAGAAAATAGTTATTAATACTCTAAACTATTTTGAAATAACATTACGTTAGTCTAAATGTTTTGTACCTTTTTAAAACCTGATTAGAAACAAGTATTACTGAATTACAATAATATAAAGAGAAAAAGAATATACTTATATAGTTTAGCTGATTATATTATTTTCATATATTATTTAAGTCTCTTTATTTAAAACTAAGAGGATAAGAGACACTGATCCAAACATTATTTGTGAGGGTAGAAAGTTTGTTTGGTTAGAGTCACTAACCAAACAAAGAGGTATATTACCTCATAGTGATAGGGAATGGTTTTTAAGGTTAAGAATTACAAGTTCAGAAGTTGTATTGTTTTTAATTATCACTTTGGTGTCAGTCAGAAACATGCAAAAACTATACAGTAAAAACATTTTTAAATTCTTCATCCAAGATAGAATAAAAATAAACAATATTTACATAAAACCGCATATAAAACAAACTCAAAACTAGGAAATGAAATGTTTATCCATAAATGTTAATGGTCTGAATAATAGTAATAAAAGAAGAAGCCTATTCAAATACATAAATTTACATAAACCACAAGTAGTCTTTTTACAAGAGACACACTTATTAGATAGATATATAAACAACTTAAATATCAATAATTACACAGTATTAATAAGTTCTCAATATAAAACAAAAAAAAAGAGGAGTAGCTATACTACTTCACAATACAACTATAACACCTAAAATAATTACTACTCATCAAGATATAGCAGGTATGTTTTGTCTAGCTTCAATAGAGTTAAATAAGATACTCTATACTTTATTAAATCTATATTGGATTCCAGGACTAGGATTAAGAACAGTTAAACAGCACTTTGAAGAGATAATTCATCTAACTAAGGGTAGGCTGATATTGGCAGGAGACTTCAACTGTATAATAAATGAAAAAGATACATATTCTAAATTAAAAAGAAGAAAACAACCTATCTCCAAGGCACTTTTAAAATTTATAGATATACTATATTTAAAAGATATACGTTAATTTGCTGAACCAGACTCACTAATCTTTTCATTTTATTCTCATAGATATAGAACTAACTCTACAATAGATAGAATATATGTCGCCAATGACCTAATAATAAAAATTGACAAAGTCAAAATTATAAATTGTCCCTTATCTGATCATAATGTTGTAGTCTATGAGATAGAACTTACTCCTTTTCATTCATTCCCATTACTAGGATACTTTCCTATATCACAAAATTGACAGAATTTAAAGAATTTTATGAAGAAACATTCAAAAACTTTCTAGAAATAAACTACACAGAGGATATTTCAGAAATATATGTCTGGGATTCATTAAAGGTAGTTATATATGAGAAAATATTATCCTGGTACATAAATAAAAGGAAGTCATGGAATAAAGATATGCTAGACTTACAAAACAAAGCAGATGAATTGAAACTGGAAATACAAATGGGCAATACTACTCAAGTTCACAAACTTACACAAATCAATAAGAAGTATGCAGAATTGTTACATCATAAGATTATGATTAACTTAGAAAAAATAAAAATAAACTCATACTCTACTAATCCAACACACCCGAGACACTTAACTAATAGAACAAAAAAAATCAAACCTAAACAAATAAAATAAATATTTATTCCTAATACTAACAAAAGAGTTATGGCTCTAAATGATATTTTAGAGACATTCAGACTTCAATTTAACTTTGATAATTCCCTAAACACCCAAGCTACATCTACCAAGGATATAAAAAATACTTAGAAAATAATATTCATATTAAATTAACACAAGAACAAATAGACATTATAAACAAACCAATCAATATGACAGATTTAAAATCACAAATTAAAAAGCTCAAGACAAATAAAGCACCTGGCCCAGACAATATGCTACCAGAAATGTATAAATTAATACCCAGTCAAGCCATATCCTTACTATTAAAAGTATATGATATAGCCAGAAAAGATTTGAACATACCACCCTCTTGGAAATATTCATTGATATTTCCAATTATCAAACCAGATAAAGATGAGAAGCAGTGCTCTTCATATAGGCCAATATCATTACTCAATATAGACTATAAGATGTTTATGGCTATATATGCAGATAGGATCAAACACTTTCTTCCTTTCTTAATTCACAAAGATCAAAGAGGTTTTATTAAAGGAAGAAAAACTTCAGATAATATTAAAAGAATACTAACATTAATAGACTATAGCAAACATAGATTCCTAGATTTAAATGTAATCTCATTAGATATTAATAAAGCTTTTGATTCTGTTAACTGGAACTTTCTTTCACTAGTTTTAAAATAATATAATGTTCCTTCTATTTTTAATAACCTTATCCAAATACTATATGAAAAATCTACTGCATATGTTAAACTAGGATCACATAGATCAGGCCCTATAACAATCAAAAAAGGGAACTAAACAAGGTTGTCCTTTATCACCATTGTTATTTGCATTACTCATAGAACCCTTTGCAAATCAAATCAGATCAAGCAATAACATAAAGGGCATATGTATTAATAAAATGTTAAACCTTAAATTCCAACTCTTTGCTGATGACATACTTTTAACTCTCTCTCAAATGCCAATGAGTCTTTGAATGCTCTATTTAACTCCATGAATAAATTTCAAAATATTTCAGGCCTAAAATTTAATGAAAACAAAACTAAAATTATGCCCTGTAACTGTAAAAAAATATATATAAACAAAAGATTTTCCAAATATATAGTAACGGAAAATAAATTATTATACCTGGGAATAAATCTACTCAATGAATTAACAGATTCTCTAATATTTAACTATAATAAAATACTAGACAAAATAGAACAAACAATTGGTTACTGGAATAAATACATCTTTTCAACAGCAGGCAGATTATATCTTATTAAAGCAATCATATTTCCCAAAATATTATACTTAATACAAAACTTTTCATTGCCACCTCCCAAATATATTATTCAAAGACACAATAAATTAATTTTATATTTTCTATGGTTTCCAAATAAACCATGTATAGCCTTAAGATTGGGAAGATGGTGGAATTAATTTAGCGGATATTGATTTATATATTACCCCCTCTGTTATTAAAAATATAACACTATGGTTAAATAATGCATACACATCTATATGGAAACAAATGCATGAGCAGATTTACATAGAATTTAATTACAATCATATACAAGACAATTTAACTGTAATATCATCACCCCTTATATGGATGTTAAAAGATTATTTTTAGGGAAAAAGCATAATATCAATAAATTACCATCAAACTATATAGGCTCTACACTATCAATGTTTAAAACATATATAAACAAAATACCAAATATTAATTCTTGGATTTTTCTTCTTTTCCCTATAGCTTTTACACCCACTATTCTAGACACATCCCAAATCTCTAAAATGAATATACTCTAGAAAGAATCATTACTCTTTTGGCATCAGTGTATAGAGAAAGGGGAAAATACTAACAAATGAACAGATAACTTACAATTATAATATAAATAAAGACCACTGGTTACTTTTACGAAATTTAAGACATTTTCTTATAAATAAAGTAGAACAAATGCAACCTTCAGTTAGACATGAAGCTCCAAAACTCATTGAATACCTTATTCTTATCACAAAACAACCTTATCAGGGTGCAGGTTACTTATCTAATATCTATAAAATTGTTAAAAAAAACAAAAAATGATCAAGAAAAATCATATTGGGATTATTATACTTTAATAAACAACCCTCCTCCAATTGAAGAAGAAAAAAGTAATATTCTAAAATCTTCCAAATGTTCTACTTTATCAAAATACTGGCAATTATTCACTTGGAGATATCTACACAGAAGTTTCTATACACCACATAGGCTAGCCAAAATGTTTTCTAGTGAAGATCAATGTTGGAGATGCCAAATCAAGATAAAAGCAGATTGGCAGCATGTTCTTTATGAATGTATATGCTTCAATATGTACTGGAAGTCTATTAACTATTTTTTTCAGACTGTTTATAATGATAATTTTCAATTAACAAAGTCTATAATTTTATTCAATTCTCCTATTCCAAACTGTGTACCAAAAAAGACACTAAAATCCTATGGTCACTATTGACAATTTCACATACAATCATAACTATACACTGGAAAAATGAGGCTTCTCCTACATTCAAGGAATTTGAGAATTTAACATCAACAGTTGCTCACATGGAAATATTAACAGTGAAGAACAGAACTAAAAGATCTACTTCATACTATTACTCTTGGATGAAAGTACTGGAAATATTTGAAAAGATCGACGAAGATATATCATCTTATGTTTCTAACTTTATATAATATAGAATTTCAATGTTATTTGCATAGACACCAATGTAAATAGTTATATAACGGTTTGAAGTTAGCAATGTTTTAGAATTGTAAATATGTTATTTATCTATATTTCATGTAATGTTTCTTAAGACATCTTATTTGAAATAATAAAAAAAATTTAGTGAAAAAAGAAGTAGCAAAGTACACCATCTGTGTAAAAACTACTGCCATCAAAAACCTGATTCTCATTGGAGTGAGACTACACTAAAACTGGCTTTTCCAGGAAAAAAAATTGTAGCATATTCTTTTTTAAAGTGTGAGAGAGAGAGAGAAATCCCAGTTTAGGTTTATACAAACTACATGCACAACTTTAAAAAGAGCCTCAAACCTAGTTCCAAACTTGAGATAGTCACAACCCAGGAGTAGTAAATAAGGAATAATAAATAAATATAAAAAATAATAAGCAGTAGTAATAAATAATGTGACATACAGGGCTGATGAATACTTTATGTAAAGCTGCTACTGTAGTGTATAGTGTTTTATGTTTTTATACACTTATCTATATTGGAACAACTACAAGAAAGTTTAAAATAGAATACTGGAACATATTAGCAATTTTAAAATAAAAGAAATGAAAATTCTTTTGATTAACATATTAATTAGGCACACAATGAATATATAGATATGCTATAGTCATTTTGTCTCAAACACATCCCTTAAAGTTTGAGCAATGCTAAACCTGTAGACAGAATGCTTCTTGAAAAACAATTTAACTCACAACTTTATTATATAATATAATGAAATTTTCTGCAGAATTTTAACTGCAGAATTTTAACTGACATTTACCCGTTTTTAGTATTTTTAGTCCTTTGATGGCTATTTGCTAAAAAAACTAGGCATAATAAATGTTCTCTGATATATTTTTGGTTTATTTTTACATGACTAACTTATTTTATAATAAGAATTTTTTGCAAACTTTGAAAACTTGCATAATTATCCCACTATCTAAACAAGGACCTCCCACAGTACTGACAATCTCACTTCTCTCGCAGCTGCCCAAAATGTTTTAAAATAGCTTTCTCATCACTATGTACTCGTTATCTCATTCATTATGGACTCTTTAAAAAAGTACAAAAGAAAATTTCTGGAAGGGCCATAGCACCTAAACTTCACACTGTCTCTTGCTCATAATGCTGTGCTAAAAATATAGGCAGAAGAAGGAGACCTGGTTTTAGTGACTTAAAGTGTTTGACTATCTCAAGTTTTTTACAGCTGAACCATAGCTAATTCATCCAGTGGCCTCTGCAGTTGCTCAGACTTACAACCCTCAAGGCTCAGAATAAAAAAAAAGTATTTTTAAAGTTGAAGACAAAAAAATATTTATCTCCAGAACTGTTACAACTGTGGTATAACTGTAGTTTTACAAAGTTTGTGCTTGGTACAAATGCTTCGGCACTTTAGCCTTGACTATGAATGCAAGACTGACCCACTTTAGAAACTAATATATATTGTACATTACACTCTGCTTGATTGTACATTGCACTGTGCTTGCTCACAAGAATATATATACATAGTTTTTTTTTTCTGTGTAACTAGTCTGAACTATTCTGTTATTGCTTACATTTTTGTATTTTTTGTTTGTGAAAATGTTTTCTATTTCACCCAGGCTCAGCCTAAAATTGGTCAATATTAATTTGCTCATTACCCTGGTAAACAAATATAAATAGATAACTAAATTAATAAATATTATGAGCTCTCAAAATTCGACTGCAAAATTTCCAGCCTGCATGTAGCTCATCTGTCACGTATGACAATGAATTTTACTGCCATCGAACAAATAGCATAACCCAGGCACTCCTAAACAGAGATAATTATACTCAGGAATCCACCTTGCTGGAATGCGAGCATTAATAAGCTTTATTATAAAAGAAAAAAAGGCTGATTAATGTCAATAATAAAATAAAATATACCTATGTTAAAGAATTACTAAAAAGAATAAAAGTCTGAAAGTTACCATAAGGAAAATCAAAGAGGAGCAGAAATTAACAGTCAAAGACAAGAATAATCATGAAACCTTCTTTAACTCAGCAGGACAATTAAGAAATAACACAAAGCAATGCCCTGAATTAATTCATAATGGTATTACCCACTCAGACACTAAATATCTAGCTAATATACAGATACATTTACTGTCAACGTCAAACCAGAAACAGACAATAATGTTCCAGAGATTCTGCAGTCCCTGATTCTCACCCCAAGATTATTATGGAACATGTCCTAAGTACATTCTCTAAATAAAAAAATACTGCTTCTGTGGACCCCAACAATAAACCATGTTACTTTTCAAGTATTCCACTCTCATTTGCACATCTGACAACATGGTACACCTCCAAGCATTACTCAGGAAGCTTTAGCAGCCACTGAAACATGGCTTTGTAACTCACAACTCATGCTCAACCCAAAAAAGACCAGACTATTATTTTTTTCCCTAAATCTCTCTCCATAATGCAACCATTGAAGTCACTACTCATAGCAAGCAATTAGTGGGGATAGTGGATGATAATCTTACATTCGACCTGCATATACAAAATTGTATAAGAAAAACTCATCAAAAAGAAGGGATACTTTACAGAGCCAAAAATGTTCTCACTGATCGAACTAAAACTGCATTTGCAGTACTTATCTCCTCCCAACTCTTATTTATGGTGCTCCCATCTACACTAACTTACAGGCTTCACAAAAACTGAAATTTGAACAATTCTATAACAAAGTTGCTAAATTTGCAGCACATATCCCTTTCAGAACCTACCACTGTATAGCACTGAATAGTCTAAATTAATTAGAACTGCCATATCAACTAACATATATACGTCTTACCACCTATAAAATTATGCAGCATCCATCTGCCTGTCCAGCACTAAAAAACATTCAAATCACCTATGTTCCCAGTCAGTCATTGAGATGCAATGACCAAAACCTCCTTTCTGTCTATAAACGTAGCAAATCTGCCGGGTATTTTCTATACTCTTAAAAGGTTGCAAAGGCCTAGAACTCCATATCTGTGTCCATCAGTGTCTAAACTTGTACAAGATTGCTAAGGCCTGGAACTCCTTACCTGTGTCCATCAGGTCTATATCTTCCCTCCTATTTTTTCAAAACCACTCTGAAAGACTTTCTAGCTAAAACCTGGCTCTGTTCTTGCTGAAAACCAGGATAACCTATACCCCTAAATGTTAACAAGTAACTTTTCATTGTTTTTACTGCCTTTCTCTCCCTTCTTCACTTACTTCCTTACTGCTATCTTATTCTCTTCTCTGATTTTCTCTCTAAACATACCATAAGCCTGTTTTTCCTTCACCTCCTATTGCAATTCCCATTTGTATTAAACTAACATCCTTTTAATTTCCCTACAAACTAAAATTTCTCTAAATATTAAATGATTGGCATATACTTTGTATCAATTCTTAACCAATGTTTTGATATTTTATCTAATTTGTTATAATTATTTAAACTGCACATGTTTTTGTTTTATTTTTGAAGATTTTTTAATTATTGTTATTAAAATGTTTTGTAAAAATTTGGAGCTTTTCTCCCAGGGCCTCTGCTGAAAATGGGCTTCTACCTAGTCAGACCCTCCCTGTAATGAAATGTCAATAAATAAATAGAGTAATTTTGCCTTCACAGTCAAATGACTACTCAAAAATTCATCCTAGCTGTGAGTTATTTTGTCCTCCTAGAGACAGAAAGTGCCCTGTGAGGGTGGGTAATGGCAAGGTGATTATGGTCCATGGACTGACTCTGCCACTTAAGCTCTGTGACTTTCTAAATCATTAAATCCCAATGATACTCTCCATGCATTTTGTTTACTTTGTGTCATTATATGTCATACACAGATAGGGCATCTTGGTTCATTCTATTCAGTTTAAAGGTAGAAAGAAATTCCCATCCCTGTAGCATCTATCTGTTTTACAAGAGGAATCACCATCTTCTTGATATGCGATCCTTTATTTGCAATGCTATCTAATTGTACAAGCCTGCAGCTTCTTCCAGTTTCATTTGTTTTTAAGTGATGCAATGTATTTTTTCTTTTTTATTTATTTTGCTCTTGTCATGGTATGTATCTGGTCACTTTGTCTCATTTGAGTGATATACAGAAGGACTGTTTCTACTGACATATTTTTCTCAGGAAATAATCAAATATAATTGCTAGCATTTGTAGCTCACTGATGTCAACTGGTATTGTCATAGTAACAAAGATAGTTTTTTTGTGGCTTGGAGACAAACAATTAGCTGACTTTGGAAATGGATGTGTCTAAAACAAAGACCCTGGATTACCATATAAAACAAATATGCTCTGACCATTTTATACTTGTGCGTAAAGGTACCAGCCTATAACATTTAAAACACCATTTAATTACAATGTTAGGCTCTGTGTCAAATTCATTTTCTGTGACTAAGGTTGCAAACAGAAATTCACAGCTCTTCAGTGATACAACAGATGTCTTAAGCTATTATGTAGAAATATTATTACTTGATTTTGACTGTTGGATATTACATGCCTGAAATTCATCATGGGCTTGGTTGAAAAATAATTTATGCCATCAGTCATTGAATATAATAAATAATGTGACAGACAGAAACTGTTCTTTTGCAGCTACTATGTCCTGGTGTGAATAATAGGGAAACAATCTCATTTCATACCATGCACATTGAGATTTATAACCCTCTGAATCAAATGATAACACAGCATTCCTCTAGCAAACTATATTTTTACTATATTTAGGTTGGAAATGTAGTGACAGAGCTGCCTAGGTTTTATTACAAATTTCTCCCAAGTATAGTACAAGACACTGCTTGTACATCTCAATATATACTGTTCATTTCCTAGGTTTCTTTCAACACCGTCCTGTTTTAGGTTTTTGCTACTGGAATATCTTTATCATCTCCTACATGACAGGTGAACCATTCTTAATGACATCAAATCTGGCTTGCATCCTTTGATGCATGTCAAGGAAAGATAGTGTAAACTACCTTTACTGAGCATTTCAGAATATGATAAATGCAGCGGCTTGACTCATCAGTCTATTAGCACTCTTTGAATTTTAAATTAAAAGTCGCACTGTCAATGTAGAATAGTATAATTTAATTTCCAAAGCACTCATTAATACTACATTCATAAGTTATATTCCAGCCTAATGTTTTGTCATGACTGCTCACATTTTATCCAGTCTCACCAAATTCTAACTGTTAATAACTGTTAAGTGCCCCAAACCATAGATCTAAAGTTTAGATCCATCTTGGGTTTAACACTGCAAATCGTATTATTCAGCCTTAAGGGCATGACGCAGACCATGTCTATACTAAAAGCATTCTATTCTGGGTAAGTTTTAGAAGTCTGAATACCCTTTACAATTCTCATTCACTTGCTTCATATCCATAAGAAATAAACCATCTGAATTCTAACCACAATGTCAATTAAAACTTCTATGTCATTAGTAGGTAGTGTGGCAGGCCAATATATGTAGAGCCCTTTAATGATGAAATACCAGGTGAGAAAACCATCTTTTAATTTGGTACTAATGAATATGTTGAAATGTACTTACCAGATACTGCAAGATAATTGAACTTGCTGATATCAAATTCCTCCCGCAGACAGATTGATTATAAATGCATGTTCTTTGTTAAATGCTGAGCTGAAGCACATTATCATTACCATATCTTAACTAATTAATAACAAATATCCTGATATATTGTTAGTATTCATTTTTGTTTGGAATATTTGATATATGTTTGCACCTCATACATTCTGTCAGGTAAAGATTTATTATTTATGTTCCACATCATTTTTAACATAAGCTTGTATATATATATTCTTTAGTTCACATTAACTATGAGAAGCATCATTTATCTTTTAACCCTTCTGACAAATCAAACTCTTGCATTCATTTACCTATAATATTTAAGGGTGAATTTTGTATAAGGCAGCCCTAACTAAACTAAGTGTTGAATAATTTTCATTAATATTATGAAGGGAGTGTTACAGACCATATCACATTTCAGGTAACAGTAAAGGGAGATGTTGATGACACCAAGAGTGCACTCATAAGAAAAATTTGTCCCAAATGTCCCTTAAGTTAACGTGACACTTTTTTATGTAAAAAAACACACCTTCCTTACTAGAGGCTTCAGTCCACCAGGAAAACTACAATAAAATTTAAAACGCTTGTAGTCCAAAAAATGGCAGGTAGTTCCAGTGTAAAAAAACTCTTCTTTATTCAACCACAGATGTATAAGCAGTTTCACAGATAACTTCTGCTTCTTCAGATACAAATGCATGCTGTCTACTGTGTAATTTATATACCTTGAACCAACTAATTAAGCCACAATCATCTTAAAGAAATATCCTTCATTAAGTAAAAACATTCAGTCCTTCACTGTGAAAGCGATTCTAAAAAGTATAATGCAAAACAGACACATAAAAAACACATGTATAAAGAATACATATATAAAAATGCACATATAAATATAAAAACATAAAAACGTGCTCAAATATAAACATATACTGTTAAAAATCTCTAATACTTAATGTAAGTAAGCATGTCATAAAATGACTTTTAACATTTCATTTATTCAATGGTTTTGCTTTAAGTTTTGGTCTTATGGGTATCCTATCATTTAACCCATGCCCAGAATCTGCTTTCAGTCTTATAATCCATTTTGCCTCAAGCTGTTCTGTCCTGTTTCTAATATCCACCACTCTGATATTGTCATATATTTACCTATAACTAAAAAAGTAAAATTATGTGTGTTGTCATTCACTCTAATATGTTTAGATAATGCACTAGTTAAAAGTTCAGTGAAAACTGTATTAATATGTCTTATGACACTTTGAACTCTAACATTATTTATGACAGAATAAAAATGAGCATCTGACAACTTTATTTTCATGTTATTCTGATAACTTTACACATCATATATCACTAAAGGACCTCCCTTGTCTGCTGATCTTATTATTATGCTATGATTAGCTTCTACGTTTCTAAGTGCCACATACTCATTTTTTGTCAGGTTGTACCTCTTTAATTTAGTAGTTCTATCACTTTCATTAATCCTGTGTGTCATTAATACATAGTCTTTCAAAGACATTAATCACTGGATTAAGTACTGGTACATTTTAGAAATGGTAAGATTGACAAAAGTTGTTATGACTACATAACAGTACAGCATCCATTATTACCTGTGATTCAAGGGTTACCTAAACTTCACAAACACCCCATATGTCCACCACTAAGACCTATAGTGGCTGGACAAGGATGGTTAACAGATCCAGCCTCTATATAGAGAGAGAAAACACTCCACCCATATTTAAATAACATAGGGCATATATTAAAAGACACAAAACATTTTTTTCAATGATTTGTTTGGTTTTTGTGATAATTATAAGAACTGTGAAGATATATATTTAGTAACTATGGATATTACATCACTATTTACTATGACCCTGAACAAAGAAGGAATAAGCAACATAGAGTTATTTTGTAAGTCTTGCAAATAATTTAATGAAGGGAACATGGAAGTTATTACTAAGCTGTTAAAGACAGTCTTGGAAAATAACATATGACAGAGGTATGGCGTAGCTATGGACACTTCGTGTGCCAATAGCTATGCCAATGCTGTATTAGCCATTTGAGAAGATGGGTTTATTCTAAGAGGGAGATACAGACAACATATTATATATTACTGTAGGTTTGTGGATGACCTTTTTCTGTTATGGGGGGGGCACAGGTACAGTTTACAGATTTTTTTGACTACATTAATAACTCTACAAACTACTTAAAATTTTCAGTGGATATGTCATTAGAAGAAGTTCACTTTTTGGATGTTAACATTAAAAAAGATGTGGAAGGGAGAATATATTCAAATTTATACAAGAAAGAATGTCACTGTGACAGTTTTGTGCACAGAACCAGTATGCACCCTCCACATATATTTAAGAGCATAGCACATAGCCACTTACTTAGAACATCAAAGCTTAATGCAAGAACAGAGGATTTTGAACAACAAATTGAAAACATGAGTCAACTTTTTGTAGAGAGAGGTTATCATAAGGATGAAATTAATAAATCTAGAGATATGGTGGTTGAAATGAGGGAAAACACAGCTAAACCATATTTTTCTAAAAGGAATAATATGTCAGTACATACAACACATAAAAAGAAGACAGAAAATAAAATAAGATTTTCCCTGTTTTATTCCACTGATGTGAGGCTGTATAAAAATATAATTGAGAAGCACTGGGAAATTTTGATGACAGATAAAGAGATTAGTTCCTTACTAGAACCTAGACCAAGTTTTGCACATAAGAATATGCACTCTTTAAAAAGAAGACTTTGTTATTTTAGGATTGAAAATATAAGGAAAAGAGATGGACAGACTTGTCCATGTGGGAGATGTTCCATGTGTAAATATATAAGTAACAGTAATACATTTTTACATCCTGACACAGGCAAGGAATATGTATTTAACATTTCAGCTACATGTGCTTCAGAACATATTATTTATTTAGCCCAATGTTCAGCATGTTTTTGTTTCTATGTGGGGAAAAATGGATAGAGTCCTTAGAGATTGTATCAAGGAACATATGTACCCGATACAGAAAAAAGTGATGTTAGTGCATTATCTAAACATATTAGAGTGAATGACAACACACATAATTTTACTTTTTTAGTTATAGGTAAAATATATGACAACATCAGAATGGTGGACATTAGAAACAGGACAGAACAGCTTGAGGCAAAATGGATTATAAGACTGAAAGCAGATTTTGGGCATGGGTTAAATGACAGGATACCCATAAGACCAAAACTTAAAGCAAGACCATTGAATAAATGAAATGTTAAAAGTCATTTTATGACATGCTTACTTACATTAAGTATTAGAGATTTTTAACAGTATATGTTTATATTTGAGCACATTTTTATGTTTGTATATTTATATGTGCAGTTTTTTATATATGTATCCTTTATACATGTTTTTTTTTTATGTGTCTGTTTTGCATTATACTTTTTAGAATCGCTTTCACAGTGAAGGACTGAATGTTTTTACTTAATGAAGGATATTTCTTTAAGATGATTGTGGCTTAATTAGTTTGTTCAAGGTATATAAGTTACACAGTAGACAGTATGCATTTGTATCTGAAGAAGCAGAAGTTATCTGTGAAATCACTTATACATCTGTGGTTGAATAAACAAGAGTTTTTTGCACTGGAACTACCTGCCATTTTTTGGACTAAAAGTGTTTTACTTTTTTTATGTTTAGCCCTTCTGAAAGGGAAAGATATTTTAGCTGCACAAAGACTATTAACTGCCAGTCTGTCTGTGAATAGTTCAGTTTTTGAGAGGGTTTATGTCAAGATCAAACATAGTGTCAAAATAAATTAACAATTGTTGAATTACTGGGATATATTTAAACAGGTCATTTGTAAAGATCACACACTCATCAGCAAATAATTGTATCTTTTTATACTCTATCAAGGTTTTAGAGATTTTAATTTCTGCTGTACAAAAAATACAAAATGTTTGAGAAATTAGAGTACAATAAATAAGAGATATGAAATGGAGTAAAGCATCTCAGAGGTTGAGTTAGAATGGAGAAGAGTTAAAGTAGACTTAAATGATGTGATCTGAGGGGTAACAGCTACATTCTAGTCATTTAACTAAATTCAATTTTATGAGAGAGACTAGAACTTGGAATAAAAGGACGAGTATTTAATTTCAGATGGCATTCTCACACTTTGGGCCCAAGGACTGAGAATGCATGCTCAGAGATATGTAACTTGAATTGAAAGATTGATGTTTTAGGGCCTGAGTGGTTCAAGTTTCTAGGCTGTATATGGACATATGTTTTATTACATTTGAGGTTAAAGGAGAAAGAGTATATTCAGGTAGGAGTTTGACCAAATGAGATCATAGGAGCAGGTCTGGTCTTTCGTTACTGGGAGCCAGTTTGCCTTTTTAGCGTTATGCAGTGGTGCTCATTTCTCAGGGAGTGTGCATCAAATTTACATATTTTGTTTTCTAGTATATGAATAGGGGTGGAGTTTTAAGTAGAGGCTGCTGACATAAGAGGGAGGCAGAATTTGAGTTGAGGGAATAGAATTCCTTTCCCTATTGCAGACTGGGTGGAGTGTGACAGGAAATGGGATGCTTTTTGTGCCCAAAAGTGTATGGTATTCATTTTTCACCTATATTATCAAGACACACTGGTAGAACTTGGGTGAGGAGTTTAACCATAAATAAAGGAACTTGAAAGAGGAGATTTGCTCTAAGAGATGGTTGCTGTAATCATAGATTGTCAAACTTTTCTAAGATCTGCTGAATTTTTGTTTAGTACCAAAAAGCATAGATTTAGTTTTCAATGTGTTTAATATGAGTTTTTTAGTAGTAACCACTCATTAAGGTAATTTATTGTAGGTCTTTCTGTAAGGTAGACAGGGAGTGGCTGGAGTAGTAGAAGACCATGTCGTCTGGGTATAGGAGGAGAGGAAGGTAAGGAAAACCATGTGGAAGTTTATTGATGTATGTAGAGAAAAGTACGGGGGCAACAGCAGATCCTTCAGATACACCTTTGAGGAGTTGAGAGGAGAGACAGAGGCACAGGAGTTGTAGTTAACTGAGAGGTTGCAGTTAGATAAATCTGGAAACAGCAAATGGCATTGGGGCTAATACCCTGAAAGGTGGCTTGTAAGAGAGAAGTGACTGGCCGAGTCAAAGGCTGTGATGAAGTCTATGAGTAGTGTACCAGAGAACCTGCCTTAGTCTATTGACATGAGAATTTCATCAGTCAGAGACGAGATGGTTGTTACCTTGCTCCTCCCTGACCAAAGGCTATGTTGTTTTTGTGACAGAATCTCATATATTTGAGTTGAAGGCAGACAATTTTTTAAAAGATTTTGCAAAGGATTGGGAGAAGTATGGAAATGGGGTGATACTGTGAAGTGGGTAGTTTTTGTTTGGACAATGGTTTTATTACCGCAGATTTCCATATCTTTGGCATGGTGTTTGTAGTGAGACAAAGATTAAAGATGTGTTCTTGTGATGCTTAACAAAGGACCCCTAATTGTTTCAATAGGTTCCATTAGATCTTTTACATCCCCTGAGCACCTAGCAACTCAGGCAGGTGAGGTGTCAGTTTAACATCTCATCTGAAGGATGATACACTCAGAAGTACAGCACCCCTTTATGCAATGCAGTATAAAGAGGTTCTCCACTGCAATGTCAGCAATCTTTCTATATGATGTTGGAATAGAACCCACAGACTTCTGCACCACTGCTATATGTTGCACAACTGGCACTATTAAATGTATGTGCAACTACCAAAATATTTGAAACACAGTTATATAAACAGATTATGAAATATATTAGTACCTATGGCCTGTTTTCAGATTGCCAGCACATATTCTGAAATGATTTTAAGACCTATATATTCTTACTGTTTGCTACCAGTACTATTTTCTGTTAGGTTCATAGGTTCATAGGTAAGTACTAGGCTATTGGCCCTAGGGCCTATACAAGCCCAGCAAAAAAGGTACCCTGGCTTTTGCCACCCAAGAAAATATTTTCCTGTGCCACTGTCGATCAGAGCCACAGAAGTGATCCCTGGGGTGAATTTCCTATTTCCCATCCAATCACCAAGATTTTTCTTGAAGAATACCAATGAGGAGCTTTGTTTGATATAGATAGGTAGTTTATTCCAGAGTATGGGAAGTCTCTGGGACAGGAATCTATCCCTCCGTCATGTTCTGTTTATTGTGGTGACAAGGTTTAGGTCCCTAGAGCATGTAGCGCAGAAGGATTGGGACTTCTTTAAGTGGAGCATGTCCAACAGCTCTGGGTTTGACATAGCTTTGTATGTTAGGCAGAGATCACCTCTGAGTAGGTGATATGCGATGGAGTAAAACTGGAGTTTTTTGAGATGGTCTGTGTATGGCATCTGTTTGAAGCTGGTAATCCTCTTTGTGAGGTATTTCTGCTGCCTTTCCAGTTGTTGCAGATGTCTTGTGAGGTACATACCAAAGGGGGTATTGTACTCTATAATGGGTCTAATGAGTGATGAGTAGAGGGGAACAATGACCTCTTTTTTTCTGGATGAGAAACCTTTTGTGATGAGGTATGCCATGTAGAAGGATTTCCTGACTACTGTGGCAATGTGATTATCAAAGGAGAGACTACTATCCACCTGTGTCCCAAGGTCTCTTATCACACTTTTGGTGTTAAGTATACTACCGCCTATGTTGTAGTCCATGGGTACAGAGTTTTTACCAAAGGGGATGACAATGCACTTTTTGGCATTGAGCTCAAGGCCATGGCTTTGACAGCAGGCATCTGTCTCAGTAAGGCCCTTTTGTATGATGTCCACATTGTTAGTAGTTTCGATTATGGCTCCTAGTTTGCAGTCATCTGTGAACTTCTTTAGTCAAAGAACTTCTGTGTTAGCCTGTACTTCAGAGAAGTAGATACCAAACAGGAGAGGACCCAGTACTGAACCCTGTGGTACTCCACTTGTCACTGGTCTGAAGTTGGATTTGGAATCTGCTACTTTCACAGTGTGGGTTCTGTCAGTGAGCCAGTTGGCAAACCATCTTATGACATAGGGATTTATACCTAGTTTAGTGAGTTTATCTATAATTCCAGAGTAGGGGATGGTGTTGAAAGCCTTGGCAAGATCTAGATGGGGTGCGTGAACCACCTTACCCTCATCTACAGCTTTGGTACCTGCTTCAAAGAAGTCTATCAGGTTTAGGAGACATGATCTGCCTTTTACAAACCTGAACTGGGTGGGGTCCATAGTTTGGAGATTACCAATGTCTTTGTTTATAAGTTCCATGATGATACGTTCCATGGCCTTGCAGACCAGGCTCATCAGGCTAATGGGGCGGTAGTACCCAGGGTCCATGGTGGCTCCCCCCTTGTGGAGTGGGATAACTATCACTGTGTGCCATTCAGCGGGCACAAAGCCTGAGGTGAGGCTATGATTGAACATGGTACTTAGGTGGGGTGCCAGTTCATTCTGTAGTTCATGCAGAACGCAGCCTGAAATGTTGTCTGGTCCCATGGATGCTGTGTTCTTGGCTTTGGAGAGTGTGGTTTCTACCTGTGCAGCCTTGATTACAGAAACTTTGTATTCTTCTGGTATAGAGATGGGCTCTTTAGGGGGTGAGAGGGGGGTAAAGTTAGCACTGAACCCATCTGACAGGATGTTGGCAATATCAATTGGGTCTGTATATTTAGTGCCATTGTGCTGTAACACAGAGCAGATCTGAGTGTTGCCATTGCAATTCTTGACATAGCTATAGAATGCTTTGTGGCTGTCTTCAGAATCAGTGGCGATTTTGTTTTCATAACTAGCTTTGGAGGATTTTATCAGGGATCGCAGCTTCTTACTGAGGCTTCCAGGGAGCTCCTCCACTCATGGGATTTTTCTCTCTTTTGCAACAGTTTCTTCCTTCTGTTGTGCAGTTTGTTTATGGCAGGGGACCACCAGATTGGTTTTCTTTTCGTGGAGGATAACGTCTTAGTTCTGTTTGGGATAGCACAATTCATGCACTCATGTAAGTGCTTATAAAGTGCAATTGTGTAGGATTCAGTAGTCGTAACTGTATTGTCCATCTGCATGGGTGTCATGAAGTTCACCACTTCTGTCTTAAGAAGCATGAAGTTGGCTTTGGAGAAATGTTTTACCGTGGTTTCCTTAATGGGGGGTGGGGGCAGGATGTGGACATCTAGGGTAATTAGCTTATGGTCAGATCGGACCAATGAGTCGTTGACTTCAGGTGTGGAACATCAGTCACTCATGTTGGTAATGACTAGATCTAGGATATTGTTGACCCTGGTGGGGGTGTGGATAAGTTGATCCAGGGCACTGGAGTTTATGAATTCCAGAAATTGTTGAGTGAAGGAGTTGGTACATGAGTAGTTTTTCCTGGTAATGGTGAGGTAGTTGAAATCGCCCATTATTAGGGTGTTTGGGTGAACCCTAATATTTTCCAGTACATCAAGAAAAGAGGAGTGGGAATAATGATAGCCTGATAACAACTGGATTTTTGTTGCCATGACATGTGCTTTCGAGACTCTCAGCAACCAACTTTTTTTGTACATGTTAAATAGGCATAGCTTTGGAAGGAACACTATGACTCAGTTTGCCAGTTATCTTCTGGAATGCACCTTTCAAATGTATGCATTCAATCAATATTCCACAGAAAGAACCCTCAGTGCAGGAATTTTTCAATGATCTGTGCTAGGTCCCATATGTTTTCTGTTTTTGTTAATGATATAACTGAAGACTTTCCTGGCTTAGCCCTTATACTAAATATAGATGATATAGTGCTCCTTCAAGCCAATAAATCACATACAGTCCTACAAGAACATCTTCAAGTGAGTTTCACAAAGTTATACCAATGGGCAGGAAATAACAAGTTATGTTATTTGCCATCTCCCACAAAGCAGCTAACTCATGCAACCATATACTTAATAATTTAGAAAGCAGCATTATTCCAAATGTCATCAAATGTAAATCCATCCATCCACAACCCCTTTTTCCCATTTTTGCACATGGGGGTGAGGTGTCACTTCAACACTGACAATCATCTAGAACCAATGTTCAAGGCACTGAGTGGCTTCCTTTGTCATGGTTGATCTTCCGTACCATACACATGCATATACACTCACACCTATGTCTAATTTAGAGTGTTCAATCCACCTGCAGCATCTCTTTAGAATGCAGGAAAAAAACAGAGTACCCAGCAAAACCCACATGAACACACAGAGAATATGAAGATGCCACACAGAAGGCACCCTAGCCGGGAATTGAACCAGAGAACATCTATCTGTAAGGTGACTACCCACTAGACCATTGTGCTCACCCTGTTTGTCTCCAAATATAAATACATATGCTTAATTCTGGAACCACCACTGTCATGCAAGATCCATAAAGATTACATGATAAAGTTCTTTCACAACTCAAAAACTATTACAAAATATTTTACCTACTTTTCTCTGCAGCCAGGAGAGCTATTGCTAAAAATGTTCTCCTATCTAAACTTGAGTATAGACCAGCCTTATTACCCTTATACTCTGCTTAAAATGCACTTAAAATACAAATTGTTGAATAAGAGTCTTCAGATTGCTCTTCTGGCTGACCTCCAGACCCACCAACGTGACCTCAATAAAGATATCTTCTGGTTGCCTGTTAATAACAGGATGCCCTTCCTGTTCAACTGCTTACAATTTAAAATCTTAAAACTAGGATACTGTCCACCAAGATCAAAATTGCAATTTAGGGAACAAATAAAGTATTTAAGAAGTAGTCAAGAAAACAATGTTATACTTGTAAGGCCACCTTTAAGGAATAAAATGGTTGAAAATGCTATGTCCACAAAGGTCCTGCAACTATCTACCTAAATAAATATTAATAATGAAAGGGTTCAAAGTAGTTCTGAGCATGTACCTCATCCATGAATCTGACTACAAATCTTACAATGATAATGTCTAACACAGTATCACTTTTACAGGTTTATATCAGAATGTAGAACTGTGATAAGTCTGAACACCGCAACATCGAACCGAATACTCTGAAACACAATTAGTCTGAACACTCAAACCATTGAAGATCGGAACTCCGAATGGATATAGCTGGCCCTTCTGTACACATGCATGAAGTCTCCACTGTGGTGTGATCTAGGAGTTGGTATATTTAAGTAAGGGGGTGTGGGGGGGTGAAGTCCCCCACATTAGTAGTTGTGTAAATGTGTTTGTGTGTTGTTATGTGATAGTATGGGTGTAAAGCTGGCTGACCATTGCTTTTCAGAGTTCTGTTTTTTGCAGTTTTGAGTGTTCTGACTAATTACGTTTTGGAGTTGTTAGTTCAATGTTGTAGTGTTCGGACTTATCACAGTTCGATTATATGATATAGATCCACTATTACTACTACAAACATATTGTAAATGATGCAAATACTGTCCAAATTATCACTGCAATATTTTGAGATTGTTAATTGTTAAACTGTCTCTTTATTGTTCTTCATTATTTGTAATTGTTCTTAATATAACTGCTCTAATATCTGATGTATGCTACTCACAAATGTAAACAATTGAATGCATGTTTGTGTGCTCCTGGCTTTAGAGCCTGCATTGTGAAAGAAAATGTCACTAGGCCAATCCACCTACCCATTCATCAAACAGAAAATAAGATAAAACATATAAATACTGCCACAACAGCCTATTGAAGCTAAGCCATAATGACAAATGTTAGTCAGCCACAGTCCCTGCAGTTATTGGAATGTGCATTTTTTGATGTACAAATAATTAAGTTTTGCCTTTGACAAACAAAATCAAAGATCACCTTTTGAAAATGTAAAAGGCATTTTGACAACACCAGCAGAGGCAGATAGTTGAGGAAGTTGTAAGATTACAATTTTTGGAAGAATTAATATTTTAGTTACTTGTAATTGCTTAAAAATAAGAAAAAAGTAATTTCCTCAAAATTATGTGTCTTTCAGATAAGATGTCCCATCTGCTTGAATTGGTGGTAGTTTAGGTGGATGTAAATGATCCTACTGCAGTTATTGAAGAAGAGGAGGAGGGTATTTAAAAATTACTGTTTACAAACTCACTTATTTACATATTTACACATTTCTACAGTGTACAAATTAACAGTCTTTCTCTTTATTGTCATACAATTATAGATATCTTACTTTTCATTATTGTGTAAAACTTCTATCTTCATTATTTTATTTAACCCAGCTCCTTTTTCCATAACCATCTAATTTTACATAAAATTACTGTTTCTCTCCATTTACAGTTAAACGTGATTTCATTTAGGCTTTCATTCCAAATGGTCCACACAACATAAAATAATCTTTTATCTATTTTACCAACATATTCCTTATTTGTATAGCTATAATATTCGTACATAATGATATCCATATTTATTTCATTTACTTCCTTTATATTTTCAAAGAAATGTTATTTACACAAATTTTCACACAATTTTTCAACCTTTATACATTGTAAAAAAACATTCTCAGTAGTTTCTTCTTTACCACAGTATATACACAAACACTCATTGATTTTTATATGGCATATTTCCCTTTTGTGGTAATTTATTAATCACTAATCTCCATAAAAGATCTTGGGCAGGATTCACGAAGGTTTGCACGGAGTAGTGTAAGACTCCATGCAGCCCTCGTGATCCAGGAACAGCCCGAAATTCCGTGTAAGAGACCAGCTAAAACGTCTCTTACACAGAGTGGGCGTGGATATGCTAATCACCTCACTTGCAGCTGAAAGGCATGCAAATGAGGTAGATTAGCGATCCAGGAAGCCCAAAGCAGCCCGTGTAAGAGCCGTTTTAGCTGCAGAAATGTACTCAGTTGACAACTGAGTACGTTTCTGCAAAAAACACAATGGAGCCATGTCAGCTCCAAATAAAGGGTGCATATGTGTCAGACAGCATGCCAATGGCCAAATATGTGGCCATTGGCAAGGTACCCCGATGCAAATATGAGAAATAAATATTTTTTTTTTCAGCGATCGCCGATGTTTAAACGCAGCGCAGCCCCGCGCAAACGGGCTGCGCTGTATAAAACATAAAAATGAAGGTTATAAACCCACAAATGTGGGTTTTATGCAATACATGGATTTACAATGCAGGGACCAGCAGACCAAAAACAACATGGCCACCGTGTAGTGGTTGCTAAGGGGGGAAGCTGAGTCTAAGACATGCAACTAAGCATTAGTAGGCAATCTGATGTAAATGAGTGTTAGGATACTGAATTCCACTGTCACATAGCAAATGAGCACATTCTGAGTAGTGTAAGAGATACATAAGGGGGAGGAATAGAGTAGGAGATAGGTGACATCACAGGGGGAATGGCAGAAAGAAATGCAGTTCATTGGAGGTCAGTGTTACATGACAGATGTCAGACACATATCATGGAAAGAGGAGTGTCACAAGATAAGCATGGGAAAGTCAAGAAATGGAAGGTGTACACTGTTGCTTACACCAAAGTTTCTTGCTGGGCATTCATGTGCACGTGTGCGCGCCATGAGGCTCGAGTAGGGCAGTGTGCGCACATGTAAGGCAGACTGAGCATACGGGAGCCTGTTGGCAGACTTGTAAGACTGTTTGCTCTGGTGTGCGTGTGTTTTAACCCGAATAAGAAGATTCTAAACCGTGTAAGCATGTGTGCACGCGTGTAAGCCACTGTGAGCATGTTTCTGCTGGTATGGGCGTTGCTCCCCCCTGAGGAAACAGAGAGGAAAAAGGAAGCAACAGAATTAGTAGGAAGCTAGCAGGGAATACTGCTGGAGCTAGCAGGTGAAAACAATTTGAAACAGGCAATTCCACAGGCAGAATAGTAGCTCAGCCAAGCACTTAAAACTCTGCAAACAGCAGTGTAGGATGTTTCTCTCAAGAGACACTACAAGACAGGAGTAAACTATTAGAAGTGAAAACTGAAAAAGCTGAACTCATAGCAGAAATGCTAGGGGCTGCCATAGCTGTCATAAGGAGACATAGGCTACTTACTGAGGGTGGTGACAATGCAAATGGTGCCAGACAACCCACATTGAGGAGACGGAGAAGAGTGTACAGGCCCAGGGTCACCTATCATGGGTTACATGAGCTGGAGATAGTAGAGGGCTATAGAGTGGACAGAGACCTCCTGCAGCAAATTGTCGAGCTGTGCAGGCCACGCCTCACACACAGAACCAACAGAGGGGAACCCATCCCAGTGGAAACCAAGTTATGTGTTGGCCTAAGAATACTAGCAACAGATACCTTCCAGAGACCAACTGGTGATATGATGTGGATATCACAGGCATCAGCCTCCAGGGTACTGCACCAGTTCCTGGATGCCATGTCAGCACATGTCAGTGATCATATATATTTCCCCAATGCCCGTGAGGTATTGGCCAGCAATATGCATCTCTTCCAGCAAATAGCGGAATACCCTGAGGTAGTGGGTGCAATAGACTGCACGCACATACGCATCAAAGCACCGGCCGGTGAGCGTAGTAGGGCCTACATTAACTGCAAGGGCTTCCCCTCCATCAACTGCCAGGTTGTGTGTGATGCCCAGGGCATAATAATGAAAGTGTGTGCTGGCTGCCCTGGGAGCTACCATGATTCCCATTTCTGGCATTTGACGCAGCGGTACCAGACATTTGTCAATGGGGACATCCCACATGGACACCTAGTGGGGGATGCAGGTTATGCACTGGAGCCATGGCTGATGACACCCATCAGAAACGCACACACATAATGAGGCACACGCACAAACACGTAATGTAATAGAGCGTGTGTTTGGGCTGCTCAAGTCACGGTTCTGGTGACTGGACAAATCTGGTGGAGACTTGCAGTACTCACCAACTACATGTACCCAAATTGTCATGGTATGTGCTATGCTACATAATATGATCTTGCGAAAACAGCTGCAGCAGGACCAGCATAGGGCCCGGCCAAACAGCCCCCCACCATTGCCAAGGTCATCACAGGCAGAGCGTGACTCGGAAGAGGAACAACCTGAGCCTACCCCAGTAGGCAGAAGAAGGCATGCCCAGTATGCCCTGGCCTTGGCAAAGAGGCAACGCATAGCACATACACTGGCTCAGTAGGAACCCTGGCAATGATACCCTTCTCTGACTCACTCATATAATAACAGGGATGCCTAAAATGACATAACCTGCTCTCAAACATGTACAGGGAGTGTAGTATGTGCATCCCACAGAGGCAGCCCTGCAGCACGACCTGAGGCATGAATGCCATGTGTTAAGCAATGTAACACCATGTAGTATATGCAAACTTGATGACCCTGACTAACATCCTACCCTCACCAAGCATGATGCCACAATATGACAATGAGATGATCAATTGCAATAATTGGCTGAAGTATTGCAGTTAGTCAAAGGGGATCCAATGTGAGCCAGCCTGGGATGACATGCTGAGCATGACATGATGCTCCACCTGCTAGGGGTGGCATGCACCTATCAGTCCAGGCCTTATGGATACTGGCAAAGGCTGTTGTTACCCACAGCATGCCATGAATAGGTAAGGCTCAAAACACAAACCCACCTCCATAGGTATCAAAAGGGATAAAAACCTAGATGTAATGCTACCCAATGCCAGAAGTCTACATAGCAAGATGCATGCAGTCTAAACTCCTCCAGTATGGAGAATGTTGATATCTGTCCTGTAGCAGAAAATTGGGTCAAGGCTCACAAGAGCACCCTAACATTACCAGGTTACACCTCATATTGTGCTGTACAGCCTCAAAACATGGAACAAGCTACAAAAGGCGGGTGACTAGCAATAATTGTCAAGGATAACCACACCCCCATGTTGGTACCACAACAAGAAGCAGCATGGACTAGCCATGGTCAAGTAACAGTGGCTAAAACTGCCTCCCTGTTTATAGCCTGATACAGACTACCATCCTAACACCAGGAACTGCTCTTGGCCTATGTTGGAATACATGAATATATCAAGCCCTCCAAACCACATTATAATGGGTGACTGAAAATACCCAGACATAGACTGGGAGCATTATACTAGCTCCAACACTGTAGGACAAAAGTTCCTAGAATCCATAAACCAAAATGCCCAGGAACTACATACCACTCCCACAAGAGGGGTAAGCATACTGGATGTGATAATCAGCAACATGGGTACTGGATGGCAAGATGAGAAGTGTATCCCTCACTGGTAAGACCAGACCATAGAGTAATCACACTGGATATACACATCCTGACCATAGTCCCTGGCCAGAAAACCACAGTGAAAAACATGTGTAAAGCAAAAGTTGCACTCCTCCAAACTGATGTGGAATCCATTAAAGGCCCTGTGCAGGTGCAAAATATGGGCCACACCTCAGAACTTGTTATACAGGCATTCCTTGAACACTGCCAGGAATGCTTGGATTATGCAATCCCAAATAAAACCAAGACACAATGCCATACACGCAGGCATCTGGCATGGTGGACTCCAGCCATTACCAAACCATGCAAGAGAATGAGGAAGCTACTACATGATAGAGAAAACATAAAAAGGGAAGTAATCACTGATCAGTAGTATGGCAATAAAATATGTCCACACATACAATCCACTAAGGCCAGCTACAACAAGTTGAATCTGTGAATCTTGAGGCAATGTTACACCTGCCCCAAGTACACAGACAACCCTCAACTCCCCCCAAGAAATACAAATATATGTGAGAGATGCAACCATTTATCCAAACCGGAGGCTGAGCTCCCTCAACTCAGTACTGTCAAAACTAGTCAGGAGGAGAAGGTAACCACACACACCACTAACCCAGTCCCACATAGACCTATCACAACAGCAAACCAAAGACATAAACACAGAAAAACATTCCCGGAGGCCCTAATTACAAACACACCACATCAACAGAGGCCTCCAAAGCAGACACCCAAGCAACCAAAACCTCCAAACATAGCACATGCAACACATAGTACACAAAGCTGGTGTGTCAAACAGTCACAGGCCAGAAGGAGAAACAACATGCCTGATACAGTTGTAATAGATGACTCCATAGTCAGACACACTGATGTCTCGCTCACCAGACTGAACAAGGGAAAGGGTACAGTAAGCTGCCTGCAGGCTGCTACAATACGCCACATAACACAAGTGCGTAGGTCACCCCAAAGCAAGTAGAAATATGATGCAGTCATTGTCCATGCTGGCGTGAATGACCTGAGATGTACCTCCCCGGACTACATAAAAAGAGACATAGATGAGCTCTCCGATTATGTAGTCCAGGCCGGTATGACACTGACCATTTGCAGCATCCTACCATCACCAAGAATGATGCCACAGTACAAACACAGAATGATCAGCTTTAACAAGTGGCACAATTACTGGTGTCATTTCAAGGGGATCCAATGTCTGTCTGCTTGGGATGTCATGCTTGACAAGCCACACTGCTGTTCCAGGGATGGCTTGCACCTGTTACCCCTGGGTGTCTGGATATTGGATAAGGCTTTTGCCACCTCCATAGAGCCTTTCGTAGGCAAGGCTGAAAAGACTAACCCACCACCCTAGAAAACATAAGTGGAAAGAAACATAAGGGTAATGCTGACCAATGCCAGACGTCTAAACCTCAATATGCATGCTCCCGAGGCCCTCCCCAGTATGGAGAACATTGATGTCTGTGCAGTGACAGAAACCTGCAGCAAGCCTCCTGACAGCACACCAGCACTACCAGGTTATACCTCATATCATGCGTTATGGCCCCAAAACCTGGACCAAAACATTAAAGGAGGGGGAGTATCCATATTCAGCACAGACACCCATACGTCCAGGTAACTGACAATGCACGAAGCATCGGAGACCACCCATGTGCAACTAACTGTAGGAAAAACTGCAGTACAGTCTGTAGCATGCTACAGACCACACTCTCACAAACAGGAACCCCACCCAGCCGTCCTGAAGACACTGGACAGTATGAATGTGTCACCAAATACCAAACAAGGTACTCACAAATTGCCACATAGGTGGTAAACCATTATGTATGGAAGGAGTAATCAGGGACCTAGGGACACAAGTGGACAGTAACCTGTTATGTGACACTAGCAAATAAGGAATTGCTGCAGTAGAAATACGAAAGGAAGTAGCAAAAAGCTAAATGTCTGAACGCAATTTTATTATTAAAGCGTTTTCGCCATGCACATTAACACAGCTTCTTCAGAGAACAAACAGCAAGTTTGAACTAAGTCAAGCTTTTAAACCTTAAAAAAGGAAATGATGTCATAACACTTTCAAATTTTGCTAACAAGTCGAGAATCATATGCAGTCTAAAATTCATGCATGTATACTATTAATAATATTAAGATCACTTGAATACCAAAGTGTTACTCAATGGTTAAAAAAACAAATACTAAAGACATCCTTAAACTCTAAGAATTGTCATAACCTTACTAAATAATCTGGAGAACAATTTTAAAAAGCAAACATTCTAATAAAAAATTAAAAAATGATTAAAAAGCTAGGAAAATCCTACAATACAAATGGAGACTTATTGACTAGAAAAATCAACTTTATACTCAGTTGACAGTAAGTTATAAACTACTTCACTAGTAAAATGCTACTACACATATTCTTTATAAACATATAAAGACAGTAAATATAGTTGTAAACATGTTAAACAGTTATCTTAAATAACTCCTCATTTTCAGGACTGAAATAATATTACAGTTCTCATTTAGTCCTGGGTAATTGAATGCATCTGTTCTAAGTTGCCATTCAAGCTCACATATTTCGAGAAGCAATGGGATAGGGCCACCCCTAATGTTACCTTGTATTTGGTCTATGGCCATAAATGAAAAACTATGGCCAGGTTGGTTAATGATATGCTTAGCAAGTGCGTTGCTGTCGTTTTTATTTTTGATCGCATATAAATGTTCATACATGCGATCGTGTAGTCTACGATCGGTCTTACCGATGTAGAAAGACGAACAGCGATCGCACAAAGCGGCATAAACAATAGATTTGCTTTCACAATTTAATGGGGCTCTATTGTATATTTTTTATTACGTATAATAAACGTCTGTCCCGATCTAACTTTATGACATCTATTACAAAGGCCACAAGGGTACATGCCCACCATCCTATTAAAAGGTTTGTTAGAAGAATCCCTTTGTAAGAGTTCCTTTAAATTGTTATTTCTTTTAAACACAAATCTTGCAAATAGACCAAATTTATCAATAAATGTGGGATTACTTGAAATAAAATCCCAATTCTTACGTATAATAGTCATAATGGCTTTCGAATCAAGACTGAATGTTGTAATATAACTAACAGATGGATCAAAAGAAATTGTCGTGGCTGAAATTTCATCCATTACAATGTTCATATTAGTGAAATCATTAGAAGTGTCCAAATCAAATGGAAGTGTGGTGACAGGGTTACTCCTACATAAGATGGCCTTAAAATAACCATTATTTCTCTTTATATTTACTTCTATGATGAGTTCATTAATAAGTTGGGTTGGATAACCTCTGTTTGAAAACATTTCAAACAAAAGATCACATTCTTTGTGAAAGTCTTCCAAAGTACTGCACATTTTTGCCGCTCTGACCAACTGTCCCTTAACTATAGCTCTTTTTTGTTTAAAGGGATGGTGGCTGGAGAAGTGCAAAAACGAATTGCAGTACGTTGGTTTTCTGTAGATGTTTGAAACGTAGGTGTTAGCCTGGTAATCCTTTAACAGTTTGACATCCAAATAGTCAATGTCTAATGTAGAAAACTTATGGGTAAATTTTAGAAATTCTGTAGTGTTATTAATGGAATTAACAAAAGCATCAGCCGCAGAATGGTCACCCCTAAAAAGCAGAAATATGTCATCCAAATATCTCATGTAAAATTGAACTGGTGCCATGAGGCTAGGTGATGCAAAAAGGAGATGTTTCTCCCAATACCCCATAAAGAAATTTGCCACAGAAGCCCCGCAAGGGGATCCCATGGCAACCCCTTGTTTTTGAAGAAAATGCTTCTTGTCAAAGATGAAATAGTTTGATGACAACACTATGTCCAAAAGTTCTGTGACAAGGTCTATTTCTGTCCTTGGAGCACCCAGTTCTGCAAGTAAAAGTGCAGTCCACTCTAATGCCTCCTGGTGGGGAATTGATGTATACAAGTCAACAACGTCTACAGTGAGAAAATTATCATCACTGTTAAAAGGTAGACTATTAATTCATTCTAAAAAAGACCAGGAGTCCTTACATACTCCTGGGAGGGATTGCACATATTTGGACAAGAGTTTATCAACAAGTTTTGCACTGGGGTATGTCATGGAAGACCTTCCGTCAATTAAAGCCCTCATGGGTGGATTAACCAAGTCCTTATGTACCTTGGGGATGCCAAACATAACAGGGATCTTTGGTAGTGTGATATCTATATAATTATAGGTATCCAAATCAATCTTATTTTCGAGAAATACATCACGAAAATAGCCTCTCATCCTGTTATGTGCACCATGTATTTCATTGATGGAAGCTTCAGAATAAGCTGGTGAATCCAAAACTGAAAACATCTTCTCCTTATAAGCTTCATTATCAAATATAACCAGCCCACCCCCCTTGTCAGGTTTGATTAATCTTACTGGAGCTTTACAGAGATTAACAAGTAATTCAATCTGTTCTTTAGAGGTGTTAAACTCATAAGTGGACCTCTTCCCAAATCTATTATTAAACATGTGTCTAAAATCTACTTCACACACCTGTTCAAAAAGAGATAAAGAAGGGTGAAGAGGTGGATTGAAAACACTAGGCAATTTCAAGGTTGGAGGGGCTGGTAGGGTACATTCATTGTTGAAAAACAATTTCAAGTTAAGCTTTCTCACAAAGCATTTCAAATTTATGATTTCTTTAGAAATGTCCCCGAGTTTACTCGGGACAAAAGTGTACCCATAAGCCAAAAGTTCAACAAGTTCATTAGAAAGTGAAATATCTGTAAAGTTATAAATCTTAAAATCACCATTTTCGTTACAAACAATTTTTGGGCCATTTTGAAGTAGAGAACTCGTAATCAGTTGTGAAGTTCCATCCAAGGTTGTATCAATAAGGCTTAAGTTAGTCATTTCCAGTTCTGTCTCCTGTTGTTTCTTTGACGGGGATTGCGTTGGTCTAAAAAATTGTTGTTAACATACTCATTCTGCTTAGGGTTACTCTTAAAGCCAGAATTATTGTTAGCATTAAGACCCTTTATTCTGTTACTACGTCTAGGGCCTATTCCTTCGTCGTAGTGGGTGTCGTCTTCTAAAGAGACAGTATTGTCATGTGGTGATTGGGTAATGCTATCAAGTTGGCCCACTCCATCCCCAAGGGACGGCTTCTTCGTGTCCGAAAATTGAAGTCTAGGATAAGCACTACCATTCTTGTATGCTTGTCTATCTCTCACTAGTTTTTTGCTTTTGTTCAATTTCATTTTATTGAGGAGTGCATCAATGCTAGTCAAAGTCCGATCATAGTCAATTTTGAACATAGGAAAATCCAAATCTGCTTTTAATTCTCTGTCTAGAGCTTCAGTTTCGATCAAAAGCTGACTAATCTGGATATCATAATGCTTAATAATGAGTTCTAATAGTTGAACTCCTTGCATTTGGAAAAGTTCTTTTAATTCTGAATAAAACAATGCATTGTTTAGAAGGCCAGATGGGGAAAACGTATTCCGTAACCCCTTCGGTATTAAGCCTTCATTAATGCATTGTTTAAAATAAATAGTCTCCAGTTGTAATTTCTTTAATTTTAAAACATTATTATCAAATTGCTTAAGCTTATCAGTCAAAGAAAGATTGGCTGCACCATTAATTACTGAGCTACTAGTCATGAAACTCTGTTCAGTGAAAAGGAACGCGTCAGTACTTTTCATCCATTCAGAGAAATTAACCGTGTTACTTACATTGCTACCAAGAGCAGTATTATTGCCGGAATTGTTCGTAGGGATAAAGCGCTGAGCCTGGAAGGAAGAAGCCGAACTCCTATCCGGAACCAATGCTACTTCACTATAAGAGCACTCGTTCCGGTATGATGTACTCGCTCCAAAATTCACTACAGGTATTTGGTTCAATGCAGCATTTACTACGATGTTAGCCCTCCTATCAGCTTGATTCTGCCCATTGGGAGGTTGACCTGCCGGTATTTGAAAGTCAGAAGAAGTCGAGGAAGCAGTGTTTAAAATAACCGGCTCACTCTCAGCGGCAACTGCTGCTGTGTTGTTGACACCATTCCTTTCGAATACTTCAAATTTAGCATTCAATTGATCCAGCTTATCAGCCAGAACAGCAAGAGTGGTAGATACTTTAACAAAGTAATCCTGGTGCACGTTGTCAGTGCTCACTGAAGGAAATAAGTTAGGCGTGCTGGGGCTATCAGGTCCGTCCGTAGCCATCAAGACAAACAGTCGAGTTCACAAAAAAAACGTAAACAAGTGAAAAACAAGAGTAAGGCACAGACTCCTTGCTCCACCACTAGCAAATAAGGAATTGCTGCAGTAGAAATACGAAAGGAAGTAGCAAAAAGCTAAATGTCTGAACGCAATTTTATTATTAAAGCATTTTCGCCATGCACATTAACACAGCTTCTTCAGAGAACAAACAGCAAGTTTGAACTAAGTCAAGCTTTTAAACCTTAAAAAAGGAAATGATGTCATAACACTTTCAAATTTTGCTAACAAGTCGAGAATCATATGCAGTCTAAAATTCATGCATGTATACTATTAATAATATTAAGATCACTTGAATACCAAAGTGTTACTCAATGGTTAAAAAAACAAATACTAAAGACATCCTTAAACTCTAAGAATTGTCATAACCTTACTAAATAATCTGGAGAACAATTTTAAAAAGCAAACATTCTAATAAAAAATTAAAAAATGATTAAAAAGCTAGGAAAATCCTACAATACAAATGGAGACTTATTGACTAGAAAAATCAACATACTCAGTTGACAGTAAGTTATAAACTACTTCACTAGTAAAATGCTACTACACATATTCTTTATGACCGATCGTAGACTACGCGATCGCATGTATGAACATTTATATGCGATCAAAAATAAAAACGACAGCAACGCACTTGCTAAGCATATCATTAACCAACCTGGCCATAGTTTTTCATTTATGGCCATAGACCAAATACAAGGTAACATTAGGGGTAGCCCTATCCCATTGCTTCTCGAAATATGTGAGCTTGAATGGCAACTTAGAACAGATGCATTCAATTACCCAGGACTAAATGAGAACTGTAATATTATTTCAGTCCTGAAAATGAGGAGTTATTTAAGATAACTGTTTAACATGTTTACAACTATATTTACTGTCTTTATATGTTTATAAAGAATATGTGTAGTAGCATTTTACTAGTGAAGTAGTTTATAACTTACTGTCAACTGAGTATAAAGTTGATTTTTCTAGTCAATAAGTCTCCATTTGTATTGTAGGATTTTCCTAGCTTTTTAATCATTTTTTAATTTTTTATTAGAATGTTTGCTTTTTAAAATTGTTCTCCAGATTATTTAGTAAGGTTATGACAATTCTTAGAGTTTAAGGATGTCTTTAGTATTTGTTTTTTTAACCATTGAGTAACAATTTGGTATTCAAGTGATCTTAATATTATTAATAGTATACATGCATGAATTTTAGACTGCATATGATTCTAATGTTAGCAAAATTTGAAAGTGTTATGACATCATTTCCTTTTTTAAGGTTTAAAAGCTTGACTTAGTTCAAACTTGCTGTTTGTTCTCTGAAGAAGCTGTGTTAATGTGCATGGCGAAAACGCTTTAATAATAAAATTGCGTTCAGACATTTAGCTTTTTGCTACTTCCTTTCCTATTTCTACTGCAGCAATTCCTTATTTGCTAGTGCTGGAGCAAGGAGTCTGTGCCTTACTCTTGTTTTTCACTTGTTTACGTTTTTTTTGTGAACTCGACTGTTATGTGACACTCACATTGCCAACATGGCTAGGAAGACTGTCTATATTGGACACCGTATCATGAAAGGATTCACATCTACGTCAACAGAGGTCATTGTGCCCCTATACTGTTCTGTTATCAGACCCATAATCTAGTACAATGCCTCATTTGGGATGTACCTTACCTGACACCTGCAGCAGTTAGAAAGACCTCAAAGGTACCTCACCAAGAGGATAAAGGGTCTCAAATATATGTCATATGCTGCCTGGCTGTAGACACCCCAGCTGAATGCAGTCACATACTGCCTACACATAGGCGTTGTAGCGTTGTATGCCTGTTGTACAAGGCCATGTCCAATACAGGAGTAATGGACATGCTCCACCCCAGAAAACCCAAAGCCATCGGAGCTGTGAGAGTGAGAGATGTCAACCTCAACACATAATGAAATAGGATGTGCTGGAGGGACAGATACATAACCCAGAGGCTCTCTACACCCTGGAACAGAATCCCACTCCATGTTAGGCAGAGCCCTTCACTGACACTCTTCAACAGGAATCTTGCCAAGTGGATGGATGATCGTAGATGTACACTGGGGGTCTTCACTGTGTCATGTCCAGACAGAGGCACAGTAAAGTAAATCATAAATGGCCATAATATTCACATAGCAAGGGGTGGCAAAAGCCACAGACACTCTGGCTAGGCTTTTAAATGGCCTAGGGTGGATAGCCTAGTATGAACCTATGAACCTATGAAGATACAAATTGTACAGGACACTAAGGATAATCACAAGGCTTTCTTAACTGATGGTAGGAACCTTGTTGGGAATTCACAGATATGCTCTGAATCACTCAAATATTACAAACAACATACCAAACACACACACACATATTGTGAACATCAAACCTGACAGGTGCAGTGCAAACCCCCCCCCCCCAGAATGCAAAATATCTATCCCAGCAGACTGCTGGCCCCCTGATATTGCAGATGCTGAGGTAACAGCCAGCATCTACAAAGCAAAACACACAGCAGCAATGGTATGAGATGGTGTCCTGGGCTGAGTCCAACATGGACTCCAAGAAGAATGGAATGCCAAATCACACTACTGCTCAATGTCAGCCTTACCACAGGATATGTACCCAAAGAGCAGTGTACAACAACAGTGGTCCTTCTCAACAAAGGTGTTGCCGGAATGGATACTGCAAACAACCACCCCAGAATCCTGACAAGCTTGGTCTGCACAGCTATGGAAAGGATCAGCATGTACCGCAGACATAAAGATATTGGGGACCTACTGACACCGGACCCTACCCAGTGTGGCCTTCTTAAGTGCAGATCCTGCCCCTTAAACATGTTTGACTCATTTGAAACAGTCATTAAGGTCATTGATGAGGGCAATGTGGTCCACACAGTGTAGCTGGACCTTGCAAAGGCTTCCATACAATACCCCACGTGTTCATTATAGATAAGCTCACCAGCTTAAATATAAACCTCTATGTCAGTAGAGGGGTTGAAAACAAGACCAAGGACAGAACTGACATGGTCAGACACGCTGCAGTCATGTCAGACTACAAACCAGATATAACTGGCATCCCACAAGGCTTGGTCCTGGGACCTCCCTCGTTTGGCATATATGTCCCATAGGTACAGGCCAACATGGAAGGACTGTGTCTGAACAAGTTTGCAGAGGACTACAAACTGGCCACCATATCTGCCCCTCCAGATGACACAAGCATCCCACAAAAGGGCCACATAGAAACAGACAACTGGTGCCATAGCCATGTTAGCAAGCTAATTGCAGAAAAGTGTATAGTCAACCCCTGTGGATATACAGTAAGTGCCCACCAATTACCACGTAGGTGTTAACCCATTGAGTACTTAACATGTAATGAGAGACCTGGGGACACAAGTTGATAGATATCCTGCATTGGACAAGCATGTGGCTGTAGTGGTTACAGAAACATACCATATACCCACCTAATCATGAAGGTTGTCAGATCTAGATAAGGGGAGGTCATTGTGGCTCTGCAGTCATCTTTCATCAGCGTTACAATTGACTACAGTAGTCCCTGTGGGATGTACCTCAGAAGACACCTCCATCAACTGTAAAGTCCCCAAAAGTACCTCACCAGGAGTATCAAAGAGCTTGAACAGATGCCATGTGTTGCCTGATTAAACAAACTGCATCTCCACACACTGCCATACTGCCCACCCAGAGGCAAGCTGTGCCTGATGTATAAAACCATGTCCAAGCTGGAATCAATGAACATGCTGCACCTTGTACAATCTGAATGGCAGTGAGCTATGCACATGAGAGACCTGAACCCCAGCACTGACATACATAGGAAAAGCTGTACTGAATGATCCATAACAAAGAAGCCACACCCACTCTTGAGTAAACTCCCAGTACAGGTTAGCCAGAGAGTCACTCATCGACTCTCCTCAAGAGGAATCTTGATGAGTGGATGAGAGATGGTAGGTTTACTCTGGGTATCACTGTTATGTCACGGGTAGACGGAGGCACAGTATACTTACCATGACATATGTCATGGCAAACTCCACTTACAATGTGTGTCGAAGGACAAACACACTGTCTGACTAGCATTAGAAATGGCCTAGGGCACATCACTAGTGTTTGCCAATGTACACCTGTGTTGTGGAATACACTACCAATGTTGGACAAGCCTGGTTTAAGTAGTTCATATCTGAACATAATGCAACATGGTCAGATGTGCACAACTGGCCCCTAAACAGGCTGTTGTGCTCACTATGAAAATGTAAAGCAGTGATAGGACTAAAGCCCAGGATACTGTCCACCACAGTGAAAGTACTGAACCAGTACACTTTACGGTACTACAGTGTTAGGTCAGTATGAAAGGATGTTGACAACTGTATGCAAAGTATCCCATGCAAACCCTGCAGGCACAGTATAATCCCTGTTGTGTTCAGACACAAAGCAGTTGGACAGTAAGTACACAACATGACACACAACACACAACCATAAACGTGAGATATTGTTGAAGTTCACACTCATCCACAAATGTGGTGGGCTGCAGAGTTCAACATATGGAAAGCTCACACTGGGCATGCTCGCACACTTTGATAAATGAGACATATGTCAGACAACATGCCATGGAAAGCCTGAACTGGGCATGCTCACACACGTAGGCCAAATCTCAGTTTAGCAGTTGGCCACACATATCTGGTATTTGTACGTGTTATTCCAGGAACCAACCACATTACAGCAATCTGCTCAGTGCACACAGTTAAATGACTACAGAGACATAAGTGATATAGTGGATCCCTCTCATATTCAAACATCTTCCACAGATACACAAGTTGTTCATAGAAACAGGGAATGCTATGGCAATAAAGACCTGCAAACAGTCTATCAGCAACAAATATTGTGCATCTGACAAACATATGGGTGTAGAGGTCAACACTAGGCTGTTTGTCCCAGGGAATGACAGCTTAGCCAGGGTGTGCTTGGCATCTGCCTCCCCAGTACAGTAGGCTACTGTGCCACTGTAAAGTAGGTCACATAAGGCACCATGTGAGGCTAGTGTACTGTGCCTCCATCAAGCAGGGACACAGTGGAGATCCCAGGCATTGAATTTGCTAAGCCACATCCATGTTGTTGGTGTGTGCTGGAAGAGGGTTGGTGAGGACCTCTAACAGTAAGTGGGCATCAATAACAGACTGAGGGGAGCCTTATCTGCATTGTCTGGACAATTTCACTGTCAACACTTTGTCGTGATGATTATGAGGGATTGAAGTGTTGTGCCAGTACTGTTCAGAGATGTCCTCCATCTGTGGGCTACTGCTCTGCAATGTATTAGCTGACTCTGTCTGTTGGACAGCTCATATATGGCTGGTGTACACCTGACAGGTGTCCTGATGTGGAGGAGTCATGGGTATATTTGGGATAGCATGATCAATGCAAACCTTCCACATGCTCATAGAATGCAATTGTCAAGGATTATGCAGAGTGGCCTGTATACTCCCCCAGCATGGGTCCTTTGAAGTCTTCCACCCCAGTCTTCACAAGTGTAAAGTCTGCTTTTGATAAATACACTTTGTTTGCAGTGACAACCTTGCCTGGGGGTGTGGATGGGATAAGGATGTCCAGGGAAAAGTGGGTATGGTCAGATATCAACAATGGTGGTCTACCTCTGGTGTGGAACAGTGAGTACCCATGTTGCAGATGGTCAGGTGCAATATGTATTCCCCCTTGTGGCTGTGGTGAGTGGTTCTGCCATAGCACATGGACTCACAAATTGTAGTGGCTGTAGGGTAATGTTGTAGAGGCCTGAGTAGTTCCCACACACAATATACCTGTACCTGACGTTAACAAGTGGAATGGTGTATGTGAACACCTGCATATCTTGGCACTGTTCCCAGCGAAGCAAAGTGTGTGTCCTGGATGTGGGAAGGGTGGTCCGAACTGGTTGTGTTGTGTGTTACAGGTCCTGTGGTCACGAAGCATGGTATAGAACATAACCTGCCAGTGTGATGTGCATACCTGACCCTGAAGTAGGTGGCTGCAAATGCATATATATGCTATCCCCCACCTGACAGGTAGTACTAGATGTACATACCTCTGTAGAAATAATGATGTCAGCACCCTATAAATACTGCATGTGCAGACCAGATGCCCAATAATTCGGATAGTGCACTCTGCTAATGCGTCTCTCTCAAGTGTCGTAATGTAGTTAGGTAAGGGTTTGAATCCTGCAAATGCTCAGTGTGTGTGGAGGAGGGTTAGTCTGTGTGCAATGTTGTATGAAAGAAATGTCCCTTTTGGCAACTAGGAAAACACACTACAGGATGCACATTCCTCTTTCTAAACACCGATGATGTCAGCACCCTATAAGTACAGCAGGAGAAGGGAAACCTCCCAGTAATGCGAATAGCTCGCTCCGCTAATGCGTCCATCTTGAGTGTCATAACATACTTAGGTAGGGGCTTGAATCCTGCAAAGGCTCAGTGTGTGTGGAGAGGGGTTAGTGTATGAGCAAATCTGTATGAAAGAAATGTCCCTTTTGGCAACTAGGAGAACACACTACAGGATGCACATTCCTCTTTCTAAACACTGATGATATCAGCACCCCATAAGTACAGCAGGGGAAGGAAAACTTTCCCAGCAATGTGAATAACGCACTCTGCTAATGTGTCCTTCTTGAGTGTCATAACATAGTTAGGTAGGGGTTTGAATCCTGCAAGTGTGTGTGTTTGGATGAGAGGGGTTAGTGTGTGTGCAATTCTGTGTGAGGGAAATGTCCCTTTTGGCAACTAGGAGAACACACTACAGGGTGCACATTCCCCTTTCTAAACACTGATGATGTCAGCACCCTATAAGTACAGAAGGAGAAGGGAGACTTCCCAGTAATGTGAATAGCAGGCTCCACTAATGCGTCCATCTTGTGTTTCATAACATAGCTAGGTAGGGGTTTGAATTCTCCAAATGGCAAGTGTGTGTGGGAGAGGGGGGGTCCAATTGCATGTGTGAGAGATGGAAATATGGTGTGTCCAATTACATGTGTGAGAAAACTGTCCCTTTTGGCAACCAGTACAACACACCTGCTGCTGCATATTCCAATCTCTACACAGAGATGATGTCAGCACCCTACAAGTACAGCAGAAGAGGGCAAATCTCCCAGTAATGCAAATAGCATGCTCGGCTACTGCGTCTCTCACTACTGTCATAGCACAGTTAGTTATGGCTTTGAATTCCACACATGCCACGTGTGTTTTGTCACACAGAATGCCCATGTGTGTGGGTTGTTGTTCACAATAATGCATGACATCGATTAAACCAGTAATGGCAATGGACACAGATGATGTATGTGTGTGCCAAATACACATATGTACCTGTGACCTTCAATAGTTCCCATGTCTGACACCTGCCACATGTGAATGCATGGTATTTGCACTGGATAACATTATGACTGTGGTCTTCTGTGCGGGTGCTGCATGTGGTATGTGTATATACAGTGTGAGATGTATATGGTATCATCCTAGCAGCGAGGGATACACATCTGGTCTGGGGCATATAGTCTACATGTTGTTGATGAACAGGTGCTGCATGTTTTCACCTGTTATGGGAGTGGTAACAAGTTGTTCCATAGCAATGCAGTGACTACATGCTAGGAACCTTTCAGCTAGAGTGTTGTAGCTACAGTAATTCATCAGCATTCAGTAATACGTCAGCATTCCTGGTGAGGGTATGATGCCAACCAAGGTCAGGGTCATACCAGCCTGTGCCACATGCTCAGAGAACCCTTCCATGTTCTCTATCATGTAGTCCAGGGAGGTACATCACAGGTCAGCCATAGTGGCATGGACAATGACTGAGTCATATGTGTCCATGCCTCTGACTGACCTGTATGTTTGTGTTATGTGGTGGACCATAGTGCCCCACTGGCATATCACTGTGACCTTCACCTTGTCCAGCCTGGTGAGCGGGACCTCACTGTACCAGACAATAAAGGCACCTAACACTACTGTAGCAGGTGTGTTGTTTAGCCGTACAGACTGTGACTGTTTGGCACACAGGATTTGTGTGCTATGTGTTGCACGTGCTGTGTTCCGGCTTAACATATGCCTGTGTGTCAGTTGCAGAGGTGTCTGCTGCTCAGGCAGGATGCTATTCTGAGGCCCCACGAATGGCCCAGTGTGTTCACATGTTTGGATTGCTGTCAGTGTAGGTCTACATCAGACTGGTATTGTAGTCACTGTAGTAGTTCATGCCACCTGACAGGTTATGCCAGTACTGGGTTAAGAGTGCTTAGTCCCCCGTTTGGCTATGTGGTTGCATCTCATACATGTGTTGTACGTCCATGTATAGGGGAGAGGGTTGACTGTGTACATGTGGCAGCTGCGACATTGCCACTTGACCCACATATTCCACAACTGTACCATAGAGGTGACTGACAAGTGACCTTTGCACATGCTACTATAGTATTGTGATTGCCATGGTGATTAACAGCACATAGGGCCAACGGGGATCAAGGTACAGAAGGTGAGTATGTGAGGGTGTGGTGCCTGTGATTAGTTAGCACTGGCATATATGACTGCTCACGTGGACAAATGCCAGGTATGTCATATGCAATGTGTCACAGGCAACGTACATTTGAACAGGACAAACAGTGATGTTCTGTCAAGTGAGACATGGACATACATATAGTAAGCTATGCAGATGTCACTAGGAGTCCACAGAAGCTCTGTAACTCTGCATTGCAGGTGGGATCCGTGTTTCAGGGTAACTGCAAGCAAACATGCATGCAAACAAAGCTACAGTAAGCAGGGCTGCATGTAGTCCATTGTACAACAAATAAGCTGTACCACTTCCAGTAGGTAACAGTGCAAATATGCAGGCACTATACACATGTACATGGAAATACACAGGTCAGATGGTTAGGGTCCAGTCTCAGCACACACAAGTGTACAGACAATGTACCATCAGGATGTACAATAACTGGATGGAAACCCAGATGCTCATACCTGCAGTAATACACATGTCAAATAACAGACACTGAGCCTTCACTCAGTGGTTCCATGCTTAGTAGGATGTATGCAACCTGTCCTGCCACCACAGTATCCCTAACATTTATGGGGACTCTCCCTCCTGTGAAAGTTAGTTTTGTGTGTTGGGGCTGTCTAGCATGGTATGAGATGTGAGCTTGCAGTGCTAGGGTGCTCCTGTGTGTCCTGTACCAGTCGTGTAGTACTGCACACATATCAACATCCTCAAACATCTGCATTGCAGAGTCCAGTGTGGGCAACATGCCACTTGCAGTTTACATGTCCATCATTGCGTATCAATACTTTCATTACCTTATCCCCTGTGGTACCTATGTATGTAGCCTTCTGTTGACATCCTTACCCCAGTATGCCAACATGTGCAGATGATACACTATGGCACTTACCATGGGTGTAGACAACAGTACAAGACAATCATACCCTTACTGCATCAGGCATGGTGGGATATACCCACAATTATATCAGCACACAGTACTTTTAACAACATGATACTATTACTACACGTCTATGTAATCACCCTGTGCATCAGCAACATGTTAACCTGTACCTGCACTGATGTTACAGATTGCAGGAGGTGGCACAGTTTCATCATATGCACAGGGTGTGAACTTGGTATGCCTGAGTCTGCCACTGATACCACCAATTGACATGTATGTGTATGTGTGTTGGTGAGGGACAGCAGTACAAGGTGGGGCAATGTTGATGCAGTGTGTTCATGTATGCGGTAGCCCTAGGTGTTGTCAATTCGCATGTGTGTATGGATGCACACAGTTCCACCTCATGGCTGCCATATACTGGTGTTTGTGGACAGCCACAGACTGTTCCTGCCAGGTCATACAGATCAGTGTCTCTGGCCACGGACACGGTACCTGTGCCTTGCAGGGGTGCTACGGACCATATCCACTACCAATCCAGACTGGGTACTGTCATCAGAAGCAAGTGTTCATTGACTGGACACAGATCCCTGTCGGGCCTGTCCAGAGCCATGTGCACGTGGTCTCCTGGGGCGGTCTGATGACAGCACAGATCCAGCATTGCTGGGGCTGCTGCTGGCACTATGGGGGCGGCCGCAGCCCTTTTGTCATCCGCAACGACTGCCAGCTGCTGCTGTTGCTGGCATACGCCCACATCGACGCCTCAACCGTCCACCATCGCTCTGGCTCATGGACATGTAGTTGTGGAACCGATCTAATATGTCCCCACAACGTCTGTCTATGACATCGGTGAAATTATGGATGGCAGCTGCAATGTCACGCATACTGTCAGTCATGGCTGTGCGACATGCTGTCAGCTCCCTCAGACCCTGTCTGGTGTACCATTCCATTTGTGACTGTGCCTGCATGACAGCCCGAAACATAGCTGAGGTTGTAAGACGTCTGTGGGTATGTCTGACAGGGGCAGTACGCCCACGGATGCTCCCACGAGAACCCCTGGACATCTGTCTGTGTGGTACCATCTCAGGGCCATGCCCATGGTTGCTGTGTGGGGAAGCATGTGCCACAGATACCACATTACCCTGGTCAATGCCCACTGTATCCTGTCCATCACCTAGGGACATTGGTGACAAAGGGTGTATTGGCAGGATAACTGTGCGCATTGATCGGGTTGACAGCTGTGTACTGTCAATTGGCTGACCGATGACGGACCCTGGCCTGTGCCATTACACAGATGTCATCATAATCAGTACCTGTGGCACCTGATTCAGGTTCTCTGCTGCATGACACTAGAGCAGCACCAGAACCTGTGGGAGGGAAACAGGAAACACAGTTTACAATGTCTACACAATGTTACCAGTGATGTACACATGCACACATGCACAGGTGCACACATGCACACATGCACACATGCACAGGTGCACACATGCACAGGTGCACACATGCACACATGCACATGTGCACACATGCACAGGTGCACACATGCACACATGCACAGGTGCACACATGCACACATGCACACATGCACACAGTTGCACACTTGCACACTACTCAGTATGTGAGATATCAACACACAGACACGCCTGCATCCATACACAGAGCACTACTCAGTGAGCCTAATATTACTATTACTATCAAGACTATTAAAGGTATTGTTAATACACACTCACCAGCACGGATAGGCTGCATTGCTGTTACACTGGAGGGACGTGCAGAAGTGAGGAAATTAATGTCAGTGGGCACAACTGTGCCATTGTTACTGAGTATGATACAGGTCAGTAGTACAACAGTCACCTTTCACAGGTCAGCTGCTGATATTGAGAATATCATAGTGTCACTGCTCAACAGAGGCACAGCAAAATAATGGGTATAGTTCCCCATACTAAAGGGGTGGCGTAAGCCACAAAACTATGGGCTAGGCTTGTAAATGCCCTCGGGCAGATAGCCTAGTATGAACCTATGAACCTATGAACCTATGAACCTAAATACTATGATGACAGCTACAAACCAAGGACACACCTCACACATGCATTAACTACCAGTGTACACAACAGTCAACTATACATATGGCATATTACCTGCACGCACGTAGTCTTGCTGCTGTGTGGCTCCAGCCTCCATCATAATGCAGGTCTGCTGCTGTTGTTGTTGGCGGGCTGGAGCCACAACACTTATGAGTAGTAACTCCAGTCTGGTGAGTGGGGGATGTGTAGCCACCCCACCACGTGTGGCAACCTGTTGCCTGTGGATATCCGACACACGCTGATGGACATTTCTGATTAAATCACTGCAGTGATGTCGTACCTGCTCATTTGTCCTATTATGCGTGCCTATGTCATTTACCCGACGGACCAGGTCTTGCCACAGTGTAGCCCTCTCCTGCTGATTCTGGCTGGTGCGGTAAAAGAGTATTGCATAATCCTGCACCAGGTTCTGGTGTATCTCCTCATCCTCTGCTGCAGAGTACGCTGGATTGCACTAGTGAGCCATGGTCCTGAAAAAGGAATTAACATGATATCAGCAAAATATGTCAGCAGAATTTGGCACACATACTACACATGCTACTCGACTGTTGTGATACAACATATCTCACATATATAGCATCTGTCTGTCTATTGGTGGATACACATGTGAATGGCCAGGTATCAGTGCTCAGCCAACAACTGTGCAACAGTACCTGGCACACTCCATACGACATACTACCAACCCCCAGCAGTCAGAACACTGATTCAGGTCCAAAGCACCTCCTCACTCTGGGGGGTTGTATCGAGGTACTGTATGGGGTACATCATCAACTACTGTGAGCTGACCACAAACTAATTGCCCTGGATATACATATCCCACCTCCACCACCAGCACAAACGACTACAGTGAATAACATTTCAAATGCAAACTTTACACTTTATAACACTGACATGGTATCCTTTAAGCCCACTGGGCCAGTGGAAGACACAACCCACAATACTGACCCCTTCACAAATGATTTCTACGGACATCTCTGAGAATGCATGGATCATGCAATCCCATATAAGACCAAGACACTCTCCACAAAGGGAAAGCATCCTGTCTGGTGGACCCCAGCCTTAGACAGATTGTATAACAAAAGATGGAAGTTACTGCAAGACAGAGCATAATTCCATAAAGGGAAGTCATGTCTGATTAGCACTAGTAAGGAGCTATTTTCTCTCATACAAACATCTGTGGGCAACTTTGAGAGGGAAATCAATGGGGACACTACAGATAACCACAAGGCCTTCTTCAGTTATGTTAGCAACCTGGTCAGAAACCCTCCAATATGCTCATAGTTAGTACACAACAACAAATAATTCACTGAACCCACAGATATTGACAACATTGTGGCAGACAGGTTCAGTGCAAGTTTCCCCCCTTCCTCTCCCCCAAACTAAGACATACTTATCCCAGCTGACTGTAACCTCCTGTCATCACAGATGTCCAGGTGAGAGCCGCCCTCAGAAAAGCAGAAAACACAACATGAATGGGACCTGATGGTATCCCCGGTTGCATGCTACATGAACTCCAAGAGGAGTTAAACACACATATAGAAGTGCTATGTAACACTAGCCTGACTACAGGATATGTACCGGTACACTGGCGTACAGCAGCAGTGGTTCCACTCCACGAAGGAGGCACCTCTACATACTAATACAATACAACACAATACAATACATTACAATACAATACATTACAATATGCTATTGCCCCTGGGACTACAGCAGCATACTGTTCTGCTACCCTGACCATTGTGACGCATGTGATGTGATGGTACCTGCTCCTGTCAAACAGTTACACAGGGTGACTCATATGGTATATTACCTATCTGACTAACATTCAGCAGGGGTATGTGTGACATGTACTCATGGGGAGTCTTGCTTCTTAATGCTGTGTGGTTTATTGCAGGGTATGTCTTATATGTGGGTAGAACCTGTACCTCCGCCATGTGCTCTCTACTGCAGTGTCACGGATGACACACAGCAGTCATTTAGGTTGTGGATGGTGTGAGGTGTTACTATGGTTGTTGGACATCTGTCATGGGTGTGACTTAAGTATGTAAATCCAGGAGTGGTAACCTCTATGTGGGTAGTATGTGTGTACTTTGTGGTGTTGTCAGTCACTATGCATTGGTAATGTGTTTGAGTGCATTGTCACAGTGTTGTACATGTCACTGTGTCCTTCTCCATATCTGTAGCTGTCATGTGAGGTACATACCGTGGCAGCCATTGTGTGGTGTGGAGGGGTACACTGACCTACATGTCCATACCTGACACACCATGTCTGCTGACACATACCATGTGCAGGTATTCCAGGAATAGTGTACCACTGTGAATATCATTGGGGGGACCATTGTACACATTTATGACCCTGTTCACCCCTGACACATGCAGTGGTGGGCAGCCAATCACATATCTGGTGGTTACTGATGTAGGTGATTTGAAATGAGTATGGTACTCCAGTTTTGACACTGGTGTTCACTCCATGCCTTTGTCACCAGGTACCTGTTGCAATACATCTGTACACATGTGCCTCACTCAGAATATATATGCATCTCTCTCTCTCTCTCTCTCTATATATATATATATATATATATATATATATATATATATGTGTAATATGTGTATATATATATATATATATATATATATATATATATATATATATATATATATATGTCTATATATATATATATATATATATATGTCTATATACATATACACATATATATATCGATGTACATATATTGCTATAGATATGGAGGGGGGTGACAGAGGGGTGAGAGTGACAGAGGGGATGGGACAGGGGGAGTGTGAGATCATCATATACAGTCATATCTGTAGATAGTCAGATCTGTCTGTCTATGTATATGTATCTACATATATCTATATCTGTATTGTGTATTACATATATTTGTTTCTACATATTCTATCTATCTACATCTGTCTATGTATTCCTACATCCCTCTCTATGTATGTATACATATATGCATATTATATATATATATATATATATATATATATATATATATATATATATATATATATATATACATATATACATACATACGTATCCATATGATAGATAGGTATATCAACATGTTTGTTTACAAAACTGTATACACACACTAACATACTGCTAAACATACATAACTGTGAAACCTACTTTGTACATTGCACTACAATCTACATTCAACCTACATTGATATGTGCACATAGATGCCCTCACATACATATGTATGTACAGCCTTCACTGATAGTTGCTGTATGTCCCCTGCCCTGTGCACATCTTCATATACATATGGATACAGACCAATGACACATATGGAGGGTTCACAGTATGTAGACTTTTAAAGTATTACTTTGCATTACCTGTGTTTGTCACAGCTGCTTGCGTTTCTGTCTGGTTTGGTGTCCTTCTGCTCCAATTGCCAGGTGTCAGCTTTCGAGTGGCTGTTGATGGCTGGTTTTGTTTTTGTATGTTTTTTTTTCTCTCTCTCTCTTTCTCTCTCTCTCTCTCTGTCTCTCCCTACCTCCACAAGGTGCAATGAAAGTGTGTGGACTGGGAGTACAGCATGCTTTTGTAGGTATCTGCATATGTCCATGTGATGGCCTCTGCACCATCTGTTAGCCAGCATTTGCTAATTGCATGCAGCCAGTTGTGTACTGATTGCAGTTCTCACTGTGATTCCAGGACAGTGCTATAAAAAGGAATGTGAGATAGGCATAGCCCTTTCAGAGTTTAAGGGCAAGGACCATGCTGGTATGCTGTGGACACTGTTCTGTGAGTGTAAAGATTAGTATCTCTCTCATATTTCTGGCTGTGTTGTAGATTAACATTTCTCCATTCATTTCTCCAGTTTCCTGTACTAAGTGTGTATGTACACTGACACCTAAGACTACTACTACTGTTAATGTGGGTGTGTGTGCTTTCCTGTGGGACATGTGGTGTAACTGGTATATAGCAGTGGCTCTTGCACTTTGTTGCTATGGCTTCAATATTTGCCCTTTACATTCACTAATTGTATGCCTGCTAGGTGTCTTGACTGTAGTGTGTTGCTGTGGCTTTCCTAATTTCCATGTACATTCACACCTTGGAATGCTTGCTATATCTGCTAGGGTGTTACTGCATGCAGTGTGGTCTGGCCATGGTGTGGGCCTTGACATCTATTAGGGTATTTGTGTATGCTGCTGAGCAGGCCCCAGAGACTCTCAGGTGCATCTTTTATCTGCCTCATGGAATGGTACGTATCAGTGGGGTACACCCATTAAATTGTCTGGTATTCTGCAGTTGTGACTGTGGGATAGCATGAGCATATGTATTACTACACTATTTCTGCCGTGCAAGTGGTACATACTTTCAATACTTCATAGTTACCATTGCATGTGTTGTAACACCTTTCTGCCTACTGTTTGTACATTTCACAGGCAGTCTGTGGGGCATCCCTGTAACTCAGTCACTTTTGCTATGTCTAGGCTCTTAACTATTCAAATATGGCAGTGTCAGACCTCTCAAGTGTACAGATATTTGCAGGTTGTCCACATTTTTGCCTCATATTTTGGTCAATATCTCATAAACAACTTTTTCTGGCAATTCACTCTGGGCTCAAGTCAGACTATAGTGACAAACATTTCAGTTTCAGACATCATACCATTCCAAACATCCAACAAAATGCAGAACCTGTTACTCTCTGAACTGTCTAAGTTTGTTGTAGCATTATTTGGAATGTGTCCCTATTTTTGGCCCTTTGCTTCACATTTTTATTACTTAGTCCAGATGTGTTGCTGTAAGAGGTTGTGGGGTATGGGCAGTGATTATCCTGCTGTGAGTATGTGTGTGGCTTGCAAGGTGCTACAGTGACATTATTACCTACTAGCTACCAACTAGCATGGCTGTTTCTGTTCAGACACTACTATTCTAGAAATCCACTACATTTGACAGTAAATATACATGACATACTTTGCGTACTACACATCCTATATTCCTTTTACATTCATTCCTACTATTACATGATATATTTATTGTAGCACAATGTTCTTATATAACCGTCATGGCTTAGTGGTAAGTCATGCAGACTACTGTTTCCAAGGTCCAGGGTTCGGGACTGACAGTGGGATTTTATTTTGCTTTTGAGCAGACTACAGGACTTGTCATTCAGAGTGACTAAGGCACTTTTAAGCAGTTGTAACCGGGTTAGTGCTGGGTTGCGTGGAGCTCACGCAGGCGCACTGGTGTTCAGCTCCGCGCACACCCGCTTACAACCGCTTAAAAGTGCTTACTCTTGCGCACACCCATGCTATTTTCTTTGAAAGAAATGATAATGGTGAGACAGGAAAGTGGTGAAAAAGGGGTCACAAAGAGGGTAAGACAGTAGGGAAACAAGCTCAGGTTTTGCAGGAGGGATGTAGGTAAGGCCCACAGCTGCCCATTTCTTCATCAGCAACAGCTGTGCATATGTTTGTAATTTGGTGTGACTTTTGAAACCTTCCACCCCTGAGAGAGGTGTAAGGACAACAATAATACTTGTTGTACAGCCAATTGTAATTGACAGTTTCCATGTCCAGCAGACATGTGTGTGAAATGGGCAGCTATGTATGGGGCATAATTTTTTGTGGGTACAGAGCGCCCTTTTTTTTTTTTTTTTGCAGGTGAGAGTGGTATGTCAGGTACAGGAAGTCGGTATAGCTGGGGAGCTAGGTTGGGTAGGTTAACAGACAAGACAAACAAGATGCATACAGGGGCGGTGTATGACACATGTGGGGGGGTTACACAATTGATGGGAACGGATGTTTGGATATCTGGAGCCCATGAGCCCACAGATGGCAACAGTGGAACTGATATCCCCACCCATGGGCAGTTGCCTCTGTGCCTTCACGGCCCAGGATGGGGCTGTGCTGGGGGCTGTGTAGGCTGGGCAGCAGGCACGCCCGTTAGTTGTGCCACCTGTGCCTCAAGCTGGCGTAGGGGCCCAAGAACAGCTTTCCGAATCTCCCTAGGCACCACAGTTCAGACACTACGGAGGGTGAGTGGATGTTCTCCTCCATCCACACTTGCAGAGGGGGGAAGAGCCCCATCCCCTGCAGGGTTTCCACCCACAGGTGGCACAGGGCCACCGGAGGAGGGTCCGGCCTGGTCAATACTGCCAGGTGCAATCGCCAGCTGAGAAGGGAGAGGTGGGTCCGCTGGAACCCGCCTTCCCTGTCATCCTATGTTTTGCATTATGTCATGACAGTTTGGGTAAGTAACGTACAATACCATTCGCAATTCATTGTAAGAGCATGCATTAGTATTCCCATTAACCAAACACCCAGATATTCAAACCATTGAACAGCAAGCATAACACATGCATATTTTGAACAGCAATACACAGTCCAACAACATGCAGGGTTGATTGATGGCAACAGGCCATCAGGTTTGGATGTATGAACAGGGCAGATGCATCAAGGTACATGCAAATATGTATGAACCAGCAGGACAAATGTCCAGGGGTGTTAATTGTGATTGCACATTCCAATTTCACTTGGAATGGATTATATGTGGTTATAGGGTAGGGTGAAGAAAATTTAATTAACAACTTCAAATACCAATACATATGCTGTACATTTCTAATAGCTGCAGATATATACACACTACAGTTCTGCCTACAGTTTCCTATGTGATAACTACTTCAAGTTGGTGATAGGAATGTTACTGCTACATCAAAATATACATTTTCATTTTTATTCATACACATTCATGTCTGGCTCTGTTCAGCTACATCATCCTGCTGCATTTGCTTTATATAGCTATAGACAACTGTGGATGTTTGGTATTTCAGACAACCATACTATCTGCATATTGTAGACTGAGAGCAACATATCCAGATTTTGGGATACACATTCCAGCTGCGGTAACATTTTCAACTCATTTTACAGTTTTGTTCTGCTTGTCACATTCATTTCATTCTGTACTGACTGCAGTATACTTTATTCAGGAGTTATTACTACTTTATTGGTGGATTCATAACTCTTTCTCACACTCTCTCAATTGTTTTATTTTTACAATTCAGGATGGTACTTAATTCTAGGCTTTATTAACTTGTTTTACCTGTAGTTATTACAATCCTTTCCAACAGTCTCACTTCTGTCATGTTTCTGTATTTCAACAGGGATATATTTCACACATGTGTTTTACTCAGCTTCTGCAGCTGTACTTTTCAGCCTGCTGCAGGTTATGTGCTATTATATTACAGGTGGGACATCTTTATTTCAGACTTTATTTCAGACTTTTTCATTTTTCTGTTTGGATTACAGACTGCATCACACTTTTGTAATCAAGCAATACTTGCAAACCCTCTTACACTGTTACTTGCACATTTTACTACTTAGTGACTACACTGCACTCTTTTGCTAACTGTCATACTTTTATATTTATTTACAGTTACAGGGAGAGGATTACTGACCTGCCTGGTGGCGCAACTGCGCCAGCCTATCACCATAGGCTCTACGGTTCACAGAATGGACACCTGCAGCTGTAATATAAATAAAGTAATATTGGAATACGCATCTCCATAATATCAGCTAGGTTAATTTCTTACATAAATAATTAGATGTAACTTAGTAGTGCGGTGTTGGGCATTTGCCGGGCCTCCTGGATCCAACGGTTCAGTTGGTCCTGCTTCTGTATCTTCAGGTCCGCATGGTGGTGACGGACCTGCTCATCAGTCCTTGGTATCCCTGTGGCACTGGTGAGATCATGAGCCAACCGGTCCCATGCCTCAGCCCTATATGCTCCCCACAGGACTTGGCCCTGCATGAGTTGGGCCTCATAATTGTGGACAAGAAGCCAAACCATATATTTGGACTCCTCAACGCCCCACCTCTGTGCTCAAAAGCAACTACCCTCACCTACACCTGACATTCTGGCTGCAAGTTGGTTCTACAATCGGTTATGCTGTGTATTCCCGCCTATGGGGCTTATATATGCCGTTTTTCCCGCACTTATCTGTGATTGGCCATTTTGGAATTGTATCAGCTTCACAAAACCTGCTTTGTCATGCTCCTCTTTCTATTCATTCCTATATATTTGCTATTACTGCATTTCTAAGTGGAGTTGTCATGGCTTAGTGGTTCAATACCTTGACTATGGTGCATGGTATCCTGGGTTTGAACCTGGCCACTGCTTTTTATATTTTATGACTGTCTACACAGGCTAGGAGGTGTGTCTGTGTAAAGGCAGTTTTGTTACAGCTTGCTCAACGTTGCCCGTCGGTTAGCTTGTTGGCGTGGCGCACAGCTCTGCGCAAATGGGGTACGCTGGTTTACGCGTCATTTGGCTGTCAGCACGCATATTACGCTCAGCTCAGCTATGGGCACACAGTTTCAGCATGTTAAACCACTGCTCACCTACGGGCACCCATTTTACACCTGTTAAACCACTGCTCACCTACGGGCAGATGCACTCAACTTCTTAAACTGTAGCTCAGCTATAGGCACATCTGACATTTTTTATTATTTTGTTATCTCACATTTCTTCAAAATAAATGGCCCATTTCATTACATTTTACATAAAATATAATTTTATATGTGTACATATATGTCAGGGACTTGTTTCGTGTTTATTTCACTAAAAATAAAAATTGATGTTGGGGGGCTCGAACCATGACTGCCTGTTCTTCCGCCAATGTCTCTCCCGCTACACTGTTGCTTTTTGGCTTACTTTGCATATGTAGTTCTTATATGCTTTTCCACTGACTGCTAACTGTGGCTAAGCTACGGGCATGCCCGTGCAAATGAGCGCACTCACGGGCAAACATCTTTACAATTTAAAAAAAATATATAACATGTTCATTTATATATTTTATGTTCATAGTCTGTGGGGGCATGTGTTGTGTTTATTCATATTTACACAAACTCTGTCATGGGGGTTTACTTTCGGGACTTTTACTCTTCTGGGCCCATGTCCATTTGCAGGGCTCGGCCTACAGACACGCCCCCTACTGTCTTTCATGGACCGTGTAAGCCTTAGGTGTGATTCAGCATGCCCTCATGCATATGCATGACATGCTGACGTCACACCGTTTAACTGCAGTCTCCGTGTAAGCCTTGTAACTCTTACATGGAGGCTTCATGCATCCTACCCCTTGACATTCTACTTGCTTATTACACCATGCTTTTCATATTTTTATAGCTTTAAATTTCTTATTTGCTAGTTCAGCCCAAGGATTAACATAATATTGTATCATGATATTTTTATACCACACTTTGCTCTCATTTTCTGTTTCATCAATTTTTATTTTCTGTAAAATATTTTTAATAACATCTCATTACTTCATATAATCATACTTCCCCCTTTTGATTTTTTACCATATCCCAGTGCTGCTTATATTTGTACTTTAGTACAATGTAGTCCATGTATAACACTCCATTCTTCAAAGTATTCAGTCTTGAACCACATATAAAATAAACAATAATTTGTAGTGGGTTTTTTTCATAGATTATTGGCAACATATAGACATTAGCTAAATATGCAATCTTCCCCAGTATAACTGAATTAATCAAATAAACAATTTTATTAAACGATAGTTTGTATGCTTTTCAAAAACAACAAAGCTCCTTTATTTCATCTAGCAAGTTCCACACTTGCATTTTTACCCCAAATCTGATTCCTAATACATAGATTTCTTTCATTGAAAAAAATATTCCTTACATTTTTACTATATCACTCTGTCCTTTACTTTTTTCTTTAAGTTTATACCTATTATATTTAAACATTGATTTATATAATATAACTTGTTTCATCCAGATATTGTTTCTTGTAATCAACATAGAATCATCTGCATTAGTAAACATGACTGAAATTTTTAACCCTTCTTTAGTAATATAAGAAGCACATCTCGTGTGCAAGTTTACGTGAATGACTAATACATTCATAACTAATGCAAATAATATACTACCCATAGGACATACAGAACATATGCCATTTATGCCATTTTTATATCTACTTTTTTGCTTAACCATCCTTTTACTAAAATCCTTTCTTTATTTTTATTATATGCAGAACAACATACATTCTTACTTTTCTTACTAATGATGTACTCTTCCATAAAATCCACAAATGTTCATGTTGTACTGTATCCAAAGCTTTATTTCAATCTCCTATCACAATTTTTGTCTCATCAGTCCTGTTTCTAATACCATCCATAGTTTCCCTTACTATGAATAATACTTCCTGACATCCTTTTCGTTTTAAACTACATGTGCAATCTTCCATAATACTTTTTATTTTACTTTACATCTTCTTCTGAATTATTTTAATAAAAATCTTATAATCTGTATTGTTCAATACTACAAGTCTCCAATTTTCAATGTTTTTATCTTCCTTATTCCATACAAATTTAAGTATACCGCTGTATAAATTGTTACACATAAAACTTTCACTAAACCACTCCTTCATAATTTTTAAGAATTTTTTTTGCCAGTCTGTAAAATTCTTATAAAACTACCACCCTAGTCCATCTTATCCTGAAACTGACTGTAAGTTAACTTGGCTAAGTACCTTATCTAATTCACAGAAGGAAATCTCATTTTTCAATTCCTTATTTTCTTGTTCTGTCAATTTTAACATGAAGTTCTTGTTTATTTGTAGTTTTTTTCTTGCAACATTTTCATTACACAATTTATTACAGTATTCAAAATTTGTTCCTGAGATGATCTTATCTCTCCTCTGTAATCTTTCATTTATCTCATTATAATAAGATTCTCTTTAACCATGGTACTCAAATAAGCTGAAACCTCTTATTTTTTATATTTCCAAATCCTTTAAGGCATCCATACATATTATTTTATAATTGTTTCCACTTTCCTTACATCTTACTGCCATTCTAAAAATGTTTTTTATAGTTTTCAAAGCTAGCCACCAACTTCTTCTTTTTCTTCCTTTTCCCAATCTGATATACCCCTTATTTTCTTGTATTTCTATCCATATGGCTGAGTGATCTGAAAAGCATATTACAAGTCTATTTCCCTTAGCTATATTTAAGTCTTATACAGAATAAAATAATTTACTCCATTTTATATATACCTTGACTATATGTCAACAAATTATTATTCCAAATATTTAAATTGCTACAATTTATAACTTCAAAAATTTTCTTAACATCATTTGCTCTCTTTTCCTTTTTCCTCTTAAATCACAATTTGAATCTCCCATTAATATTATATTCATATTAATTACTATATTGATTACTACATAACCCAATATTTTATGAAATAAAAGTCTACTTTCTTTACTTTTAACATAGGCTTATAGTGCTATAATTCTACATGCCTGATTATGCTGAGATCTACAATAGTTAATCTTTCCATCATTGCCAATGTTATATTCAATATTTTCACTGACTTTCTACAAAGTATAACAATGCCTGAACATAGTTCCATTTCTAGGTACAATATTGTATTTCTTCCCCAAAGTTGCTTTGTTTGTAATTTCTCTTTTTATGTCAACAATCTCACATCTTCCAATATCATCACACCAACATCACACTTACTACATCAATTTAAGGTGTCCATTCTTCAACTTATATTTTTGATAGTATTTATATTTATTGAAAGCACTCCAAAGTCATCACTGTTAATGCTGTAGCTTACTGGAAATTGTGCAAATTTGAATTATTTATTTCATTTCCATTATCCATTTACTTTTTTTCTCTCTTTTACACTTATCCTTTAAACGTTCTGTTTCTGGCTCTTACTGCTTTGCCAATAGAATTATTTTTGCTTTTTACTGTTTTCCAATATATATCTTCCACATGACTTATTTCAGAACTTTTTTCTGTATAATCTTCTGTTTCATTTTTCTCTTTATCCTTATCATTATTTTACCCTGATCTCACTTCCCTACTTCCTCTTTATCTTTTATTGGGACTGTTTCTTCTGTTTGTATACTGTTCTTACTTTTATTTTCTTCTTCTTCATCCATTTTTCTAAGTTACAATCTATCCATAAATGCCCAATTTTGTTATATGCATAACATTTCAATTCACATGTTTGTACCATGACTTGTTTTCCCACAAATATAGCATTTCTTCTTACTACAGTTACTTATAAAATGATCATCTTTTCCACAGGAAAAAAAAACATTTTCATTTGTCCCCATTATTGTACAACACCTCTGTTACCTTCTACATTTATCATACTAGGGATATGAACATTTTTTTCTTTCTCCATTTTTGGTACAAAATGACAGTCCCACCCCCTAGTCCATAATCGTCTGTTATCGTAGACTTGGCTAATGTCTATAACTTCTTTACAAAGTTTACTTAAATTTCTCTTTAAAATCTCTTTTTCAACTTCAGTTCAAAACTGGACATGTATATTTTTTGTTTCTCTGTGAAATGCTTTAACCACTTAGGAATTTGCCTAAAGCAAATAAATCAACCTTGTACATTTTTAGGTTTCTTATGACATCAAGTGGTTGCATAATGTTTGGTGTAACACTGTATCAAAGTCCTCTTTCACTGTAATCATGTCCCCACAATTTCATCTTAACAATAACTGCATTGTAAAGAGTTCACTGCCAGTATAAAGTCTATATCTACTCTAAACAATTAAAATGTTGCTGTTAGTATGCATTCTTATGGGTCTACTTCAGTAGACCAAAATATTATTTACCCAAAATTCATATAACCGAGACAAAAAGGCCAACAGCATGAGAACACTGACATCCCAGAACATCAACTCACCACTCCAGGTAAGTAAACACTTGGCCCTCCTGAAAAAACAACAAAACCAAAGGAAAGCAAACCCACCAATGTGGGGGGCTTCACCCCCACACCCCCTAACTAAATATAGCAACTCTAATATCACACTACTGTGGGGGTAAGGGGAAAAGTTCAACAGGATGGCCAAGCTTTTACTTACCTGGAGTAGTGAGTCAGTGTTCTGGGATGTTGCTGTTGTCATGCTGCCTGCCTTTTCGTCTTGGTTATCTGAATTTCGGGTAAGTGATATTTTGGTCTACTGAAGTAGACCTGTTCTTATTTACAAAAGCAAGCAGCAAGAAAAACTGGCTGTGTTGGAAGCTACAGTAACAAAAAGTAATGAACTGAGCAAATACTGCAGTTCATGAAGTGAGACAGAAAAATGTGGTCATTTTGCTTTGAGTGAACTACATCTGAGTTCAGTGTTTGAAAGAGTACAATAGACAAGTAATATATGCTGAAACAGTAGGAGTATGGATTTTAAATCATGTGGTTGCTGATCAATGAAAGACATTTATAGATGGAACAGACATAAATACTAATTAATTGTGAGGCAGTAAAGCTGTGAACTAAAGTGTGTACGTTGTAATCTGGTTGAACTATAAGGTGTACTTTGTGAAAGAAGTTGCAAGGTCTTAAACATTGCAAAATCAATGTGTAAGAACTGAAAGTAAAGTAATGAAGATTATGACTGCAGAAAGCTGATGGGTAATTAAAGGGAGACTGCTAGAAAATTACGATTCTGAATCCTAGTAAAATATCTGGGTTGGAATACTCTGTTTGTAGTGATAAGATGAAAATGAAATAAATAAACAAGGTAACAATTCTTGTACTGAAAGTAAATATAAATTTATATTAGCTCCTATCAAAGATGAAATTGTTAATATGCAACAGAGGAAGACTGAAGATGAAACAAAGCAGTTATTAAGTCACTTATGTAAGTGGTTCTGGGTAAGTTTCAGACTGGGCAATCTAAAACATTATTTACCTGAAATAAAAAATGAAATCATGCAGGGTGCCAATAACCAACTGTATCTCTCTACATGCTAGTAGAATATAACACAGTGATGTTGAGTGTCAAATGTATCTCAAGTCAGCGCTGAAGAAATAAGTTGGTTACTAAATAGGGTATAAAACAAAAGGATACAGAAGCCTTAACAAAGCAGTATGCAGAAAATCAGATATGCAACAAATACAGATCACAATATTAAGTAGTGTAGCTGAGAGACTATCTGCCTAGAAAATGTTTATAACTTGGAAGGAAAGCAACAGAACATCTTCCTTGCTTTTGAAAAATAAAGATCAGTTTGAAATCCATGTGACTGAGTCAGTAAAAAGAGATAAGGAAAATAGGGCAAAAACTACAAACTGATTTTCAGTTATCAAAAGTCTCACCAAAATGAAACATCATCCAAATGCAGCATGAAGTTCTGGGTAATGTTCTTGGTACTGCACAACTTAAGATTGTTGAAACTCTTTTCATTTTGATTTTTGATAGTAGAGCAAATGGGGTTTCAAAGAGAGTTAATTTCTTTATGGGAGGAAATATCTGGTATGCTAAATTTACAGAAAACATTTTAACTTAGCAGCTGCATGAGCTGTTGGGCAAAGAGATAAATGTAGATGGTATTTAAAAAGTGCATACAAATGGAAGCACAATATAAAAGCACAAAGATTAACACAGAAAGCTTGGGGGTTAATTTTGAAAAAGATCATAAAGGACATATAGATGACCTTAAGCAAAGGAATCTTGTTGAAAGAGATATTTGAATAAGGTGGTGTAAATGTATATAAGCAAAAAATATTCCCAAAATGAATTTCTGTGTGAACTTACTAAACATGCTTGTGACATAAAGGCAATTGTGGTTCAAATGGAGTCCGAACTACAACAGGTAAAATGCACCCTGACTCAGACTGAACTGCACTGAGTAGAATAAATGAAGACTCATGATACAAGGTGATGGAGTCAGACCTTGTGAGTGTACCTGCTGCAAAGTCTAAAAATGCAAGTTTTCCTGAGTTATAGGAGCCTGACCTAGGTCAGAAGATGTTTAACAAAATGATACCATGGAGGAGATTGAGGATAAGATACTAGGGGTCATGAGTCTGGAAAAGATTGCAACTCAAAAGAAGAATAAGCTAGAATTAACAAATTAAATGCAGATTTTTCTGTGTAGAGTCTTGCAGAAATTCTAAAAATGTAAAATGCTCTTTGTTGGACATTTCTGGTATAGAATGTGCCCACAGAAGTAGTGGATGAGTTGTGTGAGAAGCAAATGATTTGATGTTACATTGAATCAATTCATGGCATGGAAACAGATTTCATTGTAGAAGCAAATGCGTTGTATAAAGGACATATAAGTCAACATAAAAGCCACGGAAATCCTGTGAAAAACAAACGAGTAGAAAAAGTTTGGTAATAAACCATTTTGCAAAGTCCAAATGTCAAAAAATACCACAGCCTAAAATAAAAGCAAAGGCTTGGTAATGTGAATGAAAGAAAAAATATAGAACATTATATAGAATGCAGCAAAACAAAGGCAAAGGCAAACTGAAATAATGATTGTAGTAAAACAAAAACAATGACAAAGTGACATGCCAAATGCACACCAGACATGTCCGTGTGTCGCCTAATAGTGCGCAAAGAAAGATGCTGCAGATAATAACATGAAGCAAGAGAGTCTGAGTGCTTGTCCTGAAAATCTTCCACAATGGTCTACAAAACAGGAAAAAGTCCAGTAAATAATGTCCCCATGAATAAAAGGGTAACATGAGCAAAGGTTAGAAACTACTTCTAGAAATGTTCAGTGATAGCCATCAAAAAAAGACCATATAGAGAAAGTGCTCATTAATGGCTTGACCCTTACCACAGATGAGCAGGGATTGGAAAGGGTTCTTGGCAAGTATAAAGCAAGAAAATGGCAACAGGTACCAAAAGACACTTGTAATCCGGTCCAAGGTACCAAAGAAGAAGCCAAACCAGCCACCAGAGAACAGTTAATCCAGTTTAATAACAAACACAAGTATATGAATGCAGACGCATTAAAATACAGTTTTTTTTTTCATTTAAAATCTTCATCAGATGTGGATAGACAGGTAGATTAACATATTTACTCCCAAATACATAGAAAGCTAATAAAATAAAACAATCAATTAAACAAAATTGTTTAATCTTTCATTATCATAAAACTCATGAATATTCATTACAGTCAACACATAGTGTTAAAAGAACTATGGAGAGTGTTTGAGATTCTTTAAAATTCTTTAAAATACATTACAAAACCGATAAATATATGTTTAAAAATGTTATGAATAAATTATATCATATTATAATTTTACCTGACTTGGGGGAGATACATTTACTGTTAACTGCACACCAACTTCCCATCACACTATATGTATGTATGTGCAAACACACACACACACACACACACACACACACACACACACACACACACACACACACACACACACACACAAATATATGTATATGTATGTGTCTACTTCATAAGATCGACAGACCATTTGATCGACATTCATTTGGTCGACGGACCATTTGGTCGACAACCAGTATTCAAGGCAAAAACCTAGGAATTGCACCCCTCCCCAGTGTTATGCGACCATGGAGTTGATATATATAGTTTGGGTGGATGTTGGGGCAAAGCCCCCCACCTATTTTTGTTTAAAATGTGTAGTTTTTGTTGTATTTTCATGTTTTAAACTAACCCCTCCCCTAACTATATATATCAACTCCAGGGTGGCACAACATTGGGGAGGGGGGCAAATCCCTGTTAAGTGCATTGAATACTGGTTGTCAACCAAATGGTCTGTCGACCAAATGAATGTCGATCAAATGGTCTGTCGATCTTATGAAGTAGACCCAAATGTGTATATATATATATATATATATATATATATATATAGAGAGAGAGAGAGAGAGAGAGAGATGTATATACATTTAAAAAAAAAAGAAGATAAAATCAACTGTCAAACAGAAAGAAACATATTTATTGTGAAAACAAAGCCCCAGTAAGTAAGCAAGGAGGTGTCATTCCTCCTAGTTGCTTGCTGATGCTTTGACCTTCACATTAAATATTTTTTTGCCTATCTGACAGTTGGTCTTGTGTTCTTTTTGTTTTTTGTATAATTTACACATGCACATGTACACACTTCCTGGAAGCTTAATTTCCTTCTGTTATTTTGTAGGGAAAAAAATATATATACATATATATACAAATATATGATTACCATGCAGTACGGTAGTATAGCCCAGGGCTAAAGCTATTGAAGTGGCTCCCTAGCTACCTGCCTCAGGCCTTGTAATGTAGGGTATGAGAGCTGAGCCTGTCTCAACTCTCTCCTAGTAACTCTCACCAGCTTCCCTTCCACAGAAAGTCTGGCATCCTCTAACAGTAGTGCCTCACTGTCAGCCTGGGTACTACTACTCACCTCTACCTTTGCAGTTGCTCTGACCCAGGGAACATCAGTATCCACAAGCAGCTGTGGATCACCTTCAGTCTCACTGCTACCGGGTAGCTCCCTCCCCAAAGTAACCACCTCACCAGTCCTGGCTGCAAGTATGCAGTCTGTCTGGGTCTCCCCCAGACTACCAGACCCACATGCTTGTCTCCTAGCCTGACTGAATATAACTGCACAAACACATGGTGCTGCCTCATTCAAATCCTTCCCTATCAGGACATCTGAAGGATGGTAGTTTGGTACCCTTGTTGTCTCAAGACAACCTACTATTGGCATTTTGTCTTTCCCACTTACTGGCTCCCTCACCTTTTGTTCCCCACCTCGCCTCCATGGACATGTGTATGCCACATGGCCCCACTGGTTGCATTCAACACATTTAACCCTAGCTCCTGGATGTGTACCTGGACTAGTGGCTTCCCCTGCTACTGGCAGATTCTGATGGGGCAGTCTGTGCTGCCCACCTTGGGTTCCTTTAGACCCATGAGCAGTACTGGGGGTCCCTTTCCTGTGCAGGTCTGCCCTGCTTGCCAGGTATAGGTCTCCCTTCTTCCCCAACTTATCTGAAGTGACATATTGTCTATCAGCTAACCAGATCCTCATGTCCTCAGGCAAAGTGCTAAGGGCTTGTTCCCTTACCAAAAGGTCTGCCAGCCCTTCAAAAGTAGTGAACTGACATCCACTCACCCATCTATGGGAATAAGGGCTCAGGTCAGCAACATATTCACACACACTTTCATCTGCCTTTTGTCTATGCTCAAGAAACCTTTTCCTATATATTTCAGGTGTTAGCTTAAACAATTCTAACAAGTGATTTTTAACAGCAGTATAATCAAAACATGCAACATCAGACATTTTCGACAAAACAGTTACAGCTTTACCATGGAGTAAGGGGGTCAGGAACCGTACCCAGAGCCTTTGGTCAACACCATACTGTTTGCATACCCTCTCAAACATATGAATGAAACTATCAAAATTATCCCCCTCTTTAAACTGCTGAAGAAATTTACTGACCCTTTGTGCTTCTGGGGTCCAGTTACTCCCTTCCCCATTACCTCCATGACTCTGGCAAAGAATCAGCATTTCCCTCTTATGCTTCCTCTGCCGCTCCTTTTCCTCAGCTTCCAGGTGTAGCAGTTTCTCATTCTTCTCAGCCAGCAGATTCATCAGTCTCTCAGCTGCTTCTATCTCCAAATGCCTGGCCTTCAACTCAAGTGTCTTTAGCTCCAGATGGATTTTTAAGTCCTCTCCAGAAAGGTTGAGCTGTCCATTCTCCGAGAGTATTATATCTCCACTGCCAGTCTGAGTGTCCTCCTAGTTGCTGTTTTCTGATGGAGCTATAACCAAGGCTGCAATCAGGTCTGCCTTAGTCAAGTTTCCATACACCAGTCCCCTAGCCTGCCACATCTTTGTCAGCTGGCTCCTTGTCAGCTTTCCATACTCCTCTGCTGACATGCTGGCTGCTCACCCTGACTAACTAAGCTAACAAAAGAAATAAAACAATTGTGATCTGAACTCTGAGTATTCACTGCATGGCTGAATTAGAGTACAAAACACCTTCAAAGCTCACTGTACACCAGTTACAGGAATTCACTCTATCCACACCACTACAAGCCAATTAGTATTTGCCAACTAATGAATATGTGGTGTGGATATCCCACTACTGCCACCAATTAATATGTGATGCCCGTGCTCTGGCCCAGCAGTCAAGGAGCCTCAGTCCTCACCACTAACACCAGTGAGGAGTGTCTCATATAGGAGGAAAGGATAACAAATATACACAGTAAAGTGCAATTTCTCTTAAGAGCACACAGAGATCACAGTCAGTCTGGGGCAGGTCGCACCCTTGTTCTGCAGGTCCCCAATAAGACTCCCCACTATCACAGCTATAAGGTCCAGATCTCAGCCTAATGGGCAAGATAAAACCTTCAGCACCCTCTCTGTCCAATCAGTGCTTCATGTCCCTGCCCAAGTAGCTGACACACACATACTTTGAGAAGAGTTTATACAACCACACAGACACTCCTGGGGAGGCTGGCAAAGGTTCTCCAGCTGTGCCCTTTTTTCCCAGACTATATGGCAGTACCAGCTGCCACCACCTACTAATATTTATGAGCTACTCAAAGGCCCTTAAAAGGGTGTCCAATTATTACTGTGTAATATTATTATCCAATTGGTCATATAGCCCAGGGCTAAAGCTATTGAAGTGGCTTTGTACAATTTTAACAAAGGCATGCAAGTACTGTAAAGAGCTTAAATTATCTCTACAAAAACAGTCACAGTTGAACAGATTTAAAAATATTTAATAACAATTAGTCAAAATACAAGATAATACTTTTTACTACACAGTGCTAGTCAAGAGTTAAGAGATCACAGCGAAATACTTAAAATAATTCAGTAGTACAGTTCTGACATCACAGAAAAACACAGTCTAATCTTTTTAGTTTCTAGCTATTTCTAAGAGAAAACACAAGTCTAAGATAAACTTATATATAGAACAAGATAGTGCTGGCGAGTTGGATGGTCAGGACAATAATGTTTAATGCTTTCTGATTCTCTCTGTTTTTAAAATCACATTCCTGGTTCACATTACATCATTCTTCGCATTTACCTGGGTTCCCAGGCTAACAGAAACTACATTTACATTCTTCACCTCTGGGCAGAAACCAGAGCAATAAAGGACATTTATGCATGCAAATTCTGGCCATTAACCCTGGCCTTAAAACAATAGGCAGGATGCCCCACTCTAGACTCAATGGCTCTGAGTCCTAACATCAAAGGGTCACAACATGCTTTACTTGGTCAGTAGAGTGCACTGTTGTTACATTTTTTTCCAGTTCCACATGTAACACTATTTTTACCATTTAAGACAAGCCTGTGGTTTTCATTAATATTTATAGATGACAGAATTATCTCCAAAATTCTATCTGGCTAGGCTGGCAGCCTTCATCTATCTTCACACAGTCTTCAAAGGTGTCAGTCCCTCCCTTATTGACCATGCCTTGTGCATTCAGAATAAATTCTCCAAACACTGTAGTTCATTTAATAAGGTTTCATTAAATGTTCACAAAATCCGAATACTGTCTTCATTAACAGTACCGATAAACAATTCAAATTGCTGCATGTCATATTCTGATTGTCCTGAACAACATAAACTGACATAGTCTCTAGATGACCTGTTTTCTTACTCAGGCTCGAGTGTCATCTTCTCTGAAGTAACAGGTCGAAAGAACTTACTAACCTTAACTGCCATGCTATTCTGAATGCAGTATATTATATTGCATTCTTATTTACTTTTCTTTAACCTCAGTCTCTGGCTTTGTATGTACTTCATTAAGGAACATTCTGTACCTGATCTTTTCCTTGAGAAAATAACATTCTGACTGCACACTTTATGCTTATCTTTTTCTCTTTAATAAACAGTCTTCCATGCTTGGCCAGCAAGGTTATTATAATGTATTCTTTTATGCATAGGATCTGACGTTTTAACTGTGCTGTCACTTTTACAATGTAGCATTGACTTTGAATTTTACATTCTGTAAACTAGCAAACATTATCTTGTCTCTGTCTATATTACAATATTATTTATGCATTGCAGCACTTTAATACAAAGCTCTTAAACAAATAATAATACAAAAAAAAAATTTGCCAAACTGTAACTGCAAACCCTTTATTCTGCTAATTAATTTGACTGTTAGTTCTGATATACCCTACAAGACATAGAGGCATATGGTTACCCTTTTTTTCTAACTGGCCACACCCAATATGTCTTTCTGTCAGCTGAACTGGAATTTATTCCATCTTTAACCCATAAAACTGTATGTTTCTGTCATAACCAATTTTTTAAAATCTGACATTTGCACATATCTTTTTACTGAAGTCTAAACCAGTATAAACAGATCTGTTATACTTTGAACTTGTAGCTGCCATAATCTTTGACTTTTTAAATTCTGACAAGACCCCACTTGTATTTATTATATGTGTAACTGAAATTGATTTGTCTGTAAATAGTGAAATAACCTTAAACAATGGTAGATTAATGTTTTGATCTTTACAGATAGCTATAGAATATATTATTTTACTTATCACTGAAGTCTGTTCTTCATTACAAAATCTGCACTTTGATTCCTCTTATCTCTCTTTAGTGCAATATGAACTTGAAACATTGCTTTTGTGTTATGTATATAGACTGTGTTGACATTTGTAATACTGCAAAATACTTTTGTATTCTCTATTGTATGTTTCATATTCTGAACATTTGTATGTGAAACTATACTACAACTGAAATTATGTTGAACTGCATGTGCTAAAACATGTACGTTTAAACTGGAGACCATATTGACTTCTGAGTCATTCTGTGATTTAAGTGTTTTGCGTTTAGACATATTTAACATTTTTGCACTAATAACCTTTAACTTTAAGATAACATTTTTAAACTTAAAGCAAAACTTTACTGACATTTTAACTGTAGCAGTATTACTTGACATGTTTACATGCAAAAAAAAAAAAAACTTTAATTAAGTAACTTAAACTTTGTTGAACTGTTAACGAAAAGCTGCATATAAAGTCTTACATAACTTTATGGCTTGGAAGAAATGTGAGCCATTGTCTGTAGCTTATTAACCTTTTCCTTGCTTCTTACTCTATGACATCACTCTAGAAACATTAAAGTCTGTGGAGATAATGGGCAGGATTCACGAAGCCTCCGTGTAAGAGTTACAAGGCTTACACGGAGGCTGCAGTTAAACGGTGTGATGTCAGCATGTCATGCATATGCATGAGGGCATGCTGAATCACACCTAAGGCTTACACGGTCCGTGGAAGATAGTACGGGGCGTGTCAGTAGGCCGAGCCCTGCAAATGGACATGCCCCCAGAAGAGTAAAAGTCCCGAAAGTAAACCCCCACGACAGAGCCTGTGTAAATGTGAATAAATACAACACAACACATGCCCCCACAGACTACGAACATAAAATGTACACATGAACATCTTATAATTTTTTTTTTAAATTGTAAAGATGTTTGCCTGTGAGTGCGCTTGTTTGCGCAGGCGTGCCCATAGCTTAGCCACAGTTAGCAGTCAGTGGAAAAGCATATAAGAACTAAATATGCAAAGCAAACCAAGAAGCAATAGCATAGTGGTAGAGATGTCGGCTGAAGAGCAGGCAGTCATGGTTTGAACCCCCCCAACATCAATTTTTATTTTTGGTGAAATAAGCACAAAAAAAGTCCCTGACATATATGTACACATATAAAATTATATATTATGTAAAATGTAATGAAATGAGCCATATATTTTGAAGAAATGTGAGATAAAATAATAAAAAATGTCAGATGTGCCTATAGCTGAGCTACAGTTTAATAAGTTGAGTGCATCTGCCCGTAGGTGAGCAGTGGTTTAACAGGTATAAAATGAGTGCCCGTAGGTGAGCAGTGGTTTAACAGGTGTAAAATGAGTGCCCGGGGTTGAGCAGCATTTTAACACGCTGAAACTGTGTGCCCACAGCTGAGCTGAGCATAATATGCATGCTGAAAGCCAAATTATGTGTAAACCAGCGTAACCCGTTTGCGCGGAGCTGTGTGCCACGCCAACAAGCTAACCGACGGGCAACGTTGAGCAAGCTGTAACAAAACTGCCTTTACACAGACACACCTCCTAGCCTGTGTAGACAGTCATAAAATATAAAAAGCAGTGACAAGGTTTGAACCCAGGATACCATGCACCATAGTCAAGGTACTGAACCACTAAGCCATGACAGCTGCACTTAGAAATGCAGTAATAGCATATATATAGGAATGAATAAAAAGAGGAGCATGACAAAGCAGGTTTTGTGAAGCTGATACAATTCCAAAATGGCCAATCACAGATAAGTGCGGGAAAAATGGCATATATAAGCCCCATAGGTGGGAATACACAGCATAACCGATTGTAGAACCAACTTGCAGCCAGAATGTCAGGTGTAGGTGAGGGTAGTTGCTTTCGAGCACAGAGGTGGGGCGTTGAGAAGTCCAAATATATGGTTTGGCTCCTTGTCCACAATCATGAGGCCCAACTCATGCAGGGCCAGGTCCTGTGGGGAGCATATAGGGCTGAGGCGTGGGACCGGTTGGCTCATGATCTCACCAGTGCCACAGGGATACCAAGGACTGGTTGAGCAGGTCCGTCACTACCATGCGGACCTGAAGAGACGGAAGCAGGACCAACTGAACCGTTGGATCCAGGAGGCCCGGCAAATGCCCAACGCCCCACTACTAAGTTACATGTAATTATTTATGTAAGAAATTAACCTAGCTAATATTATAGAGATGTGCATTCCAATATTACTTTATTTATATTACAGCTGCAGGTGTCCGTTCTGCGAACCGCAGAGCCTATGGCGATAGGCTGGCACGGTTGCACCACCAGGCAGGTCATTAATCCTATCCCAGTAACTGTAAATAAATATATAAGTATGACAGTTAGCAAAAGAGTGCAGTGTAGTCACAAGTAATAAAATGTGCAAGTAACAGTGTAAGAGGGTTTGCAAGCATTGCTTGATTACAAAAGTGTGATGCAGTCTGTAATCCAAACAGAAAAATGAAACAAGTCTGAAATAAAGATGTCCCACCTGTAATATAATAGTACATAACCTGCAGCAGGCTGAAAAGTACAGCTGCAGAAGCTGAGTAAAACACATGTGTGAAATATATCCCTGTTGAAATACAGAAACATGACAGAAGTGAGACTGTTGGAAAGGATTGTTATAACTACAGGTAAAACATGTCAATAAAGCCTAGAATTAAGTACCATCCTGAATTGTAAAAATAAAACAAGTGAGAGAGTGTCAGAAAGAGTTATGAATCCATCAATAAAGTAGTAATAACTCCTGAATAAAGTATACTGCAGTCAGTACAGAATGAAATGAATGTGACAAGCAGAACCAAACAGTAACGTGATGAAAATGTTACCGCAGCTGGAATGTGTATCCCAAAATCTGGATATGTTGCTCTCAGTCTGCAATATGCAGATAGTATGGTTGTCTGAAATACCAAACATCCACAGTTGTCTATAGCTATATAAAGCAAATGTAGCAGGATGATGTAGCTGAACAGAGCCAGATATGAATGTGTATGAATAAAAATGAAAATGTATATTGATGTAGCAGTAACATTCCTATCACCAACTTGAAGTAGTTATCAAATAGGAAACTGTAGGCAGAACAGTAGTGTGTATATATCTGCAGCTATTAGAAATGTACAGCATATGTATTGGTATTTGAAGTTGTTAATTAAATTTTCTTCACCCTACCCTATAACCACATATAATCCATTCCACGTGAAATTGGTATGTGCAATCACAATTAACACCCCTGGACATTTGTCCTGTTGGTTCATACATATTTGCATGTACGTTGATGCATCTGCCCTGTTCATACATCCAAACCTGATGGCCTGTTGCCATCAATCAGCCCTGCATGTTGTTGGACTGTGTATTGCTGTTCAAAATATGCATGTGTTATGCTTGCTGTTCAATGGTTTAAATATCTGGGTGTTTGGTTAATGGGAATACTAATGCATGCTGTTACAACTAATTGTGAATGGTATTGTACGTTACTAACCCAAACTGTCATGACATAATGCAAAACATAGGATGACAGGGAAGGTGGGTTCCAGCGCCGAGTGCACCTGGCAGTAGTGCCCAGGCCGGACCCTCCTCCGGTTGCCCTGTGCCACCTGTGGGTGGAAGCACTGCAGAGGATGGGGCTCGTCCCACCTCTGCAAGTGTGGCCGGAGGAGAACATCCACTCACCCTCCGTAGTGTCCGGACTGTGGTGCGTAGGGAGATCCAGGAAGCTGTTCTTGGGCCCCTATGCCAGCTTGAGGCACAGGTGGCCTAACTAACGGGTGTGCCTGCTGCCCGGCCTACACAGCCTCCAGCACAGCCCCGTCCTGGGCCGTGAAGGCACAGTGGCACAGTGGCAACTGCCCATGGGTGGGGATATCAGTTCCACTGTTGCCATCTGTGGGCTCATGGGCTCTAGATATCCAAACATCCGTCCCCGTCAATTGTGTAACCCCCCCCACATGTGTCATACACCGCCCCTATATGCGTCTTGTTTGCCTAGTCTGTTAACCTACCCAACCTACCTCCCCAGCTATACCGACTTCCCATACCTGACATACCACTCTCACCTGAAAAAAAAAAAAAAGGGCACTCTGTACCCACAAAAAACTTACGCCCCATACATAGCTGCCCATTTCGCACAATGTCTGCTGAACATGGAAACTGTCAATTACAGTTGGCTGTACAACAAGTATTATTGTTGTCCTTACACCTCTCTCAGGGGTGGAAGGTTTCAAATGTCACACCAAATTACAAACAAATGCACAGCTGTTGCTGATGAAGAAATGGGCAGCTATCGGCCTTACCTACATCCCTCTTGCAAAACCCGAGCTTGTTTCCCTACTGTCTTACCCTCTTTGTGACCCCTTTTTCACCACTTTCCTGTCTCCCCATTTTCATTTCTTTCAAAGAAAATAGCTGGGTGTGCGCAAGAGTAAGTACTTTTAAGCAGTTGTAAGCAGGTGTGCGCGGAGCTGAACGCCAGTGCGCATGCGTGAGCTCCGCTCAAACCAGCGCTAACCCAGTTATAACTGCTTAAAAGTGCCTTAGTCACTCTGAATGACAAGGCCTGTAGTCTGCTCAAAAGCAAAATAAAATCCTACGGTCAGTCCCGAACCCAGGAAACAGTAGTCTGCATGACTTACCACTAAGCCATGACTGTTATATAAGAACATTGTGCTACAATAAATATATCATGTAATAGTAGGAATGAATGTAAAGGGAATATAGGATGTGTAGTACACAAAGCATGTCATGTATATTTACTGTCAAATGTAGTGGATTTCTATAATAGTAGTGCGTGAACAGAAACAGCCATGCTAGTTGGTAACTAGTAGGTAATAATGTCACTGTAGCACCTTGCAAGCCACACACATACTCACAGCAGGATAATCACTGCCCATACCCCACAACCTCTGACAGGAACACATCCGGACTAAGTAATAAAAAATGTGGAGCAAAGGCCCAAAAACAGGGACACATTCCAAATAATGCTCCAACAAACTTAGACAGTTGAGAGAGTAACAGGTTCTGCATTTTGTTGGATGTTTGGAAGGGTATGAAGTCTGAAACTGAAATGTTTGTCACTATAGTCTGACTTGAGCCCAGAGTGATTTGCCAGAAAAAGCTGTTTATGAGATATGGACCAAAATATGAGGCAAAAATGTGGACAACCTGCAAATATCTGTACACTTGAGAGGTCTGACACTGCCATATTTGAATAGTTAAGAGCCTAGACATAGCAACAGTGACTGAGTTACAGGGATGCCCCACAGACTCCCTGTGAAATGTACAAACAGTAGGCAGAAAGGTGTTACAACACATGCAATGGTAACTATGAAGTACTGAAAGTATGCACCACTTGCATGTCGGAAATAGTGTAGTAATACATATGCCCATGCTAACCCACAGTCACAACTGCAGAATACCAGGCAATGTAATGGGTGTACCCCACTGATATGTACCATTCCATGAGGCAGATAAAAGATGCACCTGAAAGTCTCTGGGGCCTGCTCAGCAGCATACTCAAATACCCTAATAGATGTCAAGGCCCACACCATGGCCAGACCACACTGCATGCAGTAACACCCTAGCAGATATAGCAAGCATTCTGAGGTGTGAATGTACATTGAAAATAGGAAAGCCACAACAACACACTACAGTCAAGACACCTAGCAGGCATACAAGTAGTGAATGTAAAGGGCAAATATTGAAGCCATAGCAACAAAGTGCAAGAGCCACTGCTATATACCAGTTACACCACATGTCCCACAGGAAAGCACACACACCCACATTAACAGTAGTACTAGTCTTAGGTGTCAGTGTACATATACACTTAGTACAGGAAACTGGAGAAATGAATGGAGAAATGTTAATCTACAACACAGCCAGAAATATGAGAGAGATACTAACCTTTACACTCACAGAACAGTGTCCACAGCATACCAGCATGGTCCTTGCCCTTAAACTCTGAAAGGGCTACGCCTATCTCACATACCTTTTTAAAGCACTGTCCTGGAATCACAGTGGGAACTGCAATCAGTACACAACTGGCTGCATGCAATTAGCAAATGCTGGCTAACAATTGGTGCAGAGGCCATCACATGGACATATGCAGATACCTACAAAAGCATGCTGTACTCCCAGTCCGCACATGCAATACTTTCATGGCACCCTGTGGAGGTAGGGAGAGACAGAGAGAGAGAGAGAGAGAGAAAAAAACATACACAAACAAAACCAGTCATCAAAATCCATTCAAAAGCTGCCAACTGCCAAATGGAGCAGCAGGACACCAAACCAAACGGCAACACAAGCAGCTGTGACAAACACAGGTAATGTAAAGTAATACTTTAAATGTCTACATACTGTGAACCCTCCATATGTGTCATTGGTCTGTATCCATATGTATATGAAGATGTGCATAGGGCAGGGGACATACAGCAACTATCAGTGAAGGCTGTACATACATATGTATGTGAGGGCATCTATGTGCACATATCAATGTAGGTTGAATGTAGGTTGTAGTGAAATGTACAAAGTAGGTTTCACAGTTATGTATGTTTAGCAGTATGTTAGTGTGTGTATACAGTTTTGTAAACAAACATGTTGATATACCTGTCTATCATATGGATACGTATGTATGTCAATATATGTATGTATGTATATATATATATCTATCTATATATATATATATATATATATATATATATATATATATATATATATATATATATATAATATGATATATGTATACATACATAGAGAGGGATGTAGGAATACATAGACAGATGTAGATAAATAGAATATGTAGAAACATATATATGTAATACACACATACAGATATAGATATATGTAGATACATATACATAGACAGACAGATCTGACTGTCTACAGATATGACTGTATACGACTATCTCACACTCCCCCTGTCCCACCCCCTCTGTCACTCTCACCCCCTCTCTGTCACACACCCCCCCCTCTCTCCACATCTATAGCAATATATGTACATCGATATATATATATATATATATATATATATATATATATATATATATATGTATGCATATATATATATATATATATATATATATAGAGAGAGAGAGAGAGAGAGAGATGTATATATATTCTGAGTGAGGCACATGTGTACAGATGTATTGCAACAGGTGCCTGGTGACAAAGGCATGAAGTGAACACCAATGTCGAAACTGGAGTACCATACCCCATTTCAAATCACCTACACCAGTAACCACCAGATATGTGATTGGCTGCCCACCACTGCATGTGTCAGGGGCGAACAGGGTCATAAATGTGTACAATAGTCCCCCCAATGATAGTCACATAGGTAATATGCCATATGAGTCACCCTGTGTAACTGTTTGACAGGAGCAGGTACCATCACATCACATGTGTCACAATGGTCAGGGTAGCAGAACAGTATGCTGCTGTAGTCCCAGGGGCAATAGCATATTGTATTGTATTGTAATGTATTGTATTGTGTTGTATTGTATTGGTATGTAGAGGTGCCCCCTTCGTGGAGTGGAACCACTGCTGCTGTACGCCAGTGTACAGGTACATATCCTGTAGTCAGGCTAGTGTTACATAGCACTTCTATATGTGTGTTTAGCTCCTCTTGGAGTTCATGTAGCATGCAACCGGGGATACCATCAGGTCCCATTGATGCTGTGTTTCCTGCTTTTCTGAGGGTGGCTCTCGCCTGGACATCTGTGATGACAGAGAGGTTACAGTCAGCTGGGATAAGTATGTCTTAGTTTGGGGGAGAGGGAGGGGGGAAACTTGCACTGAACCTGTCTGCCACAATGTTGCCAATATCTGTGGGTTCAGTGAATTATTTGTTGTTGTGTACTAACTATGAGCATATTGGAGGGCTTCTGACCACGTTTCTAACATAACTGAAGAAGGCCTTGTGGTTATCTGTAGTGTCCCTGTTGATTTCCCTCTCAAAGTTGCCCATGGATGTTTGTATGAGAGAAAATAGCTCTTTACTAGTGCTGATCAGACATGCCTTCCCTTTATGGAATTATGCTCTGTCTTGCAGTAGCTTCCATCTTTTGTTATACAATCTGTCTATGGCTGGGGTCCACCAGACAGGATGCTTTCCCTTTGTGGAGAGTGTCTTGGTCTTATATGGGATTGCATGATCCATGCATTCTCGGAGATGTCCGTAGAAATCATTTGTGAAGGAGTCAGCATTGTGGGTTGTGTCTTCCACTGGCCCAGTGGGCTTAAAGGATACCTTGTCAGTGTTACGAAGTATAAAGTTTGCATTTGAAACGTTATTCACTGTAGTCGTTTGTGCTGGTGATGGAGGTGGGATATGTATATCCAGGGCAATTAGTTTGTGGTCAGCTCACAGTAGTTGATGATGTACCCCATACAGTACCTCGATACAAACCCCCAGAGTGAGGAGGTGCTTTGGACCTGAATTAGTGTTCTGACTGCTGGGGTTTGGTAGTATGTCATATGGAGTGTGCCAGGTACTGTTGCACAGTTGTTGGCTGAGCACTGATACCTGGCCATTTACATGTGTATCCACCAATAGACAGACAGATGCTATATATGTGAGATATGTTGTATCACAACAGTCGAGTAGCATGTGTAGTATGTGTGCCAAATTCTGCTGACATATTTTGCTGATATCATGTTATTTTCTTTTTCAGGACCATGGCTCACCAACGCAATCCAGCGTACTCTGCAGCTGAGGATGAGGAGATACACCAGAGCCTGGTGAGGGATTATGCAATACTCTTTTCCCGCACCAGCCAGAATCAGCAGGAGAGGGCTGCACTGTGGCAAGACCTGGTCCGTCGGGTAAATGACACAGGCATGCATAATAGGACATATGAGCAGGTACGACATCACTGCAGTGGTTTAATCAGAAATGTCCATCAGCGTGCGTCGGATATCCACAGGCAACAGGTTGCCACAGGTGGTGGGGTGGCTACACATCCCCCACTCACCAGACTGGAGGGACTACTCATAAGTGTTGTGGCTCCAGCCCGCCAACAACAACAACAGCAGCAGACCTGCATTATGATGGAGGCTGGAGCCACACAGCACCAAGACTACGAGCGTGCAGGTAATATGCCATATGTATAGTTGACTGTTGTGTACACTCATAGTTAATGCATGTGTGAGGTGTGTCCTTGGTTTGTAGCTGTCATCATAGTATTTAATGTGCAAGTGTGATATTCTCAATATCAGCAGCTGACCTGTGAAAGGCGACTGTTGTACTACTCACCTGTATCATACTCAATAACAATGGCACAGTTGTGCCCACTGACATTAATTTCCTCACTTCTGCAGGTCCCTCCGGTGTAACAGCAATGCAGCCTATCCATGCTGGTGAGTGTGTATTAACAATACCTTTAATAGTCTTGATAGAAATAGTAATATTAGGCTCACTTAGTAGTGCTCTGTGTATGCATGCAGGTGTGTCTGTGTCTGTGTGTTGATATCTCGCATACTGAGTAGTGTGCAAGTGTGCAACTGTGTGCAAATGTGCAACTGTGTGCAAGTGTGCATGTGTGCATGTGTGCACCTGTGCATGTGTGCATGTGTGCACCTGTGCATGTGTGCATGTGTGCACCTGTGCATGTGTGCATGTGTGCACGTGTGCATGTGTGCATCACTGGTAACATTGTGTAGACATTGTAAACTGTGTTTCCTGTTTCCCTCACACAGGTTCTGGTGCTGATCTGGTGTCATGCAGCAGGGAACCTGAATCAGGTGTCATGGGTACTGATAATGATGACATCTGTGTAATGGCACAGGAAGGTATGCCAGGGTCCGTCATTGGTCAGCCAATTGACAGTACACAGCTGTCAACCCCATCAATGCGCACAGTCATCCTGCCAATACACCCTTTGTCACCAATGTCCCTATGTGATGGACAGGATACAGTGGGCATTGACCAGGGTAATGTGGTATCTGTGGCACATGCTTCCCCACACAAGCAGCCATGGGCATGGCCCTGAGATGGTACCACACAGACAGATGTCCTGGGGTTCTCGTGGGAGCATCCATGGACGTACTGCCCCTGTCAGACATGCCCACAGAGGTCTTACAACCTCAGCTATGTTTCGGGTTGTCATGTAGGCACAGTCACGTATGGAACAGTACACCAGACAGGGTCTAAGGGAGATGACAGCATGTCGCACAGCCATGACTGACAGTATGCGTGATATTGCGGCTGCCATCTGTAATTTCACCGATGTCATAGACAGACGTTGTGGGGACATATTAGATCAGTTCCACAACTACATGTCCATGAGTCAGGGCAATGGTGGACGGTTGAGGCATCGATGTGGGCATATGCCAGCAACAGCAGCAGCTGGCAGTCGTCGCGGATGACAACAGGGCCGCAGCCGCCCCCATAGTGCCAGCAGCAGCCCCAGCAATGCTGGGTCTGTGCTGTCATCAGACCGCCCCAGGAGACCACGTTCACGTGGCTCTGGACAGGCCCAACAGTGATCTGTGTCCAGTCAATGAACACCTGCTTCTGATGACAGTACCCAGTCTGGATTGGTACCGAATATGGTCCGTAGCACCCCTGCAAGGCACAGGTACCATGTCCGTGGCCAGAGACACTGATCTGTATGACCTGGCAGGTACAGTCTGTGGCTGTCCACAAACACTGGTATATGGCAGCCATGAGGTGGAACTGTGTGCATCCATACACACATGCGAATTGACAACACCTAGGGCTACCGCATACACGCACACACTGCATCAACATTGCCTCACCTTGTACTGCTGTCCATCACCAACACACATACACATACATGTCAATTGGTGGTATCAGTGGCAGACTCAGGCATACCAAGTTCACACCCTGTGCATATGATGAAACTGTGCCACCTCCTGCAATCTGTAACATCAGTGCAGGTACAGGTTAACATGTTGCTGATGCACAGGGTGACTACATAGACATGTAGTAATAGTATCATGTTGTTAACAGTACTGTGTGCTGGTATAATTGTAGGTATATCCCAGCATGCCTGATGCAGTAAGGGTATGATTGTATTGTACTGTTGTCTACACCCATGGTAAGTACCATAGTGTATCATCTGCACATGTTGGCATACTGGTGGTAAGGATGTCAACAGAAGGCTACATACATAGGTAGCACAGGGGATAAGGTACTGAAAGTATTGATACACAATGATGGACATATAAACTGCAAGTGGCATGTTGCCCACACTGGACTCTGCTATGTGGATGTTTGAGGATGTTGATATGTGTGCAGTACTACACGACTGGTACAGGACACAGGAGCACCCTAGCACTGAAAGCTCACATCTCATACCATGCTAGACAGCCCCAACACACAAAACTAACTGTCACAGGAGGGAGAGTCCCCATAAATGTCAGGGATACTGTGGTGGCAAGACAGGTAGCATACATCCTACTAAGTATGGAACCACTGAGTGAAGGATCAGTGTCTGTTATTTGACATGTGTATTACTGCAGGTATGAGCACCTGGGTTTCCATCCAGTTATTGTACATCCTGACGGTACATGGTCTGTACACTTGTGTGCGCTGCGACTGGACCCTAGCCATCTGACCTGTGTATTTCCATGTACATGTGTATAGTGCCTGCATATTTGCACTGTTACCTACTGGAAGGGGTACAGCTTGTTTGTTGTACAATGGACTACATGCAGCCCTGCTTATTGTAGCTTTGTTTGCATGCATGTTTGCTTGCAGTTACCCTGGAACACAGATGCCACCTGCAATGCAGATTTACAGAGCTTCTGTGGACTCCTAGTGACATCTGCATAGCTTACTATATGTATGTCCATGTCTCACTTGACAGAACAACACTGTTTGTCCTGTTCACATGTACGTTGCCTGTGACACATTGCATATGACTTACCTGGCATTTGACCACGTGAGCAGTCATATATGCCAGTGCAAACTAATCACAGGCACTACACCCTCACATACTCACCTTCTGTACCTTGTTCCCCATTGGCCCTATGTGCTGTTAATCACCATGGCAATCACAATACTATGGTAGCATGTGCAAAGGTCACTTGTCAGTCACCTCTATGGTACAGTTGTGGAATATGTGGGTCATGTGGCAATGTCACAGCTGCCACATGTACACAGTCAACCCTCTCCCCTACACATGGACGTACAACACATGTATGAGATGCAACCACATAGCCAAACTGGGGACTCAGCACTCTGAACCCAGTACTGGCATAACCTGTCAGGTGGCATGAAATACTACAGTGACTACAATACCAGTCTGATGTAGACCAACACTGACAGCAATCCAAACACATGAACACACTGGGCTATTCGTTGAGCCTCAGAATAGCATCCTGCCTGAGCAGCAGACACCTCTGCAGCTGGCACACAGGCATATGTTAAGCCGGAACACAGCACGTGCAACACATAGCACACAAATCCTGTGTGCCAAACAGTCACAGCCTGTACGGCTAGACAACACACCTGCTACAGTTGTGTTAGGTACCTTTATTGTCCGGTACAGTGAGGTCCCGCTCACCAGGCTGGACAAGGTGAAGGTCACAGTGATATGACCGTGGGGCACTATGGTCCACCACATAACACAAGCATACAGGTCAGTCAGAGGCATGGACACATATGACTCAGTCATTGTCCATGCCACTATGGCTGACCTGTGATGTTCCTCCCTGGACTACATGATAGGGAACATAGAAGGGCTCTCTGAGCATGTGGCACAGGCTGGTATCACCCTGACCTTGGTTGGCATCATACCCTCATCAAGAATGCTGAAGTATTACTGAATGCTGATGAATTACTGTAGCTACAACACCCTAGCTGAATGGTTCCTAGCATGTAGTCACTGCATTGCTATGGACAACTTGTTACCACTCCCACAACAGGTGAAAACATGCAGCACCTGTTCATCAACAACATGTAGACTATATGCCCCAGACCAGATGTGCATCCCTTGCTGCTAGGATGACACCATATACAACTCACACTGTATATACACATACCACATGCAGCACCTGCACAGAAGACCACAGTCATAATGTTACCCAGTGCAAATACCATGTATTCACATGTGGCAGGCGTCAGACATGGGAACTATTGAAGGTCACAGGTACATATGTGTATTTGGCACACACATACATCATCTGTGTCCATTGCCATTACTGGTTTAATCGATGTCATGCATTATTGTGAACAACAACCCACACACATGGGCATTCTGTGTGACAAAAACACACGTGGCATGTGTGGAATTCAAAGCCATAACTAACTGTGCTATGACAGTAGTGAGAGACACAGTAGCAGAGTGTGCTATTTGCATTACTGGGAGATTTGCCCTCTTCCACTGTACTTGTAGGGTGCTGACATCATCTCTGTGTAGAGACTGGAATATGCACCAGCTGGTGTGTTGTACTGGTTGTCGAAAGGGTCAGTGTTTAATTGCACACACCCTACTTCCACCCACCCACAAACACACACACTTGCCATTTGCAGGGTTTGAATCCCTACCTAACTAAGTTATGACACTCGAGTCGGACGCATTAACAGAGAGCACTATTCACATTACTGGGATGTTTCCCTTCTCCTGCTGTACTTATAGGGTGCTGACATCATCAGTGTTTAGAAAGGGGAATGTGCATCCTGTAGTGTGTTTTCCCAGTTGCCAAAAGGGACATTTACCTCACACAAAATTGCACACACACTAACCCCATTCATACAAACACACACACCTACCATATGTAGGATTCAAACCCCTATCTAACTATGTGATGGCATTTAAGACAGACGGATTAGCAGAGCTCACTATTTACATTACTGGGAAGGTTCCTTTCTCTTGCTGTACTTACAGGGTGCTGACATCATCAGTGTTTAGAAAGGGGAATGTGCATCCTGTAGTGTGTTTTCCCAGTTGCCAAAATGGACATTTTCCTCACATAGAATTGCACACACACTAACTCTTCTCATCCCAACTTGTCATTTGCAGGATTCAAACCCCTACCTGACTATGTTATGTCACTCAAGACAGATGTTTTAGTAGAGCACGCTATTCACATTACTGGGTGGTTTCTCTTCTCCTGCTATAGTTATAGGGTGCTGACATCATCAGTGTTTAGAATGGAGAATGTGCATACTGTAGTGTGTTTTCCCAGTTGCCAAAAGGGACATTTTTCTCACACAGAATTGCACACACACTAACCCCCCTCACCCAAACACACACACTTGCTATTTGCAGGATTCAAACCCCTAACTAACTATGTTATGACACTCAAGACGGACGCATTAGCGGAGTACACTACTCACATTATTGGGAAGTTTCTCTTCTCCTGCTGTACTTATAGGGTGCTGACATCATCAGTATTTAGAAAGGGGAATGTGCATCCTGTAGTGTGTTTTCCCAGTTGCCAAAAGGGGGGATTCCCTCACACAAAATTGCACACACACTAACCCCCCTCATCCAAACACACACACTTGCAGGATTCAAACCCCTACCTAATTATGTCATAACACTCAAGACGGACGCATTAGCGGAGCATGCTATTCACATTATTGGGATGTTTCCCTTCTCCTGCTGTACTTATAGGGTGCTGACATCATCAGTGTTTAGAAATGGGAATGTGCTTCCTGTAGTGTGTTCTCCTAGTTGGCAAAAGGGACATTTCTCTCAAATAGAATTGCACACACACCAACCCCACTCACCCACACACACACTGAGCATTTGCAGGATTCAAATCCCTACCTAACTATATTATGACACTTAAGGGAAACGCATTAGCAGAGCGCACTATCCAAATTACTGGGCATCTATTCTGCACCTGCAGTATTGACATAATTATTTCTACAGAGGTATGTACATCTAGTACTACCTGTCAGGTGGGGGATAGCATATATATGCATTTGCAGCCACCTACTTGAGGGTCAGATATGCACATCAGCACTGGCAGGTTATGTTCTATACCATGCTTCATGACCACAGGACCTGTAACACACAACACAACCAGTTCGGACCACCCCTCCCACATCCAGGACACACACTTTGCTTCCCTGGGAACAGTGCCAAGATATGAAGGTGTTCACATACACCATTCCAGTTGTTAACGTCAGGTACAGGTATATTGTGTGTGGGAACTACTCAGGCCTCTACAACATTACCCTACAGCCACTACAATTTGTGAGTCCATGTGCTATGGCAGAACCACTCACCACAGCCACAAGGGGGAATACATATTGCACCTGACCATCTGCAACATGGGTACTCACTGTTCCACACCAGAAGTAGACCACCATTGTTGATATCTGACCATAACCACATTTCCCTGGACATCCATATCCCATCCCCACCCCCAGGCAAGGTTGTCACTGCAAACAAAGTGTATTTATCAAAAGCAGACTTTACACTTGTGAAGACTGGGGTGGAAGACTTCAAAGGACCCATGCTGGGGGAGTATACAGGCCACTCTGCATAATCCTTGACAATTGCATTCTATGAGCATGTGGAAGGTTTGCATTGATCATGCTATCCCAAATATACCCATGACTCCTCCAGAACAGGACACCTGTCAGGTGTACACCAGCCATATATGAGCTGTCCAACAGACAGAGTGAGCTAATACATTGCAGAGCAGTAGCCCACAGAGGGAGGACATCTCTGAACAGTACTGGCACGACACTTCAATCCCTCATAATCATCACAACAAAGTGTTGACAGGGAAATTGTCCAGACGCTGCAGATAAGGCTCCCCTCAGTCTGTTATTGACGCCCACTTACTGTTAGAGGTCCTCACCAACTCTCTTCCAGCACACACCAACAACATGGATGTGGCTTAGCAAATTCAACCCCTGGGATCTCCACTGTGCCCCTGCTTGATGGAGGCACAGCACACTAGCCTCACACGGTGCCTTATGTGACCTACTTTACAGTGGCACAGTAGCCTACTGTACTGGGGAGGCAGACGGCAAGCACACTCTGGCTAAGCTGTCATTCCCTAGGGCAAACAGCCTAGTGTTGACCTCTACACCCATATGTTTAATTGTCAGAAGCACAATATTTGTTGCTGATAGACTGTTTGCAGGTCTTTATTGCCATAGCATTCCCTGTTTCTATGAACAGCTTGTGTATCTGTGGAAGATGTTTGAATATGAGAGGGATCCACTATATCTCTTATGTCTCTGTAGTCATTTAACTGTGAGCACTGGGCAGATTGCTGTAATGTGGTTGGTTCCTGGAATAACACGTATAAATACCAGATATGTGTGGCCAACTGCTAAACTGAGATTTGGCCTAAGTGTGCAAGCATGCCCAGTGTGAGCTTTCTATATATTGAACTCTGCAGCCCACCACATTTGTGGATGAGTGTGAACTTCAACAATATCTCACGTTTATGGTTGTGTGTTGTGTGTCATGTTGTGTACTTACTGTCCAACTGCTTTGTGTCTGAACACAACAGGGATTATACTGTGCCTGCAGGGTTTGCATGGGATACTTTGCATACAGTTGTCAACATCCTTTCATACTGACCTAACACTGTAGTACCGTATAGTGTACTGGTTCAGTACTTTCACTGTGGTGGACAGTATCCTGGGCTTTAGTCCTATCACTGCTTTACATTTTCATAGTGAGCACAACAGACTGGTTAGGGGCCAGTTGTGCACATCTGACCATGTTGCATTATGTTCAGATATGAACTACTTACACCAGGCTTGTCCAACATTGGTAGTGTATTCCACAACATAGATGTACATTGGCAAACACTAGCAATGTGCCCTAGGCCATTTCTAATGCTAGTCGGAGAGTGTGTTTGTCCTTCGACACACATTGTAACTGGAGTTTGCCATGACATATGTCATGGTTAGTATACTGTGCCTCCGTCTACCCGTGACATAACAGTGATATCCAGGGTAAACCTACCATCTCCCATCCACTCATCAAGATTCCTCTTGAGGAGAGTTGATGAGTGACTCTCTGGCTAACCTGTACTGGGAGTTTACTCAAGAGTGGGGGTGGCTTCTGTGTTATGGATCATTCAGTACAGCTTGTCCGATGTATGTCAGTGCTGGGGTTCAGGTCTCTCATGTGCATATCTCACTGCCATTCAGAATGTACAAGGTGCAGCATGTTCATTGATTCCAGCTTGGACATGGCTTTATACATCAGGCACAGCTTGCCTCTGGGTGGGCAGTATGGCAGTGTGTGGAGCTGCAGTTTGTTTAATCAGGCAACACATGGCATCTGTTCAAGCTCTTTGATACTCCTGGTGAGGTACTTTTGGGGACTTTCCAGTTGATGGAGGTGTCTGCTGAGGTACATCCCACAGGGGCTATTGTAGTCAATTGCAACACTGATGAAGGATGACTGCAGAGCCACAATGACCTCCCCTGATCTAGATCTGACAACTTTCATGATTAGGTGGGTATATGGTATGTTTCTGTAACCACTACAGCCACATGTTTGTCCAATGCAGGATATCTATCAACTTGTGTCCCCAGGTCTCTTATTACATGTTAAGTACTTAATGGGTTAACACCTATGTGGTAATTGGCGGGCACTTACTGTATATCCACAGGGGTTGACAATACACTTTTCTGCAATTAGCTTGCTAACATGGCTATGGCACCAGTTGTCTGTTTCTATGTGGCTCTTTTGTGGGATGCTTGTGTCAGCTGGAGGGTCAGATATGGTGGCCAGTTTGTAGTCCTCTGCAAACTTGTTCAGACACAGTCCTTCCATGTTGGCCTGTACCTATGGGACATATATACCAAACGAGGGAGGTCCCAGGACCAAGCCTTGTGGGATGCCAGTTATATCTGGTTTGTAGTCTGACATGGCTGCAGCATTTCTGACCATGTCAGTTCTGTCCTTGGTCTGGTTTGCAACCCCTCTACTGACATAGGGGTTTATATTTAAGCTGGTGAGCTTATCTATAATGAACACGTGGGGTATTGTATGGAAGCCTTTGCAAGGTCCAGCTACACTGTGTGGACCACATTCCCCTCATCAATGACCTTAATGACTGTTTCAAATGAGTCAAACATGTTTAAGGGACAGAATCTGCACTTAAGAAAGCCACACTAGGTAGGGTCCAGTGTCAGTAGGTGCCCAATATCTTTATGTCTGCGGTACATGCTGATCCTTTCCATAGCTTTGCTGACCAAGCTTGTCAGGATTCTGGGGTGGTAGTTTGCAGTATCCATTCAGGCAACACCTTTGTTGAGAAGGACCACTGTTGTTGTACACTGTTCTTTGGGTACATATCCTGTGGTAAGGCTGACATTGAGCAGTAGTGTTATTTGGCATTCCATTCTTCTTGGAGTCCATGTTGGACTCAGCCCAGGACACCATCTCATACCATTGATGCTGTGTGTTTTGCTTTGTAGATGCTGGCTGTTACCTCAGCATCTGCAATGTCAGGGGGCCAGCACTCTGCTGGGATAGATATTTTGCATTTTGGGGGGGTATTTGCACTGCACCTGTCAGGTTGGATGTTGGCAATATGTGTGTGTGTTTGGTATGTTTTTTGTGATATTTGAGTGATTCAGAGCATATCTGTGAATTCCCAACAAGGTTCCTACCATCAGTTACGTTCATAGGTTCATACTAGGCTATCCGCCCTAGGGCATTTATAAGCCTAGCCAGAGTGTGTGTGGCTTTCACCACCGCTTGCTATGTGAATATTATGGCCATTTATGATTTACTTTACTGTGCCTCTGTCTGGATGTGACACAGTGAAGACCCCCAGTGTACATCTACGATCATCCATCCACTTGGCAAGATTCCTGTTGAAGAGAGTCAGTGAGTTTCTCTGCCTAACATGGAGTGGGATTCTGTTCCAGGGTGTAGAGAGCCTCTGGGTTATGTATCTGTCCCTCCAGCACATCCTACTTCATTATGTGTTGAGGTTGACATCTCTCACTCTCACAGCTCTGATGGATTTGCGTTTTCTGGGGTGGAGCATGTCCATTACTACTGTGTTGGACATGACCTTGTACAACAGGCATACAACTCCTCTGTGTAGGCAGTATGTGACTGCATTCAGTTGGGGTGTCTACAGCCAGGCAGCATATGACATATATTTGAGACCCTTTTTCCTCTTGGTGAGGTACCTATTTATTATTTTATTTATTTATTTTACATTTGTTAACCGGGATGGTCTGACTGGATACATGTCCTTTTTCAGCGGAGGCCCGGGGAGAAAAGCTCCAACAGAGTTACATTGATAATTAGGTACAGTAAATGAGCTGAAAGAACTTAACAAAAACATAGGCTATTTACATACAAGTACAAGACTGCCATTACTATTTCTGAGATTACTACAAATGTAACATTAATAACATATTAGCAAGGACGGTAGGCAGTATAATGACATAGAGTTAGACAGGATACATATTTCTTTATCACAGTATACAAAGTACTTATCATCTTAGCTAGTTGTTTATGTTTTAGTTAATGGCACAGAGCTAGTCTGGGTTTGAGCAAGGACATAGCCAGTGTGACTTGAAGTGGAGTTTTAGACTATTTTGAATTGACTTAGAGAAGTTGCAAGCGTGATGTTATTTGGGAGAGAGTTCCATATTTTACCAGTGGTGTTGGCAAATGGCGTCACCACCTAGGTTGAGAGATTTAGTTGTTTGGACAAGGAGTCTGTTTGCTGAGCGAAGGCAGCTTAGATTGGAGTAGGGAGTCATTAAGTTTTTAGTGCTGGGGTATTTTCAGGTTGTTTAAGGATTTTGAAGGCCTCTATGTGTTGGGACTGGTGAAGAAGGTGTGGAATTCTATCCATCCAAGTTTTTCAGGTTAGTACAGTGGTGTGTTCTGTAGGGTAGGCCTGTAACGAACCTGGCAATGTGATTATAGCAGGATGAGAGCTTGGCCAGATCAGATTTGTTAAGGTGAGTGAGGACAGGAGAGGCATATAGTAGGGTAGAGAAGGTGTGAACGGGCTGTGGCTGCCCTGGCATTCGGGTAAGGAAGGCTTTAATTCTATATAGGGTCCCAAGTTTCTTGTTGACTGACTTAATGGCTTGGTTGATATGTATATCAAATCTGAGTTTATTGTCAATGTTTACTCCTAATAGCTTTGTATAGGTGTCTGGGGAGATGATTGTCCCATTATTGGATTTTATAGTGAAGTTTTCAGTCGGAGATCTATTGGTTGGGTAGAAGAGAAGTAACTTGGTTTTGTTTGGATTTAAGATCAGGAGATGGTTGGCAAGCCAGTTTTCGACTTTGGTGAAGCTATGTTGGGTGGTAGTTAGTAGATTTGCAAGAGAGGCATTGGAACATATTAAAGTCGAGTCATCTGCATATTGAATGCAGGTGGCTTCAGGGATGACTGTTTGGATGTCGTTTATGAAGACTGAAAAGAGGAGAGGTCCTAATATGGAACCTTGAGGAACTCCTATAGTATTTGGTAGTAGGCAGGAGAGCTTGTTTTGCCACATTACTGCTTGTTGTCTCTCAGTGAGGTAAGCTTGAAACCAGTCAAGGGCTGGAGTATCTAGATACAGGGTTTTTAAAGTATATAGAAGTAACTGATGGTTTACCATATCGAAGGCTTTTGATAGGTCCAGGAAGAGAGCGGAGGATATTTTTTTATTATTCCGGTTATGATTAATGTTTTCAGTAAAAGAGAGGAGGGCAGTGGTTGTACTATGATGGGGTCTGAATCCATGTTGAGAGTCTGTGAGTAGTTTATTTTGGGTTAGATAGAGCATTAGTTGGTTGTGCATGCACTTTTCCATAATTTTGGCAAGTGGTGATAGTATGGCTATAGGTCTATAGTTGGATAGTTCTGTGGACGAACCTCCTTTGTGGAGTGGAATAACATAGGATATTTTCCAAATTGAGGGGATTGAGGCCTCGGTTATGGTTCTGTTAATTAAGATTGAGATAGGGTAGGCTACGACATCTGCAGCAATTTGCAGGTATTCAGCTGGCAGAAGATCGGCTGAAAGGGTGGTTGGCTTCAGTTTTTCAAAGGGATCTGATAAAGGATGTGGACACTGGCTGGAAGTTAAAAGAGAGTGGTGAGTCGGGTATAGTGTTTATAGAAGTGTGGGGAGGAGAAAGTTGGTTAGCTAATGACTGGATGGTTTCTGTGAAGAAAGTATTGAATGAATTGGCTATATCTTCTTGGCTCTTGTCAGATAATGTTCCTGGGGTCAGAGTAGTGGATTTGTCTGGTTGGAGAAGTTTATTTATGCCTGCCCAGTACTTTTGAGGGTTATTTTGATGTTTATGTTGCAGATTGTAGAAGTAATTTTTTTTATCTAGTATGATAGCTTTTTTAGTCCCATTTCTAAGTTGTTGGAATTTGATACGATCTAGGGGTAGTTTGGTAGTGCACCATTTATCCCACCTTTGAGGTCTTTCTAACTGCTGCACGTGTTGGGTAAGGTACATCCCAAATGAGGTATTGTACTAGATTATGGGTCTGATAAGAGAACAGTATAGGGGCACAATGATCTCTGTTGACGTAGATGTGAATCCTTTCATGATACGGTGTCCAATATAGACAGTCTTCCTAGCCACGTTGGCAATGTGAGTGTCACATAACAGGTTACTGTCCACTTGTGTCCCTAGGTCCCTGATTACTCCTTCCATACATAATGGATTACCACCTATGTGGTAATTTGTGAGTACCTTATTTGGTATTTGGTGAGACATTCATACTGTCCAGTGTCTTCAGGACGGCTGGGTGGGGTTCCCGTGTGTGAGAGTGTGGTCTGTAGTATGCTACAGACTGTACAGCAGTTTTGCCTATGGTTAGTTGCACATGGGTGTTCTCCGATGCTTCATGCATTGTCAGTTACCTGGACGTGTGGGTGTCTGTGCTGAATATGGATACTCCCCCTCCTTTTATGTTTTGGTCCAGGTTTTGGGGCCATAACGCATGATATGAGGTATAACCTGGTAGTGCTGGTGTGCTGTCAGGAGCCTTGCTGCAGGTTTCTGTCACTGCATGGACATCGATGTTCTCCATACTGGGGAGGGCCTCGGGAGCATGCATATTGAGGTTTACACATCTGGCATTGGTCAGCATTACCCTTATGTTTCTTTCCACTTATGTTTTCTACGGTGGTGGGTTACTCTTTTCAGCCTTGCCTATGAAAGGCTCTATGGAGGTGGCAAGAGCCTTATCCAATATCCAGACGCCCAGGGGTAACAGGTGCAAGCCATCCCTGGAACAGCAGCGTGGCTTGTCAAGCATGACATCCCAAGCAGACAGGCATTGGATCCCCTTGGAATGACACCAGTAATTGTGCCACTTGTTAAAGCTGATCATTCTGTGTTTGTACTGTGGTATCATTGTTGGTGAGGGTAGGATGCTGCAAATGGTCAGTGTCATACCGGCCTGGACTACATAATCGGAGAGCTCATCAATGTCTCTTTTCATGTCGTCTGGGGAGGTACATCTCAGGTAATTCATGCCAGCATGGACAATGACTGCATCATATTTCTACTTGCTTTAGGGTGTCCTGCATACTTCTGTTATGTGGCGTATTGTAGCAGCCTACAGGCAGCTTACTGTACCCTTTCCCTTGTTCAGTCTGGTGAGCATGACAGCAGTGTGTCTGACTATGGAGTCACCTATTACAACTGTATCAGGCATGTTGTTTCTCCTTCTGGCCTGTGACTGTTTGGCACACCAGCTTTGTGTACTATATGTTGCATGTGCTATGTTTGGAGGTAGTGGTTGCTTGGGTGTCTGCTTTGGAGGCCTCTGTTGATGTGGTGTGTTTGTAATTAGGGCCTCTGGGAATGTTTTTCTGTGTTTATGTCTTTGGTTTGCAGTTGTGATAGGTCTATGTGAGACTGGGTTTGTGGTGTGTGGGTTACCTTCTCCTCCTGACTAGTTTTGACAGTACTGAGTTGAGAGAGCTCAGCCTCCGGTTTGGATAAATGGTTGCATCTCTCACATATATTTGTATTTCTTGGGGGGAGGTGAGGGTTGTCTGTGTACTTGGGGCAGGTGTAACATTGCCTCAAGATTCACAGATTCAACTTGTTGTAGCTGGCCTTAGTGGATTGTATGTGTGGACATATTTTATTGCCATACTACTGATCAGTGATTACTTCCCTTTTTATGTTTGCTCTATCATGTAGTAGCTTCCTCATTCTCTTGCATGGTTTGGTAATGGCTGGAGTCCACCATGCCAGATGCCTGCGTGTATGGCATTGTGTCTTGGTTTTATTTGGGATTGCATAATCCAAGCATTCCTGGCAGTGTTCATGGAATGCCTGTATAACAGGTTCTGAGGTGTGGCCCATATTTTGCACCTGCACAGGGCCTTTAATGAATTCCACATCAGTTTGGGGGAGTGCAGCTTTTGCTTTACACATGTTTTTCACTGTGGTTTTCTGGCCAGGGACTGTGGTCAGGATGTGTATATCTGGTGTGATTACTCTATGGTCTGATCTTACCAGTGAGGGATACACTTCTCATCTTGCCATCCAGTACCCATGTTGCTGATTATCACATCCAGTATGCTTACCCCTCTTGTGGGAGTGGTACGTTGTTCCTGGGCATTTTGGTTTATGGATTCTAGGAACTTTTGTCCTACAGTGTTGGAGCTAGTATAATGCTCCCAGTCTATGTTTGGGAATTTTTAGTCACCCAATATAATGTGGCTTGGAGGGCTTGATATATTCATGTATTCCAACATAGGCCAAGTGCAGTTCCTGGTGTTAGGATGGTAGTCTGTAGCAGGCTATAAACTGGGAGGCAGTTTTAGCCACTGTTACTTGACCATGGCTAGTCCATGCTGCTTCTTGTTGTGGTACCAACATGGGGGTGTGGTTATCCTTGACAATTATTGCTAGTCACCCTCCTTTTGTAGCTTGTTCCATGTTTTGAGGCTGTACAGCACAGTATGAGGTGTAACCTGGTAGTGTTAGAGTGCTATTGTGAGCCTTGACCCAGTTTTCTGTTACAGGACAGATATCAACATTCTCCATACTGGGGGAGTTTAGACTGCATGCATCTTGCTGTTTAGACTTCTGGCATTGGGTAGCATTACATCTAGGTTCTTATCCCTTGTGATACCTATGGAGGTGGGTTTGTGTTTTGAGCCTTACCTATTCAAGGCACGCTGTGGGTAACAACAGCCTTTACCAATATCCATAAGGCCTGGACTGATAGGTGCATGCCACCCCTAGCAGGTGGAGCATCATGTCATGCTCAGCATGTCATCCCAGGCTGGCACACATTGGATCCCCTTTGACTAACTGCAATACTTCAGCCAATTATTGCAACTGATCATCTCATCGTCATATTGTGGCATCATGCTTGGTGAGGGTAGGATGTTAGTCAGGGTCATCAAGGTTGCATATACTACATGGTGTTACATTGCTTAACACATGGCATTCATGCCTCAGGTGGTGCTGCAGGGCTGCCTCTGTCGGATGCACATACTACACTCCCTGTACATATTTGAGAGCAGGTTATGTCATTTTAGGCATCCCTGTTATTATATGAGTGAGTCAGAGAGGGGTATCATTCCCAGGGTTCCTACTGAGCCAGTGTATGTGCTATGCGTTGCCTCTTTGCCAAGGCCAGGGCATACTGGGCACGCCACCTTCTGCCTTCTGGGGCAGGCTCAGGTTGTTCCTCCTCCGAGTCACGCTCTGCCTGTGATGGCCTTGGCAATGGTGGGGGGCTGTTTGGCCCGGCCCTATGCTGGTCCAGCTGCAGCTGTTTTCGCAAGATCATATTATGTAGCATAGCACATACCATGACAATTTGGGTACATGTAGTTGGTGAGTACTGCAAGGCTCCACCAGATGTGTCCAGACACCGGAACCATGACTTGAGCAGCCCAAACACACGCTCTATTACATTACGTGTTTGTGCGTGTGCTTCATTATGGCGTTCCTGTTCAGGTGTGTGTGCGTTTCTGATGGGTGTCATCAGCCATGGATCCAGTGCATAACCTGCATCCCCCACTAGGTGTCCATGTGGGATGTCCCCATTGGCAAATGTCTGGTACAGCTGCGTCAAATGCCAGATATGGGAAGCATGGTAGCTCCCAGGGCAGCCAGCACACACATTCATTATTATGCCCTGGGCATCACATACAACCGGGCAGTTAATGGAGGGGAAGCCCTTGCGGTTAATGTAGGCCCTACCCCGCTCACCGGCTGGTGCTTTGATGCATATGTGTGTGCAGTATATTGCTCCCACTACCACAGGGTATTGCGCTATTTGCTGGAAGAGACGCATATTGCTGGCCAATACTTCACGGGCATTGGGGAAATATATATGATCACCGACATGTGCTGACATGGCATCCAGGAACTGGTGCAGTACTCTGGAGGCTGATGCCTGTGATATCCCCATCATATCACCAGTTGGTCTCTGGAAGGTACCTGTTGCTAGTATTCTTAGGCCAACACATACCTTGGTTTCCACTGGGATGAGTTCCCCTCTGTTGGTTCTGTGTGTGAGGCGTGGCCTGCACAGCTCAACGATTTGCTGCAGGAGGTCTCCGTCCACTCTATAGTGCTCCACTATCTCCAGCTCATGTAACCCGTGGTAGGTGACCCTGGGCCTTTACACTCTTCTCCGTCTCCTCACTGTGGGTTGTCTGGCTCCATTTGCATTGTCACCACCCTCTGCAAGTAGCCTATGTCTCCTTATGACAGCTATGGCAGCCCCTAGCATTTCTGCTCTGAGTTCAGCTTTTTCAGTTTTCACTTCTAATAGCTTAATCCTGTCTTGCAGTGTCTCTTGAGAGAAACATACTGCACTGCTGTTTGCAGAGTTTTAAGTGCTTGGCTGGGCTACTATTCTGCCTGTGTAATTGCCTGCTTCTAATTGTTTTCACCTGCTAGCTCCAGCAGTATACCCTGCTAGCTTCCTACTAATTCTGTTGCTTCCTGTTTCCTTTCTGTTTCCTCAGGGGGGAGCAACGCACATACCAGCAGAAACACGCTCACAGTGGCTTACACGTGTGCACACAGGCTTACACAGTTTAGAATCTTCTTATTCAGGTTAAAATGGACGCACACCAGCGCAAACAGTCTTACAAGTCTGCCGGCTCCCACATAATCAGTCTGCCTTACACGCGTGCACACTGCCCTACTCGCGCCTCATGGCACGCACATGTGCGCATGCACGCCCAGCAAGAAACTTTGGTGTAAGCAACAGTGTACACCTTCCTTTTCTTGACTTTCCCATGCTTAACTTGTGGCACTCCTCTTTCCATGATATGTGTCTGACATCTGTCATGTAACACTGACCTCCAATGAACTGCATTTCTTTCTGCCATTCCCCCCTTTGATGTCACCTATCTCCTACTCTATTCCTCCCCCTTATGTATCTCTTACACTACTCAGAATGTGCTAATTTGCTATATAACAGTGGAATTCAGTATCCTAACACTCATTTACATCAGATTGCCTACTAATGCTTAGTTACATGTCTTAGACTCAGCTTCCCCCCTTAGCAACCACTAAACGGTGGCCATGTTGTTTTTGGTCTGCTGGTCCCTGCATTGTAAATCCATGTATTGTATAAAACCCACATTTGTGGGTTTATAACCTTCATTTTTATGTTTTATATAGCGCAGACCATTTGCGCGGGGCTGCGCTGCGTTTAAACTTCGGCGATTGCCGAAAACAAATTATTTATTTCTCATATTTGCATCAGGGTACCTTGCCAATGGCCACATATTTGGCCATTGGCATGCTGCCTGACACATATGCACCCTTTATTTGAAGCTGACATGGCTCCATTGTGTTATTTGCAGAAACGTACTCAGTTGTCAACTGAGTACATTTCTGTAGCTAAAACGGCTCTTACATGGGCTGCTTTGGGCTTCCTGGATCGCTAATCTACCTCATTTGCATGCCTTTCGGCTGCAAGTGAGGTGATTAGCATATCCACTCCCACTCCGTGTAAGAGACGTTTTAGCTGGTCTCTTACACGGAATTTCGGGCTGTTCCTGGATCGCGTGGGCTGCATGGAGTCTTACACTACTCTTAGACTCCGTGCAAGCCTTTGTGAATCCTGCCCAATGTCTTTTATGTTCTGAAGGAACACTGCTTTGATAATACAGGTCTGCTGAAGTTGTTTGAGGGTTTTCTGAAGTAAACACTGGTGCTGTGCAATTTAATGCTGTCTTAATGAGAAACTGTTATGCCATAATTTTCAACTTATTCTGTATAGAGTTTACAGTCCTATTTATAGAAAAAAAAACCTGGGTGTGCTGCTGAAAAGTCTGTTATGAAACAGTTGCTGTTACTTTAAACTGTTAATGAAACTTTGAAGTTAGTGCCGTAAAACTGTACTTGAAAAAATTACTTACTGCAGCTGTTTTTGTTGAAGTTTGAACGAAACACAGAGTACTGCCCTTTATTGAAAATAGTGTTACTTATAGTCTGTAGAACACATGAAGTTGAATGAAACACTGCTATTTTGTAGATTTCTGTAAAACACACATAGTGTAACCAAGTCTGGAAATGAACGATACCTTCACTGAAAGGGTGGTGTGCTCTCCGGAGTGATTTTGTAGTAGTTCTGCTGTATAAACAGTTAATGTGAACATTAGAAAATATGCAGTACGGAAAACTAGATGTGAAAGTATTACATCTACTTTCTGGGTTGCGAGAAGTATATATCTCTCCCCAGACAGCAGGTCACATCTAGCACCATTGTAAAATTTGAATAATGCTGTACTGTACCATAATTAGCTGGAAACAGTGTATGCAATGAGACTGAGAAACAGAAGTCTTAATTACCCAAGATCGTGCTGAATAGGTGTCAGTCTCTCCCTTATGAACTAAGTCTTGTGCATTCAGAATGAATTCTCCAAACATTGTAGTTCACTTAATATAGTTTTATTAAATGTTTACAATATCCGAATACTGTCTTCATTAACAGTACTGATAAATAATTCAAATTGCTGCACATCATTCTGCTTGTCCTGAACAACGTAAACTGACATAGTTTCTAGATGACCTGTTTTCTGTACTCAGGCTTGAGTGTTTGTCATCATCTCTGAAGTAACAGGTCGAAAGAACTTATTAACCTTAACTACCCTGCTACTCTGAACACAGCATATTATATTGCTTTAGACTAATACATTTTCTTATTTACTTTTCTTTAACCTTGGTCTCAAGCTTTGTATGTGCTTCATTAAGGAACATTCTGTAGATGATCTTTTCCTGGAGAAAAGAACATTCTGTCTGTTCACTTTATACTTATCTTTTTCTCTCTGATAAACAGTCTTCCATGCTTGGCCAGGAAGGTTATTTTCCCTTCTGCTTAACTGTCTTTTATGCATAAATGAAACACAATTTATTTTACCCTTTAGCCTGTCTAATGTCTAATAACTATTTCAAAATGGTAAATCCCTAATCTAACTTTATATATATATATATATATATATATATATATATATATATATATATATATATATATATATATACACACACACACACACACACACACACACACACACACACACACACACACACACACACACACACACACACACACACACTGGATATTAAAAGTGTTAAAATGCTAGGTTTTTGTGATATAAAAAAATTAGACCACAATAAATAATTTCAAAACTTTTCCTACCTTTAGTGTGACTATAACCTATACAATTCAATTTAAAAATAAAGAAATCTTTTATGGGGAAAAATATAAAAAATAAAAAAAATGTACAATCAGCTGGTTGCATAAGTGTGCACACCCTTAAACTAATACTTTGTTAAAGGACCTTTTGATTTTTTCCAAGCTGCATTCTCTATATTATTTGTGGCTTATGTGCACTTGTTCACTTGTTTGTAACTGATTTTTTATTTGTAATATATTTTTAATGACATTTGAATTTGAATGTGTTGAATGCATAAGTGAACCCCAATTGTGTGTTTTGCATACATTTTGGCTATAAAAGAAAACTAATTAAATTTTTTTATTTAATGAGAGAAATGCAAGGGTATATGTGCTGTAGTGTCATGTGTGTGTGTGTGTGTGTGTGTGTGTGTGTGTGTGTGTGTGTGTCTGTCTGTCTGAGCATACACACATGTCCATGTATGGCATGTGTGCATGTGCATGCCTAAGATATTGTATGCTGGCGTTTAAGGCCTGATGTAAAATCATGCAACAGTGTGTGTGGCCTTAATGAGACAGATGATCTTGAAAACAAGATATTGTTTTTGTAATAGTTAATATCAGGTCTAGTAACTAATACATGTCCATATATTTCCTGCTTAAAACAACTGAATTAGTCAACTTTAGGATAAAAATGAAAAGGAAGATGGTCAAGAAGCAACTCAAGTATTTTTGTTTTATGTGAGTACACAAGCTCTAAGTCTTGTGGATAGAGAGAACTTTATTCACATACGTACCTATTAGCTGTAATGAGATGAGTGGACATCCATAGCAGATCCTTTTCCTTGAAATCGATCACTGAGTGCACAAACAGAATAATGTGATGTACAAACTAACATCATATATTAGTGATTACAGAGGCAGTCACTTCCATTTTACAGATCAAGGACAAACCCATAGGTTACATACAAAAATCAATTACTCAGTAATTAAAAACACTAAATTGTTTGATCTTAGATAAATCAAGTATTAGTAGCACTGATATTTCAATGTATATGTTCAGTAAATACAATATAAATGTAGTGACCTTCTTTATAAAAACAAAATGAACTGATGCTGGACTGAAGATATGTTAATGGTGAAAGGTAGCCTGCTTATTAAGGAACTCATCTCAGGTGGTAGGCCCAAGGAAGGTGAATACATCATCACTATATCTGAGATTAGTTTTACATCCAGGCACACTATTCCTTTGTGCTACATACATACATACATACATACATACATACATACATACATATTCAAGCATGAGCATTAATGCCCTTCTACCTGCCAGTATACCAACACAGTTGTTTCCATAATAAGTGTCCAGGCTGTTCTTAAAACTATCTAAACTAGTGCTTGCTTTAATGTAGTTTTGGAGTTTGTTACATGCATAGCTGCTCTCCTAGAGAACCAATTAGTACACTTCTCATTCCTATAGAATTTTCTACTTAGGTTGACAATTCTCTACTACTTTTTAATAACCCCAAACATTCCCAGAGGTAGTTGCCGCTAAATGGTCTATACAGCTGAATAAGACCTCCTCTTAAATATTTATATGAGACACTGTACAAGTTCAGATATTTTAGTCTTTCATAGCAACTTAAATTTTCACATCCATTGATGCCCTTGGTATATTTCCTTTCTACTCTTTCCAGTTTACTCATGCTTGTTTTATAAGGTTTCCATATTGTTATTCCATACTCAAGTTTGGGCCTAATGTAATTAGCAGACAATGACTTCATCATTTCTGATTTCCTAGACTTTATAAATCTTTTTATAAAACCTACTAACTGATTGATGTTGTTGTCTTTTGGCTTTTCCCGGTTAGGGGTAACCACAGCGGAACTCCGGTCCGCTAATAATTGGCAGTAGATTTTGACGAACGCCGAGGTGCCAGCTCGACGTTTAACCTTCAACGAAGGCACGCCCATTTACGCATGTCTTTTGAATGCCCACCCAACCACTGGGAGGACATGCAGACTCCACAAAGAAGGCACTCCCCGCACTCCAGCCAAGAATCGAATGGGAGAACTCAACTGATTGATATGATTAGAAAAAACTCAAAGCTGGATCTACCCATATACCCAGGTCCTTAAATGAATCTACAGTTTCATTTCAATCTCTGTGTGCTACATTAAATATGCACCTTTCAATTTATGTCGCCCAAATGACATATGCGTAGTTTCTGATGTATTCTCCATTGCACAAATGGTCAATTTTGACAAGTTCTTTTGCAGACATTCCCTATCTGTAACACATGTAATCAGTTTACCCAATTTCAGGTTGTCTGTATATAGACTGTAGAACACCTCAGATGAAAAAGTTAGGTCTGTAAGGTACAATCTAAACAAGTAAGGTCCTAGGACAGAGTCCTGTGGGACACCCTGACTGTAACCAAGAATTTTACCTGTCCAATTACTGTACAATACTTGTCACATCCTATTTGTAAGCCATGCAGCTATCCATCTTATCAAGAGTAAATTAATATGTAGTTGTTCTGATTTATTGATCAGTGTTTTATGCATGACCCTGTCAAATGCTGAAATGAAATCTATATAAATTATATCACGCCACAATCTTTCAATCATAGCTGTTATTATATTGGTATAAAACACCATGTTACACGTGGTAATAATCTATTTTCAGCATATGCATGCTGATATATGGTTTCAAGTCCCAACCTTTCCAGTTCTGATAATAACTTATCCAATATTACATTCTTCATTATTTTTCAACAACATGAAAGTAGACTTAAGAACCCAGCCACTGGGGATGCACAAGCCAGTGCATTTCTGTGTGCCGGTCCCAAGCCCGGATAAATGGGGAGTGTTGTGTCAGGAAGGACATCCGATGTAAAACTTCACCAAATAATTCATGCGGACACCAGTAAATATTTACATACTAGATCGGTCGAGGCCTGGGTTAACAATGAGTGCCACCAGTACTGTTAGCCAACAGGGTGCTGGTGGAAATTGGGCTACTGTTGGCTGAAAGAGGAGAAGAGATGGAAGGCATGGCCAAAGGCAGGAAGAGAGGAGAAAGGCCAGGACTGTGGTAGTGAGGGTCAGAAATTTGAATGTTGGCAGTATGACTAGTATAGGGAGAGAGCTAGCTGATATGATGGACAGAAGGAAGGTTGGTATATTGTGTGTGCAAGAGACCAGATGGAAGGAGAATAAGGCTAGGTGTATCAGAAGTGGGTTCAAATTGTTTTATCATGGTGTGGATGGGAGGTGAAATGGCGTAGGAGTTATCCTGAAGGAACAGTATGCTAAGAGTGTTTTGGAGGTGAAAAGAGTGTTGGATAGAGTGATGTTTATGAAGCTGGAAATTGATGGTGTAATTATGAATGTTGTTAGTGCATATGCTCCACAAGTTGGATGTGCGATGGATGAGAAAGAAACATTTTGGAGTGAGTTGGATGAAGCGGTGATGACTGTACCCCAGGGTGAGAGAGATTGGTGATTAGAGCAGATTTTAATGGGCATATTGGTGAAGGGAACAGAGGGGATGAGGAAGTGATGGGTAGGTATGGTGTTAAACAAAGGAATGCAAAAGGACAGATGGTAGTGGATTTTGCGAAAAGGATGGACATGGCTATGGTGAATATGTGTTTTAACAAGAGGGAGGAGCAGAGGGTGACATACAAGAGTGGAGGGAGATGCACACAGGTGGATTATATCTTATATTGGAGGGCCAATTTGAAGGAGATTGGAGACTGTAAAGTGGTGACTGGGGAAAGTGAAGTTAGGCAGCGTAGGATGGTGGTTTGTAGGATGACATTGGTGATCAAGAAGAGGAGGAGGAGTGTGAGAACAGCACCAGAGATCAAATGGTGGAAACTGAAAAAGGGTAACTGTGAGGTGGAGTTCAGCGATAAGTTAAGACAGGTACTGGGTGGCAGTGAAGAGTTACCAAATAGCTGGGAAACTACAGCAGCGTTAGTAAGGGAGAGGGCTAGAAAGGTGCTTGGTATGACATCTGGACAGATGAAGGATGACAAGGAGACATGGTGGTGGAATGAGGAAGTACAGGAGAGTATACAGAGAAAGAGGTTGGCAAAGAAGAAGTGGGATTGTAACAGAGATAAAGAAAGTAGGCAGGAGTATAAGGAGATGAGGTGCATGGCAAAAAGAGAGGTGGCGAAGGCTAAGGATAAAGCATACGAAGAGTTGTATGAAAGGTTGGGCACTAAGGAGGGAGAAAAGAACCTGTACCAATTGGCTAGACAGAGGGACCGAGCTAGGAAAGATGTGCAGCAGGTAAAGGTGATAAAGGATAATGAGGGAGACATACTCACAAGTGAGGAGAGTGTGTTGAGGAGATGGAAAGAGTACTTTGAGGGGTTGATGAATGAAGAGAATGAGAGGGAGAGAAGGTTGGATGATGTAGGGATAGTGAATCATGAAGTACAATGGATTAGCAAGCAGGAAGTAAGGATAGCTATGAAGAATGGAAAGGTTGTTGGTCCAGATGACATACCTGTGGAAGCATGGAGGTGTTTAGGTGAAATGGTAGTGGAGTTTTTACTCAGATTGTTTAATGAAATCTTGGAAAGTGAGAGGATGCCTGAGGAATGGAGAAAAAGTGGTTTGGTACCGATTTTTAAGAATAAGGGTGATGTGCAGAGCTGTAGTAACTACAAAGGGATTGAATTGATCAGTCACAGCATAAAGTTATGGGAAAGAGTAGTGGAAGCTAGGTTAAGAAGGGACGTGCTGATTAGTGATCAGCAGTATGGTTTCATGCTGGGAAAGAGCACTACAGATGCGATATTTGCTCTGAGAGTGTTGATGGAGATGTACAGAGAAGGTCAGAAGGAGTTGCATTGTGTTTTTGTAGACTTAGAGAAAGCATATGACAGGGTGCCTAGAGAGGAGTTGTGGTATTGTATGAGGAAGTCGGGAGTGTCAAAGAAGTATGTAAAAGTGGTACAGGATATGTACAAGGGTAGTGTGACAGCAGTGAGGTCTGCGGTGGGAGTGACGGATGCATTTAAGGTGGAGGTGGGATTACATCAAGGATCAGCTCTGAGCCCTTTCTTATTTGCAATGGTGATGGACAGGTTGACAGACAAGATCAGACAGGAGTCCCCGTGGACTATGATGTTTGCAGATTACATTGTGATCTGTAGTGTGAGTAGGGAACAGGTGGAGGAGACCCTGGAGAGATGGAGATATGCTCTATAGAGAAGAGGAATGAAGGTCAGCAGGACTAAGACAGAATATATGTGTGTGAATGAGAGGGAGGTTAGAGGAATGGTGAGGATGCAAGGCGTAGAGGTGACGAAGGTGGATGAGTTTAAATACTTGGGATCAATAGTTCAGAGTAATGGTGAGCATGGAAGAGAGGTGAAGAAGAGAGTACAGGCAGGATGGAGTGGGTGGAGAAGAGTGTCAGGATTGATTTGTGACAGATGAATACCAGTAAGAGTGAAAGGGAAGGTCTACAAGAGGGTAGTGAGACCAGCTATGTTATATGACAGTGGCATTGACAAAAAGGCAGGAGTTTGAGCTGGATGTGGCAGAGTTAAATATGTTAAGATTTGCACTGGGTGTGATGAGGATGAACAGGATTAGGAATAAGTATATTAGAGGGTCAGCCCAGGTTGGAAGGTTTGGAGACAAAGCCAGAGAGGCAAGATTATGTTGGTTTGGACATGTGCTGAGGAGGGATGCTGAGTATATTGGGAAAAAGATGCTAAGGATGAAGCTATCAGGTAACAGGAAAAGAGCAAGGCCTAAGATAAGGTTTATGGATGCGATGAGAGAGGACATGCAGGTGGTTGGTGTGACAGAGCACGATGCAGAGGACAGGAAGAAATGGAAACAAATGATCCGCTGTGGCGACCCCTAACGGGAACAGCCGAAAGAAGATGATGATGAAAGTAGACTTAAGGGCCTATATGACTCTGGGTTTGTCCTACTCCCTTTTTCCTTAAAGACAGTTTTAATAATAAGCACATGTCTTCAATCTTGAGGAATCTCCCCATATTTATATGACATTGTAAATAATAGATATAATGGTACTATAAGTTCTTGCTGAAGTGTTCTCAGGTCATTATTACCAATTCCATCTCCTCCCTCTGCTTTTTTTGGATCAAGTTTGCTTAGTTCTTTTTTTTCTTAGAATGTCTGTTACAGTAAATCATTTATACTCTGAAAGAATTGAATTCCAGTTATTGTTCTTTAACCATGTTTTACAAACAATAACATCATCAATCTTTTGGGAATGTAGCAAATGTTCCAATAAAAAAAATTATTAAGGTACCTAGCATTAACAACCATCAGAGATCCATTAAATGTTGCTACCTGTGAACAGTTACATTTTCCACCAGACACAACACATGCTTGTGTTAAGTCAAATATTGCAAGGTATCTGCTGTAAAAATTCTCTCCCCTGATCTTAACAAATGCATGCCATCCTGTCTGAACATGTGTGCACATAATTAGGCTCAGATGCTCTTCATATTTCCATCTTTTAAAAGGGAACTATTTTTAATGTAGGTATTTACCCCAAAAATATTTTCTTTCACTGTGATCTAACTATCCTTTCTATATGTGATTTGTGAAAAATATGTCCTAACACCAGTGCAAGCCATCCTAAGAGGGCTGTCATTTCCCTACTATCAGTCAGGGTCCTTGTGGATGAAATCATTTGTACTGAAATGAATCAAAACAGATCTGTACTTACTTACATTAAGGCATTCTAAGACTTTTCTCACATCCTCTATTTTTTTCTCCAGGCAAGAATAACATTATTCAATGTTCATTATCCTCTCTGCAAAAATAAGTATAATTTCCTCTAATAATTGAATCTCCAACTACAAGTATGTTTTTTCTGACCAGATCTGAAGAATCTTCAACTTCTAATTCAGTAATATATGCTCTATCAATTGTTAGAAAGGAATGATATTCATCACCATTAGTCTTATCAATCCGACTGTTTTCACTACATTTGCAAGCATACAGTTGTCATCCAGCTGGGTTTGTACATCCACAGCTTGAGCCATGTAGTCAACATCTGTCTTTTTCATCTTTTTGTCTTACAGTAGTGTTCTTCAATCCTTCCATGTCCAGTTTTCATTTCTTCCTTTTTATCTGCCCCATGTCTCATTTTTTCTACCTTTTGGAAAAATATGGCCCTAATAGATGGAACATGTAGTAAGCTTAGAGTCCATTCAATGGAAAAATCCAAATCCACCAAAACCACTAGAGCAAGCGACTTAATCCTTAGCACGGATATAAATAGGACATGCTGGAGGGATAGATTTATCACTCAGAGACTCCCTATGCTGTGGAATAAAATCCCGGTCCATGTGAGGCAGAGCACCTCGCTGGCTCTGTTCAAGAGAAATCTTGACCTGTGGATGGGAGATCGTAGGTTTATCCCGGGAATCATCTCTGTGTTACTGCTGGACAGAGGCACAACAAACTAATGGGCACAGTATTTTTTCATATAAGGGGTGGCGTAAGCCACAAAAATTTGGGCTAGGCTTATAAATACCTTAGGGCAGATAGCCTAGTATAAACCTATGAACCTATGAACCTATGAATAGAAGTACAAGAAGATCCATGGCACATTCAGTATATTCGCTGCTAGGAATCCAGGCAGTCCTTTTTAGCATTAAAGAGTAGTGCTCCTCTTAGGGGCAAACTGCACAAATCTGAATCACCCATTTTTAACAGAATTGGCAAAGCAGAGCCATTTTTGTGAATCAATGGAAAAAAGTAGCAATCCATATTCCAGGCGTTGGAAATTCTCCTTTGTCCAGTGCAATTCTTCTCTTTTTAAATGATTTGATCAAGTAATATATATAACTTACACAATATTTTAACATGTTAATTTTAGAATTGCATGATATTTCAACTCAATTAGAAAACCAAAATAATACTAATTACTGCTGACTCAATAAAATGAAAATTAAAATGCATAAATCCCAATTACATGTACATAAAACTATCTATACTATACTATGTACAAGTTGTCAAATCCCCCAAGTACAATTCTGGGCAGAATTCAGAAAGGTTACCATGGTAAGCTCATTTTACCTCTCATAGTAACCATTTCTGATTCAGAGACAGCCCCACCACATTACTGTACCACAAATAGGTGCAGTACTATGGTGGGCTGTTTCTGTGGCCTAACATAAATACCATTGGGTAGCAGACTATTCTAATTAGCCATGTGCTTTTTCCTCCCATGAAAACCCTGCAGTAAGTCATTCATACAACTGAGTGATTCAGAGAATTGCTGTTTTTTGTAAGTTATCTCAGCCATCCTTGTTAAAGAACATGGCCAAAAGCTTGTGCTCAGCCATTGCTTTCAATGGGCAAGATTGCATTAATGGCAAGTGAAAGCAACAAGGTAGAGCTGGCGGCTGCATTTGTGACTGTATGCAGAGAGGTCTCAGGTGTGTGTGTGTGTGTGTGTGTGTGTGTGTGTGTGTGTGTGTGTGTGTGTGTGTGTGTGTGTGTGTGTGTGTGTGTGTGTGTGTGTGTGTGTGTGTGTGTGTGTGTGTGCGGGGGCGTGTGTGTGTGTGCGTGTGTGCGTGTGTGCGTGTGTGTGTGTGTGTGTGTGTGTGTGTGTGGGTGTGTGTGTGTGTGTGTGGGTGTGTGTGCTTGAGTGCATATACCTCTACACTCTCCTAGAGTAATGAGTAAATTCTGCAGCACTGCAGGTGGGGATGGTACACACAAGGAATACTCTATATCATGGCCTAAAAGCACTTAAAAACTCAACAGAACCCATTTTGTAGTATGAAACATGTAGACTTGAGGGAACACCAGACACAATGGGTACTTTTTATATCATGCCCTAAAAGCACATAAAATTATTTAAACCCTGTACCATCAGCACTGACTAACAGCTGAGTAGCAGTGCATCTCATCTCTACACTATTACTAGACATAAGGGATCTTCTTACACATTACCTGAAGGCAGTAAAGACACTACAACTAGACATCAGGGATCCACTTACATACTAACAGAAGGCAGTAAAAACACTGCCACTAAACATCAGGGATCTTCTTACCCATTACCAGAAGGCAGTAAAGACACTGTCATTAGATATCAGGGATCCTCTTACACATTTCCTGAAGACTTTATAAAAAGTTTAAGTAAAGGAGTGGGGAAAATTTCAGACTCTGTATCCTTGGCACACAACCCAGTTTCTAAGCAGAGTGTTAGTCCTCCACCAGTAGACCCCAGATTAACATATAACTAAACAGAATAAAAATAAAATAGCACAAATCACACTGTATATATATATATATATATATATATATATATATATATATATATATATACATATATATTTGAACAAGTATTTCTCATGTAAATAAAGCAGAGAAAATAGTTGTTAAACAATTTCATTTTATGACTGTTGTTAGCCACGTCAACCATTTAAAAGCTGGCTAAATTGTAATAATGAATACATAAACCATTGTATAAATGGTGTTGGAGCCATCTGCTTCTTGAGTTTTTGCCTATACTACCCTTTATCAGAGAACATTTAATCATATCATACCACTAACATACTCCTAATCTCTAAGGCAAACTTTTCAGTTGTCATCTCCTCAGTATCCACATTTAATAAAAGTACGAGAACACGTTTATGTTACACTAAAAGAACCCCCCTTCCTAATTCATTTTAGTAATTTAACACTTACCACTTCACCGGTGATTTAGCTGACCCACTTTTCTCTTCCGACTATTACAGTTATGTCTCAATTTCTGCATCCTAAATTATTCATCCCTTTCTTACCAGATGTCATGCAATGCACCTTCAAAGCACAAGCTATTCTGAATTATTGAAAACAGTGATTGACATAAAATGTGTGATTTTTCTCCTTATTGTCTAATACTGTACATGGTCAAGTACTGTCCCCATCAGACAAATTCACAAGCAATTGTTATGCATAACAAGGTGAATGACAGATTTCCCAGAATATGTGTTGCTTGATACACCTGAAAAAAAGCAATACATTTGATTTCACAGGATTAATATAAATCCTGAGCTCTGCATGGACAGGATGTAAACCCTAAATGCTGACTGCTAAACACTTTCATTTCAATTGCATCTAATTGAGCATAGTTGCACATAGTTGCACCTGGGGATATTGAAGACATTAAACAGCTCTCACTCGGTTACAAAATTTTTTTATCCAACAAATGTTATAAGCAGTGAATATTTCATATTATGGATACAGCTATACATGTCTAACAGTTACAGTGTATCTCTCCCTTTGTCCTTAACTTTCTCTATCAATGACTTGGTTGCATTTGGCACATGCAGGAATAAATGGAATAATAATGACAGTTAATAATGGGACCTCTGAAATCCTAATCATGTTGTCATTTCCATAATAATCATGACAGCATTTCCTCTGAAATTAATGCTGCTAAATGCAGAACACTGCTGTCTCTGATTAAGGAAATGTCTTATTTGATGTGTTGTCTATAATGAAATGCATTAATCTCATATATTTATGTATTGCATTGTAATTAACAGAATCACATACCTGCTAGTTCAGACAAACAATGATTAACATACTAGTTTTTAAATATTTCTCTAACACTGCTCCTTCTATTTACTATGTCTCAATGAATCAGAAGTTTCTCTCTACCTGTGACATGCTGTAGCAACCATTAAAGTAACAGAATAAGTCAACATGATTCAGGTAGTACTGATTATAGTATATAACTTAATACAAAAAATGCCAGCTATAAAAGCAAGCAAAACCAATGATCCACAACCTGCAGAACAAACAACATGAGCAGATCCTAGTTAAGCACTTTTATCCTGTCAATTTAGGACTACATCAGAACTTGTATTTCTCGATCTGCTCACATGGTTTGGTCTGGCAATCATGGTTCATTGGTTTTAATACTAATTATATGTCAATATCTTTGGAATAAACCATAATTATTAGTACATCCATTTAATAAATGGTATAATTCAGGAGCAACACCAGGCCTCATCCAGAGATAATAGGCAGTTATCAACAAGCATTTAACTGCTGCTACATACTATAGAGCCGACAACACATGGCAGAAATCTGTCAGAGGCATATTAGATCCAGTATAGAAGCAGGGCACTAAGCAAATGACTGCACAATGAATTAAAATACCACCTTCTGCAGAAAACATGCATAACAGACAAGCATATGAGCAATTTGGCTAACAGCATGATAAAGGCAGGTTAGCATTGTTCGGCTCACACAAGCCCACTAGAGAATAGCTGCCACTTCAGCTAACCTAGAAAGGGCCAGTACTGCAAATTGCCTTCCCAGTTCATCACTGAAATGGGAGGAAAGGTGGAGAGAGGAAAGTAGGAAAGGGGAATATAGCAAGCAGATGAAAACACACAATGGCAATCATAAGTTATAACACATTGTGGAAGTGGGAGGAGTGACAGTCTTTTTTTTCTGGGGTACAGATCCTGTTTTCAATATGTAAAAAGATTAGCTAGAAAATAAATAGAGGAAAAGTGGAAGGTAACAGGGTTTGACAAACATAAAGCATGGATGCTGACAGACATGTGTGATATACACACAAAGTTAGGAGTGACAGTGGAAGGATACTGACTGTAGATAATTGGTGATAGGGAGTTGGGCAATTAAAGAATGGAGAATAACACAACACACAGATTGGGAAAACTCTTGATGGGGAGAAAGTAGTGGCAGTGGGAGACACTGCACCAGCCAAGAGGCAAAATACTAGCATCAGTCAAGTCTGTGTCTAACGTCATGGGCAGCGATGTCCAATGCTTCTAAGTCACATTGCTAGACAAGCCATGCTAGCAGGAGCCCTGCCTTTCTGAAGTGAACATCTGGCTGTTGTTGCAACTCAGATGACCCCTGTGTGTGTGTGTGTGTGTGTGTGTGTGTGTGTGTGTGTGTGTGTGTGTGTGTGTGTGTGTGTGTGTGTGTGTGTGTGTGTGTGTGTGTGTGTGTGTGTGTGTGTGTGCACGCGTGCTCGTACATGCACAATTTTGTGTGACAATGCTAACAGAGTAAAACCGGTGGAATCTTGTCTATATGTGCTAATGAGATGGACATGGATATATAGATACATAAGGCAGAAAACCAACTTGGCAATGTCCCACAGTACTATACTCAATACCTGTTGTATGTGTGATGGGAAATACAGCATAATGGCATGGTGGAGTTACTTCCAGCTGTAGTGGTGGAGCAGAACTTGCGCACTGGGTACATATAAAAGGACAGGAGAAGAGGGACCTGAAGGCACTTGTACATAGAGGTATGGTAGACATAGCAATGCATGTTAATGGAAATAGGCTAAAAGGGTATCCACTCCACTACATGGGCCAAATATTCATATGCAGGAAGGTAAGTAGTGAACCCATGCCCATAGCAGGAGAGTGGTATGGATGAGGTGTGAAGAATAGAGCCTGTTTACCTGCTTGCATAATTGAGAAGGGAGGAAGTGGCTATAGATGGATAACTTCCACAGTCTTCTCTAAACACCCATTCAGTGGTGTGTGACTCACAGGTATACAGGGCTTGCTATGGGCCACTGAGACAGGCAACAGCTGGAAAAGTTCAAAAATTAGCAGACTATGGTGTTACTGCAGGACGTCTACATGGGTCTATATTAGAACATTGAAGTTTCAAAACTTCAAATGTTCTAATATCAACCCCTATTCAGTGAAAGCTGAAAATATCAAAGCAACAGAAAGCCTAATTTTTTCCTAGGGAAAGAATTCGGTTGTCCATTTCTGTTGCTTCAGTATTTTCAGCACTGTGGTGGAACGTTACGGGTTGGGTTCAGGTAAGTGTGCGATTCAGTGCAGATTAGGTTAGTTAGGGTTAGGCTGTGGGTTAGGTATGTGTGCGATTGTGTGGATGTGAGGGTTAGGGTGAGTTAAGTGAGTTAGGGTTAGGACGTGGGTTAGGTATATGTGCGATTGTGTGGGCATGAGGGTTAGGATGGGGTAGGTGAGTTAGGGTTAGGGCACGGGTGAGGTGAGTGTGCGATAGTGATGGACCTTAGGGTTAGGGTTTGGGTTAAGGTAAGTGGATAGTTAGTGGTGTGTGTATAGTTTAGTGTAGGGTTAGGTGTAAGATTTTAGGTGTATATGTGTGGATTGCTGTTTGTTTGGTGTGCTTGTGTTGTGTGTATGTGTTTTGGAACAGCAAATTTTTTCCCTAGGAAAACATTTACTTTTCTGTATGTTCGATGTTTTCAGCTTTTGCTGAATAGGGGTCGATATTAGAACATTCGAAGTTTTGAAACTTCGATGTTCTAATATAGACCCTTCTACATGCATGGTTTGTGCATCCTGACAATGGTGCCATGGACAAGATGTCATGGGAACCAGGTGTGGCAGGGAGTGATGAAAAGTACGAATATGCTGGATGGTCTTAATAGGTGTCTACATCAACTGCAGTGAAGGGTAACTGATATGATATTCTCTGAAAAGAACACTGCATGGGACATTGCCATTGAGGTCCTATGTCTTGTAAGCTCCTCAGAGAAGACCTCTGCCTTGCCTACCAAGCAATAAGAGATCCTGTAGTCCAGGATCTGTTGTACCATCACGCATATAAAAGTCCCACAAATAGCAGAAGAAGGGATCTAAACCTACTTCAGCAGATCAATAAAACAAGGCGGAGAAAGAAAGAGAGAGACATTTAATGCTCATCATTTTCCCCGACTTCTGTTGTAGACTCATCCTGCAGATAAAGCAGTGTGATGCACTTGCTTCAGATAAGACCCAGATAACTGAATGTGAATTCATAAACTTGCCCTAAGCTTGACTGGCTTAGCCCTCCTTCATAGGGGTGGTACAACCTAGGGTGGGAACTGGGAAGGTATAATATTTGAAGACTTATTCATCTTAATTTTTCAACCTAACAGGGTTCAGGGTGTTAAATTTTAAAATATACTCAGCTTCTTCTTTAATGTGACTTCTATACACAGGTGTACCACCTTTAAATATAAAGTAGCATATTCAAGAAAAAATACTCTTGCAATATTTACAGCATAATTTGTTTAACATCCCAAATATATTATTGGAGACCATATTTGACCATGATTTTGGTCTTTACAATATAAATATTGAATGACACAATACACTAAAGACCGTGACTGCTAATCTTTATTTAAATATAGCTATATACATCTTTTTCTCTGTAATTCAGGCATCATCAGACATAGAAAGCATTTTTACAACATGCATCTTTTAGTGGTTATATTTTGTCTGCAAAATATGATTCCTTAGAGCAACTAGTAATCAATGATATTTTAAGCAGGGATTTAGAACAACCAATTAGGAAAATCACCTACCAAAGCTTGGATCAAAGAAAAACTGACACATCATCAATGATTTGGTCATCAGGTTGAGAATAGAAGAAACAATCAAGGAAAAAAATCCTGACAGATCAAGGATGAACAAGGAACCAGTTAGTCTTTAAATGTATTCTAATCAGAGGTTAAGTACCAAGTAAATGCAAAAAAGGTTGGTAGAACTTGTGCTAATGGGGAACAAACATTTGAAGGCTCTTGGGGAGACTTACAACCAAGAGCAACTGATCAGGGTATAGGAGCAGGGTAAAGAAGCGCTTACAGCAAACTGATCTTTCTCACATTTTAGCTGGCCTTCTGGTCCAATACATGATTCCTCAATGGCTGGTACTGTCTCCCAGAGCTACTGATTGTTTGGTTCCCTGTTGGCAAACAGTGTGTCAACGTTTTATTTATTTATTTATTTCTAGTTGGTTGTTCCTACTATGTGATTAGAATATCACTAATAAATGGTTTCCCATTGGCCCTAGCTCTGGCAAGTGACAGTTTTTTCATAGCTGTTAGTAAATAACTCAATAATTAGAATATTATTGCTGACTGGTCACCATATGGAATTATTTGTTATGCAAATAAGATTGCAAAAAGAGTATATAGGTTCATAGGTAGGTACTAGGCTATCGGCCCAAGGGCCTACGTAAGCCTAGCCAGCAACGTTCCACAGCTTACACCACCCAAGAAAGTTATTTTCCTGTGCCACTGTCCAGCAGAGACACAGAAGTGATCCTCGGGGTGTATTTCCTATTTAAGCAAATACGAATAACGTAATGCTAAAGCAACTAAAAACTATAATATGGTAAGCGCTTTCAGTGGTAAAAATATTCCACCTTCTTCCGACCCAGAACAACATAAAACTGATGCTTATATAGCTTGTAGTTAATTATCAATTAGTCATTCAATCAACCAATAAAAATAAAACCAGATAAAAGTACAATATTTAAACAGCATGAAACCTGCTCTAAAATGTTACAATGTTAAGTACATAATACTCAATTTATAAATAACATTAAATATATATGTATAACATGTGTAAATGTTATACTAAAAAATCACATTTTAAAAAGCTACTAGGGCAAAACTGAAAATGTATAATATGTGATAATGACGTAAATTTACTATAAGAACTAAGATATTTAGCTAAATATAGACACATAAAAAATATATAGTAATATGTAATATGTAAAAAATAAATAATTAATTGCATGCTGGTTAAAGACCAAAATCTGATCATAATAATACTGAATTTATGACCAAAAACAAAGTCCATATTTTTATATATATAAAAAAACTGTGTAAATATTACTATGTTTCAAACTTAATCAACAAAAAGGTACAGTATCAAATTCGAAATCTTTTATGCAAAATTAATATGTTATCTATTTAAAGCTTTTAATTTTAACACACTTTTAATAGACACAAATTCATTTAAACCAGGGAAAATGTATGCAGCCATTTTGATTTGCCAATACAACTCATTTTGTTCTAATAAAAGTTGCCAAGGCCCCCCTCTCGGATCTAAAAGTGTTTGGTGTACAACCAAAAATAAAAACTCATGTGTTGGAAATAGTAAAATATGCCAAGCAAGAGTATTGTTAACATCACCTTTACTAACAGCATAACAATGCTCGTATATTCTTTGTTTTAGTTTCCGCTCGGTCTTACCTATATAAAATGAGGGACAAACCTGACAGCAAGCTGCATATACTACAGCTTTGGACTCACAATTAAAGGAGCCATTTATTGTGCAGTGTTTGTTATTAATATTGATGTCAGTAGTCACTTGAATGTGTTTACACTGTGTGCAATGCCCACATTTACGCATACCTTTATGCACCCACTTGTTCGTACCTAGATGCTCATTCTTATGCCTTTCCAACAGATTTTTAAGGTTAAAACCCCTTCTAAAAGTGAAGCGGTGTCTGATACCTAGCTTAGTACAAGTGGACGGTTCTTCCAAAATTAATGCCCAATTTTTTATAAAAATCTCTTTGACTCTTGCCGTGTCAGCTGAAAAAGTAGATAGGAAACTTTTATAGGAAACCTACCTACTCCAATGCCTTCCTGCACTATACTAGTGAACATCCATATCACCAGAAAAGGGCAGTTGTTAAAGGCCAGTTGGTGAGAGCTGCACGGATGGTTACTGAAGATGTTGACTTTGACTTAGAATGTAACAAGATGAAGTCCATGTTCACAAGTAGGGGGTATCCTATCAAATTATTTTTAGAAACACTTACAGAAGTTAAAGATAAGAGATCCACAGGTTGGTTTAAACCTATTTTCACTAGTAGAGCATATAAGGATGGTATTACTACTAATACTAATCTAATTACACGACAGCATGACAAAAACAATGACAGTGTCACGTTATTACATCTCAGTTTCCTATCTACTTTTTCAGCTGACACGGCAAGAGTCAAAGAGATTTTTATAAAAAATTGGGCATTCATTTTGGAAGAACCGTCCACTTGTACTAAGCTAGGTATCAGACTTCACTTTTAGAAGGGGTTTTAACCTTAAAAATCTGTTGGAAAGGCATAAGAATGAGCATCTAGGTACGAACAAGTGGGTACATAAAGGTATGCGTAAATGTGGGCATTGCACACAGTGTAAACACATTCAAGTGACTACTGACATCAATATTAATAACAAACACTGCACAATAAATGGCTCCTTTAATTGTGAGTCCAAAGCTGTAGTATATGCAGCTTGCTGTCAGGTTTGTCCCTCATTTTATATAGGTAAGACCGAGCGGAAACTAAAACAAAGAATATACGAGCATTGTTATGCTGTTAGTAAAGGTGATGTTAACAATGCTCTTGCTCGGCATATTTTACAATTTCCAACACATGAGTTTTTATTTTTGGTTGTACACCAAACACTTTTAGACCCGAGAGGGGGGCCTTAGCAACTTTTATTAGAACAAAATGAGTTGTATTGGCAAATCAAAACGGCTGCATACATTTTCCCTGGTTTAAATGGATTTGTGTCTATTAAAAGCATGTTAAAATTAAAAGCTTTAAATAGATAACATATTAATTTTGCATAAAAGATTTTGAATTTGATACTGTACCTTTTTGTTGATTAAGTTTGAAACATAGTAATATTTACACAGTTTTTTATATATATAAAAATATGGACTTTGTTTTTGGTCATATATTCAGTATTATTATGATCAGATTTTGGTCTTTAATCAGCATGCAATTAATTATTTATTTTTTACATATTACATATTACTATATATTTTTTATGTGTCTATATTTAGCTAAATATCTTAGTTCTTATAGTAAATTTATGTCATTATCACATATTATACATTTTCAGTTTTGCCCTAGTAGCTTTTTAAAATGTGATTTTTTAGTATAACATTTACACATGTTATACATATATATTTAATGTTATTTATAAATTGAGTATTATGTACTTAACATTGTAACATTTTAGAGCAGGTTTCATACTGTTTAAATATTGTACTTTTATCTGGTTTTATTTTTATTGGTTGATTGAATGACTAATTGATAATTAACTACAAGCTGTATAAGCATCAGTTTTATGTTGTTCTGGGTCTGAAGAAGGTGAAATATTTTTACCACTGAAAGCGCTTACCATATTAAAGTTGTTAGTTGCTTTAGCATTACGTTATTCGTATTTGCTTATTTCAGCTTTCTCCTACCATTCAACTCGTTTTTCTTTTGATTTTTAGTAGTTTTTTGGTTTTCTTGTTTCTTTGTTGTATTTCCTATTTCCCATCCACTCATCAAGATTTTTCTTCAAGAGTGCTAATGAAGAACTTTGCTTGACATAGATGGTTAGCTTGTTTCAGAGTATAGGAAGTCTCTGGGACAGGAATCTATCCCTCCAGCATGTCCTATTTATTGTGGTGACAAGGTTTAGGTCCCTAGAGCATGTAGCTTGGAGGGATTGGGATTTCTTTAGGTGTAGCATGTCCAACAGCTCTGGGTTTGACATAGCTTTATATGTTAGGCAGAGATCACCTCGGAGTAGGTGATATGCTATGGAGTATAGCTGGAGTTTTTTGAGGCGGTCAGTGTAGGGCATTTGTTTGAGGCCAGTAATCCTCTTTGTGAGGTACTTCTGTGGCCTTTCCAGCTGCTGCAGATGTCTTGTGAGGTACATTCCAAAAGGGGCATTGTACTCTATAATGGGTCTAAATGAGTGACGAGTAGAGGGGAACAATGACCTCTTTTTTCCTGGATGAGAAGCCTTTTATGATGAGGTGTGCCATGTAGAAGGACTTCCTGACTACAGTGGTGATGTGACTATCAAAGGAGAGACTACTGTCCACCTGGTACCCAAGGTCTCTTATCACGCATTCGGTGTTAAGTAGATTGCTGCCTATGTGGTAGTTCATGTGTACAGAGTTTTTATCAAAGGGGATGACACTGCACTTTTTGGCATTGAGCTTGAGGCCATGGCTCTGACACCAGGCATCTGTCTCATTGAGGCCCTCCTGTAGGATGTCCACATCATTTGGGGACTTAACCATGGCTCCTAGTTTGCAGTCATCTGCGAATTTCATTAGCCAGAGGCCTTCTGTGTTAGCTTGTACTTCAGAGAAGTAGATACCAAACAGGAGAGGTCCCAGGATGGAACCCTGTAGTACTCCACTTGTCACTGCTTTGAGGTCAGATTTGGAGTCTTCAACTTTTACAGTGTGGGTTCTGTCAGTGAGCCAGTTGGCAACCCATCTTGTGACATAGAGATTTATACCTAGTTTAATGAGTTTAGCTATAATTACAGAATGGGGGATGGTGTCGAAAGCCTTGGCGAGGTCAAGATAGGCTGTGTGAACCACCTTACCCTCATCCACAGCTTTGGTGACTGCCTCAAAGAAGTCGATCAGGTTCAGGAGGCATGATCTGCCTTTCACAAACCCGAAGTGGGTGGGATCCAGAGTTTGGAGGTTACCAATGTCTTTGTTTATGAGTTCCATGATGATACATTCCATGGCCTTGTAGACCAGGCTCATCAGGCTAATAGGTCGATAGTTCCCGGGATCAGTGGTGCCCCCACCCCCCTTTGTGGAGTGGAATAACTGTTGCTGTGCACCATTCAGTGGGCACAAAGCCTGATGTGAGGCTATTATTGAACATGGTGCTTAAGTGGGGAGTCAGTTCATTCTAAAGTTCGTGTAAAACGCAGTCTGGGATGTTGTCCGGTCCTATGGATGCTGTGTTTTTGGCTTTAGAGAGTGCAGCTTTTACTTGCGTAGTTGTGATTACAGGGACTCTGCATTCTTTCTGTATAGATATGGGCCCTTTAGGGGGTGAGAGAGGGTAAAGTTAGCACTTAACCTATCTGCCCGGATGTTGGCAATATCAGTTGGTTCTGTAATTTTCGTGCTTTTGTGCTGTAACTCAGAGCAGATCTGGATGTTGCCATCTAGATTCTTGACTTAGCTATAGAATGCTTTGTGGTTGTCCTTGGATTTAGTGGTGATTTTGTTTTCTTAGCTAGCTTTGGAGGATCTTATAAGGGATCTCAGCTTCTTACTGAGTCTGACCAGGGAGCTCCTTCACTCATGGGAATTTACTCTCTTTTGCAACAGTTTCTTCCTTCTGTTGTACAGTTTGTTTATGGCAGGGGATCACCAGATTGGCATCCTTTTTTTGGAGGATAGTGTCTTGGTTCTGTTTTGGATACCACGATCCATGCACTCGTGTAAGTGCTTATAGAGTGCATTTGTGTAGGATTCAGCAGTTGTGACTGTATTGTCCATCTGCATGGGTGACATGAAGTTCACCACTTCTGTCTTAAGAAGCATGAAGTTGGCTTTGGAGAAATTTATTACTGTGGTTTCCTTCATGGGGGGTGGAATGTGGATATCAAGGGTGATAAGTTTATGGTCAGATCGGACCAATGAGGAGTTGACTTCAGGTTTGGAACACCAGTCACTCATGTTGGTAATGACTAGGTCTAGGATATTGTTGCCCCTGGTGGGGGTGTGGATAAGTTGATCTAGGGCATTGGAGTTTATAAATTCCAGAAAGCGTTGAGCTAAAGCATTGGTACATGAGTAGTTTTTCCAGTTAATGGTGGGGTAGTTGAAGTCGCCCATTATTAGGGTGTTTGGCTGAACCCTAATATTTTCCAGTACATCAAGAAAAGAGGAGTGGGAATCCTGGGGCATGGTGGGGGATCTGTAACAAGCTACAATTTGGATTTCACTTTTGCCCAGAGTTAGTTGCACTTGGATAACCTCAGATGCATTATGCTGAGCAACTAGCCTGGAGGTGTGGATATCCTTAATGAATATGGACACACCTCCACCTTTGGTGTTTCGGTCCAGGTTGCATGGCCGAAAAGTGTGGTATGAGTTATAGCCTGGTAGTACAGGGGTGCTCTCTGGAGCCTTGAACTAGGTCTCAGTCACTGCACAGATAACGATGTTCTCCATTTTAAGGAGTGCCTCGAGTGAGTGCATTTTGAGATTTAGACTTCTAGCATTGAGTAGCATTACCCTCAGTTTTTGCTTGCCTGTTCCTGTTATGGTGGTGAATTTGTTATTTGAACCCTGCCTAAAAAAGGCACTATAGGGGCAGCAAGAGCCTTAGCCAGTATTCGGAATCCCAGGGGAGACAGGTGTAGGCCATCTGTGGCAAAGCATCGTGGTCTGTCGACCATATCATCCCAAGCAGACAGATACTGGATCCCCTTAGAATGACACTAGAAGCTTAGCCAATTGTTGAAGTCAATCATTTTGTCCTTGTACTGTGGTATCATTCTGGGTGATGGCAGAATGCTACTCAGAGCTAGGGTCATACCTGCTTGGGCTACAAGATCAGGGAGCTCTTCCATGTCTCTTTTCATGTAGTCCAGGGAGGTACGTCTCAGGTCATTCACACCAACATGGACAATGACAGAGTCATATTTGTACTTGTTATGGAGTGACCTGAGTGCATGTGTTATGTGGCGGATCCTGGCACCCTACAGGCAGCTGACAGTAACCTTCTCCTTGTTTAGCCTGGTGAGTGGGACATCAGTGTGCCTGACTATAGAGTTGCCTATGACTAGTGTGTTGGGTACATTGTTTTGTCTTATTGGCTGTGGTTGAGTGGCACACTGAGTCTGTTTGCTATGTGTCATTTGGGTTGTGTTGGGGGATGGAGGTTGCTTGCGTTTCTGCTTTGGAGGTCACTGTTGCTTAGACAGATTATTATTGAGAGCCTCTGCAAATGTTTTTGTGTTACTATGTGTGGATTTTGGTGGTGTAGATTTAGTGAGACTATGTGATGAGTGTGGTGTGGTGCAAATGTTTACCTTCTCCTCATGACTGTCAAGTTCAGTTTTGGTTGGAGAGAACTTTACCTCCAGTTTAGCTAGATAAGTGCATCTCTCACAGGTTGGAGTGTTGGGTGGTAGGAGGAGAGGGTTGTCTGTGTACATGAGGCAATTTCTACATTGCCTCAATATGCTCAGATTCATCAGATAGACAGGAGAGAACACTGGGAGCTGACCCTTGGACATGCCTGAATAAAAAACTATTTTCTTCTAGATAAGTGAGGAAAGTGAGTACAAGAGCTGTTTTTCTCTAAGCAAGTGAGAAAAGTAAGTTCATAGGTTCATAGGTTTATACTAGGCTATCTGCCCTAAGGCATTTATAAGCCTAGCCCAAAGTTTTGTGGCTTACGCCACCCCTTATATGAAAAAATACTGTGCCCATTAGTTTGTTGTGCCTCTGTCCAGCAGTGACACAGAGATGATTCCCGGGGTAAACCTACGATCTCCCATCCACAGGTCAAGATTTCTCTTGAACAGAGCCAGCGAGGTGCTCTGCCTCAAATGGACCGGGATTTTATTCCACAGCATAGGGAGTCTCTGAGTGATAAATCTATCCCTCCAGCACGTCCTATTTATATCCGTGCTAAGGTTTAAGTTGCTTGCTCTAGTGGTTTTGGTGGATTTGGATTTTTTGAGGTGGAGCATGTCCATTAATTCCGGGTTGGACATGGCCTTGTATGTCAGGCACATGTCACCTCTGAGCAGATGGTATGCGACTGAATAGAGCTGGAGTTTCTTCAATCTGGCAGCATATGACAGATTTTGGAGTCCCTTTATCCTTTTGGTGAGGAACTTTTGGGGTCTCTCCAATTGCTGCAGATGTCGGGTGAGATACATCCCGAATGGGGCATTGTACTCGATCATTGGTCTGATAAGTGAAGAGTACAGGGGAACAATGACCTCACTAGAGCTGGATGTGAATCCCTTCATGATCAGGTGGGCAATGTAGAAGGTCTTTCTAACCACTTTAGCAACATGAGTGTCAAAAGAAAGGCCACTGTCAACCTGGGTCCCCAGGTCCCTGATAACCTCTTCTGTGCTTAGTGGATTGCCACCTATATGGTAGCTTGGGGTTACCTTGTTTTTCCCGAAGGGTATGACTATACATTTTTTGGCGTTTAACTTCAGGCCATGGCTCTGGCACCAGCTATCTGTTTCCGTGAGTCCCTTCTGAAGGATATCCATGTCCGATGGCGCCCAGTTTGCAGTCGTCTGCAAACTTTGTCAGCCAAAGTCCTCCCATGTTGGCCTGTACTTCTGAGAAGTAGATGCCGAACAATAGGGGGCCAAGGACCGAGCCCTGTGGGACACCACTTGTGACCGGCATGGAGTCTGACATAGCGCCAGCAACTCTAACCCTGTGGGTTCTGTCCTTAAGCCAGTTTGCAACCCATCTTGTGACATATGGGTTTACATTTAAGCTGGTAAGTTTTTCTACAATACCCGAGTGGGGTATTGTGTCGAAAGCCTTTGCAAGGTCAAGGTAGGCTGTATGGACTGCCTTTCCTCATCAATGGCCTTGGTGACTGTTTCGAAGAAGTCGACCAAGTTCAAAAGGCATGATCTTCCCTTGACAAAGCCAAACTGGGTCGGGTCCAATGTCTGCAAGTCCCCTATATCTTTGTTTATGAGCTCCATTATGATCCTCTCCATAGCTTTGCAGACTAGACTTGTTAAGCTTATGGGGCGGTAATTACCAGGGTCTGTAGAGGCACTGCCTTTGTGGAGTGGGACCACAGTTGCCGTACGCCACTCCTTGGACACATATCCTGTGGTAAGGCTGAGATTAAACAGCTGCCTTATGTGCGGGTTTAATTCCTCATTTACCTCATGTAGCACACAGCCGGGGACACCATCCGGTCCCATTGATGCTGTGTTTTTAGCTTTAGAGAGAGCAGCTTTCACCTGCGCATTTGAGATGTCTGGGAGGCTACACTCCGCTGGGATAGTTATCTCTCCTTTAGGGGGGGGAGAGGGAGGTGAAGTTTGTACTGAACCTGTCTGCCAGTATGTTGGCAATGTCTGTGGGTTCAGTGTTTTCCTCTAGGTAATGAGGAAGATTGAGTGCTATAGTAATTAATAGCTTATTTAATGCTTACAAGTTCTGAACAAATTCTGAACATGAATAAGCAAATTTAAGTGCTAAAACTAAGAATCTGTATCTGCACTAGACGAGCTACAGGACAGAAACAAGTGCAAATGCAGGCTTTCAAATCAGAAAGTTGGGAGAGATGGAAGATTGCCCAAACCACCAATAACTGCAATTTCTGGGCCAGCACCACTCCTTATGTGGTAGACAGGTTACCTAGTGCTTACCACTCCCACTGATAAGCTAGAAAGCTTCCCTCCAACACAGAAAGGCTTGGGGGGGGGGCTCAGAAGCTTACATACAGTCCTGGATACAGCAAATCTGTATCTGGAACACTAGTTACAGGAAAGGTAGGAAACAGGCTTACAGTTTTTTTTTTTTTTACAGAAAAGTAGCAAAAACAGTAGTACAAACAATTCACATGCAGTGCAAGCTATGAGGTATGGATGGAAGCACATAAAACTAAATTTAAGTAAAAGTTGAGTAGATGTTTCTCACAAATGGGGCATTGCTGTGTTCCTTCATCTCATTTTAAGTTCTTTTTAAAATCTTAGGAGTTATTTTGTGCACTTCTGTTTTGATATCTATTCTTCCCAATACAGGCAATAACACTATGGCATAAAACAGCATAAACTACCGCACTGCATTTTCATGTAAAGTAACCAGCCATATTATATAGTAATAGTGTTAAAATACTCTGCCTTATTTTTTACGTAACTAAAAATTATATTTATTATGGGGCCCATCTCTGTACTGGAAGAATGCGAAGTACCTGTAATCATGGCTGCACAGGTAAAAAACACACTCTCCAAAACCAAGAACACAGCATCCATGGGACCAGACAACATCCCAGGCTGCATTCTACATGAACTACAGAACGAACTGGCACCCCACCTAAGTACCATGTTCAATCATAGCTTCACCACAGGCTTTGTGCCCACTACCACCCCATTAGCCTGATGAGCCTGGTCTGCAAGGCTGTGGAGCGTATCATCATGGAACTTATAAACAATGACATTGGTAATCTCCAAACTCTGGACCCTAACCAGTTCGGGTTTGTAAAAGGCAGGTCATGTTTTCTAAACCTGAAAGACTTCTTTGAAGCGGTCACCAAAGCTGTACATGAGGGTAAGGTGGTACATGCAGCCTATCTAGATCTTGCCAAGGGTTTCAACACCATCCCCCACTCTGGAATTATAGACAAACTCACTAAACTAGGTATAAATCCCTATGTCACAAGATGGGTTGCCAACTGGCTCACTGACCGAACCCACACTGTGAAAGTAGCAGACTCTAAATCCAACTTCAGACCAGTGACAAGTGGAGTACCACATGGTTCAGTCCTAGGTCCTCTCCTGTTTGGTATCTACTTCTCTGAAGTACAGGCTAACACAGAAGGTCTTTGACTAACAAAGTTCGCATATGACTGCAAACTAGGAGCCATAATCAAATCTCCTAATGATGTGGACATCCTACAAAAGGGCCTCACTGAGACAGATGCCTGGTGTCAAAGTCATGGCCTCAAGCTCAATGCCAAAAAGTGCATTGTCATCCCTTTTGGTAAAAACTCTGTACCCATGAACTACCACATAGGCGGTAGTCTACTTAACACCAAAAGTGTGATAAGTGACCTTGGGACACAGGTGGACAGTAGTCTATCCTTTGATAATCACATTGCCACAGTAGTCAGGAAATCCTTCTATGTGGCACACCTCATCACAAAAGGTTTCTCATCCAGGAAAAAAGAGGTCATTGTTCCCATTTACTCATTACTCATTAGACCCATTATAGAGTACAACGCCCCTTTTGGTATGTACCTCAAAAGACATCTACAACAACTGTAAAGGCCACAGAAATACCTCACAAAGAGGATTACCGGCCTCAAACAGATGCCCTATGCAGACCATCTCAAAAAATCCTAGCGTTACTCTGTCGCATATCACCTACTCAGAGGCGATCTCTGCCTAACATACAAAGCTAAGTCAAGCCCAGGGCTGTTGGACATGCTCCACATAAAGAAATCCCAATCCCTCTGAGCTACACGCTCTAGGGACCTAAACCTTGTCACCACAATAAACAGAACATGCTGGAGGGATAGAGTCCTGTCTCAGAGACTTCCCGTACTCTGGAACAAGCTACTTATCTATATCAAACAAAGCTCCTCATTAGCACTCTTCAAGAAAAATCTTGATGATTGGATGGGAGATAGGAAATTCACCCCGGAGATCACTTCTTTTTTTTCAAAACAGGTTTATTGTTTTAACATACAAAAGAAATATCATAACAGTTTTATACAAGTAATTAAAAATAGATATGATTATAACATTCAACAAAACAACTAAAGTATTTACAAAGACATCCACTACAATCAGATCAATTAATTAAACTAAAATACCATGCTATTGAAATTAGGATTTTTTTAACAAATTTTGTAAATTATCCCATACAATATAATAAGATGTTTTTCTAGTTGTTCTTGACCTAATTGTGTTTATTTCCATATGGCACACTATATTCATAACATTTTTAAATTCATTGAACGAATGAGGTGTATCTGAAATCCAATTTCTGGTTATTATTTTCCTAGCCACTGCTAGAATAGACCATAACAAGGAAAGCTTAACCTTTTTAACACTTTGAGGTACAGGTGTGTTGAATAATATAAGAGATTTAGAAATAATGAAATTATCTGTAAAAAGAGCCTGCAAAAATTCATTAATTGACTTCCAGTATTCTTTCAATTTTATACAGTCATAAAACATATGAGCCCAGTCAGCATTAATTTCTACATTACATCTCTTACATAGATTATCTTTATTATTTATTTTATTCATCATCAAAGGTGTATAAAAGATCTATGTAAAAATTTCCATGTATAAAGTCTCCAGACAATGGAAGACGTAGTTCTATAGGCAGATTCCAATATATATTGTTTATCTTGTTGATTTGGTGGGTCCCCATTAATAGAAGTGAAATAATTCCAGAATGTATCTACACTGTAAAAGTTTCTTGTCTGATAATTTTATGTATGTATGAAAGTTTACCTTTATCAGAAACTTTATGTTGTAAATTTAATATCAAGTAATCAATCAGTGTTGGAATAGATTCTTTAACTGTTATAGACATTAGATCTATTTTATTAATGAGATGTTGTCTAAAGGTCTGAACCTCTAACCAGCAAGTTTCTCTTAGATCAAATTCTTGTTTTAAGAAATCTAGATTTTTAACTTTATTATCAGATATCAACTGATACCAGCACTTTAGATCATTATCTATAGCTAAATGAGTTCCTTCAGAAGTAGATGACAAAAGCATACCCTGAGTATACATTATAGGGAATATAATAAAATTCCATTCCCTATACTTAGGGTGCATGAATATAAAGTTACGATAGCTAATAATAATATTTAATGGGTAACAAACCATATGTTTAGGTGTAATAGGTTCATCTCTCCTACCTATCCCACCCCTTCTGCTTAGACTACAGTCCCCCCCCATTGGATCTCACCACCCCCCCATCTCAACACTCTTCCCCCTTCACTGCCTTTTCCCGCCTTTCCCCTAGGCTTGTGCCCTTCCCCCATACCTTTCCCATCCCTCCCACGTAACCTATAAGTAACTCCCAAATCCCAGGACGCCATCTTTATTCCTCCCCACTGGCCTGGCTGTTGCATGTCTCCCATCCGTACGGGTTGGATAACTGAGGTGAGCTATACGCAGACATATTGTTTTGTACCTACTTCTGTTTTACAGTTGCTTATAATTGATTCACTGACCGGTTTGTAGTTAGCTATTTAGTTTTAGTGGAAGCGACTCTTTATACAGCATCATATTGAAACATACTTTTGTTTTACAATTGCTTAATGATAACTTCCTGACTGGTTTGTAGTAAGCTACTACTTTAAGTGGAAGCGACTCTGTACACAGCGTCTCGCTTAACCAGATGACTGGGTTAACTATATGCAAAGGTGTTTTACTTTATTCTGCTCTCGCCATGTTTAGTGAACACTCAATGATTGATTTATAGTTTGTTGTTGTTGCTATTCATCGCGACTCTGCTAACAGCATCTCTCTGAGACGGAGTTGCTGCTTCCCAGCCTCCTCTCCTCAACAACGACACTGCACTGTTAGCTTAATTATAGTTACTTGCTGGAATGTGCTTGCTCTGCTTTAAATAGGTTCTCTTTACAAAAATCGCTATGCACAATATATTTTGATGAGGTTAAATATTAACCTTCACTCTATGGCTATGGAAAACTGACTGATTGTTCATAGCGCTATCTGCATTTATGCATATGCTTGTGTAATGTTCTTAACCTAGCGCTTTCAAGTCGTTACAGCCCTGAGTAATTTACATTGTTGTAAAACTGTATAACGGGCTACTACAGTGTTTAAAGTGAGTGTTTTTAGCTTAACGCTTTCAAGCCTTCTTAGTCCTGAGATATTTACATTGTTATATATCTGTACAGGGGACTACTATAGTGTTTAAAGTGAGTTAGATTGCATTCTTTAATTACCTGTTAACAGCGTTTAGCGTTAAATAACTAAACGCCACCTTAGAGCACAGCGCTCCTAACTATCTACCACAGCTACACAGGAATGTGATACACGTGTATATTCTGTGCTAAAAAACATGTTTGTTTTAATAAATGCTTAGCTAACTACACTAGCCACATCTATATAGGAACATGGTAAAATAATGTGTTTTTATACTGCTCTAGGACATTTTGTAAAAGTGCTTAGCTAACTATTCTAATACAGTATTTTGTTGACGATTGAATAACTCCTTGTTCTCCTTTCTATATCTCTCTCTCCCTTCCAGAAAATTATCCCTCTTTTATCAGGACCAACCTACATGTAATATAGGACTCCTGGCCCTACAGGCAGAGTCGAACTGTGTCCAGAACTGTGTTCTCTATCTACATCCAGACATTAAGATTGCCTATCGTCCAATACCTAAAGGAAAGACTGCCTAAGTATGTAAAGCCTAGTTTTTACCCCATACTCTGTAACTGCGTGCCCAGCCTACCAACCCGCCCAGGACTGCCAGCAGCCAGCACCAGTCCCCATTATCTTCCAAGCTAGGTCCCTCTTTCCTACGTTACCATTGCACCCTTATTTCTTTCTCTATCTCTCCTCCCTTAATTACAGCTCTGCTCTCCTTACTTCCATTCCTGCTATACTCCCACTACCTCCCACCTCAAACCTGCTTCTAAGTGTCCCCTACTACATAGCACCCTTGTTATTACACCTCCTCTCTCTCTCTCTACCTCTGATAAGCTCACTGGTTTCCCTGCCTTTTACTTCGAGCTTTACACCATTTCACACATTTTCCTTCCCTTAGTGATCTGTCTACAGTACATCTGCTTTTAGCACACTCACTTTCTTCCTACTAGTCACACTATCACTGTCTCAAGTACCTGCTTCTTCTACCTGGCTGATTGTTTTCTCTCTTTCCAACTCCTTTGGCTCTTCCCGCTCCGTTAAGCCCTCAGTCTCACTCCCTCCTCCCTGCCCCCAAATTCCACCCGCCCCTGCAACCTCTACATTTATCCCCACATAACCACACCCTCAATATTCTGCACCAATCTCAGCCTCTTCCTGTCTCCACCCACTCATCAACACTCTCCACCCTCACCCACACAAAACCTCTCTGACTACATACCTTACAATAATACAATCTCTTACTCAACTCAACATGTCCCAAACACACCTCCCACTCCTACTACTAACTGTATTAACTTCCCTCTCCACTGCCTATATCATATCCTACTATGAGCTACCTCTAAGCTATACTGTTTGCATCCCAAACAAACACACCCTAACTACCCCCCCTACTATACTCACTACCTATCTCTGCCCCATATATAACAACTCATACCTTGAACCAAAATACCATCGTCTCTTACATATTAAATACCTTATTCTCACACTCTCAAAACACATCTACTACTATAAACCCTTACTCAAACAAAGTTTGTCATTACAAGATGGGGACATACACCCTAATCCAGGCCCTGAAACTGTCGTACTTCCCCTTAATTCCCAACATATGAAATCTAAGTCTACACCACACACCCCATCTCCCAAATCTCTCTCTATAGCTCATCTTAACATCCGAAGCATTTGCAACAAAGTCCCAGCTCTTCATGCCCTAATAGAAGTCCAACAGTTTGACATTCTCTGCCTTACAGAAACCTGGCTTAAACCCACTATAAAAGACAATGAAATTATCCCCCCCGGCTATAACATCCTAAGACAAGACCGTCCAAAACAAAAAGGGGGCGGTGTAGCCATACTCTATAAAACTGGACTAGAAGTATCCAAAACTATCCTTACCCCTCCAAATGACACTAATAGTGAAATTATTACAGCCAAACTCTCCCTCAATCCACACAAAACTATAAATATTATTTGTGCTTATCTTCCTCCAGGTAACAATCCCCCTTTATTAGAAGGCCTACTTAACTGGGTCACAAACACTCTCCCTCAAGAAACTATACTATTAGGCGACTTCAACATTGATTGGAACATATGCAAACAAATGAACCCATCTACCCATATTAACCTCCATGGATTCCATCAAAACATTAATTCAACAACTAGAACAAATAAAACCAATAACAAAGAAACTATACTAGACTGGATCCTAACAAATACCCCCCAACAAAAATACACTACAGGAACCCTCCCAGATGACCTAAGTGACCACTCACTAACATACATTATCAGGCACAAAACACACCTAACAAAACCACCACTTATCCGATTATCTCAAGAGCAAAAACACTTTGACCCCATCAGTTTCAATACGAACTTAGCCTAGTTAACTGGTCACCTCTGCAAACCTTGCCATTAGGCAGCAGTTAACCACTTCAACAATACCTTCCTTTCCATTCTTGATCATCATGCCCCATGCTCTATACGCATGAAATTCAGGACAGCACAATGGCTTACAAGTAATACTAAACAACTTATAATAAGTAGGAACAAAGCCTGGACTAAATGGCGAACTACTAAAGACTCACTTGACCACCTCATTTACAAACAAAAAAGAAATTCGACTAAAATAGCTATCATACAAGATAAAAAAAACTTTTACACCCAATTACAGAGTTCCTCCCAACAACAACCACAAAATTCTGGAATTCTATTAACAAACTTCTTTCCCGGAAAGTGGAAACTCCCAGTCCACTAAGCTCCCACCCTGACTCTCCCTTGCATACTGCAAATGCTTTCAATAACTTCTTTACTTCTACAATACTTAATCTAGCCAACCAACAAAGCCCTGACCCTGCTCTACTAGGTAACCAGAACTACACCCCACCACCATTTCATCTTAAACCCATACCCACCTCCTATATACTTAACCTACTTCAAAAACTTAAACCTTCTACACCCTCAGCCGACAAAATCCCAGCAGAATATCTCCAGCTAGGAGCTAAAGCTATTGCCTATCCAATCTCTATACTAATTAATAGAACCATAAAAGAAGGTACTATACCTTCACTCTGGAAAATCTCCCACATCATCCCTCTCTTTAAAGGGGTGATTCTTTTGAATACTCTAACTACGCCCTATTGCTGCTATCTCCTATAGCAAAAATAATGGAAAATGCATCCACAAACAGCTACTTAATCACCTTCTATACAATAATCTCCTAGCAAATTGCCAACATGGATTCCGTCCCTACCATAGCACCACCACAGCCTTACTAACCTTTATTGATTCCATTAATAATAACGAAACAACAATCTTCTTTCATCAGCCTTCTTTGTAGATCTGTCAAAAGCTTTTGACATGGTGAATCACCAACTACTCCTTCATCGCTTAAAATCTCTTTCTTTTGATAGCACTGCTCTAAACTGGTTTACTTCTTATCTTCAAAATAGGAAACAAGCAGTGCTATGGAACAACAGTCTCGGAGCTTCTTCCTACCTCTCTAGGTGTCCCTCAGGGCTCAATCCTAGGTCCTCTTTTATTTTCCATCTTTATTAACGACCTACACCTTGCCACACCTCTTACTACCTGTATTCAATACGCTGATGATACCACCATCATTTGCTCTGCCTCTAACCAAAATGACCTACACGACCTCACCCAAAGAACTTTTACTACCATAGAGCAATGGTTCTCTAATCATTGTCTTCTTCTAAACCCTAAGAAAACTAAACTTCTCCTCTTCTTACCTACACACCAATCCCCTTCAATTAACTTCTCTCTTACTTCAAACAATGGTACCCTTATCTCCCCAGACCAAACAACCAAACTCTTAGGCATAACTATTGATAACCAACTTAAATTTGACTTTCATATTAACTCAACCATAAAAGCAACTCATAGAAAATTAGGTTCTCTTTACAGAATCAAATCATTCCTAACTCCAGAAGCTAGAACTACCATAGCCAGAACTCATCTTATCTCTACACTACTATATGCTTCCGCTATATATACTAACCTTTCCAAATATAACATCAATAAGCTTACATCTACCTACAATAACATTGCCAGATTTGCCACTGCCTCCCCATATAAAACACATCACTGCAGAAATCTCCACCTCCTAGGATGGCTAGAGCTACCCCACCTGATTGAATACTACCAACTCTCTATAGCCCATAAAGCCCTCCACCACCCTGATTATACACCTATGCTCTCCACCCTTATTAAGCCTTACAACAACCTAAAAAACCTTCGCTCGTCTTGTAAAATACTGATCCAAACCTCTCTATCTAAGAACACTGCAGGTAACGCCATATTTTCCAACTCAGTTGGTAAAATATGGAATCAACTTCCTCCTGACCTGACAAGCCAAACCTCCAACTCTCTATTTAAAACTAAACTAAAACACTACCTATCCAACCACAGGCTATGCTCATGCATCTACCCAACCTGATCTTTCTGCTCCTCACTACTCTTGCAAACATCTTTCTTTCTCCCAGCTCTAAGCTATTCCACTAAGAAATGCTCTCTTTAATCCTGTAACTATACCCTCCTCCCTATTCTACTGCTTACCTTCAAACATCCTACTGTATCCTGTCTTATTCTACCCTTTCCAATACTCAAGCTAAAGCACTACCTCCTATTATCTTTATGTACTTTCTTCACATTGTCATTATAATGCCCAAAGTATGTTCTGTGCTTAAAATTTTGTTTTTTACTGTGTACATATTTTTTCATGCTTTAATTTTTGATTTGTGTATTTACTTTTTCACTCAAGCGTGTAACAGCTTAAGTATTTTGTAAAGACTGTTTGATTATCATGCTGTTAGATAGCGGAGCTTTTCTCCTCGGGCCTCCACTGAAAATGGACATGTATCCAGTTGGACTAGCCCGGTTAACAAATGTAAAATAAAATAAATAAATAAAATAATAGGTGAAGTACAAAATTCCTTTAGTAACCATAACATGGAGTTATTTACAATCATATTTTTATGTGTTAAGGAGGTTTTCATGAAGTGCATACTAATTAGCTCCCAATAATCTTTCCATTTTGCGACATATGACTGATCTATTAATAAAGTAATAACTTTTACAATAGAAGAGATAGTATATAAATTAAAGTCTGGAAAAGAAATACCCCCTTGAGACCAGCTATTAGTATGTTTCTTTAATGCAATCCTAGGTCTATTAGGTGCCCATAGGAAATTTAACATTAGTGTATTCAGTTTCTTGATAATTATTTTTGTAGGTGGAAGTATTATTGATTGTATTAAGTATAAAATCTTGGGGAATATTATCATTTTAATAATTGTAAGTCTCTCCTCCATAGTAAAAAAATATTATTTCAGGTATTAAAAAGATTTTGTATATTAAGAAAACATGTATTATAATTATTATATATAATAGATTTAATATCTTTAGATAGTATTATACCTAAATAAGTTATCTGACCTGAATTGGGTACATATTTAGTAAAATTACTAATGAGAATATTTTTTCGTGTATATATAGGTAGTATTTTAGTTTTTTCTTCATTGAATATTAAACCAGAAATACTTTTAAAATTCATCATTTTATCAAATAGAGACTGCATAGAAGAATTAGATCCTGCTGATGTAATTAGAACATCATCTGCAAAAAGTTGAATTTTGGATGTTGTATTTTTATCTATTTCAAAACCCTCTATGTCAGTACTGTTTCTGATCAAATTAGCCCAAGGCTCCATTACTAAAGTGAATAATAGTGGAGAAAGTGGACATCCTTGTTTTGTACCTTTAAAAATGGGTATTTGTTGTGAAACATATGTTCCTACCTTAATATAAGCCAATGTTCCTTTGTATAAATGCTCAATTAGATTTACAAATGCATCTGAGAAGTTTGTGCACTTCAGTAAGGTAAACAGATAGTCCCAACTTACTGAATCAAATGCTGAACTTATATCAAGACTAATAAGTGTTAAATCTTTCTTTTTCCTATTTGCAAAATCAATTAATGCTAAAGTTCTTCTTATATTATCAAAAGTATTTCTATTTACAACGAAGCCTGTCTGATCTATATCTATAATGCCGGGGATGATTGTCTTCAATCTATCAGCAAAAATACTCATAAACATTTTATAATCAACATTAAGTAATGAGATGGGCCGATATGAAGTACATCTAGTTGGATCTTTATTAGGTTTTAAAATTGGCGAAATAAATGTATATTGCCAAGATGGGGGGGTTATTAACTCAGTTTGGGCCAAAATAAAAATCTTATGTATTAATGAATATGTACTTTTAGAAAGGATTTTATATATCTCTGGTATAATACCATCATTACCCGGTGCTTTGTTTGATTTAAGCTTATTTATTTGTGTGATAACCTCTGTATATGAACTACTTTTGTCCAATAGTTTAATCTGTTGTTTATTAAGCTTTTTATTCATGTTTTTGGTTATAAACTCCTTTATTTTATCTTTAGGTTCCATGTTAATGTTATTATGGTTAATTTTGTGAAAGTGATTTCTAAATTCATCTAGTATTTCTGGTATACTAGAAACATTCTTCTTTTTCCTTAGAGAAAAGATTTCTTTGATATGGTTTTGTTTATTCAACCTTTTTGTTTTATTTTTAAGTCTATGTAAGTATTTGGGGCTTATTGAATAAGACAAAACTTGTATTTCTCTAAAGTTATTTTAACTTTATGAGTTAAAATTTCTTTGTATTTCTCATTTAGTTTGTTTATTTCTTCAATAACTTTCTTGTCCATAATATTTTCTTTATTATTATGTTTATAAGAGTCTAATTTACTTTGAATATCTAACAATTCCTTATCCCAAGATTTCCTTTTATTATTATACCATCTGATACTTTGTCCATATAGATATGATTTTAAAGCATCCCAAACATAGACAATGGAGACTTCAGGAGTATTATTTATGTCTAAAAATGTTTTACTTCTGAAAGTATATATTCTTTATAGTCTTTTAGTTGAGTTAAGTATGCTGGTATCCTTTTGATCTGAACATTATGAGTATTTTTATCATGAATTCAAAAACAATTGAATTATGATCAGATATAGGACATGAAATTATTTTGGAATTAATTAAATCTGTTACCATCTGGTTAGAAATAAAAACCCTATCTATTTTTGAATAAGTTTTGTATCTGTTAGAAAAAAAGGTGTATGGTAATGATTTTGAATCTATCTGATTATTAATATCATTCAAGTGATAAGAATTAGCAAAATCATTTAAATGTTTTGCATTAGATGTAATTCTTCTTTTTCCTATAGTGGTAGTATCACTTTCATGTAGTATACAATTAAAGTCACCAGCTAAAATAATATCTCCTATAGAGAATGATATGATCTTATCAAGATGATGTTTCACTGTATTAATACCAATTCCAGGTATCCAATATACATTAATTAAAGTGTAAGTCTTCCCATTAATTTGTATTGTAACCATACAAAACATTCCTTTGTCATCCTGATAAGACGTAATGGTTTTAGGAATGGGCATACTTTTATTCCATAAAATAGCCACTCCTCTTTTTTTCTGAGTGTGCTCTGAACTAACCAATACTGTATATTTGTTTGTGGCTAGTTTATCAATATCTTTTTTCAAGAGATGGGTTTCTTGCAGGAAGACTAAGTTGGTCTTATGTAAATTAATGTATCTTATTAGGCTTGCCCTTTTACACGGATTATTCAATCCATTAATGTTTAAAGAAATTCCTTTTAAAGATGTCATTTGGCATTTTTAAAACTTACGAATCTTATGATCAAAATAACAAATAACAACATAAGTAATGTTACATCTCTTACGAATCTTATGATCAAAATAACAAATAACAACATAAGTAATGTTACATCTCCTCCTTTAGGTGTACCTTTAAATATAGTTGTATTTATTGAATCTCTTATGGAATTTTGTATAGGATTCAATTTTGTTTGTAGTGACAATGAGTGTACAAAATATACTGTGGATGTCAAAACTATATACATATAACAATGAACAATTGAAAATAATGTAAGAATTAAACCTTGCATCCAGCCTGGAGTTAAAAACTCCAACTTAGAGTAGTATTTACCACTCAAGTTAACCCCCTACCCTAAGCAGCAGTACCTCAGCTACCACCTTATCAATTTAATACTGGTTATATTTAACTTAAATTAACAGCTTTCAATTCAATTATCTAGCAAGACAAGACTACACATTTGATAAAACAGCATCATATAAACTAAAATAAACTTTTTTTTTTTTTTAAACTATTCGTACTACTATATACATCTATGAAATATAATACACTTGTATTCAAATAGCATTCAAATAATCTTGATATTAGGAACCAAGAGGAGAGATAGAAATAAAAGATGTGAAAGAGGGAGAGAGAGTGAAAGAAAGAGAGAGAGAGAAAAAAAAAAAAAGAAAGGCATATTTGCATATTAATGTATTCAAAGTATGTAAAAATAAGTTCTAACATTCATTTAAATCAAAAACTTTGGCTAATATGGTTCAGACATTACATATATTAAGATGCATCTATTTTCTGTCATGTAAATGCAGTCAACAGCTTCCAAAAAAAAAACCTTGAATTGCTTGTATATGAGCATTTTACTCATACTCATTATTGTCAATAGAATAAAATATTATATTTATAGAAATTGTTATAAATCATACTGCATAGTTATGCAAATTCTCAGAAACACTTGCATTATTGTAAAAAAAGCCATCTGTATTTTGTATGTCTATACGACTGCTTTAAAATATATCACATGACAATTTCTTCCAGAATAGAGTTATAAAGTTATTTATGCTTTTCAATCAGATGAATTAAATGAGTTATAGTAATGTATATGTTTGGAACATAAGTTTTTAACACAGATTAGTATGCTGCAGTCAAGTAGATTTTCAAAAACACTTGAATAAATGTTTCATTTTCTATGCCTTCTAAAATAAGACATTTACTTACTACAAGAAACTGCATCATTTAAAATCATTATAACTGACATATTTTATGAATTATAACAGATATTTAAGTAATTATATAAAATAACTCACATTTAGATGTTAAAGAGTTCATTTTCCTTCACATAGTCGCATTTGCATCAGTTCTACTTCCTGGTAGAGTGTTCTTCCTGAATCTGCAATGTGTCAGTGTGATGTCTGGGTCAAAGGTCAAATTGACTGCTTTCAGCTTCTCTGTGAGAATTCTGAGAGTTAAGCTTTTGAAACAACTCGAAGACACTGTTCATGAGGTAGCCCACATCCCAGATTGTCTCCCTTAAGATTTTGGCGGGAAACTTGTTAAAAACTAGTGACAAACATTCATTTAGCAGTGTAAATGCATCTAAACATGACAAAACCTTCGTGATGTATTTTACAGGTTATTACAGCCTCTATGTAAGTGAAATTAAGCCCAAAGTTATTAATAAGTAATAAAACTCAATATTTTTGTCTCAACTCAATTTTTATGCAAATCTTATTATTTACTGTGTCTATATGATCAAAAACATTTCTATATATTAATATGAAAAAAATAAAGAGAAAGAATAAAGAAAAGAAAAGAGAGTAGAAAATAAAAGAGTGTAAAGCAGAAATAGAAAAAAATGTAAGAGAAAGCTATAAGAAGTATATACAATGGAATATTACTTACTGTTTGTATTAATAGAGTTAAAAATAAAACATATTATTTACTATTATTTAGTTCTAATTATTATTAGTTAAAGCATGACAGATTATTTACAAACAAGCATAAGCAGTATAATCAAGAAAGTATAATTAGGAATAGCATTTGAAGAACATATAAACTTTTTACAAGGAATAAATATGTTATTATTCCATTTATCATATTTTCATTACTCTTCTCTCCCTGCCCTCCCCCACCCTTTACCCACTACATAATCTAAATAGAATGTCATTGTTTAAACAAAGAAAAGAAGAAAAGGGGAAGAAAAAGAGAAAAAAAATGTATCAAATTACTGACCTTACTTCTCTTTTTCAGAAAGAGAAACAAATTGAATAATAGCTTGTTATTAGTTCCTCAGATATTTTGACTGGTTATGAAACAAAACATTTCTTTGCACACAAAGAATAACTTTGATTAAATATTTTTCAGAATATCTGTGGTTTTCTGGAAATGCAGGAACTATATTTAAAAAGATTAATAATGAAGTAAAATGATGAGAGAAAAAAAAGAAAAAACAACATAGAACAAATCATTTGTTTTTTAGTCTCTTCTTCTTCTCTGAAGTCTTCCACGAAGTTTCAGTTGCCAGTCTCTTTAATGAAGGACTAGCCCATTCCATTTCCTCTATTTTATCCAAAATCTTATTTTTTTGATAAACAGTAAAGCAGAGTCTAAGTCATCAAAAATTTTAGGACCATCAGGAAGGAAGATTTTTAGCTTGGCAGAAAACAGAAGGTATGTTTTAAACTGTGCTTTTTTAAGCTCCCTTATTAGTGGCAGAAAAACTTTTCTTTTAGCTATTACCAAGGAAGAATAGTCATTGTCAAAATGCACAGTTGTCTCATTAATCTTAACAGGAGCTTTAGCCCAAGCAGATTTAAGAACCATCTCTTTATCAAAAGATGATATAAATCTAACTATAACTGATCTAGGATAGTTTTTGTTAGAGTTAGTATTAGCTATAGATCCATGTGCTCTTTCGATACCAAAAGAGAATGCTTCTGGTAAGTCTAAAGTTTTAGGGAGCTATGTTGTTAAAAAAGAAGTAATATTGTTACCTTCAATATTTTCTGGCAGTCCAAAAATCCTAATGTTATTGCGCCTAGATCTATTTTCCAGGTCATCCAGATTTGTTTGTAAATGTGTATTTTGTTTCAGCAGAAACTCAATGTTGATTTCCTCTTCTTGGATTCTATTTTCCATGTCATTCACAGCTTCTTCTATGCCTGTCATCTGGATCTTCTGTTGTTGCAGGTCTATATGTAACAAGTCTATTTGTTTTGTAGTTTTTTCTATGACGGTATCTATTTTAGTATCCATTTTATCCATCTTAGCAGTAAGTTGCTGGATTATAGTTATCAGAGACTGAAGTTCTTTCTTGATGCTGGAGTCTTGAGAATTTGTCTTACTGGAACTCATTTCAGACTGATAAACTGACAGGAAAATTTCCAAAGTGATTTCTGACAGGAATATTGTTAAAATTTCCTTTCTTTTTTAGATATAGTTCAAGAACTATATAAAACAAACATATTTAGAAAGAAAATTACTTCAAAAATTAATTTTTTAAGTAATTAATTCCTGTCAGTGTAATGAAATTGGTGGAGCTGAAGAAATCTGCTGCTATCCTGTGTTCATCTTTGGCCACGCCCCCCGGAGATCACTTCTGAGGCTCTGCTTGACAGGGGCACAGGAAAATAATTTTCTTGGGTGGCAAAGCCAAGGTACTGTTTGGCTAGGCTTATATAGGCCCTAGGGCCAATAGCGTAGTACCTACCTATGGACCTATGAAAACTCCACTGTTGCCAGGAATGTTACATCAAAACCTGTTTATTACTTTCAAGATAATTTTACAATAAAATCACAGATGGTTCTTCCTCTCACAGGGGAGTGGAGCTGAAAATGTGTGAACAGCAGGATATTTTCCAATAATTTTTGACCAGAGAAACAATCCCATCTGAAATTGAATTGCATTTTGTTATAAATAAATGGTTCTTTTGATTTAGGAAATTTATATAATACTTCCCAGGTGTAGATGCAACCGAACAAAGCAATCCCAAAATGTGATCAAAAGGGAAGAATCCCACTATGACTGTACCACAGTATTCTAATCATAATCTCCTTATAGAAATAAGGAAAGTGTAAGTTTATTTGCCTGCATTACATCTTCTCATTACTACAGGCCTTTCTGGCTTGTAATGGTTCTCCAATGAAAGGGGAAGCTATGATGCAGCGGACTGTCAACTTGCACCATGCAAAAAGATATAGGCAATTGTTTAAATTACACATGTCCCATCATACCATGGCTTAAGGTCTTAAAACTGAAAACAAGTCTAATTTAGTATTCCTTAAATAAAAAAAAATGTGTACAATTCATTGGGATCACTGTGACAGACTAGCAGTAAATCTTCAAAATATGTATATTACTTAATCACATACTTACAAAAACAAAATAATCAAGATACACCTATGCCATCATCAACATCCCCATAAATAGACTGTCATATGCTGGAGCAAAGAGGCCCTCAAAACCATAACTTTATATTTTTAGTAAAATTCTCCTTCAAAAATTAAAAAAAATATATATTTAAACAAAACTAAACCATCATGAAAATAGCCATCCAAGTGCTTCGAAACCCCATTTGTGGGAGACAGTGGTATACAGACCAACAATATTAATTATCACCAAGTAAAATCTTCTGACCATTTTAGACTTTTTAACTTACTAGGCAATTCTTTCAAACAAAACACAAGTTTTTACCATAAATAGAATTAAAAAGAGTTGAAAAAGCATCCAGTCATTATCCAACAACCAACTAGAAAAAAAAACTTTGCGACACTGTTTGCTAACAGGGAAACAAACCATCAGTAGCTCTGGGAGAGAGCATCAGCCATTGAGGAATTACTAGGGACTTACTCAACATCTTAGAAAAGTTTGGGAAAAACATAAAAATGAGATAAATGATCATTCTGTACTAAATTATTACTAGAGCTTCTGTTAGAAAAGAGTCCATTCTTATACCATTATATATTTGTTTTTCAAAGGTTTCTAAAGCTTTTAAAACTGTTTTTGTCATTTGTTTCATAAGTGCTACTAAATGTTTGTAACACATTTCATAATATCGTTGCACATTGGAGATAAATACATTCCTTCCTTCATTTTAGAGCTTAGTTACTTTTTTATTGTGCTGCAGTACGTTGACTGCGAACCGTTATGCTTTACTCAAATTATCCAAGCATGTTCACTTGTCTGAAAATTTAAATGAAATGAAAATATTTTTTTATTTGATATATCTCTACAGGATGAAATGTCTGTATGCAAAAATTACTGAAAGGTAGTCTAGACACTTTCAGCATAAAGGACAAATTATTCCAAACTATATAACAATTCAAAGGACCTATATGAAATCGTCTGTGTCAAGATTGTTACAGTCAGATGTCTGATTGTCATTTCAGTGAGACCACACTAAAAGTGCCATCGCCAAGAAAAAAAATGAGTGGGTTTCTTTTAAAGTGAAAGAGCAATTCCAGTTTAGGTTTATATAAACTAGGTACATAACATGGATGGAGCCTCAAACCTAGTTCCAAAACGAAGATACTTATTCTACAGTAATAGTAAATAAGCAATAAGAAATATTTATTTTTTATTTTTTTTTATTTTACATTTGTTGACCGGGCTAGTCTAGCTGGATATATTTCCATTTTCAGTAGAGGCCCGGGGAGAAAAACTCCACAGTATATACAAAAAACATACATTTGAAGTCAAATACAACAAAAACACCAGGATAAATGTAAAGACAATAAAGAAAAGTTAGTATGCAAAAACAATTTAAAAATAGGAACTGATATCATTTCCTATAAACAAACTAAACTACTGAGAAGCAAAAATCAGGGAAAGGTGAGTAGGGAGAAGAAGTGGGAGGAAAGTAAGAGTAAAGTAAAAAAGAAAGGATAAGAAAGGATTAAGCAAACTTTCACTGAAGAGGAAAAGAAGTAAGTGAAAAAAAGGATAGTTGTTCAGGGAAGAGGGAGAGAGATGTGGGGGGAGTAACGAGATAGAGAGGGGTAGAAATTTAGTCAGGTTTAGTGCAGGAACAGAGCCAGTGACTTTTCAAGTGTTTTTTTATTCTTTGTTTGAAGAGGGGCAGTGATGAGATTAGTGTTATGTCACTGGGTAGTAGATTCCAGTTCCTTCCTACTGTACTAGAAAAAAGAGAGTCACCAGCTTGAGTTATTGGACTTTGTTAATTTAGCCATAAGTTTTCTAGAAGAACGAAGGGAGTTAAGATTATTGTATGGTATTAAAAGTTCTGAGAGTATAGGGGTGTTTGAAGGCTGGTGCAGTATTTTGTGGGCAATGTTCAGTTGGGGGATGAGCAGAAGGTTTTGGAATTCCAGCCAGCCTAGTTGTTTCAGGTTAATACAGTGGTGGGTTCTGAAGGGGTTGCTAGTGGCGAAGCGGGCGATGTTATTGTCGCATGTAGCCAGTTTATTAAGGTTGGCTTTCTTAAGGTTGGTAAATATAGGTGAAGCGTAGAGAAGTGTTGACAATAGATGGGAGTGGGCAATCTTGGCTCTAGCAGATTCAGTTAGGAAGGGTTTAATTCGGTATAAGGATCCTATTTTTCTGTTGACTGATTTAATGGTGTAATTAATGTGTTGATCAAAAGAGAGATTATTGTCAATGGTTATCCCTAACAGTTTTGTTGTAGGATCGGGTGTGATAACCGTGGCATTATTAGAGGAAATGGTGAAGTGTAAGGAAGGGGATCGGGTGGTGGGAGTAAAGAGAAGAAGTTTAGTTTTTTTGGCATTTAGTAAGAGGGAACGTTTATGGAACCATGTTTCAACTGAGTTGAAGATCTTTTGAGTAAGTGAGCAGAGTTCAGAAGGAGAAGAAGCAGAGCAGATAAGGGTAGAGTCGTCTGCATATTGGATGCAGGTAGCTTGAGGGATAGCAGAGTGGAGATCATTAATGAAAAGGGAGAATAGAAGTGGCCCAAGAATGGAGCCCTGAGGGACACCAATGTTTATGGGTAGGAGAGAAGAGAGTTGATTTCCCCATAGAACTGCTTGTTGCCTGTTGCTTAGGTAAGATTTAAACCATTTAGTGGCAAGGTTGTCAAAGGAGAGGGATTCAAGTATGTTAATTAAGGTGGAATGGTTGACCATATCGAATGCTTTGGAGAGGTCAATAAAGAGAGCAGAAGAGAGAAGGTTGTTATTACGATTCTTATTGATGGTTTCTACAAAAGATAAGAGAGCAGTGGTAGTACTGTGATGAGGTCTAAAACCATGTTGACAGTTTGCTATTATGTTGTGCAGGGTGAGATGTTGTAGGAGTTGCAGGTGAATACATTTTTCCATAATTTTTGCTAATGGGGAAAGGAGAGCAATTGGTCTGTAGTTGGAGTAATCGATAGAGTTACCCCCTTTATGTAATGGAATAATATGGGAAACTTTCCAGATCTCAGGGATGGTTCCTTCTTGGATTGTTCTATTTATGAGTATGGATATAGGGTATGCAATCACTTTGGCAGCCCTTTGGAGGTAGAGAGATGGGAGCTTGTCAGCTGAAGGAGTACAAGGTTTAAGTTTGTTAATAAGTCTGTGGATAAATGATGTGGGGATAGGTTGTAGTGTAAAGTTATAGGATGGGTCCTTAGGGTTACTAGGAGGGGAGACATAGTTGATGTTCATTTGTCTGGCTAGGGTTTGGATAGAGTCAATAAAGAAAGAGTTAAAAGTATTAGCAGTTTGGTGGGGGTTGTCTGGGTCAGCATTAAGAGGGGTGGGAGTTTTGGTGGTTCCTGGGGAAAGGAGTTTATTAATTGAAGACCAGAACTGTTTGGGGTTGTTATGGTTTGTTTGTTGGAGTCTACAGTAAAAGTTGTTTTTGTCAGTAATAATTGCTTTTTTTGTCAGATTTCTAAGCTGACAGAAGTGGATAAGATCAGGGTTATTTCTATGGTGTCTCCATAAAGCCCATACTTTGTTTCTGGAAAGAATTAAGTTTTTAGTTTCTTTAGAGAGCCAGGGTGCAATGTTTGGTTTCATTCTGACAGTACGTTCAGGGGCATGTTTATCAAGAATGGATAGGAAGGTAGTATTAAAGTATAATACTGCATTTTCTGCATTTTCCCATTTACTGCAAATAAATTTAAAAAATAATAAGCAATAGTAATAAATAAAGTGAAATGCTTTAATAGTATCAAATGTAATATTGCTGGCTACAGCATACTTTAAATTTAAAGTTATTACTGTAGTACACATTATTTTATGTTCTTGTGCTCTTATCTATATTGAGAAGGTCATGTGAGTGTTTAAAATAGGATCCATGAACATATCAGGAATGTTAAAAATAAAAGAAATTAAACTTTTTTGTTTACCATATTCGTTCAGTGCACAATGGTGAAATAAATATGGTAAAGTAACGTTTTATTAGTGCTAAACCTGTAGACAGCATGCTTCTTGAAAAAGGAGCAATGAATTTTAAAATTGAACTTACTACTTTGTTCGAATAAATGGCGAATATGATTGGAATATTTTAGCTCATTAATTGCTTCTGGTGCTTTAATTGACCTTTACCATTTTCTTGCACTTTTAGTCTTTTGAAGGCTTTGGGGCATAATAAATGTGTTCTGGAGCCATGTGGTTGGTTTATACAACTAAACTATCTTATATTAGGAATTCTTCCCAAACTCTGAAAAACTGCACACCAGCTTCATCTGTCATATTACTGACAACCTCACTTCTCTCACAATTGCTCCAAACTTAGAAGGAGCTCTCTCAACACAGTGTACTTGTTACTTCATCCATTGTGGACTCTAAAAAAGAAAAACTTTTCTGGAAGGCCATAGTACCAGAACTGCCATACTGAATTTCATTAATAAAGCTGTGTTAAAAACAAACAGAGGAAGAATAACAAAGGCTGGTTTTACTGATTTACTTAAAGTGCTTAACTCTGTCAAGCTTTTCAAAATAAAACCACAGCTAAGGCACGCAGTGGACTCTGCAGTTTCTTGAACTGTCAAACCACAAAGTTGGTGATAAAAAAAAAAAATCTCTTCTGCTCTGAAACTGCCTTGACTGCAAATAGAGTCTTAGCATTTTTTATAAATTAATCCTGGTTCTGCACTCCCACACCATCTACTCCTGTTGATTGCACCCTTAATAGTATATACCTGGGGGAGCCATTCTTTTAATCCTGAAATAGTTACAGCTTTATTTTAAACTAATCAATGAACTTAGAAAATCAAGACAAAATTGCAATACTTGGATCACAGAAGGGCAGAAAATAAAATTCTTTATACCAAAGCCTTCATGCTTTTACTCCATACAAACAAAAGTGCTTACTGCTTACTGCTTATATAATAAGGAGTTTTATTTTCCATTTTCCTGGACTCCAGCTATTGCAAATATATATATATATATATATATATATATATATATATATATATATATATATATATATATATATATATATACACACACATATATGTAGAATTTCAGTATCTCAGGGTTATAAAGCCGAAAACTCAAAACACCAAAACCCCAAAACCGCAAAATTCAAAATCGTGAACGTAAACACACCAAACATCACACAACACATGCACTGTCCTCCCCACATTACAATAAACAAACAAAACACACACAAACACAACAATACAAACAGACAAACCTACCCTACATATAAGCAGTGGGGCAGGCCCCCCTGCACCCCTGCTACTTATATAAACTAACTTGAAGGTCAAGCCAAACAGAAAAAGACAGCAAACTCATCACTACACACTCTACAATCCCCTCGCACACACACACACACACACACACACACACACACACACACACACACACACACACACACACACATATATCACATATGTACAAACACCACCACTTTCAACACTTACACAATCATACTCTTACCTACCAACCCTAACCCACACCTAAAACTTCCAAACACACTCACATACACCCTTAAAAAAATATTCACTTACCTTAATCTCCAACCAATACACACCACACCTTACATCAGGCACACAGCATATCCCACATTACGTAGCACACCACCACAACCGCGAAATCAACATTTCCGGATTCATGGTTATGGAGTTTCACTATTTCGGACGTTCGGCTTTATAGTCTCGAGATACTGAAATTCGACATTTCAGTATTTCAAGTTTATAAAGTGAAACTATATATATATATATATATATATATATATATATATATATATATATATATATATATTTATTGGTGTTGCATAGTTTTTGGGTCAGATGTATATGATTTGTTTTAGCATATTCAGTTAACTCAGACATTGTCACCCACTCTGCTACTTAGCTATCTGACCAGCCATTTGTTAGGGTAGGAAACTGAAGAGATTTTCTCTCAAAGAAAATAACTACACATGGGGGCTTATTAGAGGTCATATTAGGCCATCCTCCCTCACTGGATTTTAGTTAGTTTTTATACCAATGATTTGGTTGCTTTGTCTAGTGATAACATCCCCTGATAATGAAGAGAAACCATGTATTTTGGTTCATCCTAATAATTATCCATTGATCAAGACTCTGTGACTGTGGAACACAGAGTTTCTACTCTGTATACATCAATTTCTGTACCCTATTTTCTTTCACAGTCCTAATTTATTCATATTGCATATTGACAAAATATTGTTTTTTGCAGGATCTCCCATTTACTAATTGCAGAAGCCAGGTTGACATTAACCAATATTAGGAAACACGGAAGGCAACAACTGTGAAACAGAATACCAGGACCAGCAATGAACAACCAGGAGTATTTAATAATGAAACATCCACCGACTAAGCGCTTTCACCTAAAAAGGCATCATCAGAGTCGGTTGGTACTCAACAAACCACATATATATATAACAATTAAGACAAAATAAATTAATGACATCATATTTGAATGCACCAATGAGCCAAAACACTACTGCAACTTATTTAAAAAGGCAATACCTGTTTTATAAAACAGAAAATACATACAAAAACAAAACCACTGAAACATAGGCAACAACATTCTACATATAAATTAACCCCTAAATACAAACCAACTAATCATTGTAATAATTTAAAACATATGAATATATCATCCTATGAACTTGAGATAAATGACATTATGAACAATACAGTGCATGCATCATGTTACAATTTCCCTTTTAATTATATGCAACTTGCTTTGTATTTTAAAACTGGCTTGATAGATCTATAATCATTAATGCCAGGAAACCTAATGGCATTAAGTCTCACCTGCCATTCAACTTCTAATAGGGCCACCTTGTTACCTACATCACCCCCTTGATCTTCGTAGATTCTGTCTATAACAAAAAACAAGAATTTTTTGAATATCTTACATTGACAACTATGTAAAAACAGGGCATTGTGTAGATCTTTATTTTTTATACTACGTGTGTGCTCACTTATTCGATCACGCAGTCTACGTGTGGTCATCCCCATGTAGAATGCATCACATGTAATACATGAAGCAACATAAACTAAATTCTTTGTATTACAATTACACAAGCCCGGGCAGGGTATTGTACGATCAAATCCTTTAATAACTAGATGTGTACCCTCACTAATAAACCTGCAATGTCTACAATTACCACACTTGGACATTTTTGATTTCCTAACTCTAGGTACTTTCTCCATAATTGTTTTTAAATTTTCACCTTTACTGAACACAATCCTGGGTGTTTTCCCAATAATGTCCTTAGTTGCATTATCCAAACAGTGATTCCAAACTTCCCGTATTGCTGCAGCTATTATAGTGGCTTTCTCATTATATTTGAGAATGAGACATGACTTCTCGTTCCCCATACTTTTATCACTATTTTCCAAATGTACATTACTCGTCATACATACACTACTTCTCAATATAGGCGAAAAAACAGTATTCCTTTTCCTAACCACTTCCTTTTTCACCTTCAATAATAGTTTAAGTGGATACCCCCTGTCCATTAACATACCTACGAGTTTATAGATTTCCTGTTTGAATAGGGTTTCATCACTGATAAGCCTAGAGAGCTGTACCATTTGTCCTTTCGCCACCCCTCTTTTTTGAAAATGGGGGTGGCAACTGGAATAGTGTAAAAGGGAATTGGAATAACTGTCTTTCCTATATAGTGTACTAGCCAAACCTTCACCGTCCTTAAAAATAGTCAAATCAAGATAATTCACTTTGTCAACACTACATGTGTAGGTAAATTTCAAAAAACTTGTGGAAGAGTTTAAATATTCAACAAACTCATTAGCACTGCTCTCATCCCCGTCCCACAAGATAAGTAAATCATCAAGAAACCTGTTGTAAAGCACTACTTTTACCCAAAACCTTGATTGAAAAATACAAGCTCTCTCCCATGCCAATAGTACAAGGTTTGCAAAGACTGGTGCACAGCGTGCACCCATAGCTACTCCAGAACACTGCCGATAGGATACATTTCACCTTCAAATTTGATGAAATTATTTTTCAAAATAGTTTCCATCAAATCACATATAAGGTTGATCTTACTTTTATCGAAACTGGGACTGAGCAATAAACTTTCACGAAACATTTCCATGCCCTCACTATGTGGGATGACCGAAAACAAATTAACAACATCTATTGTTAAAAAACAAAAAGTCCTATTACACTTGCCTAAAGCCTTAAGCCTCTCCAAACAGTGCCACGAATCCTTAATAATGTGGACTACATCACTAGTAGTAGTTTTACAACATACATCAACAAAAGCTGCAAGGGGCTCAGTCTTGGAGCCCCTAGCTGATACGATTGGCCTAAATTGTAGCCATTCTAACCCCTTGTGCACCTTTGGTATGCCAAAGATGCTTGGAGTAATAGGGTATTTAACTGAAACAAAATCGAATTCCGATTCTGTAATCTCACCTTGAAACAAAGCATCTAACAAATACAAATCAATTCTTCTATAGGCCACATTCATTTCATTAACCGATACCCTTGTATATGTGCTGTTGTCTTCGAGCAACCCCATCATGGATGTAGAATAATCAATTTGATTCATCAAAACCATTCCCCCACCTTTATCTGGTCTCATACACCTAATGCTATTTGATAATCCCAGTTCTTTAAGGACCCCCCTCTCTACAGGGGTAAGGTTGTCAGAACTAGTGTCCCTCCTACTACATATTCTTCTAACCTAAAACTCCATAAGTCTTTCCAAAACTGAAATTTCATTATTGCTAGGTGGAATGAATGTACTTTTCCTTCTTATATTAGAACCATGATTATTACAATTCAATGAAGAAATATCCTTTTTGTCATGAAAATACATTTCCAGGTTTAATCTCCTCATGAAAAGTTTAATGTTAATCAAGACCTGGGATACATCTAATCTAAAACTATCCATTGATCAGGACTCTGTGACTGTGGAACACAGAGTTTCTACTCTGTATACATCAATTTCTGTACCCTATTTTCTTTCACAATCCTAATTTATTCATATTGCATATTGTCAAAATATTGTTTTTTGCAGGATCTCCCATTTACTAATTGCAGAAGCCAGGTTGACATTAACCAATATTACTTTCCAAGCTAGATTATGGCTTACCAGTGAATACTGCTAGATATCCTCCAAACACAAATGGCCTTAAAATATTTGAATATCTAGGCTGTGCTCAGTTGCATTCTGCTGTTTGTTTAAAGTAGCTTCTTCTTGTTCCCATCTCAGCTCCCTCACCTTTATGCTGTTTGTTCATATATTTTTTATGTTGTTGCCGCGAGGTCAGTTACTCAAATTGTTATCTTTGTTATAATATCTCCTTGCTGTTCCCTGATGAGCTCATTGTCATTATCAACAGCTTTCAATACATGCAGATACCTTTGTACTTGGACTAGTTATTTAGCTACATACAAGCATGTGGCTACCAAATCTGATAAATCCTGGAAGCAATCATTGTGTGGCACTTGAGCTTACAGACTCATTCAAGCAAGTGTTTTGTGGCATCTTAGCCAAGCTCGCTTCATTCCTTTGGTGTCAGTCAAGCCTCGAAGTACATGGTATCCAACTAATCTCCAGCACATGGTATCCAACTAATCTCCAGCCATACTATTTGTGTCATCTGAGCCAGATATTCTAGTCTATTCTGTCTGTATCTTTCACAAATTGTTCAGGTCTCACTCTGTTATTTTATGGATTAGTGCATTGTTCACCTCATCAAGTGTATCTCTTCCACAGAATGGTTTATCTACTGAATATATCTTCTCTGTCTACTGACCAACCCGTTTCAATATACCATTCCTGCCATCTGTAATTTCTTTGCGAATATGGATGTCTAGTCTACCTTTATTTATTCTGCTGCCAGCATCGTTGCACTTGGTGACAGTGTGTAGGAACTGACCAATGCTCAGCAATGACCAAGTACTACTGGATATAAATGACCTGATTTGTGAGAAGTGTAATTATATATATACAACCTGGAGGCCACTCTCCATTATAGAGACAGTCAGAAAAAAACATGTACACTAACTCATACGTCTGTCAGATTCTAGTAAATCCATGTATGCTAAGGTTCTAAATATCACTGTCTAAGCCTACAAGAATAGGGGTTATGCAGTCTTGATAGTAATTTAAAAATACAGCATCATAATCACTCAGCTCAATGAGCTACCAGGCTGCAGACTGCAAACCTTCCAAGCTACTAACACTGAATATCCAAGGAGAAATGGCTTAGTAATTGGTGATGCCAACATCAGGTTACTGACTCTGTACACACTAGGATGAACAAAGACAGGTTGACAGTTTGCTGCCTATCTTCTGTCAGGACTGTTGATGTCACAAGGGCCTCACAGTCTTTCAAACAAGACAGATATTACTATGACATGGTGGGGATATATGCAGGTATGAATGAGCCAGAAAGACATGCAGAGAAACATATTGGAGCTGGCTATGTATGCCTGAAATGCTCATATGTCTACAGCACTGAGTGGAATCTTACCCTACCTAACAATTAGCTTTAACAAATGGCTGAATAGCTGGTTTTATTTTAATGGGATCCAGTACTTCCCAGCTTGGTATGACATGATTAAAAACTCAACATGCTTCATCGGGGATGATCTGCACTTTTCATTAGCGGATTACTCATACAAGCCAAAACATATGCTGCCCCAATAGTAAAGTTCACCTTTCAGACATTCGGCATAATAAAAAGACTTGTAGTAAGTTCCAGTCTGGAGCACAACATAATTGCTCTGCTCAAGTGCTCTTAAGTGGTATTAACAATGAATTGCCATGTCTCAGAGCTCTAATGCACGTAACACACATTCCATAACTGTGCCATGACAGACACAAGGCTTCAGTGCAAAGATAGTAGTACTTATTAAGTTTCAGCACATATCACACATTCTGGCCTGCTGGAAACTTTGGGAGAATAATAATATTTATCCAAGGCCCAGTATTGTATAAAGAGTTCTTCATGACCCAGAAATAAAAGCTACTGAAGAATGCAAATTATGCATCATAAGACTGATATGAAGTTCATAGACTTCTATAGTTCTAATCCCATATTTGCAAAGGCTGAAGAAAAGCTACAAAGTGTGCAAACTAAAGTACCCATAAATAAAAATATTATTGTGGGGAGATTTTAAGTATCTGAAACATATATACCATAAAGGTCAGGTTTGTCCAAAGATTCGTAAACTTAGGAAAGGCTATCTAACTAGCCCATTAGGGCTCATGATCTTCATGACCTTGTCCTCATTAATATAACAGTTTACAGTGCTCCTAGGTTATATCATCAATGGACAAATCAGATCACAAATCAGTAATCTTCTTTATAATATCTAAACATGCCACAATGAACACCCTGAGTCCAAGGAATTTTAGAAGACAAATGAATTAAAATTAGATGATGAGTTTTCAAAACTCAGCTACAAAATTTCCAGCCTTCATGTAGCTCAGCTCTTACATATGCCAATCAATTTTACTGCCACTTAACACATTGCAAAAACTAAGCAGTCCCAATCTGAGCCAAATATATTGAGGGATGCGAAAATAATCCATCTTGCTGTAATGCTAGCATTGATAAGCCTGATAATAAAAAAGTAATTAAAGTCTATAATAAACTAAAATTTACCTACATCAGAGTTACATAAAAAAGCAGAACGTTGCCATAAGGAAAATCAAAATGGAGCAGAAATTAATATTAGCAGACAAAGACAAGGATAGACATAACATGTTTGCTAACTATGTTGGATGATTAAAAAATAACATGAAGCAATGCCTGAATTAATTCATACTGGTGTTAACCGCTCAGAACCTAAACATTCAGCTAATATACAGATACATTTAGTGCCAGCTTTAAACTAGAAACAGTTAATGAAGTCCCATAGATTTTCTCGCCCCTGCCTCTCTCCCCAGGATTATTATGGAACATGATTGCATTCTCTAAATCTAAAAATACTGCCTGTATGGACGCCAGTAATACACCCAGGTGCTTAATCAGCAGCACCAACCATACCCTGACTGAATCCTCCTAAAACTGTTCCAGTAAAGTGCATTAACAAAAGTGTGTTCCTGAGGAATAGAAAATATATACTGATCTGTCACTCCATAAAGGCAGCCCATCTCTGGTCCTGGGAACTGTAGACTTAGCAGCCTCACAATCCTAATTTGCTAAGCTGTGAAACATCCTACACCTGATTTCATAAGCTACAACATGAAATAAAATGTTATTTTCTAAACCCTCAACAAAGGGAAATCATAGCTACTAAATTTAATAAACTTCTTTGAGAAAGGTACTGAAGCTGTTATAGCATTTAGACAGAGCAGCTGGATCTGGCCCATGCCTTTGATACTTCCCCGTACCGGAACTGTAAATAAACTTAAAGGCCTACATGTAAAGCTGCACGCTGTAAGATGGGTAGGAAACTGGGCTGGCAGACAGAACCCATGTAGTTAAAACAGCAGAAAGTAAAAAGGTGACTGGTGGTACTTTTCAGGGCTCAGTCCAGGGATTCCTTCTGTCCATCATGTATTTCTCAAATTACCAAACTACTGACCAAGGACATATGCTGGGGACTGCTATAGTAATATGGTATAAGATGATGAATGAACGACAAAGGTGAACCCATGTAAATCAATGGTGCATTAGAAGCAGGCTTAAATTAAATGCAAAGAAGTTTGCATTCTCATTTTGATAAACAAATCTCAACAACAACTTACAGTATTAACAACACCACACTCCGGACTGAAATGGTCATCAGAGATCTTGGCACATTTGTAGATAACTCCCTACCCTTTGACCGTCACCTAGCTGAGCCTTCAGGAAATCCTTCGGTGTGGCCCAAATAATACCTAAAGTTATCTCATCCAGTTCATACAAACTTAGTCTTCTATATTCTTCCCCGGTCAGACCAGTTATAGAGCATAATGCCTCTTTTAGTATGTAGCTATCTAATGTTTAAACATTAATACATAAATTACATTTTCGTGAACTGTACTCAGGTATTACACCTGGGTATTTTATGAATTTTTTATTTAATGGTGCCTTACTGTAGTTCATGGAACTATGAAGCTGATTATGCATGATGAGTGGGTTGTGTAATGATCAACAGTGACACTTATGTAACTACAGCCTGGGCACAAGTGAAAATAAAAAGTTACAGGCACCCATATTTCTAATTTTTTAAGCATTCTTGCTGTGCCATAGCAAAATAATTGAACAATCATCTGTTAACAAGAGTTATGATGCAGCACATTTAAAATCTGACTGCCCAGCATAGCTCTCAACCTGTTAGTGCAAGAATCAGGAATAAATCAAAACATGATGAGGGACAAAGACCTAAAATGAGGTACAAACTTTAATATTGTTTTATGCACTTAGACAGTTTCAACAGTAATATGTCAGCAGTAGCATTCATTTTTGAAGGATATAAAATCTAAAACCCAAATGCTTGTCATTTAATGACTGCAGTCCTCAACACTTTGCCAGAAAATGACAAATTTTACAAACAGTAGCACAATAATATGAGGAAAAATCAAAGATATGCTACAAAATCAGGAGCAATTGAGAGCTACGCTGCCTAGGATGTAAGTTAACCAATATGTTGGCACAATCAGCAAAACAAATTGTGACTGATATCCTCTCCTATACTTGCTCCTGTGTAGAAAGCCATCTTTTACAATGTCATTCACCCAAAGGCCTGCCTCTGAAAGAATACCGTGGGGTTAAATCATACAGAAAATTTTTAGATATACAGACCTATCTCTACAAGGATATTATATTATCATGTATGACTTACATCATGAGATACCAAAATATGCATGGAACTGTATTAGCATACATATAGAATGATGGCGCTGTCATCAAAACATACACAGTGGGTAATGCATCTAAGTCAAAGCTCTTGTGGATCACACAATACACTGCTACACAAAAATGGGACAGAAAGCAGTACAAATGGATGTACAAAAGTGAATGATAGATACGCAGTGTAAATCTGAAGGACACTGCAGCAGCAGTAGGAATGGGAGATGCATGATGCAAGCAGAGGTGACATATGCAGGGTTAGCCATCTGAGGACAGCATCTAAACAGGTACAACAAGTGTGGGCAGGATTTCCTTTTTTTGTTTTGGCTTGGTGCCATACTACACATTAAATACCTATTTTATTTTAAAGGGCCAAAAATTAAGGAATTGTAATACAGGGAGAGGGCTAGAAAGTAAGGAAGATATTTGGAAAGCTGAGAAGGAAACTCATAAAAGTAACAACAGAACAGATAAATGGTATATTAGAAGGAACACTACTAATATCACAAGGGTCTGTTTTTTTTTTCTATCTGTAATGATAAACAAGCAGAAAAAAATTGCTATTACAGTGACATAATGAGCTTGAAACACAGCCACAGACCACCAGCGTATCATAGCAACTTAGAATCCCCTGATCGCATTCCAACAGATCATTACTCTGTACAGAGAAAAAGGACCTTCACAAGTATTCTACACATTCTCAATTTTAACCTCCATCAATGACACAGTTAATACTGAATTTCCCACATTTAAACCCAAAAATTGCAACTCACCCTCAGAATGTTCAACCCTTCAACATATATAGTCAAAAGAACAAGCTCTTGATAAACACTACCATTACAAAAATCTTGCTCCCGCCCCTTCCTGCCTCATCGTAACCACCTGAATATATGCCTCCTATCCTATACATATTTTGATCTATTCTTCCTCTTCACTGTGTCCTACATCTCTACCAATGCTATCCCTTTAGCCATCTGACAGATAATTACCTGCTCAACCCCTTGTTAGCCAGTCGTCCTGCGCTGACCCTAGCGGCTTCACCACTTTATACTAACCTTCTCTTAATCAAACAAGCAATCAACTGAGTGATCACCCTTTCCTACAGCGAGCAAACCCTTCCTCATCATTTTCCCCCAACATGCCCAGGTATCCTTAACAAATGTTTCATATACACCCGCTGCCACTGGAAAAAAAGCCCTCCTTATCAGCCTTCCACTTTTATCCACAGTGATGTTCTGTATAAACTGTGCAACGAACAGAGGTGCCTTCTTTAAATTGAAACCAATTTCTCACAGCCCAGTCGCTAAAAGCTCCACTTTTCGTAGAGGACATTTTTTCAAACCATTCAAAACTCAATATCCTAAAGACATCAGTTCTATTGTTTTCCCTGAGATCTCTGTAAATTAGCCCTATTCTACATCCATACATCTGTAACTATGAAGGCATCCTTATTCTGAGCAAAACTATTAAAATCGTAATTATTAGAAACATTAAACATTATAAAAAATATTTTTAGTTCTTCCTTTTTCTCTAGTATATGAAACTCTGCACCAATGAGAAACTTTGGAGGTCCTGGAGTAGTTCTTACATTTTACAAATGCATTGCCAGAATAACCTTCTGTCTTCTGACCTTCAGTCAAGCATGTCTAGTAATGTAGACTGTGGTATCCAAAAATCAAAAAGAAAACAAACATTTTAGACACATTTCTATATAAATATCAACAAATTGTTTACCAAATCAAAAGAAAGAAAATAATTCAAGTATTTAAGAGCACTGAAACTAGAAGAAACACTTATTTTTATGATAATGAAGCAAGATTTCAGTCCCCAACAGAGGGAAACACATGTCAAATATTATTTTTTACTGCACTAGGTTGAATCTGTGTTGATGTGCTCTCTGTGTTACATATAGGATTTGGGCCATAACTAACTTATCCAATATAATCTTTTCAAAAGTTGTAGAGTTCAGACAAAAGATGGTGGTCCTGAAAACTGGTTTACATAAGGTTGCAAACAATTTATACAAAAAAAGATGGGGTTATGAAGAGAAAGAGGGTGTTATGTCCACTAGCTTAGGGTTAAACTTATCTGTCTTCAGAGAGATAAAAAAGGCATTTCAGTATGAAATAGAAAAATAGTGCTGAAATTGACATATTTTGAGTGCATGTGGGAGAAGTGGTGGGGTCTGCTGAGGGTCCCCTCATTTCTATCACAAGTAATCCTGTGCATCTCCTGTGTGGGAATGTGTGATGAGGGTCACTCATTCCCACCACAAGTTACCCGTATATCATCTGCATGCGAGTATGTGGTGAGGGTCTCTTATTACCACCAGAATTAGAAGTATATGAGGAGAAGGAGCAGGTGGTCTACATTTTCTTTTACTAGCAGATGCTAACTCTGAAACAGAAAGAAGAAAAGATAAAAGCATTTTTTTCTATATGCCTTTTCCTTCCCTGCCTGCTGACTGTTAGGCCCCTTCCTATCAGACTTGATCCAGTCCATTCCCCTGTATGGGGTATATCCACACCATTCCCCTAAATGGGGTATAGCTGCACCATTCTCCTGTATTGGGTATATCGACACCATTCTCCTCTATTGGGTATATCCACAGCATTGCCCTGTATTGGGTATATCCACAGCATTTCCCTGTATTGCATGTATCCACAACATTCCCTTGTATTTGGTATATCCACAGCATTTCCCCTGTATTGGGTATATCCACGGCATTCCCCTGTACTGGGTATGTCCACAGCATTCCCTTGTATCAGGTATATTGACACCATTCCCCTGTACCCAGTATATCCACACAAGGGTAACGGGTGACCAGATGAAGCCATCATCCAGGGAGCCATGATGTGATGTGTACCCTTGCTGACATCACAACAATGAGGACATTTGTGCTTTGATCTTAACTGCTGCCCTAGTGATGAGAGGACCTTCATACCCATACAGCATTATATTGACACCAGGCCAGCACTGCATCCTTCCGCCACGTGTTGGTGAAGGATACTATCACCAACTTAAGATCATCAGGTTTTTGTCCTTGTTCCTGCCAGTCTGGTGCCATGCAAGCCATGTCAGGAACTGGTTGATTGGAAAACAACTCCCCAATCCCCAGGATGTACAAGCTAGTATCAGCCACTCTCTGCAACTTTCCGCTACATGACTTTTCCAGCCCTGAAGTTACTGTTCAAACTTGGATCTCCTGAGTTATAATCAAGATTCTGCCCCTTTATCCCACAGTGATGTGCTAAAAGAGGAGTTAATTTTAATAAATTCCTCAGTAAACTTATAGTCAGGTTCAACGGGAAGGACTACAGATGGGTGTCTACTCATACTCAGCAGTAGGTACAATATTCCTGAAGAAGTATTGCTGAAAAAAATAGAAAAGCTTGACGACCGTTACTAAACAAGTATACCAGCAACATTAGGGGTTCTTTGTAACTCTTTTTAAACACTAAGCATTGAACAACTATATTTCTCTTCAGGCCAAGGCTTTTTGGGCGTATCTTTCTCAGTCATAATGAATGGGAAAGCAGAACCTAAAGAAAAGCAAGTTTAAACTATGTACCTTATGATAATGGTATTTAGGTGACACACAGCGTGACTGTACACCTTCTCAGATGTATATTATGAATTTAGAATATGAATGTGATTACTGTCCTGGCAGGACAAAGATAATGTCCTCTCATTAATATAATTCACAACTAAACACTCTGTCAATGTAATTGTAGTTGTATTGCACTCATAGGAAAACACATGCATGTGCAAAATTAATTTGTCCTTTCTTTCTCACTAGGCAAGAAATGGAATTCTCTCCCTTCCGCACTAAGGACAATATCAAACTCAAAAAATTAAAAAACCCAGCTATTCACATACCTGTCCTCCAAATGGAAATGTACCTGCTTTTACCATACCTAATTCTGTTTAACTAAATGCCCCTGGGATGATTTTCCTCCTGGGTTCCTCAGCTCTCTATAACTCTCATAGCTATTTCCTAAGAGTGTACCCAAGCTCTCTGCAACTCCTATAGCTACTCCACATGATTTCAACTTTGTAAATACTGTAAATAGCCTCTTTAAATGAATGTACGTAAAGTGTTTCCTTACTTTAAATGAAATAATATATGTCTAAATGAATCTGTACGTTATAACCCTTATAGTCTATCACAATGAACTTTGTTGCTCATGCTTGATATTGGATGTACATATTTGTAAACTGTACTTTATACTGTATCTTTTATAGACTTGCATCTTTACTGTATTATGTATTGTGGAGCTTTTCTCCCCGGGCCTCCATTGAAAACGGGCACTTTGTGCCCAGTGGACTTCCCCAGTAATCAAATTGGAAATAAATAAATAAATGCATGAACTAGTTCTACTTGGTAATGGATAACACAATATATTTATTCATCCATGTATTTGTTACCCTGGGTTGAACACTGACATATATGAATAATTTTCAGAATCTGCCTGGCAGATTACAAATATCAACTGAAGAGCTTTAAGATAACAACTTACATTTCACTTTATTTGTCAACGATAATACAATACAATACACTCCATGGGAGTACACTGTGAAAATAAGAAAGTATGATTGATGTACTATGAAAACAGCGAATGTCTAGAGCAGAGGAGGGAGTGCTTAAGTTGAGAAATGTTCAGATCGGTAACAGAAAAAGGTGAGCAGCAGATAAGAGAAGCAATGAAGAGATGGAAAGGTGGACAGGACAGTAAGAAAATGAGTGATGTTATATTCCGGGGCGCATACACAGAAAATGAATCCTACCTGCACTGCTCACAGGGAAGGGGCTGGGACATTCCTGCTGGTTTACTTCCCATGCAGAGGCCTGGCACAGTCCAGTGTCGATGCTCACTGCATATTTTATTTACAGATGTAAATGGAAAATGGACATTAACGGGTGATGGCCACTTCTCTGGACCCAAAGATGGCCTACTCTGTGTGACATGACTCCCATGAGATATGGCACAAATAGGCTACTGTTGATCCCTAGTAAGGACAAAAAGGTCAAAGGAGTGTTTGGTATCCTGGGAATTCTTGGCTCATACCACTAGTAGAACTCTTGGACCAATTTTATGAAGGTATAGGTGTCACTGGGCAGATGATGCATTCATACATACATACATGTTCAGTATATATGAATAAATAGATAAAAATGAGGAATCCAGCATGGCTCAGGAAGGTAGTGATGCATTTTCCAGATCTATTCATTGATGTTGTGCATTGTATACAAAACGCCATACAATATATATAAAAAAGCCCTTTGATGTAATTAGGGCACTTATTGACTGATAGTTATGCCTAACTGCTTCTAGTATGTCTTCTAGCTGTCATTAGCAGTTACAGTGCATATTAAATGCCCCTTTGGTGACTCTTCAGGTGTATTATATTGTTTTCACACAGAACATGCCAGGTCTATACCACACAGAACATTCTTCCACTGCCCCTCCAGGGGTCTTCACAAATTCTTTGTTGTGTTGTTATGTAATTTCTCCATGTTCTTACATAAATATAACTTTCTTTTTCATCTATAGTAGAACAATTTTACTAGACAATAGCTATAACTGACAGTGTGGTGTCATAGGCTTTTTTCTTTCTGTTTTGCCTGTATATACACATTTTCTTTTAATTCATTTGCTGTATCAGGTTTGTGACTGGCCTCTTTATTTTACTCTACAATCCTGTTCTACCTTATTTCCTCAATTTTCATTTGTCCAGTATTGTTTTATTACCTATTTAGATCTTCATCTCTTCGGAGTTTAAAAATGAGGCCACTGTGTTTCAAAACAAAACATTAGCAGTCTTCTGTAACTGAAGAAAAATGTGAGCTTATAGATAAAGAGCATGCTCTCACTCTTAAAATTTGATAAATAATGCTACAAAAATTGTTCTTTTGCAGTGATTATGTCATGATCTGAATAATGGAGAAGCAATCTCATTTCATGCAATGAGCATTGCGATTTCTAACCCCCAGATCAAATCATAACACAGCATTGCTCTAGCAAACTCTATTTTCATTATATTTAGGTTAGAAATGCAGAGATAATACTGCCAGTTTTATTACTTATTTATATTAGATATACTACATGACATTGTTTAATTAAAATTGATATTTTAAAGTCTTATAATATAGTATATATCTGAATATGTACTGCTCATTTCCTAGGGTTCTTGCAACACTATTCTGTTATCAGGTTTTGCCACTGAGATATCTTTATCACCTCCTACATGACAGGTGAACCATTCTTAATAAAATCAAATCTGGTTTGCATCCTTTGATGTGTGTCAGGGAAAGACAGTGTAAACTACCTTAACTGAGCATTTCAGAACAGGATAAATGCAGTGGCTTGACTCATCAGTCTATTAGCACTCTGAATTTTAAATAAAAATTCACATCTTCAATGTATAATAGTATAATTTCATTTCCAAAGCACACATTAATAATCCATTCATAAGTTATGTTCCAGCCTGATGTTTTCTCATGACTGTTCACATTTATCCAGTCTCACCAAATTCTAACTGTTAATAACTGTAAGTGCCCCAAACCATAGATCTAAAGCTTAGATTCATCAATTTTTGGGCTTAACACTGCAAATCGTATTATTCAACCTCTAGGGCATGAAGCAGACCGTGTTTATAATAAAAACATTCTATTCTGAGTAAGTTTTCAAAGTCTGAATACCCTCTACAATTCTCATTCACTTGCTTCATATCCATAAGAAATAAACCATCTGAATTCTGACCACAATGTCAATTAAAACTCCTATGTCATTAGTAGGTAGTTAGTGTGGCAGGCCAATACCAGTACAGCCCTTTAATGATGAAATACCAGGTGAGAAAACAAGCTTTTAATTTGGTACTGACGAACACGTTGAAATGTATTTACCATATATTGGATGATAATTGAACTTGCTGATATCAAATTCCTACTACAGATGGTTCAATTATAAATGTTTTTCTTTGACTGTTAAATGCTGCTGAGCTGAAGCATATAATCGTACCATTTCCTTAACTATTTCATAAAAATATTCTGATACATTTTTAATTATTTTTTGTTTTTATACTTGAATATATGTTTGCATCTCATATATTCTATCACATAAGAATACACAATTTATGCTCCACAGCATTTTAAAATAATCTTGTATATATTATTTAATGGTTCTCTCTGGGAAAAAAATATTGGTGACACCCTGTGAGGCTGCGGCTGTGTCAGCTCGACAGAAAAATCTGCAGTATTTGTCTTCTTTTCTACTTAAAAAATGGAAAAAGCAGTTTTTAAGGCTATAAATGAAGACACAGTTACTCATAGTAGAGAGAACGTACTGGAAATCAAGCAACTAAGCTCACCGTCCAGCTGAGTGGACGACCTGCTGTCTGCAGAGTCTGCAGGGCTTACAATACATTCTATATTCACAGCCTTGGTATTCTTACACAGCATGGCTCAAACAGGTAAAAAGAGCTTGCACAACACACTGGTAAAAAAGATCAAGAGGAAAAGATGTGAAAAATCCAGGAAAAGGGAATCAAGGGCTGGAATCTCTGCCAGACTGAAGGCAAATCATTTCAAGCCTGCATTACCTTCCTTACTTCTAGCAAACGTACACTCTCTGTATAATAAGATGGAATACATAAGGCTGGGAATAACATCACAAAGCAAGGTGAGAAATACTTGTGTTCCTATGCTTACAGAAACTTGGCTGCATAGTAACATTAATGACAGGGCAGTATAACTAGAAGGGCTATCTCTTTTTCATGCAGACAGACACCAAGCACTCAGTGGGAGATCTAGAGGAGGTGGAGTCTGCATGTGAACAATAGCTGGTGCATAAACTGTGAGACTGCCCTCAGCCATTGCTCTGAAAAAATATAGAGCTCTTAGCAGTCAGATGTAGACCTTTTTATCTCCCTAGAGAGTTCAATGGTGTCAGCATCATAGTGGTGTGTATCCCGCTGAGTGCAAACATTAAAGAGGCACTAGCTATGCTGTATAGCTCAACATGTCAGCTGCAGAATAGGATAGCAGATTTTGCACACACTATTGCAGGTTATTCAACCAGGCAGATCTGAGGTCAGTATTACCCAACTACTATCAGTATGTGGGATTTGCAACAAGGGGTAGCAACACTTCGGAAAGGTATACACCAATATCAAGATAACATATAAAGCAGTGCAATACCCACACTTGGGTAGGTCAGACAACCTCACCATCATGCTAATGCCAGCATATAAACATGCATTAATCAGGGAAAAACCCACTGTGAAGCAAATCAGGGTATGGCCAAATAGAGAAATCACAGCACTTCAAGATTGCTTTGACAATACAATCTGGAGCATATTCAAAGAGGCTGAAACAGATGATCTACACATTAACTTGGACAAGTACACAGAAACTGTGATGGCATATATGTCTAAATTCGTAGATGATGTGACCATCAGCAGAAATATCATCGTAAGAGCCAACCAAAAACCCTGACTCACCAGCCAAGTATTTGAGCTTTTGAAGGAATGTAATATGGCATTCTAAGCAAAAGACAAGGATGCTCTCAGTGTGTCAAGGGCAAACCTGAGGAGAAGGATAAAGGAAGCAAAAAAGGGCCTATAGAACAAAACTCCCAACTGTCCCGAATTACTCGTTTTTTACTGAGTTTTGGTGTCCAAATTAAGGGGTGCCACGATTTCCGAGTGGCACCCCTTCATTTCCGATTTCTTTGCTTTTCTTTTTTTTATTTTTTTAATTTTCGCACTGTTGGTGCTGACATCATCATGTGTGCGATGACGTCAGCTCCGTCAGCACTACCAGCCAGTCGGAATTGAGTGCAAGGAGCTCACGTCATCATTTCCGGTTGGCTGCGAGCAGGCGGGAAGTGCTTTGCTGCCGAGAATTTGAAAATAACTGAAGAGTGAAGACATTACTGCTGCTGCTGAAAGAATGCTGTTTTGGACTGAAACTGCTTACTTTGGTGCTGCTGAGAGAAGAATGCTGGTTTTGAGGTTAAATCTGCTGCTGTTTTCATTGTTGGCTTGGGACTTAATCTGCTGCCGTGCTGGCGCCTGGCTTGGGACTTTGTTTGCTTTAAATCTGCTGCCATTTTTGCTGCTGGCTTGGGACTTTGCTGGGAATTAGGTAAGGAACAATCATGTAGAGTATTGTGTTAGTAAGGAAAACAACTGAGTCAGTATGTCACAGGGTTCGACCATCTGAACTTGTACTTAGACTAATCTGGGCAAGAAATAAGTGTAGGTACCTGAATACTAACACAATGAGCAGTGGTTAGAGCAGTGAAAGGCTAACAGGAATGTGAAATGAGGGGAAAGTAGTAGGTTTTCACATAACATTTGTTCTTCTGCTGAGTAATATGAAAATGGGAGGAGACAGACAGGCAAGGAAAACAAGGCAGAGAATGTTTGGAATTGTAGTTTTATGTTCAGTAACTGTGGTTTCTCCTGATTAAACTTGCACAAGAGCAAACTACACACAGAATTAAAAGAAGCTTGCTTGATAGGAGAAAAGTATGAGGATAGTAACATAGTACAGCAAGCAGAAAGTTAAATGCAAAGATCTTAGAGAATGTTCAGTTTTAAAAATCAAAAACATGGGTACAAAAGTAGAACAGAAGAATCATGAGTAGTGAGAAGGTAAGTTTAATTGAGCATAAGCACTGAAGTGGGGGAAGGTGTCAGGTAACTGTGTGTGTGTGTGTGTGTGTGTGTGTGTGTGTGTGTGTGTGTGTGTGTGTGTGTGTGTGTGTGTGTGTGTGTGTGTGTGTGTGTGTGTATATCACAGAGTTGTGTGTATATTACAGGTGTAACTTGACATTTGGGACCCAGTTTAGAGGTCCTCTGTATAACTATGACATTTGGGACCCAGTTTACAGGTCCTCATTTGGTGTCCCCACAACCTTTGTCCTTTATTATTCTTTGGTTTTACCTATGATATTGCAAATGTGAAACTTGTAATTCTAGTAACTTTCTAAATATATATGACATTTAGAATTTGTCCCAATTTAAGCATTTGCCTTCGTTATTTTTTGAGCTTGTCCCTCATTTTTCAGCAAAGTGGTTGAAAGCTATGTTGCTTTCTGGGAAGCTTGTATTGTAACCAAAGTTAGTACAGTCAGGTTGGAATCCTCCACGGAGTAATTAAAAGAGCTACTTCTGTTTTGTAAAATATAGCAACATTTTTTCTTCCACACTCACAAGCTTGTAGAAAAAATAAAATAAATAATACAAATATTTATTTTTCAAGCTAACACAGGTAACTGCATTGAGTAAATCACTTTGCTTAGCTCATAATCAATTTAAAATTTTGCTGCTGCTGGCACCAAGTATAAAGACCCACTAACTTGCTTATATTATATTAAGTGCTGTACTGAAAGCTCAATCAAAAGGCTGCCCAGTGCTTTGGAGCGATGCCTGAAGCACGTGAGTGCAAGCTCATCCCTATTCATCTGAAAGGGGAGGAAAACAGCCAGGATCAGCACTTCAAAGTAAAAAAAAAGTGTTTTTAAAACTGCAAGTTCAGAAGTAAAGGTAATCTTTATCCACCGCTGGCCAAATGCATTTTGTTTGGATGCGGTGCAGGTTTCAATGCTGTTTCAATGAATGTGAGTTTCAAGGGCAGAGAAGTTTTAATGCCAAGTCTATTTTCATTGTGAGACAGTATTGCTTTATCAGATGTCTGTTAGTGTTTGTGCATTCATGTGCTGCAAAATGTAAAACTAAAATCCAAATAATCATTGTAGAAGTAAAGCAGTATGCACATATTAGTGTTTATGGTAAATGGGGCAAAATTTCCAGGTAATTGGACATTGGAATGGCTGCAGGGAGACCATATTTTGGTTGTCTGTTCTTCAGTTTGTGTTCGAAAGTTGGTATCCCACAATTCCATTGGAGTGGGTGGGGTTATGTAATTATGTATGCAAATTAGATGTTAATCAGAGTACAGATTTGTACCTATTTTTCATGACCCTTGTCCAGATTTTTGATGTTTCCAGGTTGAGAGGTATGCTATAGAATGAAAGTCCAGAACCACTTCACTGACATGAGCGACCCCAGGTGCATGTGGTAGGGTATAAAAGCCATAACTGAATAGAAACCCCTGTCAGCCCAATGTGAGGACAGCACAGAATTTCTGGATATGCTAAACACCTTTTTCTGCAGGTTTGGGGAGAGGAACAGCTCCAAGGCAGTGAAACTTGCTACAGACCTGGAGATGAAGTGCTCAGCCTAAACTTAATAGAAATGAAGAAGACCCTACAGCAGGTGAACCCTAGGAAGGTTGCAGGACCAGACAACATTCTGGAAAAGGTGTTAAAGTACTGTGATGAACAACTAAGCACTGTACTCACGGATATATTTAACATCTCCCTCGGTCAAGTGGAGGTACCCAAATGCTTTAAAAACACAAATATGATTCCAATGTTGAAGTAATTATCTCCCTCAAGCCTCAATGATTACAGACCAGTAAGCTTCACATCCATTGTTATGAAAAGATTTGAATGGTTAGTCAAAAAACAGCAGACAGCAAGCCTTCTAGTGGCACTAGATCCACTCCACTTCACATATCATGCCAATTTCTCCACGGCAGATGACATTTCATTTGCACTGCATCTCTCATTGGCACACCTTGAGAACAAGGACAGCTGTGTTAGAATGTTGTTTATTGACTTCAGTTCAGTGTTCAATCCTGTCACCCCACAACAGCTAATCAAAAAACTTGTTCATTTAGGTATCAACACCCATACATGCAACTGGATCCTGGACTTCTTGATTGAAAAACCTCAAAGGGTATGTGTGAGTGATAACTCTTTGAAAAGCATCACAATCAACACGGGAGTACCTCAAAGCTGTGTGTTGAGTCAACTACTGTTTACCATACTATCCCATGACTATAAATCTAGATTCAACAGCAAACACATCATCATGTTTGCAGATGACACTACAGTTGTGGGCCTCATCAGTAAAGGAGATGAAAAAGACTACAGGGAGGAAGTGAGCTCACCGATTAACTGGTGCGCCAAGTACAACCTCGACCTTAATAGCAACAAAATAAAGGAGATCATAATGGACTTCAGGAAAACACTACCAGCTCATTCTCTTCTCATGATTAATGGTAAGATGGTGGAAAGAGTAAAGAGCACAAAATTCCTGGGTGTTCACATTGTGTAGGATCTATCTTGGTCAATAAACGCCAGTCATATAATAAAGACGGCTCATCAATGTATGCATTTCCTGAGGAGACTGAGGAAAGTGAGTCTGCCACCCCCTCTCCTCTCTACATTCTATAGGAGTACCATATAAAGTATCCTTACATGTACCTTTTTAATGTGGTACAGGAACTGCTCAGTTTCAGATCAAAAAGCTCTACAACGGATAGTGAAAATGGCAGAGAAGATAACGGGTCCAAACTTCCAACACTACAGGAGTTAAACACAGCACAATGTCACAAGAGAGCTACAAAAATAATCAAGGATCCTACACACCCTGCTTCTGAACTGTTCGCATGCTTGTCGTCCAGCAGAAGATACTACACCATGCACTATAAAATGTCTAGGTTCAGAAACAGCTTCTTTCCTCAGGTGGTGAGACTTTTGAACTCTAGCAATAGTCTCGGGAAAACCAGACACTGACAAGATATGGAACAGCCAACTCTTTTGGTGCTAATAAATGAGAAACAGTTTGCATTCTAAACATAAACAACACATAGATGTCAATGAATGTGCAATATTATACTAACTAGTTACTCTTATTCATGTGAGAATCGCACAGTGCAATAGCAACTTGTGCAATAAGAAATCATTCAGCTGCTGAAATTACAGATAAGGTAAACTGTGGCAATACGTAGATAGAATAACTTGTCTAATGTGAAATGATGAATATATGTCTGTTTTATGTGCTATTCTATATATGTATATGCCTTCTCAATTTGAGCCTGATGCATGCAGTTTCATTTAGACTGCACTTGTGTAGGCTAAATGACAAAAAAGTTTACTTTGACTTTTGACTTTGACTTTAGTTCACATATACTTTAACTGCGCATGTCACAATTTATCTTTTTAACCCTGACAATCAAACTCTTTCAATTACATATAATATTTTAGGCTGAATTTTGTCTAGGGCATCTCTAGTTAATCTAAGTCATGAACAATTTTCATTAATATCTTGATGGGACACTTACATATCATATCAAGTTTTAGGTAACAGTCAAAGAACATCAAGATCCACTAGTAAAAGTTGTATCCTCATGCATCAAAAAACAACATGTAATTTAAAAAAAAGAAAACAAAAAAGTAATAAAGAAAATATTTTGTGGACCTCACAGATGTTCTTTGCATCTTCTGTCTTGCAAGGAATAGGGAAATAGAAGTGTATGTTCAGTGTGGTCAGTGATAGGTGTAGGAGAAAGTCACAATGATGTGTTGCAAATGGACAGAGGTGCTAGCATGATCATAATATTAAGGACTTACTTGCCACTGATTTGACTAAATATGTCAAATACTCAATGTATACCCTATGATCTTCATTCAGCATCCAGTACTGGGTAAGGAGTATTGCATATCCGCAAATTTCTGACTAAGGGAGGATTTTTGAATGGGCTCTCAGGTTGTCATGAGTTAATGAAAGGTAGTGCCAATTTGTAAATGCTTAGGAAAAGACAGAGGATACCAGCTAAGACCCCATGGTGAGAAAGAATATAAAATTTTGCTCCCAATTATAGGCCATATAGGAAGAAAGTTATGGTTAAAAGAGAAAAGATGAGGGAGTATAAATGTGTTAGTATAGAAGGCCCAATCCATGATCTCCAAGTATGAGAAATATGTAGGTGTTGACCTGATAGCTCAATTTTCCTGATTCCTCATTTTATATCAGTTAAAGGTGTCCAGTAAGGAGATATGTTTTCTCAACCATGGGTGGGATTGTGGAATAGGGATGTATTACAAAACAGAAAATAATAAAGTGGAGAAAAACATCTTAATAGATGAAATGCAGCCAATAAGAGACAGATATAGAAGATGCCAAGTGTGGACAAATAAAAAGGATTTGTTTCAAAAGTCCCTTAAATTAACATGAAGCATTTTTTTGGATGTTTGGATGGAATTTATGCCCAGATAGAGAGGGAAAGTACAGCTGTGTAAAATCTTACCACAACAGTAGATGTCCTTTTTTTTCCAATAACTTTTTTATTTACCACATAAACAAAGCATACAGAAAGAAGAAAAAACACTGTGATTAAACAATAGATCATAACATGACATACTGAGTGAGAGAACAAACCACAGAGAAAATAAAAGAATGTAAACTACCTACATCCAAAAACAATTATGTACAATATTTACAAACAAACGTGCTACCAGACAAAAAGAACATTATGGAAGGAAGAATACAAAATTATGAGGGTTGGCAGTGGATCTCCAATTAATATAAGGGGTATGAATAAGGACCTCCACAGAGAGCAAAATGATAAACAATAAAATGAATTACTCAAAAAGAATTATATCAAGCAAACATTTCCACAATTTGCCAAAGTAGGCTTTCTTCTTAGGCCCATTAATGATGAACTTTTGAGCAGATATATATTTCATTGCCATCTCTTTAAAACCCCTCCAACAAAGTTTAGTGCGGTCCAACCAGTTTTTTGTGATGTATAATTTGATAAGAGAGCAAAGGGTGATTAATATGTGGAGTTCTAACTTAGGCATCTTAGTGTGGGGGATATGGAGAATGGCTGTTTCCCAGGAGAGGGTGGAATTATAATAGCCCATTTTCTCAAGAAGTTCTTTTAAGGAACACCAGAGTTTATGGGAATGATTGCAGAACCACATGATATGAAGGAGATCAGCTCTCAGAAAGGAACAGCAAGTACATGAGGGAGATATATTGGGGTCAAATCGATTGAGTACTGCAGGAGTGTAATAGGAGTTATTGTTCAACATCAATTGGGTATATATGAGTTTTTTGAAAGGGGAAAGTTCTGTGGTAATTTTTTATAGCAGAAAGTTTTTGTTCCTCTGTAATAAGGGATCCTTGGTTATCCCAGTAATTGGAGAAAAGACAGGGTTATGTAGTAAGGAGTTCAGTAAGCTGTAAGAAGTTGATATTGTTTTCTCGGGACTCGAGACTGTAGAAATGATTTCATAGAGTTTGCTGATTTCCTGAGGGTTGGGAGAAAAATTAGTAAATTGCGAAAATATTATCTCTCTTAGCTGTCGGAGAATGATTGTGTATTTGTTGTTAGTTTTAAAAATTAGACATAGCTCGGAAAGAGTTTTTTCCTTATATTTAAGAATATCCCATACCTTGATATCTTTAATAAGAGGAAAATCAGAAAGGTCAACCATTTTATTATTAATTTTGAAGTTTGGATTGTGATGTAGGGGTTGAAGAAGAGGAAGAGTATTTTCAAGGTTAATGTCCTTAATCAGTTTTTGAAATAGTCTGCTCTTATGTTTTAGGGTAGGAAATAGCTTAGAGTTGTTAATGGAAGTAGGGGATAAGAAAGGGATAGCTTTCGGGTTAATTTTGTTGGAAATAAGGTAATGATGCCAAAGTTTCATCCAAGATGGACAACGGGTGTGATCTTTACAAATGAGATTTGAAATAGTCCAAATTCTATTAGAACAAATAATTGTGTAGTAGAGTTGGAAATTTGGGAGGCCCAGCCCACCTTTCTCCTTAGGGTAAGTTAGCTTGGAGTAAGAAATCCTAACTGTTTTTGGAAACCAAATGAATTTGGCTAATTCTTTATTAATTTTGGAGAATAGCTTGTTGGAGACAATCAGATTGGATGCGTTAAATTGGTATAGGAGTCTGGGCAAGACATTCATTTTCACTATAGCTACTTTGGGAAGAAATGCCAGATTCATGAGTTTCCATCTTTGAAGGTCTTGAAGTATTATAGACCATGTTTTAAGTAAGTTGTTTTGAAGCATGGAGGCTTGATTGTGCGCAAAGTGTATTCCTAGGTATTTAAGGTGATAAGTTGTTTGAAAGGGAGATTCATGAAAATAGAAAGATTTATGAGCATCAGGGTTAATTGGAAAGATATGTGATTTATTATTATTAATCTGGTAATCTGAAGCTTTAGAGAAATTATTGACAGCGTTTATGATTTTAGGCAGGTCTGAATTATGATATTGAAAATAAAGATTAAGGTCGTCAGCAAAAGCAGAGAGTATTATGTTAGTATTTAAGACTTTGGGAATAGAGTGAAATGTATTTTGGGTAATAAATAAGAAAAAGTGCTCTATAAAAATGTTAAAGAGAAAGAGGGAAAGTGGACAACCTTGTCTTGTTCCATTAGTAATCAAAATAGGGCTAGACCTTTTTTTTGTTTACATAAAGGTAAGTATAAGAATTTGTGTAAAGTATTCTAATCATATCGGAGAAAGTTTTAGGTATATTAAAATGGGATAGAGTTGAAAACAAAAAGTCCCAGTTTACCCTGTCAAACGCTTTAGAAGCATCTAACGTTAAGGCATAAATCGGATTCTTATCTTTTTTTGTAAACTGTATTAGGGAATCAAGAGTTAAAGTATTGTCCCAGGTGTGCCTGTTACTCATGAAACCAGCTTGGTCGGGGGATATTATGGAGCGCAAGATTTTCTTAAGTCTATTGGCTAAGACAGCGGCAAGTATTTTTATATCAACATTTATTAGTGAAATAGGTCTATAGTTGTGGGGATCAGCTCTATCTTTTTTGTTTTTTAATATCAGGATTATTTTCGAGTTATTCCAATGTAAGTCAGTGATCCCATTATTTATAATGAAGTTGAAGACCTTCAAAAGAATAGAGGAGATTCTAAGCTTAAACACTTTAAAAAAAATTGTGGTGAAACCGTCAGGGCCTGGGGATTTGCCTAATTTGAGGCTATTGATAACATTTTGAATTTCTTGGAGTTCCAGCGGGGCAGATAACAGGGAGATTAAGAGAGGGAAAGATGATAGAATTCAGAAAAGTCTCCATATGAGGTTTATGAGTGTTATTTTCCTTCCTACTATAAATGTCTGAATAGAGGGAGTGGAACAATTGTATTATTTCAGTGTCCGATTTATAAATTTTACTTTGGTAATGTAAGGTAGAGATTCTAGGAGCACTATGATTATTTTGTATTATTCTTGCAAGAGTTTTTGAGGGAATTTGCGCCCATTCAGAATAGGTTGCAATAAGTTTTTGTTCCTGAAGGGAGTAATCATGCGTAAGGAGTTCTAGTAATTCTTTTCAAGTAGTATTAATCAAATTGTCAATCTTTGGGTCAGGATCTATTCTCTGTCTCTTTTCTAGAGAGGATAAGCTTAAAATCAGATTAGTTTCTCTTTTATTGTTAAGTTTCTTTAAGAAAGGAAGCTTTATTGATCAACAAGCCTCTTAGTTCAACTTTGCATGCCGCCCATTGGATATCTAAAGGAATTTGGGAAGTCTTAAGATTGATGTCTAGGTCTGATAAGATGGCATTAATTTTGTTTATTATGTCTTTGTTATATAATAAGTTATTGTTAAGGGTCCAATTAGCGTATGCGGGAGTTGAAGGTGAAAAACAAATTTTGAGGGAGATCCTTGCATGATCTGAAAGAAATCGGGATTCAGCGCTGAAGATAATTTTAAATTTGGATAGGGGATCAGAGATTAAAAAGAAGTCCAATCGTTACCAAGATTTATGGCATTTGGAATAATATGTGTATAAATTTTCTTTGGTTGAGATATCACTAAATGCAATAGAATCAATGAAGTTAAAGACTGATATAAGTTCCCCTACGGCAACAGAAGCTGGGAAGTTGTACGATGTAGAGTTACTGGTGTGATCTAAGCAAGGATCTATTGCTGCATTCCAGTCCCCACCTATTATGAACAAGCAGTTTTGAAATAAACAAAGGATGTTGTAAATTTCCAATATAAAGATTTGTTGTTGAGAGCATGGTCCATAGATATTCATAAAAAGAACTGGTTTGGATGAGCACGGGAGAAGAGGTGTAAAGTAACACCATCTACCATTTTTGTCAGAATTAACATTATTAATTACCCCCTGAAATCCTTTCTTAATTATAATGGCCACTCCCTTTGAGTTGGAGCTGTCCCCGGCAGCTATGATATCTCTAATCCATTTTCTATTGGTTTCTTTCTCCCATTCTTCATTGAGCAAGTGAGTTTCCTGTAAAAAACAGACATTGGCCTGGGATTTAAAAACAAGGTGGAGTAGTAATTTTTTCTTGGCACTGTTTTGTAAGCCCCTAATGTTCCAAGAGTCAATAGACCAACTCATGTTAGCTGAAATCTAAAAAGGTTAAAGGGAATGTTGTTTACTTGAATATTTAGAAATATATATGGAGAGAACCATGTGTAATGGAAGAAAATGGCATTTAGATTTGAGTGATAAAGGAGGGCGGAGATCCACAACAAAATTATAATTACAAGACATTTACAAACAATAGTATAGGTAGCACAGTACTCCTTCTGACTAACCCCGGTGCCTACCCACCCATATACCCTAGGTGAAGAAGTACAATACCAAACATAAGGTAAAAACAACATTACTATACATATGTACACAAAAATGCCTATCCAAAAGACCACCATCTTTGAGCACTACTATAATGCACTAATGAGCACCCATAAATGAGTATCAAACAAAATAGGTATGATAAGACAGAAGGAATCTATAGGATAGTTAGGGAAAAAGAAAAAAAAAAAGACAGTATACTAGTTGTTAGTTAGAAACTCTTTAGTTATAATTACCCAGGTATCATAATAAGAGTAAAGAGTGATAAAGGTGAATAATAGATCATGAAAGATTCAAGTAAGAAATGGATAGACAAAAGAGAAACCAGACGAATATGAACACATAAGTAAATTCACATACGAGAAAAATAGTTTGTTGCAGAGGAAAGTAACAAAGACTAGTAGATATAAAAAAGTCACAAGGAAACTAAAAAGTTACAAGGTCTATGTAGCAAAGGAATAAGGAAAGTTTGACTGACTGTGTTTACATAAGAGACAACAAAGTAAGCTATATGTGGTAAAGCTACAGTCAGATAACAACGAGGTATCACTCAGATAAATAAGCAGTCCTACTTGTTTCGACTATCATGAACAAAACATTAGGGGGCTTATAAGACCAACAGTTACAAATCTTATAAATTCTAAACATGCTCTATATAACTTTAAATGGAACATACATTACACAAACTGTAACATGACATCTAAAATATGTTAAGTTCCTATTTGTAAATTAATACATAGATACATCATGTCAACAACAACTATAGAAATTTAGTAAATTATACTTCTTAGAAACTTGTTATAACCTTAAATAATGTCCACACACAGTATATCAATATTTACAGCTGACAATAAGCGCAACCAAAACTAGTACTACATAGCTTAATTTTATTTAAACCTGTCACCTCCTAGAATTAGGAGATAGGTAAGCTACGTTAATATAGGCAAGCAATTCTCTAAAAATTATTAGCACCACAATATGTCCATTGGGTAACTGATAAACATTATAGAGAACCAGAGGATTATCTAAATAGCAAGTTTTTTAAACGATTATTCCTCTAAGTAAGGAAGAGTTCTCCATTAACCACTTGATCTTCTCAGGTGCCCACTATAAGAGTTAGCTTGCATTAGTGAGTAAGAGCTGATCTCAAGCTCTATAAGCGATGAAGAACAGAGTTACCTGTTTAATACAAACTCCGCTTGTCGTGTATAGAAGTTCCCGGCTTGAGAATATGATTTTCTGCGAGAGTAGATCCAAGCAGATTAAACAGAAGCAAGATCTTGAAGCCGAGGCACAAAACTGATACATAGCGCTGCTAGCACAGTTGACAGAGGCAGGGCTTTTATAAGTGAACACCTGTGAGTCACGATCTAAGGATGTTCATCCAGGAACCTAAAGGTTCCTTGCTTTTCTTGGGGAATAGCTATGAAAGACAAAAAAAAAAAAAAGTAAATAAACAAAGTTAACAAGGAAAGTGCAGCAAGATGATCGCTGGGGTGGTGAACGGAGATATCTCTAAAACCGCCGATAAGTAAGCAGATCATACACAAGACTTATTAGCTGAAGCGCTTACATGTGTAGAGGATTACGACTCAGGAGCCTTACTGAAGGCTTTAAGGAAAGCTTCTTTTGCCTCGATCGGAGAAGTGGCTGTGTATCTAATACCATTACTGAAGAAGGTTAAGGTGTTCGGAAAATGCATTTGGAATCTGATATCCTTTTTAATAAGGTCTGCACAGTACGGAGCTAATTTTTGTCTGCTTTCTTTAATGGAAAGGGGTAAGTCTTGAGAGAAGGAAATTTTGTGTTTATTCCACATGAAGGATTTGTGTTTCTTGGCCGCTATTAGTATCCTTTGAGCGACCTGAAAGTTAAGTAGCCTTGTGTATACTTGACGTGGTGTTGAGGAATCTTGACGTTTGTATAAGGCACGGTGGGCTCTCTCAATCGTGATGTCAGATGTATAGCCATCTAAACGCAGCAATGACTCAAAAATCTGTTTGGCAGTATTAAGTAGATCTTTATTTTCATAGATCTCGGGGAGACCTCTAATTAAGATGTTGTTACGTCTACGTCTTGCCTCGAGGTCTGTTCATTTTAGTTGAAGGTCGGTTATGGAAGATGTTTTGGCGTGCAGCTCATCGAATAAGGACTGTATTTGAAATTCATTAGTTTGGGTTTTTTGTTCGAGAGTAACTACTCTGTCTACAACTTGATTTATAGATTTTCCCAGGTTAGTGAGTTGTTCCGAAAAGCTTTGTATGGCTGAATGAATGGGTTGAAGGGCCTGTTTTAGTTCATCCATGTGGAAGTTGGAATCATCCTTAGTTTTGGCACTGGATTTATTACACTCCATATTTTGCTTATTAATTCTCTGTTTTTTGGAGAGAGCCTCTTTTTCTGGAGAGAAAATTGCTGAAGATTTTGCTTTTGTAGTTTGTGTCTCCATGATGTCAGGTTCGTTTGCCATGCTTATCTGCTTAGCCATGAGGTAATAGGAGTTCAGGAGGTTAACTCAGGCCCTAGGATGCAGGTGGCTATGGCACTGTAGAAGAGCAGTAGATTTAAAGGGTGAATTTGGATCCTGCAGGTAGTGAAATGACGAAAAAAACCAATGTAGTATTAGTAAAGTGGAACTTTTAGCTTAGAGACATGACCACAAACTCTAGAGTATAGAAATACTTTAGAAGATGTAGTTGAGGTAAGAAGCTCTGTGCATAGGGTGCACACTAAACGGCCACCATTTTGGAATTGGATGTCCTTCTCTTCCCTGTTGCAGTATCCAAAACAGAAAGAATCTCCTTCCCAGGGCAGCCTGAAGCTCTGCCAGTATACAAAAGACTAATGATCTTGTATGCACCATACATAACATTTATGCTGCCCACACAGAATGTATGGCATAAAAGAGACGTATGGACGCAACTACCCAGAACTGAATTTCCCCAGAAGAGAACAGTCTCCATAGGAAAAAGGAGTCCTTGTACATCCAGAAGGAAAAAATGCAAAAGGAAAAGTAGAAACCCTAGCTAATAAGGGAATCAAAACAAAAAGCAGAACAAACAAGAAGGGGTTGGAGGGAGGGAGGGAGGGAGAGAATGCTGCAACAGTGAAGAGAAGGACATCTACTGTTATGGTAAGATTTTACACAACTGTACTATGTCCTTCTAAGGCACTGTTTCAGTATCCAAAACAGAAGGGAGAGTAAAAAAGTCCAAAAATTAGAATGGGAGGTGGAAAGCTGAGAAGAACCTTCAACAGACCCATATACAATGGTTTCAGCAAATACTACTCTGTCCCTAGAAACAATATCCAACTTATAATGCTTAGTAAAGGTATGCAATTAGCCGGGTCAAGAAAGGAATCCTTGAAGAAGGCACCAGAAGATGCAACAGCCCTAGTAGAATGAGCTCTAACAGAAGTTGACAGAGACTTGCCATGAAAAGAATAACAAAAGGAAATAGCTTTAGACATACAGGAGGAGATGGTTTGCTTAGAAACAGCCAAACCCAATGTCCTTGGATGAAAGGAAACAAAAAGCTGATCAGACTTACAAATGGCCGTAGTTTTATCCAAATAGTCCCTGAGCTGTCTGTGCAAATCCAAGGTATGCAAGACCCCTCTCACTAGCAGTCTGAGGAGAAGGGAAAAAGGAAGGGAGTTACATCAGCTGATTCAAGGACAATGCATTTACTGCCTTGGGCATAAAAGAAGGATTAGTACGAAGGGACATCCTGTCCCTGTGAAAAAAACCCTTTGAGCAGAAATAAGAGCCAGCAACAAAACAGTCTTCCGGTTACAAAGTTGCAAAGAAGCAAAAACTGCAGACTAAAAAGGAGCCTGAGTCAATTTCTCCAAAACAATGTTAAGGTCCCAAGGAGGAGGAATAGGTTTCCTCATTGGCCTAATATACAGATTGCCTTTAAGAAATTGTTTGTCCTCAAAAAAAGAGGTCAAAAGGATCCAAGGGCAGACAAGCAGAAATGGCTGACAAATGGGCCTTCACAGAAGAATAGGCCAGGCAAGACTGGATCAACTCACACAAATAAGTAAAGACCAGAGGGATCCCCACTGAAAAAGGGTCCTATCTATGAGCATGGCACCAGACAGAAATCTGTTCCATTTGGACATATAAGATTTCCTCATTGAAGGATTCCTTGTCTACTGTAAAACCCTGAGCACATCCTCAGAAAAGAGGTGCCTGAAAGGGATCAAAACTCTATCACCCACAGTGTCAGTTGTAGAGTGGACAAGTGACAATATATGAGAGACCTCTTGTCCTATGTGAGGAGAGCCAACCAGTCAGGGTAACTTCTGTGATTGCCCCTGACCAGATGCATTAAAAAGGGTAACCAGTGCTGTCTTAGCCAAAAGGGAGTCATTAGCAAGATTTTTGGGGAGCCCAGTTGAATCTTCTGCAGTACTCTTGGAAGTAGAGGAAGAAGAAGGAAATCATAAAGAAACATCTCCTTCTAAGGAAAGGAAAGGGTGTCTATCTTCCATGCCAGATGGCATGGCACTCTGGAACAGAAGAGAAGAAGCTGCCTGTTCAGAGGGGAGGAAAAAATATCTATCCAAGGAATACCCCACAGATGGACAATATCTAGAAACACATCTCTGTGAAGCATCCATTTATAAGCTTGTGTTTTGGACCTGCTCAGAGAGTCTGCCACTAGACTGTGCTCTGAAGGAATGTATACTGCCTGATAACTGAGAAACACCTTCCAGGCCTGAAGAGCCATCCTGCAGATGAGGTAAGATTTTGTACCTCCCTGCTTGTTGACACACCACATCACTGTAGTGTTGTTTGTGTACACCTTCAAAGGGCCTGTAGAGAGCATGGGATGAAAAGATTGAAATGCCAGAATCAGAGCTCTCATCTCTTTGATGTTAATATGGTCTGACTGCTGATGGGGAGGAAACCCTGAACTTTCAGGTGACCAAAAGAAGCCCCCCACCCAATGTCTGAGGCATCAGTGAACAGCTCTTGAGAAGAGACTGGTGGCTTAAAAGACTGGCCTGGGTTGAGAGTAAACGGTTGAATCCACCACTCAAATTTCTTCTTCAGAAAGGGAAGGAGAGAGAGACAGTGAAATCCAGAAGGTGACAGTGCTGCAGCCAAACTGTTTTGAAATACCACTGAAGCTTCCGCATATGCAGTCTGACAAAAGGAAGCACTGGAATAGAAGAAGCCATGAATCCCAGGACCCGAAGAAACTCCTTGGCTGACATGACACTCAGTGGAAGAAGAGACTGAAAGAAGGCTGTCAATGACAAAACTTTTGGAGGTGGAAAAGAGACCACTGGCATTGTCTGAATCCTGCATCCCAGATATGCATGTTAAAACCTGCATGAAGCAGCTGTACCAACAAGAAGAAGTACAGAACTTACTCAAAAAACAAGCCATCCTGGTGGAATCACAAAATCAATTGGATGTATAACAGGAGGAAGAAAATCATGGCAAAAATTAGGAGGTGTAGCACCCAGCAGGATAAAATCACTCAAACTAAACAAACAACTCAGAGGACAAATAAAGTCTACCATCCATATTTGAGGTAAATTTGGCCTCCCAGGCCAAGGACAACCACAAAGCATTCTTTAGCTATGTCCGCATCCTGAAAGGCAATACACAGTTGTGTGCAGAGCTGATTGTAAATATACCCACCTATACTGAGCCAGAAGATATAGCAAAACTCCTGGCTGATAAATTAATCTCCAACTTAACTCCTCTCTCCCCCTCAACCTTCCCTCAGGAAATATCATCAACTATAACTCCCCTTACTATCACTAGGGAACAGGTTCTTAATGCTCTAAAACCAAGAACACTGCATCAGTGGGCAAAGACAATATCCCAGGATGCCTTCTAAACAGCATGAAACATGACCTATCAGGGCCTCTGGAATTACTATTTAACTGTAGCTTCCAAACAGGCTTCATGCCTCATGAATGGAGAAAGGCAACAGTCATCCCACTACACAAAGGTGGGCCATCTACAGACCCTGGGAACTACAGACCCATATTTCTCACTAGTCTTGTATGTAAAGCCATGGAAATAATTATCATGGAGATAATCAACAGAGATATAGTAAACTTCCAGACACTGGACCCAACTCAGTTTGGTTTCGTCAAGAGCAGATCATGCCTACTCAACCTGGTGGACTTCTTTGAGAAGGTCACCAAAGATATGGATGAGGGCAAAATCGTTCACACTGCCAACTTGACCTGGCCAAAGCATTTGACACAATACCTCCCTCGGGCATTGTTGACAAACTCAAGAGGTTAGGTACAAACCCAGTGGATAGCCAAATGGCTCACAGACAAGATCCAGGAAGTTAGAATTGGGGAGTCCACCTCTACAAAGAGGCCAGTAACAAATGGAGTCCCTCAGGGATAAGTCCCTGGACTGCTCCTTTTTGGCATTTACTTCTCAGAAGTCAAGGCCAATGGCAGTGGTCTCTGGCTGACTACATTTTCAGATGATTGCAAATTAGGAGCTGTCATTGAATCTCACACTGACACAAATGTTCTCCAGGAGGGGCTAACACAAACTGATGTCAGAGTCATGGACTAAAGCTAAATGCCAAGAAATGTATAATAGTATTCTTTGGGAAGTCATCCATCCCTGGTAACGATAATATTGACAACACACCCCGTAGAGTTGACCCAGTAGTCAGGGACTTAGGGACACACATAGATAGTAATCTAGCCTTTGATCGTCATGTGTCTACAGTGGTGAGGAAATCATTCTATGTTGTGCAACAAAGGTATGGCATCTAAGTCCAAGGAAGTCATTGTTTCACTGTATTTGGCATTCATCAGACCTATCATTGAGTACAATGCCCCCTTTAGTATGTACCTAACCAGGCATATCCAACAACTGGAACGTCCACAGAGGTTCCTCACTTAAAGAATATAGGCCGTAAATAATATGTCCTACACAGACCACCTCAAGGCCCTATCCCTGTATTCTGTCTCCTACAGGCTAAAGATGTTATAAATGTCCTTCTAAGGACATACCACCACTTGCTTACCATGCCATAGCCACTTTCCCTTATTTATAGCTGGGACTGTGTTTGTTTGCTCTTTTCTTTTCACAGATATGGCCACGAAGCAATCAGTGACCTAATTCTGCTATTTCTGGGTTCACTTAGGATCCTATAGTTTTTTTTATTTCAGTTATGATTTATTAATGAAAAAATATATAGAAATTATAATGCCTATAGCCACTGTCACACTTCCCAAGAGTTTGTTTTGTTGTGAGTCAAGTAAAGCATGGATTGGGGAGGAGGTGGTGTGAGCAGTGTATCTTATTTTGCTCTACTCCTCATTCTCTTAGTTCAGATTTTGTTTTTACCAGATTGAGGAAAGTTTAATATTTACTAAACTCTTTTCCATTTATTTTGGGCATTGGATTCCTCCAGACCCCATAATAATGCATCTCCATGACTGAAATTTTGAGTTATTGCTTTCATCTGACAGAAGTGGGCATATCCACAAATCATAGCCAAAACACTAGATCCTGATACCTGAGCTAAAATGGACAATCTTGCAAAGCTGGTTATCCAGATATTAGCAGAGAACTCCGCTATTAAACAAGAGAATTAACAATTAAAAACTACTCTTGATGCCTCATCAGTGAAAGTAAACTTCTTGGGACTGCTTGAAGTTCGGAAGCTTGAAAACAAAGCATGTAGACTACAGATTGCAACCAGGGAAGTACAATTTGACTATTTAAAATACTGCATTTATATTTTCATTTAAAACAGTTTTGTGTATTCTCCATTGTGCTTGTTCTGTATCTGAAGTTAAATCTATTAATTGAAGGCATTTTCATGGTTGCAGTATTTTATGGTCTTTAGTGTTTTTAAATGGTTTCAGTGCCATGCCTAGGTGTTTAAATAAGTTCTGAATGGGTTCTCATTTTATTGCATTTTTACTCCCTCTCTTCTGAATATGTTCCCTTCCTACCCAACCAGTCTTTTCATGCTGTGCTTTTATACTTGTAAGGTTTTGAACTCCTGCCCTACTGTATATCTGGCCTTAGAAGCTCCTCCCAGTCTCATCTCTTCTAGTCATCTTACTGGTAAGATGAAACTGGGAAGGCCCTCCCCTTTGACTTAGTATGTGTTTTCCTCTGCTGTCTTGTCTGCCTTTGAATCACCTTGTAAATACTTGTAGCTAGTTGATAGATTTGTTTCTGGCACCTTTTCACTTTTGGCTAACTAAAGTGTGTTTTTTTACATTAAGCAGACTAGGACTGCAATTCTGGTAGGAGTAGAAAGGTAGCCTTGTTTGTCTGATGTGGGTTACACACAGGTAGGCTTAAAGGAAAACTCCACTCTAGAGCTAAAAAAATCTGTTTGTTTTTTTTCACTCTGCCTTTGTTTTCTGACCAATTTTAATACCTCAAAATCACCCTAAGTGCTTTATTTGTAATTTTAGCCCATTTTCCATGACATGGCTACCAATAGGGCATGATGTATCAATGTGATCTTGTTCTCGCTCAGCCCTTTCTCTTTCCCATAATGTTTTGTATGACTCATGCCAGACATAAGGAAGTAACTGTGAATTCCCATGACATTGACATATAATGGGATTTCTGTGAGTCGCTGTTATCTTCTATACCTTCTGTAAAAGGACGGCTTCTTTCCTGTCTCCAATCACCTTCATTTATGGTTGGCTCAGACCATGTTTTACACTATACATAGAAATTATCCAGCTACAGCCAGAAAAGTAACTAAATTGCAGGTCTTTGTTCAGGGTTTTCGTTTGTAGTCCAAGAGGAATTGATTCTGCAATGGCTCTCAGTGCATTGACAGTTTTAACACCTCTGCAGTAGTGTGGAGGAAGGGGCTGTCAAGGGCCTTTTTAAGCCTAGCCATGCATCCCAAATCTCTGACAAGTTCTGATACCCGTGATAAGTGTAAACATAGGCCTGGAAGATGAACCATTTACAGGTTACCTATTTGCATCAGAGACATACGTGCCAAACCAGGGATGAATTTCCGGTTTCCCATCCAATTGTCCACATTTCACTTGAATTGGATTAGGGAGAGCTCTGCTTCACATGGATGGGGAGCCTGTTCCACAGACGGGTTAGTCCCTGGGCTACATAACTATCTCTCCAGCAGGTCCTATTTATATCATAGACAAGGTTTAAGTCTTTAGAACGAATAATTCTGGTACTGTTTGTTTTGCAGATATGCAGGGGGTCCATCAGAGTGGGGTCTGACAATGCTCTGTATGCCAGGCATAGATCTCCCCTCAAAAGCCTGAAGCTTTTTGATTCAAGGTCATCCCAATAATGATGTTACAACAAGAAATCTCTGTAATATATAATGTTCTGAAGAGGGCATTTGAGCAAAGCTATGTTGATCTCCTCATCTAAATCAGGACATTTGTATTATTGTGGGCTTAAGGAAAGGCAATAAATTCTCTATTACCTAAAACATCCTATAGATAGTGTTTTGGATGACTGCTTAGTTCTCTTCATCCTAATAAGAACATTTGTATTTTAATCTGTTGGTATTAGGTTGTCATGCTGCATGTAACATCATGCAGAGGGTGTTTTGGTCAATTGTGTAGATCCTCTTGTCTTAATAAGGATGTTTATATATTTATATAAGCCTTTTGGAATTAGCTTGTCCTAACTGATGCCATTTTGTTCCTCAGTGAAATCTCTGTCTAGCTTATTTTTTCCTTAAAAGGACTTTTGAATGTTTGTAGTTGTACTCTCAACCTAATAAGGACATTTTTAGTCCTATGGCTTTAAATAAAGCAAAAGCTTTATTCAGATGGCAGATGAGCACTTTTCCTTAACATTAGAATACCATGGTCAGAGCTATACTATTTATTACACTAACTGTAGGAGGCATGTGATGGTAGCAGTCCACCTTTGGGTTTGTCTATTGGTTGAGACAATTCAGAGGTGAACATGTTACAGTAAATCCCTGTCCTCTGGTGACTTATGCTCTTTTGTCTTTTTGTTATAGAAATGGCGCCAAATATTAAAACTAACAAGGTCCAGGATATCCAGAAGAAATGTTAAACAAAAAATAACTTATTTAATCAAGATTGAATAAAAAGCATGTTATAAGAATTCTAGTCACTTTCACCAAGTGTTCTCCTTTTGTACGCGAGAGTCAATGCTTTCACTTTTTGCTTCACCAGATCTACCTAAAATCCCTCCTAATATTTGTTATCAAAGTTCTTCTCTAAAGATGAAAAAAACTGATGGCCCCTAATATTTGTTATCAAAGGCCTCTCTAAAGAGGAAAAATGTAATGGTTTAAGGGTACTAGTGCCACAAACTCTTTCTACCATTTATACCAATGCAGTATTACATGTGGTTGTGTACAAGTGTTTCTGTCTTCAATCTAGTAAACAAAAAGCAAATTTTTCCATGCACAGAGCTTAACAAGAACATAATAAGGAGAAAGAAAACTTTTTCAATCATTAAGTTGAGTTTGTGTGTCAGGGAGGATTCATTATTCTTATCTTACTCATTACACTTGTGGTGGAAACCCAATGGCTTATGGGAGGGCCTTTTTATTGTACCTTTAAGGTTTCTGAAAGTGGTTTTAGTCTTATCATGGAGGAAGTATTCTATCATTTGAAGAGGTGTACTGTAAGCTGTTAAATAATGGAACTGAAAATAACAAAAATTAAATAAAAAAATCTAATAAAAAAATGTTTCCCAATAGTACAGGGGAGTGGGATTGTATGGAGTATTGATGTTAAAGTGTTTTTGCCTGGGTACAAATTATATTACTTTTGCCATGTGCTGATGCATCAGGGTGGTGAATTTCACTTAGTTGACCATTTTAGTATTTATTGATGTCTGTATTTTCTAATGGATTAAACATATTCCCAGGGAACTAATCTTATTAGGGGTTGGAAGTCTTTCCTGGTTGTAAGCCATTTTTACACTAAAGGACAGAAACTGTGGGTTTATGAAAATACATCTATGTTGTCTGCAGATGTGGGATCATGGATAGTAGTAGAAGTATAGGGGTAAAGAAATAAATTAGAGGTTTAAAAGACAGCTGCATTTTGATATTAGATTGTTAGGAAATCATGAAGACTTTGTATTTAATTACTATTTGAAATTGGAGTTTGGAAAAAACGTTTGATATTAAAAGACCCCTCTAAAGGGAAACAAAAGTACATTAGTTCATGAGTGCTGTGCTTCTAAACATGATATGTCATGTTGATTCCTATCATTTATCAGAATGCCATCTTGCATGTGCTTTGTGCAAGTGTTTCTAGCCTTAATCTCTCAGAAGAGTGAATTGCTCTGGATTTAGAGCTTAATCCAAAGGCATTGAGAAGAGGACTCTCCATCTCTATTAAACTTGTTTCTGCTAGGGAGATATCACTATTCTAGGATTATTCATTTAACTCATGGTGGGAGCTTAATGGCTCATAGGAGGGTCTTTAGTGTCTTTCCTTTAACAATCTTTTGGCAGTGGTGGGTTGTGGAAGTTTTTAAATGATTTTTAAGTTAATGTGGAGGAAGCATTCTTTCATTTGAAGGAGCAAATTATTTACTGTTGAATAATAAACTTGTAAAGTTCCATTTCATTAATTTAGGGGAAGGGGGTTATTCTTACTCGAAAGGAGTGTTTATAAAAGATTTTGGCTGTGGGCAAGATAAATTAGTTATACCAGCAATGAGGTGCTGTGAAGGGGGAATGTTTGGTTGGCTGCATTTAGTCTGTGTATGGATGGATGTTCCTGCAATCTGGCTTGCTTTCCACAATTTACTCTCTGCAGTACTACTTTTCCCTTGCAAGTAGAGCAAGCTGTTGCAGTACCAAGCCTGCAAAAAAAAATAAATAAAAAAATTGGTATATTAATTTACATATATGGTTAATGTTTGAGTTAGGAAAATAATTGAGAGGGGTTTAAAACTGGAGCTACGTATTGTTACCTCGGGCTTACGAGTTGCATAAGGAGGGGTTTATGGGGTGTATTATATTGTGGATAGTGAAATGGATCGACCAGTCATGGACAGAATATGTTAACAGAAGAAGATGAAGGGGTAATGTCTTAAAAAATAAAATGGGATGTCTGCCTGTTCAAATTAATGAAATAAATAGTTTTCGGCTTTTAAAGGAGTGGGAATACAATTAATAAAATTAAAGCTGTAGTAGAGCGAAATGGTGGTAATGAGGAATTAGTGAGTAATGAAGCTTATAAAAAACATTAACTATAAAATTGGAAATTCCTGGAACTAGCTTGAAGGAATTATAGGTCAAAGCAAGTAATAAGGGTTTTTAGGAATGTCACAATCAAGGACAGATTACAGGAACTTATTGATTTACTTTTAATGTTAATCCTAAGTACAAAAAAAATGACCGAGTAGATAGAATTAACTGTATCTCAACATTAACTTCAAAAACTGCTATGAAGAGACTTAGAAATTAGGAACATGGAAATAGGATAAATACTACATATTAGACAATTAGCTGCCTTAGATAATAGGAGAGTGTTACCTTGGGTCCCTTAGTTAGGTACGTTTTCACATGTAGCTGTGTGTGTGTCCTTCATGGATATATTGAAATAGTATTTACTCCATTGTTAAAGACTTAGCAAATGATGAGCCATAAAACTCAGGCATTCTCAAAATGTCAAATTCCATTTTGTCTTTAATAGAATGTGCTGTGGTTAAGTTTCCTTAGGTTTAGGATGCTGTTGATTGATGTGGATGTGTTCAATCCAGAGAATTTGCAGGCTTGGTGTCTCATTTGCCATTCTAGCTCTTTTTTTCTCCAATGTATCATTGATGGAGCAATCAAATGCAGTGGGTCTGATGGTGTCAATGATGTGAAACATAAATACATTGTGTCCTGGTTTATTGTTTCCATGTTTCACTAGTGCACTGTTGGGAGTGTTTTGACGTATGCTTGTGAGGTGCCCAGTAATCCTGGTTTTAAGTTTGTTAACTATTTTGCCAACATTAAAAAAAATTTGCATTTTTGGTGTGAACCTCTATAGACAACTATTTTCAGTGGTGCAAGTTTCCATAGGCCGAGCTGACATAAATAAAAATCTGAATCCTGTATTTTTGCTCATGAATTGGCAGTAGTTGCAGGAAGATGGTCTGCAAGGGTAAGTGTCATGTGGTAACTTCCAGTCAGTGGTTGCTGTCTTGTTTTCAACAAAATCACAGACGTTTTTATTTCTTCTTATGGTAAAAGTCCATATGGATGGGAAGATCTTATTGATATTGTTTTCACTGTTGTTGGTCCCTCTATCTCTGATAGTCTTAACCAGGTCTTTGTAATCAGTTGAGTAAGTCATGGTGATGCTGATTCAGTGTTCATTATTGCTTTGGTGCCTTGCAGTACTTCAGAGGTCAGGGTCCTTGTAGATATGGTCCTGCAGATTTCAGAATTTGTTGTCCATGGTTCTGATAAGGGTGACAGGGCTGATGATTCCTCTGATCAACTTTAGGGAATAGCCTCTAGCATGAAAGTCCCTTTTTAGATAAGTCCCTTTTTAGATTGGTTTGGTTATTTGTAAAGTCACAGAGTTCCTTTGACACACCCTGGCAATCCTTAGACCTTGGGATTTGATAATGTTCATTTTGCACTTGAAAGGGTACATGCTATCACAATGCTGTAAGAGTGTCACCCTGGTGGGTGTTCTGTACAAATTATTAGTGAGTAGCTGTCTCATATTGGTTTTACTAATTTGTAAGTCCTGTAAATTGACTGTCTCTCTGCTGTGGTTTGTGGTGAATTTATGGAAAGTTTCTATATCAAAAAGATGAAAAAGCATAAATCACCAGAGAACAGGCATTTACTGTAACATGTTCACCTCTAAATTGTCTCAAGCAATAGACAAACCCAAAGGAGGACTGCTCCCCTCACAAGCCCCCCACAGTTGCTGTAATAAATACTGTAGCTCTGACCATGGTATTCTTATGTTAAGGAACAGCACTCATATGCCAACTTAATAACATTTTTAAAGAGAACCAAGGCTTCCAGACATTTTACTTTATTTAAAGCCATAAGACTAAAAATGTCCTTATTAGGATGCCATAGGACTAAAAATGTCCTTATTAAGATGAACCAAGAACACTCAAATGCCCTTTTAAGGATGAAATAAGCCAGAAAGAGATTTCACTGAAGAACATTATGGCCTCATTTAGAACAACCTAATTTCAAAAGGCTAATATAAATATACAGACATCCTTTTTAGGACAAGAGGATCTACACAATTGATAGAAACACCCTCTATAGGCCATTATATGCAACAGGACAACCTAATACCAAAAGATTAAAATACAAATGTCCTTATTAGGGTGAAGAGAATGACACAGCTGGCCAAAATACCCCCTATAAGATGTTTTAGGTAACAGTGAATGTATTGTCTTTCCTTAAGCCCACAATAATACAAATATGCTAATTAAGATGAGGAGATCAACACAGCTTTACCAAAACTCCCTCTTCAGGACGTTTCATATTACGGAGATCTCTTGTCAAAATGTCATTATTCAGATGACCTTGAATCAAAAAGCTATCAAAAGATTCTAGAAATGTCCTTCTAAGGACATAGCACTGCTTGCTTAACCCTGGAATAGCCACTTTCCCTTCTTTATAGCTGGGACTGTGTTTTTGTGCCCTTTTATCTTCATTATCAAACCAAGCACTTGAAGATGTCCTAAAATGGAAATTATTTTTACTTTTAACACTTTCAAACATTTTATTCAGTCCTTATAATTACTGTTTTTTATTTTTAATGCCTTCCTCAGTTTAGTTTCAATTTTACTGATTAATGAATATATATTGAGACTGGAATTATAAGCAAGGGAATATCAAAGAAAGGAAAAGAGAAACATTTGCATGTTATAATAAGGAAGACAAATTATTTTGTAGTATCACATATAGTTTTTACCAAGCAATGATGCTTTTGTTGAATACATTGTCACCTTAAAGTAATATTGGTAAGATAATATAAGAAAACAAAGGAGAAGGATCTTTAACTTTTTGGTTAAATGACCAAAAATAAAAATTGCATATGTCTGGTTCTGTGAAAAAAATCAATGAAATGGTATCACTTAACCACTGAGTGGACAACAGCACCTGCTGGGCATGTTCATGCATTCCTGCTCTTGAGTGAGAACAGTTGTCAGCAGTTCCAGAGGCATGAGCACAGTTGTGTGCACTTAAGAACTCCTGCTCATGACTACGCACATTTGTTGATGCAGGAGTGTGATTGTGTACATGTGAAAATAGCAACTGGAAATACTTGCCGATAGTAACCCTTTCATTTAGGATAGACTTCCATATTGCTGAAGGGATCCTGCTTATTGTATTTTTGCATTACTTTTCCCAGCTGTGAGTATCCTGCCCCAAGTTTAGTCATTGTTAAGATCTGTAAACTTGAATTAGAACTGTAGTTGCAGCATCTGAGCCAACTTATGGGCATTGTTTTAAGTAATTTATTAATTTTTTATTTATTTATTTTATTTTACATTTGTTTACTAAGATAGTCCGACTAGACACATGTCCATTTACAGTGGAGGCCCAGGGAGAAAAGCTCCACATTCAGTGCAGAAAAACAAATAGCTGAGCAATATGATAACAATATGATCATCTATACAGAAGCAAAACATTGACAATAGATAAAAATACAACTTCTGATACAAAAAAACAGATTTGACACTATATAAAAAATATAACTTTCGATACAGAAACAGAAATTGACACTAGATAAGCAGTATAACTGACTACAGAGACAGACAGAGACTACTTAGAAATTAATTTGGGTAAGTTTAGCATGAGCTAGTATAACTATTAGAAACTTGAGCATAAAATAATATTCCTGATACTGTAGAAAAATTACAGTAGGAAAAATTGATGGCTATTGCCCTTACTGCCTTTTGTACTCTATATTTGCTTTGTCTGCTGTAGGCCTTCTGAGCCTGAGTCCAGTTGTTGGTGTAAACTACAGATTGCTTAATAGTTGTAGCTGTTGTTGCAGCACCCAAGCCATATTGGTAGTTGCTGATTCAAGTATCCATTACTAGTTACTATTGTTGTTACTGACTATTGTTTTCTTCAGTTGCTGCTACTGTACATATACAATTTAGCTCTGGTGCTTTGGCTCACAGTACCACCTTGTGTTCCGGTATATAGACCCCTTCCAGCAGTTACATTTCACTACTACTTGCTAGTACTCAATATTTTACTCCATATGATTATACTTCATTAGCACTCCATATTTTTTTCATATGCTTACACTTCGTTAGTACACCATATTTTACTTCCTACAATTACACTTCATTAGTACTTATTAGTACTCTATATTTTACTTCTTACAATTAAACTTCATTTTACTTACTAGTATTACATGTTTTATTTCAATACATTTACACTTCATTAGTATATATTAGTACTCCATATTTTACTTGGGTCTATATTAGATCAGCGAACGCTTAAAAAAAGCGAACGCTGATCCATCAAACTTAGGTAAGCGAAAGCTTACAATCTCGAATTGTCAGAACAGCGATTTTTTTTCCTAGGGAAAAAAATCGCTGTTCCAAAACACATACACACAACACAAGCACACCAAACAAACAGCAATCCACAAACATACACCTAAAATCTCACACCTAACCCTACACTAAACTATGCACACACCACTAACTATCCACTTACCTTAACCCAAACCCTATCCTTAAGGTCCGTCACTATCACACACTCACCTCACCCGCTCCCTAACCCTAACTCACCAACCAGATGTCTATTAGTGTTTGTGCTGTAAAATGCAAAATAAAACTTCCAAATGAAATCCAAATCATTGCAGAAGTAAAGCAGTATGCACATTACAGTGTTTATGGTAAATGGGGCGAAATAACCAAGGAAAGGGACATTGGAATGGTTGCAGGGGGGACGATCCATTCGACCATGATTTTTTGAGGGGGGATGGGCAGCAAACTCAGACAGCCCTGGCTGAACTATACCTCTCAACTGTGCAGAATTTTGCAGACTGAATAGATTTTTGCTTCTTATTTTTGGTTTGTTCCTCATGAAATTTGTGGTTTTCCTGCAAATCATTTGGGAATGAAGTCACTAAATAATGACAGACATTGAGTTTCAGACTTCATAACCTTCAGAAAAATGCATGCTAAAGCAAGACCTGTTATTCTATCAACTGTCTTAAGTTTATACAAGAGCAATTTTTTAGACTGTTTGTATGTTTCCCGAATATATTTGGCCTTGTCCAGATTTCCTGCATTAAGAGGTTGAGCAGTCCATGCAAACAAATAGCTTTACAGAATTAGGAATATCCAAACCTCTAAACTGTCCCCAATTTTGGCTCAAAATGTTGCTCTCTCCCTAATAATCCCTCCACAAAATGGCAATTTTGGAAGAAAACGTGGGGGGTTTACAATTACAAATAACTGTAATGATCAGAGTTATAGATTACTTTTATTTCAGAAATGCATGCAGATTCCCGTATTTTGTCAGCTACTCAAGTTAACAGTATTATTATTAAAAAAGTGTCCCTTCTTTGACAGGTTCCCAGCTGTATTATGTGGCAATTTTATATTTTTGCATCACGTTTGGTCTATTTTTTCATAAAATTGTGGTTTTCTGGCAAATTAGTGGCAAATCATTGGAGATTGATGTTAGAAAATAATGACATACATTTGAGTTTCAGATTTCATACCCTTCAGAAAGTTTATACTAATGCAAGACCTACTACTATTATATTATCTTTCTAAGTTTATGAGTGATATTTAAAAATGGTCCTTAATTTTTGTCCTTTGTCCCACTTCTATGCATGGCTTTGTCCCGATGTCTTGCTCCAAGGTTGAGAGGTATGAGTGTCAGAGCCATCACCATCAGCCAGAGACATTTCAAATTGTGACATACTTGTTGCACCCCACTCCCCCATGTAGTGACTCTGGATGTGTCCAAGCAAGGCAAGGAGCAGTTATGCAGTGTGCAGAGTATTCCCCCATCGAAGGTAGACACAAGTACGACAGTGGCTTTTAATCTGTCCTTGATTTTGCAGAATGTTTTGGTTTTCTGTCATAATTTTATACTGATGATTTATGCTTATTATTATTATTCAGAAAAAACATGGATTATTACTGTGTAACGGACATAAATTAGGTTATTTTTCTAAGGAAGATGTAGAAAAAGATTTGCAGTTAAAGGATCTAATATGGTCACATTTTACTGTTTGCCCAAAATTCACAAAGGTTTTAATAACTCCCCAGATCGACCTATAGTCTCAGCTTGTACATATTTCCTGCAGAATATTGGTTTGTTACTTCTCGAGTTTCTTCATCCTTTTCTTACTAATTTGCCATCATATATCAGGAACACCCCTGACTTCTTGTCAAAACGTAAGGAATTAAGGTAGACAACCAACATGTACTGATTAACTTTCGACATGAACAGTCATTATACAAATATTAAACATACACATGGGATTAAAGCTCTGAAATATTTTGTGGGGGGTCTACTTGCTAGTTTTGTTATTGAATTTCTGCAATTTAGTTTAACTAATATATATTTTTTTTAATTTAATAGTGTCATTAACTTCAACTGCAGGGTACAGCCATGGGGATATTTTCCCCCATGTATGCTAATTTATTAATGGGACTGTTTGAAAACTGAATATATTTGCAAACATAATTTTTAATAATTTTGTAATGTACTATTTTCGTTATATTGATGATTCAATTTTTGTGTGCCAAGGTGTCCAAGACCAGATCTCTGATTTTGTTCGAGATCTAGGGAAAAATAGATTTGGTCTGTCTTTTGATGAACCACAGTGGGGGAATAATATTGTATATTTGGATGTAAAACTAAAGTGGTGTGACAATGGTGGAATTTTAACTTCCATACTTAGAAAGTTTGAAGATGGTGGGCAATATTTGCATGGCAAAAGCTGCCCCCCCCCCACCCTGTTGTAGTCATTACCTTATGATGAATTTCTATGGCTGAGAAGATCATGTAACAGTGATCTAGATTTTATGGAAGAAATTAACTTTACTGCTCAAATGTTTCTTTCTAGGGGGTATGACATTATAGAGAATGCCTTAATCCGAGTTAAGGGAGAAACTGTTAATAATGTGGTCTCTAGATTAGCAGTTTATGCCCATGAGAAAATAGAACAAATAAAAATTGTAATATATCTTCCTTTAATAGAGAAAATATTTATTTTGTTTCTACTTACACAATATTTAGTGAGAAACTGATAGAATTGGTTGAATATTATTGGATTTTTTTTTTTGTTACAGCATTGTGATTCTTCTACTATTTTATGTCTTTTTCCTAATATTGTAGTGCACTGTAATTTTCAGGTACTGAATAAGTACTCCTGCAGGACCCTTGCTACCTTAGGTACCTTCCCTTGTTAGGGCTGTTTGAGTTGTATATATGTTCAGAAATATTTTTAAGATCAATGATGTTAGGTTTGTGCTTCCTGATAAATATACTTGTAATGCATAAGGAGTAGTATACATACTTAAATACCCATGGGACTTATTTGAAGTAGGGGAACTAAGAGAGCACTTAAACTTACACTGCAGGAACATGTTAGCAATATTAAAAAAGTAATTGTGACAGTCCAGTTTCTCTGCATTTTTAAGTTATATCATGGAGGTGATCTTTCTGGTTTGCAAGCTAGCATTCTGAAACAAATATACTTAAAATATTGTGATGATACAGTATATAAAAATATGCTGCTATATAAAGAGTCTTGGATGAATTTAATAAAGCCTACACGGACTTATTTGCCATGTACCAAAATAGCAGCATGCTGTTAACTGAAAAATCCACAAAAATGAAACCACGAAGTCAGCACTTCTTCAGACTACACCTTCCCTAGTGTCTCAATCCCTTCCTTTTTAAATACATTATAAATTCTTCCCTATTGTTAAGCCCTGTAGAAAAGTATGGTGTGTATTTTTAATGTGAACTGTCATTTTAACAGCTATTGCAGCTTTTAATTGTTTAATTGATTACTATTTCAGTATTTAAATTGAATTTTTATGTTGATTGTCATTAGTCTGAAGAAGTCTCCATTGTAGCAGATGAAAGCACTTACTTTTGGCAGTTGTGGAATTAAACAGAACTTTTATTTCTCCGTGCTGACTTCGTGGTTTCGTTTTTGTGTTTATTTGCCATGTAGGCATAGTGGCATGGTGCGTACATGGAAGTAAGCAGATGTGTGATGCAGTAAATGGAGCTGGGGGGTGTGCACGATTGGGCGAACACAGAAGTGTCCATCTCATGCAAATCACCTCATAAGCAGGTGCAATCCATGCAAATGAGGCTGGAAGAGTGATCTAGTAAGCAGATAGGCAATTGTGTAAATCCCGTTTTGGTGTCTGTAATGTAACTTGTATGGAAAATAATGTAAAATAATTGTTGTTTCGGGTCTATATTATAGTATTGAAGTTTTTAAACTTCGAATGCTATAATATCGACCTGTTTTTGTTAAAAACTCAAAACCCTGGAACTTCAAAATCTTACCTAGGGTAAGATTTCGGTTGTCTGTTCCATGGCTTTGCTATTTACTCTACTGTGGTGGGAAGGTTACAGACCGGGGTAAGGTAAGTATGCGAATGGAGATTACGGACTAGGTTAAGGTAAGTGTGGGAACGGATCGGGGTAAGGTGAGTGTGCAATAGGGACATTAGGGTTAGGGAGCGGGTAAGGTGAGTGTGCGATAGTTAGGGACTTTAGGGTTAGGGAGCAGGTATGGTGAGTGTGTGGTAGTTAGGGGCTTTAGGGTTAGGGAGCGGGTAAGGTGAGTGTGCGGTAGTTAGGGACTTTAGGGTTAGGGAGCGGGTAAGGTGAGTGTGCGGTAGTTAGGGACTTTAGGGTTAGGGAGCGGGTAAGGTGAGTATGCGGTAGTTAGGGATTTTAGGGTTAGGGTTGGGTTAAGGTGAGTGGATAGGTAGTAGTGTGGGGTTAGAATTATGGTTTTATTAAGTGTATGTGTGTGGTTTATTTATTTTGGTGTGCTTGTGTTGTGTATTTGTGTTTTGGAACAGCACATTTTTTTCCCTGGGAAAAAATTTGCTGTTCTGTATGTTCGATATTTTGTGGTTTAGATATTTTAGGTATGATGAAATAGCATTCACTATTTAAGTCATACGATAGGGTAATATAAACGCATTGCTTTAATACCCTGATTATGTTTGTGCAGCACTTCGTAGTCCGCAAACACACCATTATGGAATAAAAAATATATAAAAAAATTATAAAAAACAGAATTTATGAGTATGTAACAGTAATGCATTATAGGACCCTGTGTGGAATATGTACAATGTTAGGCTGCTGTGGTTGCTAATGAAGCAGGGCCTGAAACTGTGTAGTTCCCAGGTAGTGTGCACAGATCTGTATACAAATAACCTGGAGTTACTGAATAGCACAAATGGGTATCTGAATCCGCAGATCCCATCCTTGTAAGCACCTAGCCATGTTGATGTCCACAGAAGAGGTATCTGACATAAAAAGGGGGTGTCTTCACACACTTTTAAGCTCATTGGAGCTCAGAGGTGTCTGCGCTGATCACCACTGAGCTGAACAGGGGGGCATGTAAACTGACTGCTAAGTTGTGTTTACCTCTGAGGCGCATGCTTTACTGTGTTTGCACATGTTTGCGAGGCACACCACCATGTTTAGCATGACCTTCCATGGGGGTGTGTCTACTGACTGCTAAGCTTTGTTTACTTTTGCTGCTCAGGTTTGCGTGGCATGCCACAGTGCACAGCAAGGAAGGCTGTCACAAAAAAAAAAGTGGATGAGAAAGCCAATGATATATTAACTACTGATGAGCCCTGCTTCCCTTAAACTAGGGCCATTTAAACCCCTTAATGATGTACTTGGCATGTGGACTGCATCATAGGTAACCAACCACACAGGCTACACCTACACCAGAGCACGATAAATGTGATTTTCCCTCATACTCTGCACCACTGGAGTACAGACTTGGGAATTTTAACTGAGAGAATGCTAGGGGCTGTTGCATGTCTGCTACATATGTATGTGTTAGATGCTGAGGTCATTGCAACTGCTGCTGATGCTGACCATAGGCCTAGAGTGAGAAGGAGAAGAGTGTTCAGACCCAGGGTAACCTACTAGGAGCTACATGATCTGGAGATTGTAGAGCCCTACAGGATGGACAGGGACATACAATAACAACTCACTGAGCTCTGCCGACCTCAACTCAGACCCAGAGCCAATAGAGGGAAACCCATCCCAGTGTAAACAAAGGTATGTGTAGCCCTTAGGATACTAGCTACAGGTACATTCCAAAGACCAACTGAGGACATGAAGGAGATGTCACAGGCATCTGCTTTCAGAGTACTCCACCAGTTCCTGGATGCCATGCTACCACATGCCAGTGAACACATTTATTTTTCCCACACCTCTGAGTAGAGGGATAGCAGTATTCGACTCTTCTACTGTATAGCACACTATGTTGAGTACTAATTGCCATAGAATGGACTCATGTACACCCAGTGAAGAGGGTAGAATCTACATCAATTGCAAGGGGTACAACTCCGTCAAGTGCCAGGTCATGTGCAATGAATGTGTGTAGTGGCAGCACTGGCAGTTATCACAACTCTCATATCTGGCATGCATCACAGCTGTACCAGATGTTTGCTAGGCGGGACATCCCACACAGCCAGTTACTTGGGGATGCTGGCTATACCCTGGAAAAGTGGATGATGACAAACATCAGAAATGCACACACACCCACTGAACAACACCAAAGTGAGGCACACGCACAAACTAGGAACATTGTAAAGTGTGTGTTTGGGCTGTTGAAGTCACGGTTCTGGTGCCTTGATATATCTGGTGGAGCCCTGCAGTACTCTCCAGTCACATGTGCACAGATGTTCACAGTATGAGCCATGCTACACAATATGATCCTGTGGAAACAGCTGCAGCAGTATCAGCAAAGGGAAGGGATACACAGTCCCCCACCAATGCCTAGGCCACCACAGCCACACCCACAGGGGGACTCAGAGGAGAAAACCCCTAAGGTTGTCCTTGTAGACAGACATAGGCATGCCCAATATGCCCTGGCCTTGACCAAGAGACAACACATAGCACATGCACTGACAATCTAGGGCCCTAGGGACTGACACCTTACTCTGGCTCACATACATATTAGTAAAGATAATGCCATCCAGACCGCACAACCTGTACCTCACCATGTATTGGCTGTGGACTGTATGAATCAGAGTTAGTTCTGAACTACAGATCTGTCAACTGCTGCACTCGCAAGGTAAGTCATTCTCCCATAAACCACTTGTAAGGGGTACTGCAATATGGTGGTATATATATATATATATATATGAACCTGCCGCACGTAATGCAAGGGAATATAGTGGGCAATATACAGTGTGCTACTGGGCTACTTGCAGAGATCTATAGTGGACTACTGGGCTACTTGTACAGATCTAAGAGCCAGTTGGGACAACAGGTACTCTGTTCACTAGTATGTTTCTCATAATATTCACTAGGCCACATGGCTGGAAACTTCATGACGTTATTCCAGGGAAATGTCCAACAGTGGGTCACAGGGCAGTCACATGACTGTCTATGCCAGCAGTGCATAGGCTGGTCATCCGCCATCCTAAACACCCCAGTATTCCCATACAACTGCTGTAAGAGTAAGTCTGCAATGATATAACAGCAGACCAGACAATTCCTGTATGTTGTTGATAGTGTTGAGGAATGAAACCTTTCTGTCTGGTGGATGGCGTGGCTCACTGGGCCAGGGACAGTAGCATGGGCAATGGTGCTGATGGTTATGAATGTCATAACCCCTCAATCCATTACTGCAAGAAACCTGGACAAAGCCAGCGTGAATGGGGCACAAAAGACCATACCTAGAGACAGACATTTTACATTCTCTGAGTAACCTAACAAGTGGCTGCTGTTGACAGTATAGTACTGAAAAATCACAAATGTATGAGGAATACAGCAGACATAGACATATGGGGTGAAATGCTGGACAGTCTGCAAAAACATGTACAGGGAAAGGTATGCAGACTGTCATCCTGTGTGTGGTATTACATCACATACCCCAGTCACGTCATAACTCTCAATCTCTTAGAGCAGGAAATCTGTCCAAAGTTGAATAAAAGTGGGGCCAAGGCCCACAAATAAGGACAGTGTTTAAACAGTTGCTCCTACAAATGTAGAATGTCAATAGAATAACAGGTCTTGCATTAGCATGAACCTCCTGATGTGTGTGGAGTCTGAAAATCAAATGTCTGTCATTATTTATTTACTTCAGTCTTCACTGATTTGCCACTAATGTTTCAGAAAACCACAATGTTATGTGAAACAGACCAAAAATATGAGGCAAACATCTGCACAGTCTGTGAAGTTCTGTTTACAAGCCTAGCCCATAGAAGTTCCCTGGCATCGTGTTGCCCAACATTAGTTCCCAGTGCCACTATCAAGTACAGCCACAGGAGTGATCCTGGGGTGAACTTTCTATTACCCATCCACTCATCAACATTTTTCTTGAAGAGGGACAGTGAGGTGCTCTGCTTGACATGTATGGGAAGTCTATTTGAGAGCATGGCAGTCTCTGGGTGAGGAACATGTCCCTCCAGCATGTTCTGTTGATTGTGGTCATGAAGTTGAGATCTCTGGTGCATGTGGTGCACAGGGATTGGGATTTCTTTAGCTGTAGTATTTCTAACAGAGCTGGGTCATACATGGCTTTGTAAGTCAAGCAGAGATCATCTCTAAGTAGCTGATATGCGACAGAGAATAGCTGGAGTCTTTTGAGTCTGTCCGTGTAGGACATGTGTTTAATGCCTAGGATCCTCTTCATGAGGTACTTCTGTGGCCTCTCCAGCTGTTGCAAGTATCTAGTGAGGGACATGCCAAATGGAGCATTATAATCGATGACTGGTCTAATTAGGGAAGAGTAGAGAGAGATGATGACCTCTTTCTTCCTGGAAGCAATACGCTTGGTAATGAGATGTGCCACATAGAAGGACTTTCTGACCACAGTGGCAATGTGGTGGTCGAAGGAGAGGTTGCTGTCAACCTGCACATCCAGAGGTCTTATAAGGCCTTCAGTGTTCAGTGTGCTACCATCGATGTGCTAATAAGTGGAACTGAGTTTTTACCAAAGGGGAAGATGACGCATCTTTTGGTGTTAAGCTTAAGGCCATGGTTTCAACACCAGTCATTGGTCTCAGTGAGGCCTTTCTGTAGGATGTCTGCATCACTTGGGGAGTTAATAATGGCTCCCAGAGTTTGCAGTCATCTGCAAACCTGGTAAGCCCGAGTCCCTTTGTGTTGGTCTGGACTTCTGAGAAGTAGATTCCGAACAGGAGAGGTCCCAGGACCAATCCCTGTGGGACTCCACTCGTGACTGGTCGGCAGTCTAACTTGGAGTCCGCTACTTTCACTCTGTGTATTCTATCTGTGAGCCAATTTGCAACCCAACTAGTGATATAGGGGTTGATGCCTAGTTTGGTGAGTTTATCAATAATTCCAGAATGACGAATGGTATCAAAGGCCTTGGCCAGATCGAAGTAAGCTGTATGTACTGCCTTACCTTCATCCACAGCCCTGGTGATTGACTCAAGGAAGTCAACCAGGTTGAGCAGACATGATCACCCTTTCACAAAGCCAGATTGCATGGAGTCTAGAGTTTGGAGATTTCCTATATCTTTGCTAAGCAGGTCCATGATTATGTGTTCCATAGCTTTACATATCAGACTTATCAGGCTAATGGGGTGATAATTCCCAGGGTCTGTAGATGCTCCCCCTTTATGGAGAGGGTTGACTGTAGCAGTGCGCCATTCAGTAGGGACAAAGCCTCAGGGGAGGCTGTGACTGAACAGGGCACACAGATGTGGTGCCAGTTCACTTTGTAGTTCATGTAGAACATAGCCAGGGATATTATCGGGTCCCATGAAAGCTGCATTCTTGGACTTGGACAAGGCAGCTTTAACCTGTGCTGCAGTAATGCTGGATTCCTGGCATTCTTCTGGTACTGTGATTGGTCCTTTAGGGGGAGAGAGGGGTATGGTTGGCACTGAATCAGTCGGCCAGTATGTTGGCAATATCTGTTGGCTCAGTATAGGAGGTACCATTGTGTATAGGAGGTACCATTGTGCAGTAACTCAGAGCAAATCTGGGTATTGCCATGGAGGTTCTTGATATAACTATAGAAGGCTTTGTGGTTGTTTTTAGTGTAGCTGGCTTTAGAGGATTTGAAGAGGGATCTCAACTTTTTGTTGGGGCTAATAAGGGAGTTTTTCTAGTCTTGGGAATTCACCTTTTTCTGCAACAGCTTCTTCCTTTTGTTGTAGTGTTTTTTAATGGCAGGGGATCACAATATTGGCTTCCTTTTTTTGGAGGACAGTGTCTTGGTTTTGTTGGGTATGGCTAGTTCCATGCATTTATGTACATGTTCGTACAGTGCATTGGTGTATGATTCAGCAGTCATGCAGCTATTTTCCATTGGCATGGGTGCCATGAAGTTAGCCACCTCTGTTTTTTAGAGCCCAAAGTCAGCTTTGGAGAAGTTTTTAAGGTGGTTACCTTTGCAGGGGGTGTGGGTGAGATGTGGAGTTCCATGGTGATTAGTTTATGGTCGGATCTGGCCAGGGAGGGAATGACTACTGGTGTAGAGCAAAGGTCACCAATTTTAGTAACAACCAGGTCAAGGATGTTGCTTCCTCTAGTGGGGGTCAGAATGAGGTGGTCCAGGGCATTGGAAATGATGAATTCCAGGAAGTGTTGGGCCAGTGTATTGGTGCTTGAGTAGTTTTCCCAGTTGATGGTGGGGTAGTTGACGTCTCCTAGTATGAGAGTGTTGGGTTGGACCTTGATAGATTCCAAGGTGCTTAGGAATGTGGAGTGAGAGTCTAGGGACATAGTTGGGGACCTATAGTATGCTATGACCTGGATCACTGTCTTACCCAATTTTAGATGTACCTGAAGTATCTCAGATGCGTTATGTTGGGCTAGTCTGGAGGTGTGCATATCCTTTATGAATATGGAGACACCACTGCCTTTGGAGCTTTGGTCCATGTTTTGGGGATGAAAGGTGTGGAATGAGTTATAGCTTGGTAGTGCAGGGGTGCTTTCTGCTGCTTTAAACCAGGTCTCCATTACAGCACACATGTCGATGTTCTCCATTTTGAGGAGTGCTTCGAGCAAGTGCATCTTGAGATTTAGACTTCTAGAACTGAGCAGCATGACCTCAGATTGCATTTAATTATAGCTATTAAGGTGGTAATTTGGTCTTTGGAACACCACCTAAAAAAGGCGCTATAGGGGTGGCAAGATCCTTGGCCAGTACCCAAAACTCAGCAGTGACAGATGCAGGCCATCACTGGCAAAGCACTGAGGTCTGTCAATTATGTCATCCCAAGCAACAGATACTGGATCTCCTTTGAATGACACCAGAAACTTAGCCAATTGTTGAATTCAATCATTTTTTGTTTGTACTGCAGTATCATTCTGGGTGATGGTAGGATACTGCTTAGGGCTAGGGTCATACCTGCCTGGGCCACATAATCCTAGAGCTCCACCAAGTCCCTTTTCATGTAGTCCAGGGAGGTGCATCTCAGGTCATTCACACCCACATGGACAATGACAGAATCATACTTGTACTTGTTGTGGAGTGACCTGAGTATGTGTGTTATGTGTCAGATTCTGGCACTCGATAGACAGTAGACTGTTACCTTCTCCTTATTCAACCTAGTGAGTGGGATATCTGTGTGCCCCACTATTGAGTCACTTATGATTAGTGTATTGGGAAAGTAGTTTAGCCTTGGGGGCTTAGGTTGAGGGGCACACTGTGGAGGTGAGCTATGTGTCCTGTGTTTTGTGCTTTGTTGTGGTGGTCGACTGAGTTTCTGTCTTGGAGGTCTCTGCTATTTGGATAAAGTTCTATTGAGAGCCTCCACAAAGGTGGGTGTGTGGTTTGTGTTTTTTATGTGAGACCTGTGATGGTGGGTGTTCTGGAGGGCTATGTGTTCCATGTGGTGTGGAGCAGGTGTTGACCTTCTCCTCTTGACCAGCTAGTCCAGTTTTGGCTGGAGAGTGCATAGCTTCCAATTTGGTGATATAAGTGCATCTCTCGCAAGTCTGAGTGTATGGAGGTAAGAGGAGAGGGTTGTCTGTGTATATGAGGCAGTTGCTACACTGCCTCAGAATGCCCAAGTTCAGCAGGTTAATAGGAGAAAGCACAAGGAACTCCCCTTGAATCATGCCAGGAAGGTGGTCATAACTATTAAGTACTGGAGCTATTTCCATGAAGAATGATTAGTGCTGATGGCACTTAGGTGTGCTACAATAATTCCTACAAAAACCTCCTGAAGTGCAAAGTGATTACGCTATTTGAAGTGCAAGAGAGAAAGAACTAGCTAGATCTAAGGGAAAAACTGAAGAGCAGACTTTCCTGCACCAGTAATAGTTTACCTCAGCTCGGTGCCATTGTGCGGAGCTTAAACAAGTGCAAACCCATGCAAAAGCAGGCTTTTAAACCAGAAAGTTGAAGGGGATGGAAAAACTGCCCAAAAGCCAATAAACTACAATGTCTGGGCCAGAAACCACTCCACTTGTGGTAGATAGGCTACCTAGTGCTCACCACTCCCACTGATAAGCTGGAAGGCTTCCCACCAACACAGAAAGGCTTGAGGGGCACAGAAGCTTACAAACAGTCCTGGTTACAGCAAATCTGTATCTTGACTAGACTAATTACAGGTACAGGAAAGGCAGGAAACAAGCTTAGAACTTTTTTTTTTTACAGAAAAACAGCTAAAACAGCAGTAAAAACAATTCAAATGCAGTGCAAGCAAGCACACGAGTGTGTAACAAAATTAAAGCAAATACAGTTTAAATAAATGCAATTAAATTAAAAAAAATGACAAAAAACAAGTGCAGAAAGCAGTACATTAGGAAAAAATCAAAACGGAGACACTTAGAATATCTCTTTCCCCTTCCTGGTGCTCTTGTAGTCTGCAGGATACCAAAACTGGATCCATGGAACTTAAACAAGCACAAACTCACACAAACATGGGCTTTTAAACTAAAAAGTTGAAAGGGATGAAAAAACTGGCCAAACGGCCAGTAAACTACAATTTCTGGGCCAGAAACCACTCCTCTTGTGGTAGATAGGCTACTTAGTGCTTACCACTAACACTGATAAGCTAGAAGGCTACCCTGCAAAACAGAAAGGCTTGGGGGGGCTCAGAAGCTTACAAACAATCCTGGATACAGCAAATATGTATCTGGACTAGACTAGTAACAGGAAAGGCAGGACACAAGAGCAATTGCGGGCTTTTTGTTTTTTTTCTCAATGTAACTTTTTACTATTGAACAAATGTTGATAGCGTTTTGTTGATAACAATGTTTTGTATTTTATGTAAAGTTGTCTTGCATGGTTTTATATTATGTGGAGCTTTTCTCCCCGGGCCTCCACTGAAAATGGACCTCATCCAGTTGGACCATCCCAGTTAGCCAATGTAAAATAAATAAATAAAATACAAATAAATTTTAAACCAGAAACTTGAAAGGGATGGAAAAACTGCCCATGTGGCCAATAAACTACAATTCCTGGACCAGAAACCAGAAAGGTTTGGGGGGGCTCAGAAGCTTACTAACAGTCCTGGATACAGCAAGTCTGTATATGGACTAGACTAGTTACAGCAAAGTAGGGAAACAAGCTTAAATTTTTTTTTTTACAGAAAGGCAGCTAAAATAGCAGTAAAAACAATGCAAATATATCTACATAACACATTTACATAGCATACACACTCAACAACATTTAAGGAGACATCCCTGTTATACACATTTATATAGATATGGGTGGGGATGTACAAATGTCCCCACATACCCCAGAATGCTGGGGTTATCTGCATTTACACATCATATTTATCCGATGGAACCAGGCCAAGGCTGCAACAGTACATAATCCACTCACCCACAAACCCCTGTGCCTGTGGACTGCCACCCTGTAGACAGACACAGGTATGCAGGTGGTGTAATGTACAATGGGTGCAGTGCATGCCTTGGACAGGCCATAATGTCCCTGGCCACATGTCTGCCTATCAAACTGCAAACAGCCGCATATGGCCAGATTGGTAAGTGCACACTCATAATAGGAATATTACCAGGTATCCCACCCCTAGGACACTAGATACAATAACAGACATAACCTGTAGTGCCTGCAATAAGTACCATGAGCTACCAGATAGGTTGAAGTTCTAATCTCACATCATCCAAGTCTGTGTGCGTGTGCATATGTGTGTGTGTGTGTGTGTGTGTGTGTGTGTGTGTGTGTGTGTGTGTGTGTGTGTGTGTGTGTGCATCAATATATCCCTTCACCACAGTATAGACATGCCCATATGGGCTATCTCTGTGACATGGTATGCATTTTATGGCCCTGTGACTGGTTGCTGGCCTCTACATTTTTACCTCTACAAGGCCTGCTGATGTCATCCACCTTAAGAGCACAGGCTGACAAAGTAATAGCAGAGACACTCCATAGCACATGCAATAAGTACTCCAAGCTATAGTGTGTACCACTAGATTGGTAAGATTTCTAATCTAAGATCATTCAACTTGTGTGTCTGTGTGTGTAAATATATCTCCTATGGGCTATCTCTCTGCAATAGTTATGCATTTTATGCCCATTGACAAGCTGCTGGCTTCATCATTGACCTACTTTACAAGGCCTGCTGCTCTCATCCACCTTAAGAGTGGCAGCTTACAATGTCATGTCAGGTAAACAGCATGGCGCATGCGATAAGTACTGCAAACTGTAGTGTGTAACAGTAGATAAGGGTTCTATTCTCACATCATCCAAGTTCTGTATGTTTGCGCGTGTATGTGCATATATTCCCTTGTGGCACTACAGCGATGCCCATCTGATGTATCTCTTTGCAATGCTTATGCATTTTAAGGCCCTGTGGCTAGCTGCTGGCCTCAACATTGGCCTCCTTTACAAGGCCTGCTGATGTCTCCACCTTAAAAGTGTTGCCTGACAGTGTAATATCAGATAAACAGTGTGGCACATCTGAGAAGTACTGCAAGCTATAGTGTACATTACTAGATAGCTAGGGATTCTAATCTTATAGCATCCAACTGTGTGTGTGTGTGTGTGTGTGTGTGTGTGTGTGTGTGTGTGTGTGTGTGTGTGTGTGTGTGTGTGTGTTTGTGTGTGTGTGTGTGTGTGTGTGTGTGTGTGTGTGTGTGTGTGTATATATGTATATATATATATATATATATATATATATATATATATATATATATATATATATATATATATCCCCTTGCAGAACTACAGACATGCCCATCTGGCACATCTCTGTGCAATGGTTATGCATTATAATGCCCTGTGAATAGCTGCTGGCCTCAACATTGGGCTCCTTTACAATGCCTGCTGATGTCATCCACCTTAACAGTGCTGGCTGACACTCTGATATCAGATAAACTCTATGGCACATCTGAGAAGTACTGCAAGCTGTAGTGTGCATTACTAGATAGCTAGGGATTCTAATCTCACAGTAACCAACTGTGTATGTGTGTGTGTGTGTGTGTGTGTGTGTGTGTGTGTGTGTGTGTGTGTGTGTGTGTGTGTGTGTGTGTGTGTAAATATATCCCCTTGCAGCAATAGAGACATGGCCATCCAGCCTACCTCTGTGCATTGGTTATGCATTTTACGACCCTGTGTCTAGCCACTGGCCCTAATTGTCCTCATCTACATAAGAATAATTGATGTCTGCCACCATCTAGATTTGTACTTCCAGAATACCCAGGTGACACCTATCAAGGGTAGCACACCTTGTCACAGAGTATGAAAGCATGATGATGTTCATTGTCCCCATTGTCCCCGACACAATGTTCTACACATATGCACCTAGCGAGCCATGCATGTATACTGGCTTACCTTGCTGATGTCATGTTTCTGCTGTGCTGCCTTGCCATCCTGTGCTGCTGGTTTGCCACCATGTGTCCATAGTTGAACTGCTCAGACTCTTGGGACACAAACATACACAGGTCTGTGACACACCTGTCTGTAATACTTCTGCCAGTGTACCATCAGGTAACAAACATGCATAAAGTTTAAATTGTACTCAAGACACATTCCAGCATACAGTACCTGTTGTGGTCCACACTATCAGTCATGGCATAACACTACTGCTCTACACAAACATGTAAAGTAATAACATAAAAACAAAGGAAGCAACAGGCCACGGCTATATATAAATTAAAACAATTTAATCCACAACAGACAACAAAAGGTGAGTGCTTTCGTGGACCAAGCCACTTCATCAGACAATGAAATGAAACAAAAAATTCCTTAATATACTAACCCATGCTCATTGATTAAAACCCCACCTTCATTTAAAGTCACACAGCATTTTAAATTCAAATACACCATATAAAACAACTCATTTAAAAATGAAGTAACAAAACCATGTATAAACCATAATGCAACATTACACATTAAAATGTTATACATTAAAATGTCACTTTAACAGGTCTCTCCCTAAGAGAATGGGCTTAATATTCATTTTGTCATTGAGGCCCTTTCCCATACTAGCCCTTAGTCTCACAATCCATTCAAGTTCTTTCGTCTCAACTTTTAATTTCACATCCCCCCCCCCCCCCACGAGGTTGTCCATGACTCTATCAATCACCATAAAGGTAAACCTATGTGTATCCCCATGGGTTCCTACATGCCTGGCTAAGGCATTTGTCTCTGCCTTCCTCCCTATATCATAGAGGTGCTCCTGCATGTGGTCCCTTAACTTCTTGGTTGTCATCCCAACATAGAATAATGCAAAGACCACACAATGATCCAAATACACAATAGTTGTACTATTGCAGTTCGCAGATAGTTTAAACTTAAAAAATCTATCCATGCCAGGGTGTTTAAACTCTCCACTAGAGTCTACATACATACAAAAATTTCAGACTTTACAGGGTATAGTACCACCTTCACCCCCAGTGGCACAAGCCTGTGCCACCCCTTGTTGTAACCTGGGTCCACATAAAATCCTTTTCACAGTCTTTTTGTTTCTAAAAATGAACTTTGGAGTATAACCCACTAATTCTTTAATTGCATCATCAGCACACAGGATATTCCAATTCCTATGGAAGATGTCTTGTAAAACCTTAATATTGCTAGAGTAAGTTACTGACATTTTCATAGGTGCACTTGTGCTCCCTTTTATTCGTGATGGACGTTCACCATCAGAGAAGTAGGGCCTCCCCTCAGTGTTCCTATACTTCACTACTCCTCTGAGGGTATCCTGAAGCTCATTATTGGCATAACCCCTCTGCAAAAATCTCATTCTCAATTCACCCAATTCTCCTTCAAATTTAACTTGATTTGCTGTCAACCTTGATGTTCTCAACCCTTGTCCCCTCACAATATTCTTGAAAATGTGCTGTGGATGCATACTCGTTCTATGCAAGTAATTTCTTTTATGACATTACTTTCTATGTATCTCTGTCTCGAACTGTCCATCAACCCTTTGTATAACCTTAACATCCAAAAAATCGATCGTGCTGAAAGAGCTCTTCATGGTGAACCTCAAAAATCTGGTACATCTATTCAGATATGAAGAAAAGGGGGCAAAAGTGGATTCATCCCCTCCCATAAAATAAAGAGGTCATCTACAAACCTCCTGTAAAACTTCAAGTGCTTACCATATTCTCCTATCAGATGTTCCTTCTCCCAGTGGGCCATAACAATGTTGGCATAGCCATTGGCACAGGACGTGCCCATGGCTACGCCATCCAATTGCTTGTATATGGTACCTTCAAACAAAAACAAATTATTGTCTAGAATGAGCTCCATAAGGAGAGACAAAAGATCAGCACATTGTCCATTATATAACCTATCTTCCAATAGGTACTCCCTAAAGTATTCAACCCCCACCTGATTGGGGATAACAGTAAACAGGGATTGTACATCCATTGTAATAAGCATCAACATGTCAGCATTCACATGAGTGCTAATAAACGAATACAGATCCCTCAAGAAATGTTCTGTATCCAATAAAATAGTAGGATTCCTCCTCAATACAGGTTTCAGATGTTGCTCAACATATATTGATAGAGTTTCCATGGACCAACCCCTCCCCGACACAATAGGTCTCATTGGTGTTTCCAGGGGGGTTTTATGAATTTTTTGGGGAGGCCCTGTATTATAGGTATCACAGGATACTTAACAATAAAATAATTAAACAAATCAATACTAATAACATTACATTGTAAACATTGAAACACAGCATTGTATATAGAATCATTACACCTCTGTACCTGTTGAAAGTCCAGTTTGAGATAAAACTTTGTATCATTCAGCATGGTAAGCATGGAGTCCCTATAATAGGAATAGTCCATCACCACCAGTGATCAACCTTTATCCACCAGTCTCATGGAAATAGAAGTGTCATTGCGCAGGCACTCTAGAGCTATTCTTTCTTCTTTACTTAAATTGTTAAAATATTTACCACTAACATCACAATCATGCAAATTGCAAATTTCTCTGAAACACACCCTCTCAAAAGCATCAAGAACTGCACTGTTGGTGGGAGTAAATCCACTTGGTTTCTTGAAAGCATTCACACCAGTCTGATCATTAACAGCACTGTAAAACTGCATTTTCAGCATTATATTCCATGTAAAGGCTTTCAATTCCAAAATTTTATCAGTCACTGTCATTTTATTAGCCAATATAAAGGACATACCTTTACTCAGTAGCTTGTCTTTAATTTCTGTGAGCAGCCTCCATGGAATATTCCATACTAAAGTCTGCGCCCTTGTTGCTACATCTTCATGATGGTCATTGGTTGCTACTCTTCCTCCTGAGATGCCTTCTGTTTCATACGACCTCTGATTTGCAAACAATTGTGAAAAGGGGCTTGTCTTATGGGATATTGTGTAGTCAAGACAGTAACTGTCCTCTCCTGTGAGGACGTAAAGTAATATAGTCACCCTGTGCATCAGACACATTTACAATTCCCTGCATCAATGGCAAGGATGGCGGGGATATGGCACGGGTATCATCACAAGCACAGAGTGTGGTGTGGGGGCGCCAGAGGCCTTGGATGTGCCAAACAGTTGACAGCATGTGTGTGAGTGTGGAAGGAGTGCTGGTTAGATGGATCATGGAGAGGTGTTGTGTGTGTCTGTTGGTGACCTGCATGTGACAGTGGTTTTGGAGTGTTTGCATGTGCACAGTCAAGCCCAGCTGTAGACTGTACATGGTAGCGTGGACAGTTCACCATATCTGGCCATGAACACAGGAACTGGCTTCACCAGGAATAGGATGGGCACCACCATGCCCAAGGTCAGATGCAGTGCTAGTACCTGACAATGACTGCTGTCTGCTGGGCCAGTGCCCCCCATGGTACTACCTAGGACCATATGACCATGGCCGTGTAGACAACACACTTTCCTCTGTAGCACTGAAGGTACTGCCACTGAAGGAGTGTGAGTGTGCACAGCCACATGGACTCTCAGCGGATGATGTTGCTGGCCTATGTCCACATATCCGAAGCCCAACTCCAACCAGATGTTCCAGCACAGACAATGTGTGGAGGAAGACAGACACTGTCTCAGCCCACCATCTGTCCACTACATCAGTGAAATGTTCCAGGGCATCAACCATGCAGTGGAAGCAGTCACATATGTCAGACTGTGCTGCATCTGTAACCCTAAGCATCCGTCTGCTGTTGCATTCCAAATGTGCCTTTGACTCCAAGACAGCTTGAGACATGCAATAAGTGACCCATGATGTGACACCTGCAGCAGGAAGTGGATGGGCAGCAGTACTCCTTCAAGCACCCCTGTCAATCTGCCTGTGTGGGACCTCGCCAGAGCTCTGGCTATGGCCAGTGTCTACACTCACTGACACCATAGTTCTCACACTGTCCTGTACTATGTCACTACCTTCTGACTGTCCAATATCTGTGGCCTCTGGTGACTGGGTGTGTGTGGGCATGCTGACTGTGTGCAGGGACAATGAGGGTAGAAGAAGGATGTCAACCTCTGGGACAGATTCAGCCCCCAGCAACCCCACCTGTGCCTCACTATGGCCATCATCTTCATCAGAGTCTGATGAGACACCGACATCAGGTTGTTAGGGGGACAGACTCCAACCCCCCTGTTCACCTGTGAGAAGCAAGACAAAAGCAGTACATTATCATCTGCATTATTATGTATGGTAATCCACAAAGACTCATACAGATGAGGATCTGCAACTGCATTACATGTTCCGCATCTTCTCATCTCTGATCCCATGCACAACACACAAATTCACAACAATGTACATAGAAAACTCAGGCCCTGTATAACATGCATGAATCCTACATCCAGTTAATGTTGTCAGTACAATACACCTGTGAGGTATGCAATGTGACAGTGTATGTGATGTAACTATACATAAAACTCAGTACACCTATCTTGAGAATGATATGCTAGTTGTAGTATCACTGCCTCAGGTATGTACCATCTACTTATTGATTTTGAACAGACATCTTGGAGTAATTGCCTCATGTATTGCAGGCTATGTAGTTGCTCATAACTATAAATGCAAACATGTTGATGTTTGTACAAATACACACATGTAATTCCCTACACTATGCACTGCAGTTAACTGTTCCGAAATGGAACATACAACTATTCTACTTTGGCTAAGCACAACAGTTGTGCATAAGGCAAAATGGCAGCTGTTAAGTTCCATAGGGTATATATGATCTGTAAAATAACAGTATCACACTTACCAGGTACAGGACCACAGATTCCAGCCACACCTGACAGACCTATGAAAAGGTGAGGGAAAGGTTTTGTCATCAACACCAAATGTTGCAGTGTTACAAGGTAATATATGTGTGTATATCCACATGTACAGTAGCTAATGCAATACTGGCTATATTGCTGACATTCTGAGTATGTGTGCACAACTGTGGGGTAAAAGCCAACCCCCCCACAATTCAGATAAACCTGACACCCCTGTACTGGTCTGCAGAGCCTGCCACAATGACTGATACAGTAATATACTGGTGAACACAGTAAGCTTACCTGGACACTCCTCTGATGTGGATGCTGTGGCACCCACCTCCACGATGTATGCATCATGGATGCTTTTGAGCTGTTGGTTGATTCTAGGTTCACCAAGAATTCCTCTGTGGCCAAGAATGGTTGTCATGTGGCAGGCCCTCCACCTGTGGCAGCATGATCCCTGGCAATAGCAGCTGCCATTTGATGTGCAGCATTGACCATATCCTTGGCCTGGTGTCAGACTTGCTCACAGGTCTTGTCCTGTTGGCCAATCTGATTAACAACCCTGGCAAGGTCACCCCACAATGCTGCCCACTGTTCATTATTGTGGTGACCCCTGGAAAGCAAAATGTGATGGTGGACTCTGTGGTCATCCAGTATAGTGCCATTCTCTGCAGATGAAAATGGTGGATGTCTCTGTCAGCAAATTTTTCCTGCAAGACAACAAGTGGGGGACACATTACAGGACCAGATACATGGATGTCCACTATGTATTGACCCTACACACCCATAATGTCCTGCACTATCTACTGCTCCCTCACACATCATACCTCACAGTCTGGCAATACACTATATGTGTGGCTATCACCAAGATAGTAGCAATACTGGGTAATGTCCCTGTGTGCCATGACAGATTATGCTGTATGTCTCTACACCCATCTCTGCAGTCTACTGTGGTGTGTCCCCTACAGGCAATTCCCAATAATATGTCATATGGCCACTGTCGGAAAAATATCAGTGTGCTATTACAAGAACTATATGGGGACAGTCCAGCAACACCAGTGTGCCACAATGACAGAAAGCAATGAAAACCTGCTGTAATATATATTCCATGCAGGCATTATACCTCTCAACTATACAGATGTTTGCAGAATGTGAGCATGTTCGCCCCATAGCTGTGGTCCTTTTTGCACAAAGTTGTGAGTGTCCGAAAAATGGTTGTCCAGTCATTGATGGTTGCTGTTAGTAAATTAAAGCAGAATGTAGCTGTCACACGTCAGACCCCTCAGAAAACACTTATGCCACAGTAATATCTGTTGGTCTATTCACATTCTTACTTCGTATGGCCAATATGTACACCCTGTCACTGATTTTGGGCCTTTGTCCCCCCATTAATTATGGCTTTGTCCTGATTTCTTACTGTAGGAGGTTGAGAGGTATGTTAGGCATACCTCTCAATCAAACAGGAACGAATGTCTATAAAACAGGGACTTAGCCAGAGTACATCAGGGACATTCAGGGGCACTTTTACAATGTTAGTTCTATTTATGTGCGACATTGACAGACTGAGAAGAGGTGAATTATCGTACATCATCTGATGTTACAGGAATGTACACCCTTGCTTAGTGTCACTATGTTTTACCTGTAATCCGGTATCTGTACTACAACAGCCGATCGTTGTAGGAGGGATTGGCAGGGACAGAGCATAGATGTGATTGAAAGCATGGACAGTTGAGAGGCATGCCTATAAGTGTTGGACAGCAGAGTATCACTGACAAGTCAATATCATAGATCTAATGCAAGTATACTGTTTTAATCCCTATTCCCCATACCTCCATCCCCCCATCTGCATCCCGTTTTATGGGGACATCTAGTACATACCTGGTAATGTGATGTATTCATGTTTTTGAAGTGTTCCTCTGCAAATTATTTGCCCATACGCTGTCTGTGTGAGTAAAACCACATACATACCTGCTCCCCATAAGCAGTTTCTTGCCTTTTGGTAGTGCTCATTAGCAGGTAATTGCTTCTGCACCAATCTGTGGCTCAGATTTGCTAATTACACCCAAAACAGCTGTATTGCCAATGGCATGGCAACACACTGCAATGTATAAGGCCTTAATGTAGGCCTTGGTCCTTTTCTTAGTTGTTGAGATGGACATTACTGAGGTGTGGTGACTACAGCATTGCAGAATGTAAGTACAAATACTGTCCACTGTAGAGATGTGTGAATTACATCCACAGTGTTGCCTCATATGTTTGCTCTGTGTCCCAACATTGTGGGTTGTGGTCAGTAAGGGGAGACTGACATTGCATACCCTTCAGAATATGCATGCTAATGCAGTAGGTGCTATTTTATCAACTGACTACCTTTGTAGGGGTAAACTGTGAAACATGTCCCTATCTCTGGGCTTCCCCCCCCTTTATGTATGGTTGTGTACGGATCCCTTGTCATAGGGGGTTTGCAGGTATGGTGGGTCTGTAGCAGCTGCCTAAACATACAGCTGTGTATGCTCCAGGCTGCAGCTGCTGCAGCCTAGGACACAGAGGGGGGAGTGCGAACAGTTTGGAGGCCAGCAAGCTGTATGTGTAACTGTGGCAGCAGTGTCAGAACTGTCATTACAGCAGAGTCATAGATTATTTTGTACATGTGCCAAACACTGTGACAATACATACGATCATTAAGGCACATTAAAGCTCATTTAAGCGGATTTGTACAGTGCAGCATGACTCGGCTTTTTGCTTAGCTCTGTGCAAACCCATGCTAAAAAGTTAAAAAGAAAAGAATAAGGGGGTGAAAGGACAATGGTGAAATGGGGGCAAGAAGGGAGTAAAACATAGTGAATGGCAGGTGGGGATGTGTAGGACGGGTGCAGGGAAGAACCATGACCTTCCATTTTTTGTACAACAACAGCTGTACATTTTGACAGATTTTGTGGATGAATTTGGACTCTCAAACCCAAGCGAGAGGGGTGAGGACAACATAAATGCATTGTCAAGCCAAGCAGACGAAATCAGTTGTGTCCAATGGACACGTGTGTGAAATGGAGCACTATGTATGGGGCAATATTTCTTTGTGGCACAAGTGCCAATTTTTTTTTTTTTTCTAAGAAGAGACTGGATTGTTGAGGAAGAGATATAGGTAAATATGTGGAGGAAAGTTGGGTAGGAGAGGCTGCAAGTGCAAACAGACAAGACAGCAGAAAAGGGCAGTGTGTGACACATGAGGGGGGTAAACACCTGGGATGGGGAGGGGGTTGTGGAATCCGAGATGCATGTGCCTCCAGATGGCAGCAGCATGACTGAGGTCCGCACCCATGGGCAGTCGACACTGCTTCTTAACTGCCCCGAAGGTGGCTGTGCTGGAAAATGGGTGCCAGGGCCAGCTGGCCCCACTAGGTTGTCTCATCTGCCTTCAATCTGGTGCAGGTGATGCTCATAGCTCCTATGAACAATCCTGCACAGCATGGATGGCTATTGATCTTGGGTGACTACCGCCCCTCTGCCACTGCTCCCGGATTTCCACCCAAAGATGGTCCACACATGCTAGGACCCAGTACCATGGCCAGTTGAGGTATGGTAGGCAGATTACCAGGAACCAGCCTATCCTGATGTGCTGTGGTGATGGAGGTATAGCAGTAAGTATAGGTTAGTTATGAACAAAACCATTGTTAGTAATAACAGCATGCCAGCACATTGGAAATAAACCCATTACATTTCAATGCATATGATGTGAAACACAACAATAAATAACAGAACAGTCAGTATATTAACAGCATGCCAGTAATAGTTCCTGCAAAAGGCCAACAGAATAGGTAATTCAAGACGATACGTTAATATGCAGCCATTTTAATACATACAATAATGAAACACATGCCTCAAAATACAGTTTAATGTAACAACATATGTTAATAGTAAACCATAACTAATGAATAACGATAATACATATATGAAGATAAGTGTGGGGGGATACAGTTCATTAATACCATTATAGGCTCTATAGTTGACAACAGTACTGCGAACTACTCTACAGTCTGTCATTTCTTTATGTGTAAAAGTGCCCTATAGCTGCTGTAGCACAAACATACCTGTCAAGCTATCCACATGGGACTGTATGGGTCAAGCAGTAACAACTGCAGGTACATAGCTACACAGAACACATGCTAATCAGGTGGACTATATAACTACGCATGTGTACTGTGGGCTGATGTAGTGATACTTTGCTATTTATTTAGTCATGTTGATGTTAAATCTGTGACAGAGGGGTTACACACTAGTAATTACAGTACAGGACAGCATGACATGTGAGAGACCTGTATGTGTACAGTACAGAGTATAAACAGCTATCATGCCTTGCTTGGCAGACATGGGGATAGAATCCAATAGCAGTGACTGCAGAGGACATCTGCATTGACTGTACAGAGATATGAAAGATTACATATTTTATTTAATTTATTTTGTTTTATTAGTATTCTACTTATTTCTTTTATTTTAAGCTGTATTTCCACATTCGTGGTAATGATTGTAATGGTCTGTGGCATCTAAAGACACAATTATTTACTCATAATATGGGCTACCTCACCCATTCATCTGTAGTTCTTGTGGAGAAAATATGTGTTAACTTTATGTGACTGATACTGTAATATTTAGTGTTACATAGCACTGGATTCGAACCCTGGTCTGTGTGTGGCAAAATGTATGTCATACAGAGCATTTAGCAAACTGAGTTACTGAGTCACTGCTGATTACTTACTGATATTTGCTTAGAGGTCACCTAGCATCAACACATGACATGGAATTCGTAGTACAGTTTTATACTAGACTGCAGTGACAGTTGAATACACATGCATGAAATTCAAGCATGATGGAGACATTAGGTAACCTTTACATTACTACATAGAATGCAGGTGTACACAATATGATGCCAGTATGTTGAAATATTTGTGAAGTCAACAAACAATATCTGATTATGTGTTATTTGCAGTCTACAAGTATTACACTGTGATACCTGACTGCAGCACCGTACCTCACAGCCCGAATGCATATAGCTGACATGCAATGGTGAAAACTAGACAATCCTGATGTACACAATTTACCTTGGTGTGATTGTTTTTTTTTTTCATGTGTAGTTGCAGAACAGTTGCCATAATTCATTTCTTACAAAACAGTTCTGAATCTACACTTACTGCACCACATACTTTATTAGATATACCTTCATGCAGGTACGGATATTATTTCATGTTTTTATTGCAGAACAGTCATAACTGATGTCTTTCAAAACAGCCCTAATTCCACACTTATTGCACAACATATTTTATTAAAGATACTGGTATAGTTTTGAGTATTTTATTGCAGAACAGTTGTCATGATGCAAGTGTTGCAGTGCAGCTGTAATTCCACAGTTATTGCACTACAAACTTTTTGCATATACTTTAATACATTTAATGCTTTACTCTTCCCTGCTTATGGCACTACAGTTGGCAGTATGTACTTATTGCAGTACAGCTGTAAGTCTACATTCACTGCACTACAATCTTTGCTGTATATTATTAAACACAGTTAATGCTTTACTCATTCTTTCTTATTTCACTATAGTTAGCATAATACATCTGTACTTACCACATTCACTACGCAGCCTGGCCAAGCACCCAGCATGCTCCTCAATGTCGCAATCCCTCTCCTCTGCAGCTGTTGGGAGAGAAGCACAACATTATGTATATCAGTTTATCAGACATTCAAATTAGGTATTGGTGAAACAAGATGAAACTACTTAAAAACTTGTGAGGCATTCCCTGCCAGAGCTTCTGGAGCCAGGTGTCCAAGAGATCTCCCTTCTTATGCTTAAGGTCATCATGCTGGTGACAGACCTGCTCACCTCTGCAGTGGATACCTGTCACACTTATGAGTTCAGGTGCCAGCCGGTTCCAGGCCAACACATTTCACTCTGAGCCCTGGAACCCTCCCGGGAGCAACTGGTCATCATGGGTTTTCACCAGGAGTCCAAACATGACCCTGTAGTCCTGAATGCCCCACCACTGCACCTTGAAGTGTGCACCCTCTCCATCACCAGCCATAGTCAATACACAGGTAGGATTCCAACAGATTATGCTCTATTCCCACCTAGTGCACTTAATCTAGCCTGCTTCCTGCCCTTAAATACCATTGGGCAACATTTAAAAATGTGTCACGGCACTTAGCAGTGTGTAAACCAGCACAGCTAAGCTGAGCAGTGTGAAAACCCGAAGACCAGTCTGCATAGCAGTGCTTAGTGGTGGGCAAACTAGCCAAACAGTGCCAGGCAGTGCATAAACATTATCATACGTTTTTTGGTTTATGTTTAAGACAGTAGTGAAACCAGCTATGCTGTATGAGTTGGAGATGGCATTAACAAAAAGGCAGGAGTCAGAGCTGGAAGTGGCAGAGTTAAAGACATCAAGATTTACACTGGGTGTGACAAGGATGGACAGAATTAGGAATCAGTATATTAGAGAGTCAGCTGAGGTTGGACGGTTTGGAGACAAAGTCAGAAAGGCAAGATTGCATTGGTTTTGACATGTGCTGAGGTGGGATGCTGGGTATATTGGGAAAAGGGTGTTAAGGACGGAGCTGCCAGGTAATAGGAAAAGTGGAAGGCCTAAGATAAGGTTTATGGATGTGGTGAGAGAGGACATGCAGGTGATTGGCATGACAGAGCAAGATGCAGAGGACAGGAATAAATGGAAACAGATGATCCGCTGTAGTGACCCCTAAAGGAAACAGCCGAAAGAGAAAAATATACACACACACACACACACACACACACACACACACACACATATATATATATATATACACACACACACACACACACACACACACACACACACACACACACACACACACACACACACACACACACACACACACACACACACGGTTTACCTTTACATGTGCGTAATGCGTGAAAGTAAAAAGACCGAAAGGACATTTTCCAGTTTTTGCATAGTCAAAAAAAATGCACAGTGACATTCGGTCATTGCAGATTCAGCATTTTGTGTGTGGATTGCACTATTCTGGGGATCAGGAAATGGACCCTTTCCCCGCTGTAGTGCAATCTTGGAGTTAGAATATTAAAGTAGGAGGTGTGGGGGTTGCATGGGGGCTTGCCCCCCTGCATCACATTGTGTGTTCAACATTGGAGTTCGAAACTCAGCAAATCTGCTGTTTGATTTGCTGAGTTTCGACCTTCGGTGACGTTCAACATCCAGAATTCAACATTTTACTTCGCTGAACATGTTCGACAACATGATTTTCAACATTTCAAAGGTAAACCTATATTTTATTTATTTATTTATATATTTATATTTGTTGACCGGGAGTGTCCGATTGGACGTTGGTCCATTTTCAGCGGAGGCCTGGGGAGAAAAACTCCACAGTAAAATAAACAGACAGTAGTTACCTTGGATTTCATAGCGATTAACAATTTAACATAGCAATTACTTACAACATATTTACAGATGAAGAACATAGCACATCAGTAGACAACTAGAATATTTATCTGTGAAGTACATAACAGACATTAACAAATGTTACAATGAGAAGTTCCTGCTGTATAATAAGTACTAGGCTTATGAGCATCTGAGCTTGCTATAATCAAGGTAGTTAGTGGAGTGGAGAGAAAGGTAGTGGTTGGATGGGGTGGATGATATTAGAGTGGGAGTTGCAAGGGCATAGCCAGCATGTTTTTAGGTGCGCTTTTAGTAAAGTTTTGAAGTGGGTGCATGATGGTATGGAGGTAATTGTGGGTGGGAGTGAGTTCCATAATTTGGCTATGGCGCAAGAGAATAGTGCTTCACCAGCAGAGTTATTGGCTTTAGTGATCTGCAAGTGATTTTTGTTGCTGGATCTTAGTGGTCTGGTGGTGTGATAGGATTGGAGTAGATTCTGGAGGGATGGGACATTTAGTGGATGGTTTACTAGTTTGTGGGCGAGTGAGAGTTGATACCACTGAAGGAGGTGAGGGAGTTCAAGCCAGCCCAGTTCAGCAAGTGAGAGACAGTGGTGACTACAGTAGGATGCCCCTGTGGCGAATTTGGCAATTTTGTTGTAGCAGGTCTCTAGCTTGTTTAGATCACATTACCTTAGGTTGGTATATATTGGAGAGGCATAAAGTAGGGTGGAGTTAAGGTGGGAATTTGCTATTGAAATCTTTGCTGCTTTGGTGAGAAATTGCTTATTTCTATATAACGCTCCTATTTTTTTGTGGACTTTTTTTATGGTCATGGATATGTGAATGTCAAATTTTAATTTATTGTCTATTTCCACTCCTAGCAATTTGGTGTGTTCAGTTGGGTATATAGTGGTGTTGTCTTTTGCTGTGATATTAAAGTGAGAGTTGTTTTGAGTATGTTTGGTGGTTTGGAAGATGAGTAGTTTAGTTTTGTTTGGGTTGAGTATTAATTGGGCATCGGATAACCATGTTTCAACAGAGGAAAAGGCTTCCTGTGTGACTTTTTGCAGTTTGGGTAGGGACTGGGCTGAGCAGATGATGGTCGAGTCATCTGCGTATTGTATGAGTGTGCCAATGTTTGGTGGCAGAGGCTAGATTATTGGTGTAAACAGGGAAGAGTAGGGGTCCAAGGATGGATCCTTGGGGAACCCCTATGGAGACAGGTAGTTGGGGAGATATGTCATTCTACCATGCAATGGATTGTTGGCGGTCAGATAGGTAACTCTGAAACCAGTTGGTGACTGATTGTGAGAAGGATTTTTATATATATATATATATATATATATATATATATATATATATATATATATATATATATATATATATAGATATATATAGATAGATAGATAGATATATGCACATACATCTATATAGTTGCTTATGTATGCAAGTTTATACTGCTTGAAGGCTATACAGCCAAGGCTCTAGAGTTTTATGTGTGTTCTCCTTTGAATTGTATTAAACTTGGAACAGCAGCCTTTTGGTGTTTCTTTATTCTTATACCTGGTTGGGTGGATATTCATTGCTACTGATTCTTCCTGCAATTTACCACAAATTATTCCTGAAGATGGGAATCATTTATCCCAACAAACTATGGATAGTTATATTCATCCTGTTACTGACTGAAATGGACAGTGGGGGGCTGAAACATCTTTTCAGCCCTAGGACAAATTTGAAGAAGAAAGAAACAAGAGAACTGGGGTCTATATTATTAGCGCAAAAGCTGATAATGTCGAATGCAAGTCCATCGACACATATATAGCGAATGGTATCTATAGCGAAACATGTCTTTTTCGAAATTCAAATTATCGAAAAGTTATTGTTGGCCAACACCGCGTCCTGGGTGTGAATTAACAAAAGTAAAAACGGCTCATTACTGAACCTGTATGAACTTCCCAGTCTGTTGTTCCAGAATTATTGCATTGCCAATTTATACGCAAAGCAAACGTCCGTGCTTCATTCATTGAACGTGTTGCTCTCACTCTGCAACATAAACAAAAATACATGTTTAACTTCCGTGCTGCATATTCCTAACGTGTTGCTTCTACTTTGCAACGTAAACACCAAGCCATCTTATGGGCACTTAATATATTCCACGTGTTTCACAACTGGAATATAACATAATTAACATACATTACCTACTAATTAAGCAGCAGATGAGGACCTTTACGGAAACACAAACCTATCTTACTTGCAGGGGATATATATGCTACGCCGTTATAAACTAGAACATAACATACTTGACTGATATTCAGCCAATATGTAAGCAGGATGGAAGCAGCATTCATTAGTGTGTTACACCTTCAATAACATGGCTACTGCTCGTAAGAAGTCTTCTGTACAGCACTCCTCACGTCTCTCAATAACACTTTGCAACTGTTGTTGCAGCTCAACAGTCTTCTTTTTCTTTGGTGACGGCGGACATGTGGATAACAGCTGCAGCCGCAACTCATCTACTCTATTTTGCTTGCTAGTTAACACTATCAGCACAGCTGGAATATCCAAAATGCATCTACCTCAGAGACACCTTAACCTCCTATGCCAGCCTTCAACGTAGTTCTGAGTGTGAGACAAACATTTGTTATTTAGAGGTGAAACATTCCAAAATGTCACAGGGTAGATAGGTGGAAATAGAGCAGTGCCTGTAGTCCGAGTTAATTGTTTGTGAACATGACCTAGTACATATATGTCATAAACATATGTCAGTAGTTCCTTCCACTTAATAGGAAAAGTCTTAGCTCACGGAACACTGGAATCACATCATTTTCTGGGAGAAATGCTAAAGCTACCAATTTCTTCGCTGATAACTGAAACTCTACTGATGTGCAATAGAGTTGTGACAAACCTATCATTTGCACTTTCCGCCAAATATTTTGTGCAAAATGGAAAAGACAGCCTTTGTTACATACGTCTGGAAAATTCAGTGCAATACTTTTTATAGCTGCAAGTTCAAAGTCACATAGCAGGTACTGTACTATTGGTGTCAATTGTAACTTGTCTAACAAAGTAAATAGACATTCTCACATATGATTTGTAAGATTTCTTAGCATGAGGCAGTATATAAGAGGTAGACATTTTTTGTTACCGCTACAACATAGTACTCCATGAACGCTACAGAGTTGTCTGCAGAACCTGCCTTTTGTTAGGAAAAACTCCATCCATATACCAAATCTCTGATTTACAGAGGCCAATAAGATTCTCCTTTGTAGTGAATACAAGTAAATGTAAATTTGAGTGAATGTCTACTTTTCTTTCTTGTAGAAATGTTGACTGTTTCAACTTATAGTCATCTAGACAAATCAAACTCATAGAAGTAGAAGGCTTAGTGTGTTTCAATAACTGCCGACGCCTAACTCTATTTACTTTTTGTAACAATGACCTCCTCGTAGGTAATGTAACAGTGCTTTCCATAGAGGTAGTGGCAACTACATCATCAACAACTAATGCCAGAGTAGTTCTACAAGTACTAGCTAACTCTCTTAACTTCTGGCAAGCCTCATATTTTTCTACTTCTGTAGGGTCAGAAGCATGGTCATGAGGCGAAGATTTTAATAGCATTTCCTCCACTCCTACTGATGTAGATATAGCTCTCCCTTTACATTTATGGCTTCTTTTCAAACGACAATACCAGTATTTCCTACTTTTCAACATCTTTTCTAGGTTATATAGGAAACCATCAATAATCAACAGTTGCTTATTCTGCTGAGATAGCAGTGTTTTATAGCTGTCACCTATCACACCAGTGGCCGTAAATGTTTTCTCAGGCATTACTGCACTTGCAAAGTACGATACGCACAAGCTACTACCCATCATTATTGACTGCTTTTGAACTTTGCTACGTGTAGTACTATCTACCAATTAATGACATAATATTATCTTAATTGATTTCAATTACGTTCTAAACGTTTATGTAGTGTATGTACAATTACCTTTCTTTCAAATCCATCTGCATTAGAAATGTACATAGTACGTTCTTGTACTGTTAGTGTTACAGTCATGATTTACATCATACGTTATTGCGTGATACGTAATGGGTAGCTCGGGCCAACTAAAACTTTTTGATTCAATAGAATTAATGCCTGACATTTATGTCGTTCGACATTTATGTGTTGATAGACTTGCATTCAACATTATTAGCTTTTGAGCTAATAATATAGATCTGAGAACTGATAACCCATTTCTCTCTGTGGGTCAACAAACTGCTTTTAGTCCCTCTCCAGAATTACAGAGTATGTTTGACAAATTAAAACATTTATTTTAATATTCTGAGTATAAAACGTTATGTAAAACTGCATATAACACCCAGGGGGCTGAGCGCTTTTAAAATCCCCACTACACCTTCTGATTTGTCCAGTGAGGAAGATAAGAAATTTCAGAAAAGGTGGATAGTTGTAGCTCACAGATGCTCCTTGGAATGAGTCAACATACTAATGTTCTTAAAAAGTGTAAATTGAAAGAAAAAAATCATTTTTTATTTACTGAATTAACCACACATTCCAATACATTTCATTTAGATAATTTTTTGACAGATATCAATGATAAATTAAAGAATTTTGTGAGAGAATTGGTTGAAAGAAAGAAAAGCAAGCTGAAAAGAGATGTCTTTAATTATAGCAATGGTAGAGCCTTCATGTGGAAAATCAATTAACAGAAAAACAAGCCAGGTGGCCAGTCAGGACATGGCAGCATTCATAGGAAGCCCTGTAGGGTTTCCTTTGCATCTTCAGAAGGGATTGACTTCTCTAGTGAATGAGAAGGAGATGAAATGGCTTTTCCCCTCTCCCTTTGGCTCAAGACAGTACAGCACATCAACAAACATTTGGGAATGTGCAAAATCATGGCAAACCAACCTTTTTTAATGATAGAAAGAGGGGGAGAGTTAATAATGGATCCAAATATTCAGCTAACACAGAGAGACCCTTTCAACCAAACTACAAATGAAGTAAATGGCAGTGACTGTTTCAATGAACTTATTTCGTTCTCTACTGGTCAGGACATTAATACTAATTTGATTATTAACTTTTGTTATTTTTCTTTGAGTAATGAACAAATAGCAGTTCTTAATCTGGGGTTGAAGTTTGTTCCTACCACTTTACTTTGCTTATATGTTTTGAAATGTGAGATATTTAATTTGGTGTGTAAATTGCATTTATTAAAATTTTTTAAGGATAGTGAAAGTTTGGTTGATGACTCCAGTGATTTTAATTTTGTTAATGATGATACTGTAGTTGCCCTATTATTATGCCTGTCAGTATACAGTCCTTCTGCCATTAGTGTATCACACCCAGCAACAAGATGTGACACTTTCCAATTCTGTTTTACAAAACCTGCATTTGTCTGTTTCTGTCACATTTGCAATGGACTTTGAAAACAAATGTGTACGTAGTCCCCACTGTCCTTCGCTTCCAGTATTAACATTTCATCTTTTGGTTTAAATTCGCCTTTCCTTAACCATTCCTGTATTTGGTCCGGATCAAAATGAGATTGTTCCAAGAGTTTCCAGTACTTATGCATTTCCACATTTCTTGCATTCTCATCTGAGCCTTCACCTTATATTCTTAGGATCATATGATCATCGAAGATTACTAGGCTAATGGCTCTGGAGCCCTTAGAAGCCTAGCCAAGAGTTTATCCCTAAAAATGAAACCTCAACCAGCAGCTGTTACCCCTGTTAATGAGAGACACAGGTGAAACCCTGGTTCAAATTAGTGGTTGCCCATCCATTCATCAAGGTTGTGCTTGAAGAGTGTCAGCGACATACTTTGTTTGACATGTATGAGGAGTCTATTCCAGAGATGGGGCAGCCTCTGGGAGACAAACCTGTCTCTCCAGCAAGTTTTGTTAATGTCACATATTAGATTTAAGCCTTTCATTGGGTATTATATGAGGAGTTAGACTTACGGATATGTAGCATCTATAGTAGAGCAGGGTCTGAGATTGCCTAGTAGGCGAGACACAGGTCACCTCTGAGCAATCTGCACAATACAGAGTAGTGTGATAGTGATTTGAGCCTGTCTACATGGGACAGGAGTAGGAGGCCATGGAGTCTCTTTGTGAGGTATTTCTGTGGCCTTTCCAGTCGGTGCAGGTGTTTGGAGAGGTACATACCAAACAGGGCATTGTACTCAATTATTGGCCTAATTAGGGAGTAGTACAGAGAGGTACTAACCTCCTTTTCTCTGGATGCAATCCCTTTACTTATGAGATGAACCAAGTAAAAGGCTTTTCTGATGAATACTGCTACATGATGGTCAAATGTGAGATTGTTGTCAACTTGTGTACCCAGGTGTCTCACCACAGGTTGTGTGCGTAGGAGGTTGCCACTAATGTGGCAATCAGTAGGGGCCGTATTTTTGCCAAATGGTATGATAATACATTTTTTTGCATTTAACTTAAGATCATGACTTTGGCACCAGTCATTTGTTGCTGTGAGACTTTCTTGAAGTATGTTAACATCATTTGGGAAGTCAATTACAACACCCAACTTACAGTTGTCTATAAACTTGGTCAGCCACAGGTCTTTTTTCTTCACCTGGACCTCTGACAAGTAGATGCCAAACAACAGGCATCCCAGGTCAGATCCCTGGGGGCAGACTCCTTAACCATACTGAATTTCTTGGCATTTACCAGTTTTCAGGCCAAAATATTAGGGTGCCACGAATTCCCGACTGACCCCCTTAATTTCCGAATTTCCTGGTCTTTTCTTTTTTTTTTGTTATATTGCCACTTTGAATGCTTGGCTGATGCCACTTTAAAGTTTTGGCTGGCTGATGTCACTACACATCACCAGGCTATAGGGGCATGTATGATGACATCAGCTACTGTCCATTGGACTCAGGGAAATGGAGAAAATAACAGCGACGGTGCATGGAGGCAGAACTGACTCCTAATCTAGGGTAAGAGGGAAGGAAAAACAGCTGTTATCTGTTTTGTGGGCATTTAGTATATCTGTATGTGTGCTCAAAACCATTGTTGCTGGCTGCGTGTACGTTCTTCATTTTAAAACAAGTCCAATACTGTGTGCAAGTTCATTTGCTCCTCTGAATTTTAGTTCGCTCAACCATTGCTGATTCATTAAATCCGGACCAGCATTCAGAGTTCATTCTTTGCTTTAAGCGTGTGTGTGTGTGTGTGTGTGTGTGTGTGTGTGTGTGTGTGTGTGTGTGTGTGTGTGTGTGTGTGTGTGTGTGTGTGAGTGTGTGTGTGTGTGTGTGTGTGTGTGTGTGTGTGTGTGTGTGTGTGTGTGTGTGTGTGTGTGTGTGTGTGTGTAAGCTTTATGGGTGTGTGTCTCTGTTCAAATTCAAACTTTTATATGCTGTAAAGTCCGTTCAACAAAGGGTGTGTGTGTGTGTGTGTGTGTGTGTGTGTGTGTGTGTTTGTGTGTGTGTATGTGTGTTCATCCGGTCAGTTGCACCTCTTCTTGTAATTTTAAATACAGGTGTTTATCCAATTTGACAATGCTTCCTTCTATCTGCTTTACCAATGCTCGCACGTCTTGTAATTTTAAATACAGGTGTTGTTTATGCTTCCTATTCCAGGTGTATAGCAAGGAGTGTTCAGGCCAATGCTTTGATAAGTTCTATCTGCTTTCAGTTTTGTATAGCGCAAATTGCTTCAACTGTAAAGCAATGATGCTTAGTGGAGTGTAATTTGTGTGCGTTGATCCAAGAAAGTTTGCTGTATAGTAACCAGAATGTGTTTTATCTGCTTTGCCAATGCTCCCTTCAATCTGTTTTACCAATGCTCACGCATCTTGTAATTTTGCCAATGCTCGCATGTCTTGCAATTTTAAATGCAGGTGTTTATGCTTCCTGTTCCAAGCAATTTCTCTCTGGATAGCAATGACCAATGCATTGATAAGTTCTATTTGCTTTTTACAGCTATGAGAGTGTGTTTTATTTTGCTTGTGAGTTCTATCTGCTTTTTACAGCTATGAGAGTGTGTTTTATTTTGCTGGTGGAGTGTGTGTGTGTAAATATAACTACTGGTTAGTGTTACTCAGGCTCAAACCCTGTACCTTAGGTACAAGGAGCAAGAGCCTGAATTCCCTACCCACACCACCACTTGCATTCAGTGTTTGGATCTTTGGTCTGTTCTCTTAAAATTTGTGGTTGTCTAGTAAATTAGTGAGAATCGAATTCACTAAATAATGATAGCCATTTAAGTGTCAGTCTTCCTATCTTTCAGGAAACACACAGTAACACAAAACATTTTATTCTAGCAAGTTTTCTAAGATTATACAAGCAATGTTTAAAATGTTTCTCTGGTTTTGGGCCTTTGTCCCCCCCCCACCAAAAAAAGAATTGAATTTTCCAGATTTCTTGCACTGCATAGTTCTTCAGGAGGAGAGAAGATTAGTGCTGCTTATGCTACACCTGTTTGTGTTAGTAGTACAACAGGTAAAATACTTGCTTTTGATGCAGAAGCCTGTGGGTTCTACTCCCACAGTATATAGATGGATTGCTGATACTGTATTGTGATGTACTTTTAGAGGGGGGGGGGTGCTACAGTCCTGAAAATGTCTTTGGCAGAGTAAATTATGAACCTGTTATCAGGGTCCATCCATTCCCCATTGCAATATTACTACCTTATAATTTTTTTTAATCTAACATAGGCAATTTATTCCTCAAGGGCAACAGGTGCTTTATTTGCAGATAAATCAATGAAATACAAAGTTGTTTGCTAGCAGCAACCTCTTCATTAGTTACAGATCTCTTTAATGTGGAATTATTTAGAAGATTTTTACTTCTGCAGAGAGAGCGCAAATTTACTGATACTAGGTGGACTGTAGAAGTTTGAGAAGACTTTTATGATGGAAATGTTCTGAACTGGCAGTTTTGTCATTACTGGTTCATGCATTTTGTTTTATTGCCTACTGGAAAAATGTTCAAACAATAAATTTAAAATACACTCTTTAACAAATGTGCTGTATTATACAAGGAATATAATTTATTAAAGTCAGGAAGGTGTATCAAAGAACACATGTATATTTCTTGTTTTGTGTGCAGGGGGCTAATGATATGAAAACAGCCCAAAAGTAATCTTTATCCACCACTGGGCAGATGCATTTTCTTTGGATGTGGTGTGGGTTTCAATGCTGTTTTAATGTAGGTGAGTTTCAAGGGCAGAGAAGTTTTAATGCCAAGTCTATTTTCATTGTGAGATAGTATTGCTTTGTTTACCAGATTAGTGTTTGTGCATTGTTGTGCTGTAAAATGTAAAATTAAAATCCAAATATTCATTGTAGAAGTAAAGCAGTATGCACACATTAATGTTTATGGTAAATGGGGAGAAATAGCCAGGTAATGAGACACTGGAATGGTTGCAGGGGGACTCTGGTGCCATATTTTGGTTGTCTGTTCTTCAGTTTGCGTTTGAAAGTTGGTATCCCACAATTCCATTGGAATGGGCAGGGTTACAAAATTATGTGTGCAAATTTTATGTTAAACAGCGTACAGATTTGTACCTATTTTTCATGGGCCTTGTCCAGATTTTTTTTCTCAAGTATTTTTTTTATTTTCAATTAAAATAACATTTACATAATAGCACAGTCAAAGGAGGCAGCAGAACACAGCAGTAAAATTCAAGAATTTAATCTCAGAACAAACAGTAAGTGCTTTCGCAGCAGCAGCTGCTTCATCAGACAAATAAAGATCCAAACTGTAGTACTTTTAAACAGCAGAGCCGCCAATTAGCATGCAAAAACAATTACGAATTAACAAGAGCCATTTCATTCATTTATATGCTCTTATGTATGGAATGTTTTCATGTTTATATAATGAGTTCTGAGCTGCATTTTTTGGCTGATGAATGAAATGTTTTAAATGTTTTTGTGTTTATACAATGAGCTTTGAGCTGCATTTTTTGGTGTGGCTTTAAGGGCTCTTGTTAATTCCTAATTGTTTTTGCATGCTAATTGGCTGCTCTGCTGTTTAAAAATACTACAGTTTGGATCTTTATTTGTCTGATGAAGCAGATGCTGCTGCGAAAGCGGTTACTGTTTGTTCTATTGTTTGTTCTGAGATTAAATTCTTGAATGTTACTGCTGTGTTCCGCTGCCTCCTTTGACTGTGATATTGTATGATTTATTTTTTGGAGGACCGGTTTACCTACACCATAGTCTTTGTTCTTTGTTGCTTTATAACATTTACATAATATTTTTAAATATCATTTTAAACAACTATATGCAATATTTACAAAAGCCTGACTTTCAAATATATACACTGTATGTTATTAAATATAGAATTAACAGATCAGTTATCAGAGATACAATATTGATTACTGCAGTGTCCAACAAAGATATAACTTTCTTCCAAGGATTATTTACCAATGACCTGGGATAAATTCATAGTTCTTTGATTTTTATTTCCATCAATGCAGTTGTCTTCAGTAAAGTGTAGAATTCTTCCTAGGTCAGTGGTGTATTTGAATTCCACCTTCTGGTTACGCATTTCCTAGATATAGCAAGTATTGTCCATAACAAATACATATTTGTCTTATTCAGGTAGGGACTTTCATTTACATTTAGTATTATCAATATTTTAGTTAAGGTAAAGGATTCATTAAATAAAGCTTTTAAAAAATGATTGATTCCATTCCAATATGATTTAATTTTATTGCATTCATAAAAAATATGAATCCAGTCTGCTTTATTTGACTTTTCACGCCTCCAGCAAACAACATGTTTAGTAGTATTGATCTTTTTAATTCTATCTGGTATTACAAATGCTCTAAGTAAGTATTTTCAGTTAAATATTTTCCAGTACTGTGTGTTAGAGGTGTAATTAACTGACAGTAAGATGTTACTTTTAATTTCTTCTGTTAACTGCAATGACTAACCTTTTGTTAAGAACTGCCAGTATGATGGTTTGGGAATTGTTTTATATGTTATTAACACTTTATATAGATTTGAAATGGAATTTTTCTTTTCACAACTATTATATATAAATTCATACAGAAAACTTATTAGATTTGTAATATCTTTAAATGATGAATTATTAATTAATCTGCATAAATCTTGAGTGTACATTAGAATGCTTTGTAAGGTTAACCAGTCCTGTGTTGGAATATTGTAAGCAGTTTTTATCATATGTATATCTAAAACATTTAATTTATTTACACATTGAAACCAGCATAAGAATCCATTTTGCTCCCAGGAGGTTATTGTTTCCCTATATATTTTGTGAGGAAAGTTCTTAGTGATGGTAAATGGGGTCAAAAGATCAAACCAAAGTTTTAGATCTATGTTTGCATTGATAAGTTTCCTAAAGGAATTGATGTAATGATTAATCAGTGTTGTTTTAGAAGGTTTTGTTATATTATATTGTATACTTATGCATAGTATGTACCAGGGTTTGTTTGATTTGTCCACTATTAAAACATTTTTAACAGATTAAATTCATTTGCTAATATAGCCATTGTTAATTATTTCCAGTTGGCAAAATAATTGGGGTTTATCCAGTCTATTGTAGTTTTAAGTACAGATGCTTTTATATATGTTTCTATTTCTGGGAAGTTCAATCATCATTGGTTCCAGGGTCTAATGTGATGAGTTAGAGCTACTCTATTCTTTTTGGGAAAACATAAAAATTTTATTAAACATGAGTTTACTTCTTTAAGAATGCATCTTTCAGGAATTAACTGTATTGCTAATGCTACATATAGTATTTTTGGCAATAAGACCATTTTTATTAATTGCAATCTGTCTTCAAAAGTTAATATAATTTTGTTCCACTTTTCTATATATATTTTTATTGTTTCAATAATGTTTTATAATTTATTAATATTGTTTCGTTTTTATTTTTGCATAACACTATTCCTAAATAATTTAGTGTAAGTTCTTGTTTTCCTATGATGGCTTTATCTGTAAGTTGTAGGTCTTTTTTCTTATTTAAAAATAGAAATTTTGATTTTGATCTATTAAAGTGTAGACCTGAAATCTTATAAAATGTCTCCATTATTTCTTCTAGCTCTCCTAATGACTCTCTGGAGTTTGATAGGGTTAATAAAATATCATCAGCAAAAAGCATTAATTTAGATATGTACTGGTCATAGACTTCTATTCCTCTTATTCTTGGATTATTGTGCATTATTTCTGCAAGTATTTCTATAGCCACATCAAATAAAATAGGAGAAATGGGGGCATCCTTGTTTAGAACCTTTTGTTATATGGATAGATTCTGAGGTGAAAGGACCTAATTTAATGTAGGCTAAGTTATTAATACATATTTTTTTAGTAATAAGATGAAAGGAGGAGGAAATTCAAATAGTGCTAAAGTTTTAAATAGATATTCCCAGTTGAGGGAATCAAAGGCTTTTTCTATGTCTAATCCAATTACAACTGTTCCTCTATCTTCTTTATTCACATAATCTATAAGTGTAAGTATCCTTTTAATATTATCATGTGTGTGCCTGTTATATAAAAATCCAGTTTGATCATTATTAATTGTCTTTGAAAGTGGGATTTTCATTCTGTTAGATAGGATTGACATGAATATTTTATAATCATTATTCAGTAATGATATAGGTCTGTATGAGGTGTAAAGGTCTGCTGGTTTATTATCTTTTAGAATTGGTGTTATGAGAGAATATTTCCATGAGAATGGTATTTTTGCTTCTGACTGGACTTCTAGCAAAGTTTTATGTAAAAGGGAGATTACTGTTGAAGGGAAGAGTTTGTAAATTTCCATAATTATACCATATATCCCTGGAGCTTTGTTAGATTTACTTTCTTTTATCTTGTCAACAATTTCTTTGTAGTATATAGGTTTTTGTAGGTCTAGTTTTAAGTTTTCGGGAATTTTTTTTTATATTGATAAGGTTTGTATCTAAGTTTATTTGGTTGGTATCTAAATCTTCTTTTTTGAATTGTTCCATATAATGGAACCAACATGCTTCAAGGATGTCTCCTATATCTGATACTTTTTTCCCTTTCTTTTCATGATATATACTACTAATGTTATTTGCTTTAGATTGTATTGTAATTCTTGTAGATACGATTTGTAGATATCTGGGGGGAGGGTGGCTAATAAGTTTATTTTTAATTTTTCCAAGGCTAGACAAGTTTTGTGTGTTAGAATTTCATTATATTTTTTAGTTAATTCCTCTATTTATTTTTTGAACTTTTTTGACTTCTGGACAATTCTGATTTATTTTTTAGATTTTGTTGTCAAGAGTCTGGTTTGCAAGTCTAATGATTCAGATTCCCACTCTCTAACTTTGTTTTTGTACCAGCTAAGGGTCTTATCAGATAAATATGCTTTTAATGAGTCCTAAACCATGACTCTACTGATTTCTGTTGCATTATTAATTTCAAGAAATAATTGTAGTTCTGACAAAATTCAGGGTCTAAATTCTTTAATTTTCATGCTATATGATAGAATTCTAGTTGAGAGGATTAAAGGTTTAAACTCTATTTGGAGCTTCATTATCAGCGAGTCACGATCTGAGAAGGGGCATGGAACTATTGAGAAGTTGAGGATTTTTGTTTATAAATCTTGAACTACGAATAATTTGTCTATTCTGGTTTGTGTTCCAAATCTATGGCCTTTATGGGAAAATAATAAGGATTTATCATCTTTTACTTTAAAAGTGTCTATTAAATGAAATGAATCAATCCATTTTTTTAAGGATTTTGAAACAGTTGCTATGCGAAAAGACTTCTTGGTGGTTTCAGAAGCTTCTAAGGTACAATTAAAGTCTCCTCCCAGTATAAGATTTCCTTTATAATTGTTGGAAATAAAATCTAGGTGATTTTTAACCATTCCTGCTCCAATTCCTGGGAATCAATATAGATTAGCTAAGGTCCATATTCTGTTATTAAATTTAATCATAAAAAATGCTAGTAGACCTTCTTTGTCTTCATATTTATAAATAACTTTTGGAGTGGTTATGTTTTTCTTCCAGAGAATTGATACTCCTTTTGTCTTTTTTCTATAGGAGGATTGATCTAAGATTGTATAGTTCTTAGGATTCCAAATAAAGCTATCATTAGTCTTAAAATGCATTTCCTGGAGAAATACTACCTGAGCCTTATTTAGATTTAAATATTTTAGTAAGTTTGATCTTTTATTTGCATTATTTAAGCCATTAGTATTTAATGATAAGAATGTTAAATCCATTTCAAGTTATTGTTGGAAGAAACATTTTGCTTTTTTTTTAATTTTGATTATAGTAGTTATACCATATTTTCTGATGGTGGGAGGATGGCATAACGGTATGGTGGGAGGATGGCATAACGGTTAAGGTGTTTACCTACCAAACACAAGGTGCAGGGTTTGATTCTCACGTGGGGTAATTGGCTAGGCTTAAAATGGTCTACAAGGGGCAATTAGCCTAGTATGAACCTAACAGCACCTAACAGCAACAGCATAACATTGGATGTTATTTTTATGTGTGTAAACTTGGGAGTGTAATTTAATGTTCTTTCTTCTTTAAATATAAGTAGGGTAAAATTCTGGTCAGGCTTTAAAAAAGTACTTCTATAAAACATTAATTCTAAAGTATCAAATACAAGTAAATATGAATTTCCCATTAAACATGGAATGAAAGTCATTCCTAATCCAATAGATAAAGATATATCTATTGGATTATCACTCATACCTTTAACCAACAATATCAACTGTGTTCCATATGTTAAATTATTATATGGAGAATTTTCTTAAAAGAGATATGAAATTCTATATTATTCTATTATTGTTCTATAGTATTTTATATAGCAAGTTGGAATGTTAGTAGTGTAAACAATTATTATGTTGACTTAGAAAATCTCCAATATGAGATCCTAAACATGTCAGATATGTCATTTTGGATAAATTAAATGCAAGAGAGGAGCATACACTAAATAAGCCAACAACAAATAGATTATTACTAAAATAATTTGACTAAAAGGACTCTACAGGATACAATGAGTGATTACCAATGAAATATGAATTTACTGTAGGTGTACTGTCTTCCTTTACTTTCCCACACTTCAGCTCACCAACTTCAACTTACATTTATGAAAAGACATGACTTATCAGTGGTATCCTGACTCTGAGTAGAGGCGCCCTACATTCTAATCTGCAGTGCTTTTACATATTTATAGATTTACAAAGCAGTCTAAGAATGAACTATGATCACCCTGACAATTTCCATCCTGCATAGGGCACCTCCTGCTTCCAGAATGGGTAATCACATCAGATCTAGAATAAATGTGAGGATACCTATATGGTAATTAAGACTTAGCTTCGGTAAGTATTAATCAAATAGTATTTAGAGCATCTTAGAGAGTTCTCAGAGCAGTTAGAATACTCTTAAGTCTCTCCTCCCTTGACCAAAGACAAAGATTTCCCTTCCCTTTTCTTCTCTTGTTTTAAATCAGTACTAATAAAAGAAATTCAGCAAGCATAGGTAAACAGAAATAAATTTCAGTAGTCAGTGACTAACATCACTTTAGTAAACATTATAAAGACAAATTAGAAATAATTTCCTAGCTCTTTAAATTTTCTGATAAAGCAAAAAGTTAACAATAAGCTATTTTAACTAAAAGTATAAAGCATTTCAAGTTGTCTTTGCATGTATGCATTTCTACTTATATTGTAGTATCAATAGCTGTCTTTGAAATCTGTACAATACTTCAATTCTTCAAATCAGTCCTTTTTCAGTTCAGGTTTTGTTTTGTCAAAATGGCAACAATATTCCAATGGCAAAATTAATATTTAGACTGATGTTTCAAGTAAATAACTTGTCAGTTGCCAATTGAGTTAGTTTAGAATGTATGGTTAGTGCAAATATAATATGTATTTTTTCTTGTGCTCTAGAGACTGTCATATGCAAGTGGCATATATAATGTAGCATATATAGAACATATATCTTATGGATTCAGGTTGTTAAAGTAAATTATGCTTATTAATCAGGCAGTTTCATTTAAATTCACAAGTAATTTGGAAACATTTCAGTTGGGTTTCCAGGGACGTGTAGTCCAATGTGAGTAACTGAGTCCACTTTTCCTCATAAACATATGTCACAATTCATTAAACTAAGCAGAGTCTAACATCTATCTAATAATCATTATAAAGACAAAAAATAGTAATTTCCTAGCTCTTCAAACTTTCTGATATTGCAAAATGTTAACAGTAAGCTATTTTAACTGGAAGACTAAAACATTTAAATACTTCCTTGTGAATATACATTTTTTACTTTTACTGTAGTGTCAAGAACTGTCTTTGAAATTAATGCATTACTTCACTTCTTTGAAGTCATTCATTTTACAGTTCACATTATATTTTGTCAAAATGTCAATAGCATTTCAAGGGCACATTTAATATTTAAACTATTTTAAATGAATAGCTATCATTTGCCAAGTGAGTTTGTACAGAATGTGAGGTAACTGCAAAAATAACATGTTGCAAAAAGTAATATGTATCTTTTCATGAGCTCTAGAGACTGCCTGTTTCAAGTAACATATAAAATGTAACTTTTACAGTGCAGACAACTTGTGGAATCAGCATGTTAAAATGAGTAATACTTTTTAATCAAGCAGCTACATTTCAGTGCACATGTAGTTTAGGAACATTTCAGTTGTGTTTCCAGGAATATGTAATCCATGAGGATAAATCATAAAATATATACAAATAGTCCTATTATGTATTTATTTTACCTTGTTTAGGTTGTTTTTCATTTTAATAACTAAACAACATTAATTTTTCTTATTATGTGTTATCTGTGAGGCTAAATGCACTTTGCAGATTCACAGTGTCCTTAGAAACTGCAGCAATTGTTTACTGTTGCTATGGCAACGCAAATAGAATGTGAAGAAAGCTTCACTTCTCTTAACCAACAGTACAGTTTTCCCTCCATTTTTTAAATGTATTTGTTAATACTAAAATTAGAAGTTATGTACCTACCATAACGTTCCATGTTAGTTGTCTTCTCTCACCTTCTTTCTTGCTGGATGGGTTCGGAGCCGATCCTCGGCTCCGACTCGGCATTTGCTAAGCTCAAGAGTCACTTCCACCAGCTCGAGGCAGCCCCATATCCCATGATGCAAGGCGGAGATTACCCAGATCTCGTTTGGTAGCTAGAGGAAAAAATACCTACTATCTTCCCCCAAGGGAAGAAGAACAGCTAACCTGAGGAAAAACTGTAAGGGGAACCCAGGTAACTAAGTGCAGAGCTAACTGGTGTCCAAGGGAGAAATCTCCCAGAGAAGAGGATAGTTCAAGGTCTGTCCAGGCTAAGGGGACAGGAGGGAGGGATGCAAGAAAGAAGGCGAGAGAAGACAAGTAACATGGAACGTTATGGTAGGTACATAACTTCTAAATGTTAAGTTGTCAATCTCGCCTTCATTGTTGCTGAATGGGACCGCGTCCCTAGCACCTCTATCCTGGGTGGCTCAATGGAACAGACTCTTGAGAACTGTGGAACCAAAACTCGCCCTGTCCCTGGAGGCCAAATCCAATTTGTAATGTGAGACGAAGGTATGAGGAGTGGCCCAAGTGGCTGCTGCACAAATAGTGTCTAAGGGTAGTCTAGCCTGAAAGGCTGTAGATGTGGCTAGGCCTCTGGTAGAATGTGATTTTGGTATTGAGATCAGCTGTTTGCCCCTAAGCTGATAAATATAAGAAATAGTGGAAGACAGCCATCTGGATAAGGTCACCTTAGAAACAGGGAGACCTTTCTTATTTTCAGCATAAGAAAGAAAAAGCTGATCAGACTTTCTAGATTGCTTTGTTCTGTCCAAGTAATATCTGAGTTGGCGATGAACATCTAGGCAATGCAATTTTTGTTCCGCCCTGTCAGAATAATTGGGAAAAAATACTGGAAGATCAATAGATTGGTTTAAATTTGTCTTAGAAGCAACCTTGGGCAAAAAGGACGGATTAGTTCTCAAAGATACTCTATCCTTGTGGAAGACCAAGTAAGGGGGACGAACACAGAGAGCATGAAGTTCAGACACCCTTCTAGCTGAAGTAATAGCTACTAGAAAGAGTGTCTTCCAAGAGAGAAATTTTAACGAGCATGTAGCAGCCGGTTCAAAAGGGGGAAGTATTAAGGATGCCAGCACTAAATTTAGATCCCACTGCGGTGGAGGATCCCTAACAGGGGGTTTAAGTAGGAAGATCCCTCTGAGAAAGGCTTTGCAAAGTTTGTGAGACATAATGTTCTGGTCTGCAAATCCGACATGAAAATTCGATATTGCTGCCAGCTGGACTTTAACTGTGGAAGAAGAAGAACCAGAGTGAAAAATTTCAGCTAGGAAGTCCAAAACTGACTGAATAGGGGCAGTAAAGGGATCTATGTTCTTAGATCTTGCCCAAAAGGAAAAACATTGCCATTTGCTAGAGTAAATCCTTCTGGTAGAGGACTTTAGAGAAGCTACTATGATATCCCTAACGGGATTAGAGATCATAGGAAGCCTGGCTAAGGAAGGAAGTGGAGCAACCAAGCAGTGAGGTTGAGGGAACGAATGGACCGGTGCAGTTGACCCGACTGGTGGGTCAGAAGATCTGGAACTGGGTCCAGATGCCAAGGCTGCACTAAGAGATGTCAATGAAGGAACGGGAACCAAATTTGTCAAGGCGAGTAAGGAGCAATGAGAATCAGCTTGGCTCTCAAGTTGGTAGCTTTCTGAAGCACTTGAGGAATCAACAGAAAAGGGGGAAAAGCATAAAGAAGTCCCCGGGGCCAATCCTGGGTTAGAGCGTCTCTGGGGGGATGGCCTGGAAGTGGAAAGAGAGAGAAGATGTCTGGGCATTTGCTGTTTTGGGGTGTAGCAAAAAGGTCGCAGCAAGGAGGGCCCCACTTCTGAAAAATCTCTTCCGCTATAGATTGTTTGAGAGACCACTCGTGAGGCATGAGTATAGCTCTGCTCAACTTGTCCGCTATGATGTTGGTTTTCCCGGGGATATGCATTGCTATCAGAAACCGCTGAGAGGAGATCGCCCATTGCCAAAGTCTGAGAGCTTCTCGACACAGAGGATAGGACTTGGTCCCGCCCTGTTTGTTGATATACCATACTATGGACATGTTGTCCGTGTGAACTGCGATAGTTCCTAAAGGAAGAAAGTCGTTGAGGGCTTGCAACGTTAAAAGCACTGCTCTCATCTCTAGGACATTTATATGCAGGTGGTATTCGAATGGTTGCCACGTGCCATGGACCATCCTGCCCTGATAATGCCCCCCCACCCGATCAGGGAGGCATCCGAAGTGACCGTGGCTACCGGGGCCGGGAGGACAAATGGTCTGCCCTGATGGACTGGGGGGGGAAGAAATCCACCAGGATAGGTGGCTATTGCAGATCTGTGTGACAAGGATCTTGTGACGCATGGGCAACTGCTGGAAGGACCATTGGGTAAACAACATCCACTGTGGGAGACGTATGTAAAAGCGGGCCAGAGGAAGAAGTGTGATGGCAGCTGCCATTAGGCCTAACACTTTCAGGACCAACCTGGCTTGTACCTTTTTGCTGAATAGGATGATCTGAACATGATTTTGGATATCCAGGATTCTTTGATTTGTTAGATTTGCTTACATCTGAGTAGTGTCTAGATCTGCGCTTATAAAGGTAATAGATTGGCAAGGCGATAAGGAAGACTTTTCGAAGTTGACAGAAATCCCTAACTGGCTGCAGAGATGTAGAGTGTAATCCCTGGCCTGGAGAAGTTGATGCCTGGTGGTGGCTGTGAGGAGCCAGTCGTCTAGGTACGGAAACACCTGGAATCCCTGACATCTCAGGTGAGCCGTGACCACTGCCATGCATTTGGTGAACACTCTGGGGGCTGTGGTGAGACCAAAGGGCAGGGCTCTGAATTGAAAATGACTGGTCCCCAGCTGAAAGCAGAGAAACCTTCTGGAGCGTCTGTGGATTTTTATGTGATAGTACGCATCCTGAAGGTCTATAGAGCACATCCAGTTGTCTTTGTCCAGAAAGGGCAAAATCGATTGAAGTGTAACCATCTGAAAACTCGTCTTTTTGACAGACTTGTTTAGTCTGCTGAGGTCTAATATTGGTCTCCAGTCTCCCGTCTTTTTGGGGACCAAAAAGAACCTTGAGTAGATTCTGGATTCTAAATGGCCTGCTGGAACTGGCTGGATGGCCCTTTTCTCTAGAAGTTTTGAAACCTCTAGCTTTGCAATTTCCCTTAGACAGGGTGGAACATCTGGAAGGGATCCTTTTTGAGGGAAGGGGCTTTTCTCGAAAGGTATTTTGTAACCCTTGGATATGATTGACTGTACCCATTTGTTTTGAGAAAGGGAAAGCCAGGCTTCTGGGTACAGTGACAATCTCCCCCCGACTGCCTCCAAGGGTGGGCAGTCGGGCAACACCTCAGGGATGCTGGAAGGGCTTGTCAGAGAGAGGCTCTCTGCTGCTTTGGTTCTGCGGACCCCCCTCTGCCCCTAGGGCGGCGACTGTTGTTATTACCCCCTCTGCCTCTGGGGGTAAACTGACCACGTGCGTCAGGCGTGACTCCTTGAGATTTTCGGAACCACATTTTCCCTCCCTTCTGACCTTTGGGGTAAGGCCTTGAAGGGGTGGAGAAATGGACTCCTGCTCAGAAAGAGTCTTGCCGTCTTGCTCGCACCTGGTCAAAGTGTCCTTCACCTGAGGTCCAAACAAAGTTGTCCCATCGAAGGGAGAGTTTGTGAAGAATGCCTTAAAGGGGTCTGCAAAATTGCAAAGTCACATCCAGGACTGACGTCTGAGAGCCACTCCTGTGCCTGCAGCTCTACTCGCTCCATCGGCTGCATAAGAAATGAGCCGCATGGAGGAGTTAGTTATGGAATTTAAAATTCCCAGCTGAGAGGCAATCTTCTCTTGAGCCCCAGCAGCTGACGGATCCTGCACCACCTCACCCAATTCCTTGAGGATATCTCTTTGAAGTCGGGTGAAGTGACATAGATAATTCATCGAACGCATAGCAAAGGTCGCTGAGGAAAACATCCGCTTACCATACCTGTCCATGGTCCTAGACTCCTTGTTAGGAGGATGGACCGGTACGGAAGGATCTGCAAGTTCCTTTTTGGTGGTGGCCGCCACCACCATGGCATCAACCGGGACACCTTTGGTGAGAAACTGTTTTTCAGTGGGGGCCGTGATAAATTTAGAAGGCCTCCTGGGGACTGATTCCACAGAATCAGGAGATGCCCACGCCTTTTGAGCTATCACGTCCATGAGGGGGTCGAAAGGCGAAGAAACCCAGGAGGTGGAGGGATGAGATCCAAAAGCCTCCAGGTATACCGACTCATCCTCGGAGGGGTTAATGGAGGGCCAGTTCCCCCTCTGTTTCAGGAGTTCAAGAATGTCTGAAAAGGAGACATCCTCAGAGGGGGATCTTGGGGACCCCTCCAACTCATCTAAGTCAGTATCTGATGTCGTAGACTCAGGGGAGTCTAAATGCTTCCTCTTGCAAGTCCTCTTACACGGGGGTTCCCCTGAAGGATCAGGAGAAACCTCGGAAGAGGAAGGTATTCCCAATGGGGAAACCTGGGGCGATGGATCTCTGGGTCCGGGAGCAAGAGAGTGGGAAGAGATATCTACAGGCACTGAAGAGGGAGGAGCTAAAGGGACCGACTGTTGACTCAGCTCGGGGGCTAGTACACTCCTCATCACCTCGAAGGCTCCCCTCCCGGGGAGGACCGAGAGCTCTCGCTCCGAGGAAACAGGAATCCCTGGCCCCACCGAAAGGGAAGGCTCTGAAGCAGATGTCGGTGCCGAGCTTACCAAAGCCGAAGCTCCGAGGGAGAGAATGGGGTATGACAAGGGTCCGATGCCACTCACCCCCTTGGAACCAACAAGGGAAGCCCGATGACCAGATCCCTCCAAGGACGGTCTCAAGGAGGAGATAGGAGTCAAAGATGACGGAGCCGAAAGGAGTGGTATCGGCTCCGAAGCACCAACAGTCACAGTTCCAATAAGCTCCGGCTCCGAGCTCTGAAGGAGAGTCGAAGGAGGAATTTCTGAAGGGTGTGGAATAGCGGTCATCTGCTGAGACGGGCTATGAAGTATCTGGGCCAGTGCCTGTGATATCAGCAGTCTACTCACCACTCTCTCCAAGTCATGGTCTGAGAGTCTGGAAGACCTTGAGGATCGGCTCCGATGGCTCCGCTCCGAAAGTAAGGGAGAGGCCGGAGCTGAATGAATAGACTCCAGCGACGGAGATCTGGATCGCTTTCTCGACGGAGCCATTGGAGCCGAAGAACCTTCGGTTCCAGTTGGAGCTGACAACTTGTTGGCTCCGAGCTGGGTCAGAGATGTGTTGGCTCCAGCCGGAGCCGACACAGGCATGGAAGCAAGAGTATCGGCGCCAATACCGAACCTTCAGAGAAGGAAGGATCGGCTCCAGCCGGAGCCGATCTCGACTCCGAGGGAGTCGGAGCCAAGGCTGAAGGCTTGGACACTGAAGCCTGGGCCTTGGGAGGCTTTGAGGGCTTCCCCGAGCCGGACTTAGCCGGGGAGCTCTCAGGCTTTAATAAGCCCCTGAGAATAAGTTTATTTCTACGTTCCTGCAGGACTCTCTGGCTGAAGGAGTGGCAAATAGCACAGGAGTCCTGCAGGTGTAGAGGTCCCAGGCAATAAATACAAGTGTGACCGTCTGTCAGAGACATCTTCTGACAGCACGAGTCACACTTCTTGAAGCCTGAGACCCTAGCCTCTTTAGACATGACTGAGTACCTAATCACACACACACTACACAGTCAGTCCAAAAATTAAACTAGATTAACAAAACCAAGTACAGGGAAAAAACACACAGACACACCCAAACAAACCCTGACAGGAAAAATATAGGAGGGGTAAAGACATAAGGCCCGACTAGCAAAAATATGAATAAAGGGAACGGGACATTAACGGGAATAGGGCTAAGTGAATCGGGAAGTTAACAAAGTAAAATATATATATAAATATAAAGTACTGGGGTGGACTAAAGTCTCTGAAAAAAGGTAGAAAAATTCACTTACCAGGAGCTGGTAAAAAGTTACCTCATGAACGAAGCGGCAAACGAGATCTGGGTAATCTCCGCCTTGCATCATGGGATATGGGGCTGCCTCGAGCTGGTGGAAGTGACTCTTGAGCTTAGCAAGTGCTGAGTCAGAGCCGAAGATCGGCTCCGAACCCATCCAGCAAGAATGAAGGCGAGATTGACAACTTAACATGGAAATAATTCAAAGGACATATGCACAAGAATGGAACATTTCAGAGTTAATCACGATCATGTCCCCAATCCCAATAATCATAACAGTGACTATCATTAATCTAATAAATATTGTAATAACAATTAATTAAGTTCACTCTTCCAATTAGTCTACCATAAAACTAGATTATTTTAGACTATTATGTATCTATGTATAGATAGTGAGTTATTAAATATGTACAGACTATATTAGTATAGTAAATAGGAGAGAATTTAGAAAGGGGGACAAGATGCAGTTAAAATAAATAATGAGAAAAGAGAGAAGAGAGAAAGAAAATAGAAAATTAAGAGAACATGCACATATACTATGTATGTTGATTTACAGTATAAATATTTTATGTGCTATATAACCCTCCTTCTGTGAAAGAAAAGAACTCTGTTTTACATACCTGAGGTAATGTGAAAACTCTCATGTGTCATCTATTTTTAAAAAATATAGATAAAGATTCCAGTAGTTAGTTACCTTTGCTTTAAAATTCCATGCAGTAAAACTGGTCCTTTAAAGTAATGTTAAAACAATTCATATCATAGTAGATGCTTTGAGAGATTTGGCTGTAACAGTAGCAGTCTTTTGCTTCTTCTTTTTGACATCTGTCCAAACATTTGTTTCTTTTGTTCTCTTGAGAGAAGGTGACATCCAATCTATATCTTCTGGTAAGGTAATCACATTATTAGTTTTAATAAATGAAGAGGCTCCCTCTAAGTCCTCATCTTGTTGTCATGTAGTATTCTTATCTTAGCTGGATATGTAAGTTGTACCTTGATGTTATTTTGTTTCAGAAACGTTATCATTGACCACACTTTTTTCCTTTGTTCCATTATTCTAGATGAATAGTTGTTATCAAATCTTATCAGGCTCTGTTTATATTTTAGAGGTGCCTTCCTCCAAGCAGATCTTAAAATCAGTTCCTTGTCCAAGTATGAAAGAAATTTGATAATTATTGACCTAGGATGAGAGTTTGAGTAAGTGGCAGGTTTCCCAAGAGCTCTGTGTGCCCTTTCAATTCCAAAAGAAAGTCCTTCTTTTAAATTTAAAAAGTCAGGGATCCAGCTTGATAAAAAGGAAATAATATCCTCATTTTCTGTGTTTTCAGGTAATCCGAAAATCCTGATGTTATTTCCCCTCTCCCTATTTTCCAAGTCATCTACTTTATTAAACAACCAAGTGTTTTGTTTAAGAAGCAGTTCTTTCTGTGTTTCCTCTTCCTTAAGTCTACTTTCTAAGTCATTTAGAGAAACCTCTATTCCTGCTATCCTTGTCTGATGTTGTTGTAGCATTTCCTTGAGGGTGTCAACCTGTTTTTGACTGCTTGTTTTAAGATTTTCCAGGTTCTCTTTAAAATCATCCATCTTCAAAAACAACTCCTGCAGGGTAGATGCTATCTAGTTCCTTCTTTAAGGCAGCATCCTGGTGAGAATTCTTTGAGTTGCTCATTTTAACAAATGACTATATCTCCAAGCTTTTTGACAGGAAACTATTTGTAAAACTTCACCAAAGTTTCTAATTATGTAAATTAGTCCTTTATCTGTAAGATTTTAAACTTTGAAGGAAAAAAAATAATATTTTTTTCTGTCTTATTTAACTAGTTATATGGAGCTCTAAAATACTGCCGCTTTCAGGTAGCCATTCAGGCTCTGCCCCGTTCAGATTTTTGATGTCTGCCGGAGGTAGTAGTACCTATTTTGACCTTGCAGGTCCTATCAGTGAGCCAGTTGGCTGCCAACCTGATGAGATAGGGATTTACGCCAAGCTCTGTTACATTTTCAATGATGCCCGAATGGGGGATTGTGTCAAAGGCTTTAGCCAAGTGAAGGTAAGCTGCATGTGCTGACTTTCCCTCATCCAGTGCCTGAGTGACAGTCTCAAAAAAGTCATCTAGGTTCAACAGGCAAGATCTGCCATTGATGAATCCGAACTGGGTCGGGTCAAGTGCTTGGAGATTGCCTATATCCTTGTTTATGAGGTCCATAATATTAATACACTCCATGGCCTTGTACATCAGACTTATCAAGCTAATGGGGCAATAGTTTCCAGGGTCAGTAGTGGCACCACTTTTTGCAAAGGGATGACAATGGCAGTTCTCCACTCTGCTGGAATAGAGCCTATACTTAGGCTATGGTTGAATAGGGTGCACAATGGTGATGCTAGTTCTTGCTGGAGATGTTGCAGAATACAGCCTGGGATACTATCAGGTCCCATGGAAGCTGTGTTCTTTGCCTTGAATAAGACCTTTAACACTTGATCTGTGGAGATGTGAGGTGCGGGGCAAGTATCAGGGATGTCAAATGGGCCTTTGGAGGGTACAGGGGGTAAGGTTTGCCCTGAACCTGTCTGCTAGCAGGTTGACTAAGTCAACAGGATCAGTGTAAGTGGTACTATTAAGAAGTAATTTGGAACAAACCTGGGCTTTGCCGTGGAGGTTTCTGACATAACTGAAAAAGGCTTTCTGGTTAGCCTTTGTTTTGGAGGCTAGTTTTGATTCATAATTAGCTTTGGATGTTTTTACTAGTGATCTAATTTGCTTGTTGTGGCTAAGGAGGGAGTTTTACCCTTGGACAACAGTTTCTTCCTTTCGTTCTAAAGCCTGTTGATAGAGGATGTCCACCACATAGGTTTGTGTTTCCTTGAGGAGCAGGTTTTAGTTCTGTTGGGTATGGCTGAGTCCATGCAGTTGTACAGATGCCTGTATATTGCACTGGCATACTGCTCAGCATATTTGTTTGCATCCTATGAGTGTGGTGGTGGTGTGAAGCTACTGATAACCTCCCTTCAAAGGTTGTAGTGAGTTTTTGAGAAGTTTTTTAGCCTGGTTATGGCTGGGTGGGGGTTGGATGGGGTAGACCCTTTGAATGAGACAGATCGATGGTCTGATCTCACCAGGGAAAAACTTACAATGGGGTGGCACAGCAGTCAACCATGTTGGTGAAAACCAAGTCTAAAATGCTATCTCCCCTTGTGGGGAATGAGACAATCTGGCCTCATGCATTAGAATTGATGAAGTCAAGGAATCACTGGGTGAGTGCATTACAGCAGGAATAGTTCACCCAGTTTATGGTGGAGTAGTTGAAGTCACCAAGGATCAGTGTGTTAGGGGGTACCTTGATGGACTCAAGTAGGTCCAGGTAGGAGGAGTGTATGTCCTGAGTCATGGAAGGGGGTCTATAGCTGGCTATAACTTGTGTGGTTGCCTTGCCAATTGTTAATTGCACCTGTAGAAGTTCTAGTGCATCACGCTGGCAAACCAGTCTGGAGGTCTACTTGAGTTTAATGAAAATAGAAACTCCACCACCCTTAGTCTTCCTGACCTCGTTTTGGGGCCAGAATGTGTGGAATGAGGTATAGCCTGGTAAGGCAGGGGTGCTCTCTGCAGCCTTGAACCCAATTTCCATGACTGCACAGATGTCAGCATCTTCCAGTGCTAGGAGATCCTCCCATGAGTGCATTTTCAGGTTAAGGCTCCTAGCGTTCAGAAGCATGACCCTCAATTTGCTTTTTGACAGATCTTTTATGTTGGAAGATTTGTCTGTGGGACATTACCAAAAAACGCACAATGGGGGAGTCAAGAGCCGTGGCCAAAATCCTGAAGCCCAGGGGTGACAAGTGGAGGCCATCTCTGGCAAAGCATCGAGGCCTGTCAACCATGTCATCCCAGGCAGACAGATACTGGATCCCCTTGGAATGACACCAGAAACTAAGCCAATTGCTGAAGTCAATTATTTTTTGTTGGTATTGGGGTATCATTTTTGGTGAAGGTAAGATGCTGCTTAGGGCTAGGGTCATACCTGCCTGGGACACATACTCTGACAGCTCAATAATGTCTCTCTTCATATAGTCTAGGGCGGTGCATCTCAAGTCATTCACATCAACATGAACAATAACAGAGTCTTACTTGTACCTGTTGTGGAGGGACTTAAGTGCGTGTGTGATGTGGCAGATTCTAGCACCTGACAGACAACTGACCGTGATCTTCTCCTTGTCGAGCCTGGTGAGGGGGACATTGGTATGTCTCACAACTGAGTCGCCAATGACTAGCATGTTTGGTTTAATGCTGTGCTTTATGGGCTGTATGAGTTTATTGCTATGCCTTATGGGCTGCATTTGTGAGACACTGGTGTGCTGTCTGCTGTCTGCGATGTTTGGTGTTGTGTGTGGAATGTCTGTGAGTGACTTTTGGAGGTCTCTGTTGTTTAGGTAAGTAGCTCTGTATACGTGGGTGGGTGCTGTGCTTGGGTATGTGATGTGGGTGGTGTGGTGTTTGTGCTGGCATGGAATTCAGTTTACTGGTATAGATGCATTTCTCACAAGTAGAAGAATTATGTACTAGGAGAAGACAGATGGCAGTAAACATGAGGCAGTTGCTACACTGTCTCAGTATGCCCATGTCAACCAGGCTGGCAGGAGAAACTGATGGGAATTGTCCGGACACAGTGTTCTGAAGTTTGGATGGACTTGGGGTGAGAGGGTTTTGATAAGGGTTTACTCTAAAATGGCTGCCCTGAAACCCTAGTGCTGAAACCAGAACTAAGATTAGAATAACAGACAAATGTAATCAGGCTAATAAATACAGCAGAACAAAACCACGTCAACACTTAAGAATAAGGAGGAAGAACAGATTTTTTTTTTTTTTGTGGAGAGGGAAGGAACTGAAGATAATTCAAAGATTAAGAAACTAAAAAATGAAGGGGGTTAGCCTTCCCAAATGCTCTGTCTGTACACAGTAGAATGAGCTAATGAGATGGTACTGGGAGGAGTGTCCAAAATCAAAGAAACAAGGGTGTAGTCCTACTTATATGTTCACCCTTTTGTTTTTTGGCACATTCAGCTGCTGCCTGTTTTTTATCTACTAGTTTGATTTTCATTCTCCCTTGACACTGATATGCTTCTGCCAAACTAAGCAGGGAAGTCATCTTAGAGTTATTCTCCTCATGTTTTAAAACTTTCACTACGTTTGAATCTTGTGAGGTCAGCAGATATGTATGCAGTCCTATGATTGCAGATCTATACATGTAATCAGTTTCAAGAAGGCCCATTCATCCTTCAGAACTGGGAAATATAATCTCGGTGTACACTGATTGTTATAAAATCATTTGATAAGCATGAAGCATTTTTCTTGTTTTCCTATCCGACTTATCCAATACCTTTTGGGGGCAGTCAATCACTCAAAAACTGGAAGTTAGGACATGAAGAGTAAATTGGTTTATAGCTTGGACTTTATTCCTAGATGTCAGAGATGTTTTCAATATTACACAAAACAAGTATATCCAGCAACACAGCGCAGAGATTACCTCTTAAAATTCCATTTATTAAAACAAATGTTAAAAACAATACAAAACACAGAGAACATGAGCGCTTTCACACCTATCACAGGCACTTCCTCAGATGTAATACATAGCAGTTAAAACATTCTTTAAATATTCACAAATCAGGGCAGGCTAGAGCTTTAGATCTCCGTACAGGTCGTAAAGGTACAGAACCATTTAAGCCTTTCCCACAGTCACCATGCAGTTCTAAAATCCATTTTATTTCTGCACACTCAGTCTTTGTTTTAATGCCACACCTCTTAATGTTAGGTTTAATCAGCTCTAATACTAAGAATGTAAATTTATGAGAAGGGTCAGTGGCTGCAACATGTCCAGCAAGGGCATTTCTGATATCTTTCTTAGAAATAACATTATTGTGCTCACATATTCTATCCCTTAGGGGCCTATTTGTTTTACCAGCATAGTAGCATTCACAAATCTTGCAGATAGCATGATACACTAAATTAGTACTTTTATAGTCCACAAAAAAGTTAAATTGGTAAATACACCTAGTCACATTATTCTCGGAGCTGTTAGTTCTCTTCACATATTTACACATGATAAAAGATTTAGGCTCATAGCTTCATAGGTCGGTACTAGGCTATTGCCCAAGAGCCTACGTAAGCCTAGCCAACAAGGTTCCCTGGCTTGCGCCATCCAAGATAATTATTTTCCTGCACCACTGTCGAGCAGAGACACAGAAGTGATCCCTGGGGTATATTTCCTATTTCCCATCCACTCATGATTTTTCTTGAAGAGTGCTAATGAAGAACTTTGCTTGACATAGATGAGTAGCCCATTCCAGAGTATGTGAAGTCTCTGGGACAGGAATCTATCCCTCCAGCATGTCCTGTTTATTTTGGTGACAAGATTTAGGTCTTAGGGATTGGGATTTCTTTAGGTGTAGCATGTCCAACAGCTTTGGGTTTGGCATAGCTTTATATGTTAGGCAGAGATCACCTTGGAGTGGACGATATGCTACGGAGTAAAGCTGGAGTTTTTGAGATGGTCAGTGTAGGGCATTTGTTTGAGGCCAGTAATCCTCTTTGTGAGGTACTTCTGTGGCCTTTCCAGCTGCTGCAGATGTCTAGTGAGGTACATTCCAAAAGGGGCGTTGTACTCTGTAATGGGTCTAATGAGTGTCGAGTAGAGGGGGAACAATGACCTCTTTTTTCCTGGATAGAGAACCCTTTTATGATGAGGTGTGCCATGTAGAAAGACATCCTGATTTACTGTGGCGATGTGACTATCAAAGGAGAAAATGCTGTCCACCTGGGTCCCAAGGTCTCTTATCACACATTTGGTGTTAAGTAGATTGATGGCTATGTGGTAGTTCATGGGTACAGAGTTTTTACCAGAGGGGATGACACTGCAATTTTTGGCATTGAGCTTGAGGCCATGGCTCTGACACCAGGCATCTGTCTCAGCGAGGCCCTTCTGTAGGATGTCCACATCATTTGGGGACTTGACTATGGCTCTTAGTTTGCAGTCATTTGCGAACTTCATTAGCCAGAGGCCTTCTGTGTTAGCCTGTACTTCAGAGAAGTAGATACCAAACAGGAGATACCTGCTTAATAATAGCACATTTTTACTCCTTACAGGTTTATAGCACAATAATTGTTTCAGAGACTGATTGTTTTTAAAACAAAACTTAGGAGTTCCACCCAACAAACTTTTATATTTCTCATCAGCAGTGAGAATATGCCAATTCATTTTCACTATATTGCAGACATTAGCGTCATTAGAATAAGTAAGGGAGAGCCTAAGATTATTAATGTCTGAATTAGGCATAGATGCAACATCATCATTTCTAGCAGCCTTAATAATCTATAGAACTGTCCTTTCAACACATTTCTATGAACAAAATGTGGATGTATGCTGCATCTATGTAAAATATTTACTTTCTTGCAAGGCTTCTTATATGCAGTTGTGCCTAGACCTTTGTGAGTTCTATAAATATTAACATCTAAAAAGTTTATCATCTCGTTTGAGCATTTTACAGTGAAATTTAGGAAGCTCATGATACTTTGTAAATGCTCCACAAAATATGTCAGCATATTTTGTGTACCTGTCCAAATAAAGGAGACATCATCCACAAAATGAGAATAGAAGGTGATGAACTGACAAAATCTATTTTGGTCAGCCAGCACATATAGAGATTCCCAATAAGCCATGACTAATTAGCATAGCTATTGGCACACCTTGTACCCATGGCAACCCCTACTTTCTGTAGAAAAGAGTTGATCATCGAACACAAAAACATTATGCTCTATACTCATTTTGTGGATCCAAAAGACTGGAGGAGAAGTGGGAGAAACAGACAACCGACTTATTCGACCTGCAACTTGGCTTCCACAAAGGACAATTCCATCTGTAGAGATTTCAGAATTAGAGAGGGCAATACTAACCAACTTTGAAGAACTAGGTATGAATATGAATGACATTGTTTTCAGTTTTGGTAGTTGTACAATATACACTTTTTCATACCTTCCCATCACTTCAGTGTATGGCTCATTATTTCAAAAAGATTTAAAATTTATACCTTCAAGCCATTCTAATGTAGCTGACACTATCACTGAATTGAAACTGTTTACAAGAAAACTGAATCTGAGTTGTTTGTTGTTGTCCACAAATGAGGGCACTTTTGAAAGTGGTTTGGTGAGATGTACATTTAACCCACCACTGGCAACCCCCATTGCATTATTCGAACAGTTATATGAGCAAAGTATAAGGGAGTGGTCTGGAAATATAAAAAAGAAATTATACAATCTGTCAACTGAGGAAAGGACTTTGTTGTCTAAACTGTCTAGAGCTAGGAATATATGAGTGATGAAGCCACACAACGGTGTGTGGGTGTGTGTGTGTGTGTGTGGGGGGGGTCATGATAATGGACCATCATACGTTTTCATCAAAGAAGTTGAATTTTCTTAACAATGGGAATGTTTTAACAGACGTTACAAAGAATGTAATAAATATCGCCTACCACTATGTGGATTTGGCCCTTGAAGACCTCTGTATCACATTTGATTTTCCACCTAAAATGAAAGAATTCCTGGAAGTGAAATAACCTTAGATCCCAGGAATCTCTGGCATCCTCAAAATCCACAAATTGGTGAATAACACCCCCCCCCCCACACACACACACACACCTTGAGACTGATTGTGGCTTCTGCTGGCTCCAAGACTGAACCATTTGCTACACTAGTTGATTTCAAGTTAAAATCCTTTTCAGAAAACAAAAAACATATTTTGAAAGATTTTGAAAGATTCCTGGCACTTCCTTCAAAGTTTAGCTGATAGTGATTTTTTCCAGATGCTTTATTTGTCACAGTGGACATCAAAGATTTGTTTTCCATCATTCCACATGTAGTCTGAAACAGCCTTTTTATATTAGTGTATAGAATTTGTTCTAAAGAACAACTATGTGTATTACTAGGGGGAGTACTATAAACAACATATGGGCATGGCTGTGGGTGCCACCTCAGCCCCGATATTTCCCAATATGGTATTGTGGTTTTGGGAAATCACTACTATTTTTAACTCCCCCCACTTTTCCAGTATAAGCCTCTGCTTATGACACCTGGATAATATTTTCTTATTATGGAAGGGAAATATCAACGAGCTGGAGTTCTTTATAGACTTCCTCAACCAGTCTATGAAGTTTTTTTTCTGGTTTACCTACCAGGTGAATGAAATGACTGACAACTACTTACATATTAAACTGTATAAAAATTTAACTGCTGGCAGATATGTGTCAAAGATATTTAGAAAGGACACCTTTTCAAACACATATCTGCACATTACCCAAGGTAGTAAAAGAAAAATATAGTTAAGATGCAACTTATAAGGCTAAGCAGACTTGTACCTGATAACTCAGTTTTTCATTAAGAGGCTGACAAGCTTTGTAGTCTATTTCAAGAATGGGGATACCCAGTCAGTTTACTGGATGAAGTTCTGAAATGAATATTTGAAACAAGACAGGCTCATTATAGGCTACTGTTATATTGCCCCTATGGTCTGACAGCCAGTGAAAGAAAGGCAGACACTGACTTGTCATGAACCTTTGTCATTCCTTTTTAATACAGACATGTTTACTCTCAAGAAGATTATAAACATGCATTGGTCCACTCTGTTTGGCACTTCTGGTCTCTTGGATACTTTGGGAAACCTACCCCAATATGTATATAAAAACAACAAAAATTTAAAAGCAATTTAAGAAAGAAATGATGACCACCAGATTACACTGCACCAGAATGTGGGAATGAAATGTTGTGGTGCTTGTTAGTAGTGCAGGTATATATTGCAAGGCACCTACCTGGTTCTTTCATGTTATCCCAAGACAATTTCCCTGAAGGGGCATTATAACTGCAATGCTAAGTGGGTTGTGTAGATTGCATTCTGTAGTTCCTTTTCAGCCTGCTATATCAGTAAGGCAGTGAGGCCTTTAAAGAACAGGATATATTGGTTACCCCTTCTCACAGGGGTGATAGCTGGGATCTAGCCCTTGAACAAAGGGAACTATACTAGCAAATACTGCTTAATGCTTGCACCCCCCCCGGTACTAATGGTTTCATTTCAGTTAAACCAATTTTAAAAACAAAGGCTACTAAAATATGAAAGATTAGGATTTTTATAAGTTTACTATACTTATTAAAGCTTACCAAATTGTTTTAAATACTGTATGCTGCTAAACATTTGTTGCATTTTTATGTATTGTTTGACACTTGTTTCATAAGTGCTTTCACTTTAAATGAAGTAGGGCTTGGTGCCTTTCAGGTTATATAATCCACCAGAAGAGTTGCTACTTTGTTTCTGAAAATGTTCCAGTTTGAACTGAATGGAATGAAAGTGCTTAAACTTGATTGTTTTTAAACATTAAACTTGGTTTGCAGTCCAAGTGACATCTGGTACAGCATTTAAAATAACACACAGTACCATGCGCTGGGTCAAAAGGCTGTATTCCTAAAGTCCTCGAATGCTTCAAGCGTCTTAAGCTGTAATCCAAAGCTGTACAGAAAAATCACATCCAAAAAGTACTCTGCAACCAAAAGTTTAAAACGAAGCTATTTATTGTAGAGCAATGTAAGCGCTTTCACCCGAAGGCTTCCTCAGACATTTAACAACTCACATTCAATTAATGTTTAAATGCATAATGAATCCATCTCATTAGTTAAAATTCATCAGATGTAAGAAATCAGCACAAATATTCATTTAAATAGCTAATAATGCTAAAAAAGCATAGGGATCACAATAAAATAAAATATTAAAGTATTGAAGCCTAATATATAACACTGAAAGCACATCTGTGTTATAAAGCTAAAAATATATGATATAAAATAGCATCATACATATGTGCAGGTAAACATATCACTGCATAAACCCTTTCTACATCAATAACAAAAACTGATCAAATACAGATATAAAAAGACTGAAATATTCAACGCAAAAATTATATGCAAACATAATCTGTGTATGTTCAAAACTGTAATTATATAAGTCTCATAAAAAGACTAATGCTTAGGTCTGTGACATCTCTTCTTTTTTAATACAGGTTTAATGTGTACCCGATCATTAAGGCCAGGGTATTTATCTGCCCTGCAGCTAATAATCCACCTCATCTCATTATCAAGAGTCAAACTTATGAGGTCCCCTCCTCTATTGTGAGCAAGAACTTCCTGTATCACACAAAAGGTATACATGTGCTGTGGCCCTGATACTTTAACATGTCTGGCTAGTGCATTGGAATCACCACCTATTCTTATCTGGTAAAGATGTTCCCTGATTCTCTCTTTTAATGCCCTATTCGTTTTCCCAATATAAAATGAGGTACAGGCTGTGCACCTAGCCAGATATACCACATTCATGCTCATACAATTTGTACCTGTCCTAAACTTAAACTCAAACTGATTGACGGGGAGGACAAAGGTGATCCTTGTATCTATATGGCGACATTGATTACAACGTCCACAAGGACGTGTATTGTATGTAGAATCACAGCGTTTACCCATGTCAGGGCTTATATTCTTATAACATAACATACTCCTAATATTGGGTTTATTTTTGTATGCAAACAATGGTTCAGGACCTACTACATCTCTAACAGTTGGATCCAGAGTAAGTACTTCCCAGCAGTTCACTAGAAAACTTCTAATAGCTCCTGCATCCTTGGTAAAAAATAGGGGTGCCCTAACAGGCTGGGTTGATGTTAGAGTATCCATACCAACTACATCTAACATATTGGAATTGTTCGAAAAATATGGTCTAGCTTTACTGGACCTAAGACTGTTGACCTCTACAGACAATTTATCAAAATTTTGTTCATCATAACCCCTCACAAGGAACATATTTTGCAGTCTATTGATCTCATCCTCATAACCTCTCTCACTAGGATTCAGTCTAGAGGCTCTCATAATCTGTCCCTTCATAACATTATTAAATACATACTTGGGATGCATACTATGTCTATGGAGTAATGCATTCCTATAACATGGCTTGCGATGCATGGATGTATTCAGTAACCCATTAGAAAGTCTAATAAGGTCCATATCCAGAAAAGGGATCGTATCCTTGGAATAGTTCATAGTAAATCTAAGGAAATCAGTGGATCCATTGATCTCATGCAAAAATACCAACAACTCTTCTATATCTCCAAACCAAATTAAAAAGAGGTCATTTACAAACCTCTTGTAGAAACCTACATTCTCTCCAAAAAGATGGTTCTTAAAGAGGTACTGCTCCTCCCAACTTGCCATGACAATGTTGGCGTAGCTATTGGCACACAAAGTGCCCATAGCCACGCCATCATTCTGCAAGAATATTGATTCTCCAAACATGAAGACATTGTTAGTCAATATAGTCTCCAGGAACAGACTGATCAAATCTATACTCTTGTCTGTATACAAAGATTTGGAGTGCAAATAGCGTTGAAAATATATGACACCTACATCATTTGGTATAATGGTAAACAGACTCACCACATCGAGTGTGACTAACAAATAATCCCTTGACGGGTCCACATCCTTCATGTATTCATACAATTCCAACAAGAATTGTTTGCTATCTTTTAATATGTGTGGGTTGTTGTCAACCAAAGGTCGTGCAAAATATTCTACATAAATAGACATTGGTTCAGTAAGCCAACCCTGGCCAGTGACAATAGGTCTCATCGGAGGATTACGTGCTGATTTATGTACTTTAGGAAGGCCCTGTATAACTGGTATACGTGGGTTGTTAACTTTGAAATAATCATATAGGTCATTAGATATATCTTCGCTTAATAATAGGTCATCCAACATATCAAAGACCAAAAACACTTTATCAGTTACAGTTTCCATGTTAACCTCACGATAAAAAGAGCTTTCACTTAAAAGTTCGTTCATACTAGCAACATAATCTGATAGTTCCATAAGCACTATAGGTCCTCCCTTTTCTGCTGGTCTAATAATAATGTTAGGGTCAGTTCTCAAACTATTCAATGCCTGTCTCTGATTAAAATTCAGATTCTGTCGGTAATTAAACCTCTTTCTATTACCAAAATGTTCATAAATATAATTTTCAACTAATCTAGAATAAATGTCTAACAATGGGTGTAACTGAGGTATATACAGACTATTTGTGCAAAATTTTGTATCATTAGTAACAGTGGTACATGCCCTGAAATCTATTTTCAATTGCATATTGCGAACAAACAACTTCATGTCTATAATGGAATCAACTAAATCCCCATGGCTCGTAGGAATAAAGCTTAAACCTTTGTTCAATACTTGCTCCTCATACATACTCAAAGTCCTATTCGTTAAGTTAACAATCAACGAATTGTGGTCCTCTCCCACATTTTTTTCAAGGTTGGTCCTGTTATCTTGCTCCCTGACCCCTTCCTCTTGTGTCGGCCTCTGCTCATGGACCTCTCTCTCTCCCAATGCGCTGGGGCTGTGCTATGGGGAAAGGAGTAAAGAATGTATTTGTATTGGGTGATGTGGTGGTATTCTTCTGAACAGGTACCTTCCTTCTAACAACTGCTTCAGCAGCTATCACACGTTCTGTTGTGTTATGAGTGTGATTAATAGAAACATTAGGGCCTGTACTCACCGCTGTGCATGTAACCTCAACGCTATTAACAGCAGCCACAGGTACATTACTAACAAAATCAGGTGGCACTGTAATACTGTTAGGTACAATGCCTTCTACGTTGTTATCAGGACTAACAACATTGTTGGTAACTACATCCAAGCTAGGAGTTAATTTTATTTCATTATTATTGACATTGTTTCTAAAATTAGCAGCTTGTGCATTATTAAATGGCCTAGGCCAAGTAAACATGTGATTATTTTTAAAATCTTTCGCATCCCTTAGAATCTTATTTTTCTTCTGTTCCAACAAACGTTTCTCAGAAAGGGATACATTATCAAGTACATTGTCTAATAGTAAATCAGCAGCTTCATTAACACATTTCAATTTAATATTGTCATAAAGTTCGTTTACAGTTCTCCTTAAGTTCTCCTCTTCGGGTGTATGAAAATCAATTAATAATCTCATATAATTAAAGCTTAACTCTAGGTTAAGCTGCTGCCACTTAAACAATAGTTCAGGAAATGTATTACCTGAAGTGGGCATCTTCAATACCCGTAACCCACGTGGCACTATCTTTTTCGCCAGGCACGCCTCAAAGTGCTGGCGTTGTAATTGTAGTCTCTTCAACTTCATACAGTCCATTTCTAGTCTATTCAAGTCATCTGTAATATTTAAACTGATTTCATCGCTTACTGTCTCCGTATTAGAGTCCAAACAGGGTTTGTACAGCAACAACATGTTGTTCTTCCCCCTCACACAATCATGAAAGCGTTCTGCTTTCCGATAGGTTGAATTGTTCATTGTAGGTACGTAAGGTAACTCGACATTGTTCTCAGAATTATCAGCCATCCTTCTGGGCTGGTGTGAATAAATAGAGTATACGTAACAAAAGAGAAAGAACACACCAAGCCAACGGAGCTTAGATCATATAATTTTAGCTTTATAACACAGATGCACTTTCAGCGTTATATACTAGGCTTCAATACTTTGATATTTTATTTTATTGTGATCCCTATGCTTTTTTAGTATTATTAGCTATTTAAATGAATATTTGTGCTGATTTCTTACATCTGATGAATTTTAACCAATGAGATGGAGTCATTATGTATTTAAACATTAATTGAATGTGACAATCCCAAAGCAGTGCTACTTTCCGTTGAGAGCAAGGAACCTGCGCAAAAAACGTAACAAAGAATCCAAACACACAGCGCAAGGTCCTCTGATGGCAATAAAACGTAAAATAATACAAATTCCAAAACACGATGCTGCACAAAGATGAAAAGATGTAAAATAAATATAATCCTTTATTTGATCGAGTAAGCGCTTTCGCCAAAGGCTTCTTCAGACTCTTTACAGTATAACACAACTTAACGCTTATTTAAAGTCTTCCTGTTACTTACAATTGGTTCTTAATTCTAAAGACATCACATGGTTTGTTTCTTAAAAAGGTACAGACATAAAACCGTGTAGTCTAACTACTACGGCATCATTCAAGCTGCAACATGTAAAAATTATTTTTAAACCTATAAATCTACTGTGATTAACACTCACAACTTAAAACATGTGTATTAAACATATATATTAAAATGTACCCGGCATGTTTAAAAACCTCCTTGGTACGTACTGCAATTAACTATAGCACTAATAAAAAGAATCAGTACACATATACCCTAATGAATTTGAGAAGATCTTAAAATACCAAGCATTGTCGCTGACAATGTATATAAATGTAATATATTCCTGAACACACTGTTTATAAACGTGAGTCTAGGTGACACAATGTTTAAAACACTAAACAATCACTTTATATTGGTTAGATAAATACTCATGTACTAATAATTTACAGTGACACTAATGCAACTATTATAGATGTCACATTAAATAAAATAATTGAATGATCACTTTATACTAGTGAGATGCATACTCACATACTAATAGTATACAAACCACTAATACAACTATTTATGAAAAAATGTGGATCCTACATGGGGTACTACAACCTAACCTTTAAACATATACAAGGTCATGGAGTAATGACAGTCATACTACATTCTACACTTCAGAAAGAACCATAGTGATAAAAAACTACCACTATCTACGTAGTCTTTTACTCTTCAAAAAAGGCTTGATCTGTACTTTCTCATTGAGTCCAGGTGGTTTATCAGACCTCAACCTTATAATCCATCTTGTTTCCTGTTCTAAGGTACGGTTAATCAAGTCCCCTCCTCTAAAACCTTGTGAGACATTTTCGATAACACAAAACTTAAATTTGTGATCCACACCTGCCATCTTATGATGCCTGGCTAGTGCATTGACCTCACTGCCCACTCTAACATGGTAGGTGTGTTCTCTAACCCGTTCCTTAAGGGAACGGTTGGTTTTCCCTATGTAGTATGAATTACAACAGACACATGTAGCAATATATACTACATTTCTACTCTCACAATTCGTGTTGGTGTGAAAGTTATACACACGACCTGTGGTGGGGTGTTCAAAAGTTGTCTTTTTGTTTATAAATCTACATTGATTACAATGTCCACAAGGTACAGTGTTCCTATTCCCTACACCCCTATTATTTAAAGGATACTTAGGTCTGCATAGTATATTCTTTAAATTGGGTTGGTTCTTATAGGTTATACGTGGAACTGGACCCACTATTTCACTAACTTCAGTATTGGAATTTAAAATTCCCCAATGCCTATTCATGGCTTCTTTCACCTTCAGATTCATATTACTAAAAGTAAGTTGTGCCCTGACTTCGGTTGCAGTTCCTATCAATCTGTTGGTTTCCACTCCCTGTTCCATGAAATATGGTCTGGCACTACTGTCCCTCAGAGAATTTACCATACATATGGTTTCTTGAATTTCTTTCTCCTTGTAACCCCTCTCAAGGAATCTTAATTTCATATCCTGTATACCAAGATCATAGTTTTCTTGTTCTAAATTAAGTCTTGACACTCTCATGAATTGTCCTTTGAGGACATTACTGAACACATGTTGAGGGTGCATACTATGCCTGTGTAGAAGGTTGTTCCTTTGGCACCCTTTCCTATGTATTGTAGTGTTTAACATTCCATTGGACATTCTAAAAACTTCAACATCTAAAAAAGGTATACAACTATCTGAAAAGTTCATAGTGAACTTTAAGAAATCCGTGGTGGTGTCAAGGTGGGACACAAAGCTCTTTAAAGTGGGTTCGTCCCCCAACCATAAAAAGAAGATATCATCCACGAAACGGCAGTACATGCCAACATGTTCAACAAAAAGTGGATTATTATAAAGATGTATATCTTCCCATCTGGCCATGACTAAGTTGGCGTAGCTATTGGCACATGACGTGCCCATAGCTACGCCATCCCTCTGTAGATATAAAACCTCCTGAAAAGCAAAAGCATTGTTGGTCAGTACTGTTTCAAGTAAGAGTGCTATCAAATCTATTTTCCTTTCAGGGAAGTCAGAGTGTACTTTCAAATATTCAGTTATTAACCTTACGCCTATGTCATTGGGGATTACTGTAAATAGGCTGACAACGTCCAATGTCACCAGGAAATATCTCTGTTGAACATCCAGATGACGTGTTTGGGAATAAAGGTCTAAAAGGAAATGTTTGCTGTCTTTCAGTATTCTTTTATTCTCACTGACTATGGGTCTCAATAAGTTTTCCAAATATATGGACAATGGTTCAGTGACCCACCCTTGTCCTGCAACTATAGGCCTCAAGGGTGGGTCTATGTGGTTCTTATGGACTTTGGGAAGTCCCTGAATCACCGGTATGATGGGGTCCTTTACCTTGAAATATTCATAAAGTTGCTGTGTTATGTCAAATGACATTACAAGGTCATCTAAGGTATTGTAGACCCTGAAGACCATCTCAATTAAGATATCTTGAGTTATTTTAATATAAGTTTGTCTATCATCAAGCATTGTAAACATCTTATCAGCATAGTGGGAGTAGTTCATTATGACCACTGGTCCTCCCTTGTCAGCTGGTCTAATTATGATGGAATTATCTCCTTTCAGAGTTTTCAAGGCTTGCCTTTGTTTATAATTTAGGTTATACCTATGTCTAGAGGGGGTATTCTCCTGATAGCATCTATATATCTCATCTTCCAGAACATTCCCAAATACTTCAATAGTGGGGTGAAGTTGCGGAACATAAGTGCTATTTGCACGATGCTTATTTTGTTCTAAGGTATCATTAAAATGTCCAAAGTCTAACCTAAGTTGTAAATTGCGAACGAACATTTTAGTCTCAATAATAGTCTCCACTAAATCACTATTCTTTGTTGGAATAAAACCAAGTCCTTTACTCAAAACCTGTTCTTCATATTTATCCAGGACCCTCCCTGACAAGTTCATAACTAACGAATTTGTTTCCCCCACATTTTCTTTATCGTGGGGCCTTGTTGTTCTGGTTCCTCTGCTGACACTTTCCTTTTCTGTCTCCCCCTGCTGGTTGACCTTCTTTTGTCCAAAAAACGATTTTGGGCTATAGGTAGGGGGGCAGGTAACTTGTTTGAAGTGGAAAGTATATTACTGTATTTAGGTCTGACTACTGCTGCCCCTGATCTTTGTACGTCAGTAATGCAGCCTGTCAGACTATCTCCTAGACCGAGGTTGCTGGTATTTCCAACACCCGGTGACCGTACAGAGCCCCCAGCCTCTGTAACATTGTCTGTGCGTCCCACTTCTTGAAGCTGGTTTCCTACATTCATGTTCTGTCCCATGCCATTCACAGTATCATTCTGTACACTCCTTATGACTGAAGTATCAGCCATTTCACTGACATGAATGTTACCTTGCTGAACCTCCTCAATACTGCGTACTGGCGTATTTAATACTTGATTCATGCTACTTATATCTATTCTATCCACAGGTCTACGCACAACATCTTGCCCATTATTAAATTGTGAATATGTATTCCTTTCCCTAGGCCACGTGAAAACGTGGTTATTATTAAAATCACGTACATCCCTTACAATTTTAGACTTTTTCTGATCTAATAACCTTTTTTCCAGAAACAAAACATCTCCTATTACCCTTTCAAGTTTTTCCATACAAACATTGCCAACATATTTGATTTTAAATTCGTCAAACAGTCCATTTACAATAGACCTTAAATGGTTCTCCTCCGGTAAGTGATAGTCAATTAAGAGCTTCATGTAGCTGAAGCTAAGTTCTAAGTTAAGTTGCTGCCAACGGTATAAAAGGTCCGGTAGCGAATTACCAGACGTGGGCATCTTCAAAACTCGAAGGCCACGTGGTATAATTCGCTTTTTTAAACAAACTTCAAAGTAGTGTCGCTGTACTTGTAATTTAATTAACTTAGTAAACACAGTCTCCAGTTCTTGCAAGTCTTTGGAAATATCCATATTACTTACATCAGCTTGGTTAATCATGTCTCCGTCAACGGCAGGATTAAAATCCATCAACAAATTCGTGTTTCCAGTCACACAGGCTTTGAACCTCTCCATCACATTAGGTATACGTTCCAACACAGGAGGAACATAAGGTAACTCGATATTCGAGGTACTCTCGTTCGCCATCCTCACTTCCTGTAGCACTGGCGAAAACAATAATAATGCTACAATCCCAAAGCAGTGCTACTTTCCGTTGAGAGCAAGGAACCTGCGCAAAAAACGTAACAAAGAATCCAAACACACAGCGCAAGGTCCTCTGATGGCAATAAAACGTAAAATAATACAAATTCCAAAACACGATGCTGCACAAAGATGAAAAGATGTAAAATAAATATAATCCTTTATTTGATCGAGTAAGCGCTAAGTTGTGTTATACTGTAAAGAGTCTGAAGAAGCCTTTGGCGAAAGCGCTTACTCGATCAAATAAAGGACCTTGCGCTGTGTGTTTGGATTAATTGAATGTGAGTTGTTAAATGTCTGAGGAAGCCTTCGGGTGAAAGCGCTTACATTGTTCTACAATAAACAGCTTCGTTTTAAACTTCTGGTTGCAGAGTACTTTTTGGATGTGATTTTTCTGTACAGCTTTGGATTACAGCTTAAGACTCTTGAAGCAGTCGAGGACTTTAGGGATACAGCCTTTTGACCCAGCGCATGGTACTGTGTGTTATTTTATTTGTTTTTACCATTGCAGTTGCAGGGTCTAAGCTCCGTTGGCTTGGTGTGTTCTTTCTCTTTTGTTACGTATACGCTATTTATTCACACCAGCCCAGGAGGATGGTTGATAATTCTGAGAACAACGTCGAGTTACCTTACGTACCTACCATGAACAATTCGACCTATCAGAAAGCAGAACGCTTTCATGATTGTGTGAGGGGGAAGAACAACATGTTGTTGCTGTACGAACCCTGTTTGGACTCTAATACGGAGACAGTAAGCGATGAAATCAGTTTAAATATTACAGATGACTTGAATAGACTAGAAATGGACTGTATGAAGTTGAAGAGACTACAATTACAATGCCAGCACTTTGAGGCGTGCCTGGCGAAAAAGATAGTGCCACGTGGGTTACAGGTATTGAAGATGCCCACTTCAGGTAATACATTTCCTTAACTATTGTTTAAGTGGCAGCAGCTTAACCTAGAGTTAAGCTTTAATTATATGAGATTATTAATTGATTTTCATACACCCGAAGAGGAGAACTTAAGGAGAACTGTAAACGAACTTTATGACAATATTAAATTGAAATGTATTAATGAAGCTGCTGATTTACTATTAGACAATGTACTTGATAATGTATCCTTTTTTGAGAAATGTTTGTTGGAACAGAAGAAAAATAAGATTCTAAGGGATGCGAAAGATTTTAAAAATAATCACGTGTTTACTTGGCCTAGGCCATTTAATAATGTACAAGCTGCTAATTTTAGAAACAATGTCAATAATAATGAAATAAAATTATCTCCTAGGTTGGATGTAGTTACCAACAATGTTGTTAGTCCTGATAACAACGTAGAAGGCATTGTACCTAATAGTATTACAGTGCCACCTGATTTTGTTAGTAATGTACCCGTGGCTGCTGTTAATAGTGTTGAGGTTACATGCACAGCGGTGAGTACAGGCCCTAATGTTTCTATTAATCACACTCATAACACAACAGAACGTGTGATAGCTGCTGAAGCAGTTGTTAGAAGGAAGGTACCTGTTCAGAAGAATACCACCACATCACCCAATACAAATACATTCTTTACTCCTTTCCCCATAGCACAGCCCCAGCGCATTGGGAGAGAGAGAGGTCCATGAGCAGAGGCCAACACAAGAGGAAGGGGTCAGGGAGCAAGATAACAGGACTGACCTTGAAAAAAATGTGGGAGAGGACCACAATTTGTTGATTGTTAACTTAACGAATAGGACTTTGAGTATGTATGAGGAGCAAGTATTGAACAAAGGTTTAAGCTTTATTCCTACAAGCCATGGGGATTTAGTTGATTCCATTATAGACGTGAAGTTGTTTGTTCGCAATATGCAATTGAAAATAGATTTCAGGGCATGTACCACTGTTACTAATGATACAAAATTTTGCACAAATAGTCTGTATATACCTCAGTTACACCCATTGTTAGATATTTATTCTAGATTAGTTGAAAATGATATTTATGAACATTTTGGTAATAGAAAGAGGTTTAATTACAGACAGAATCTGAATTTTAATCAGAGACAGGCATTGAATAGTTTGAGAACTGACCCTAACATTATTATTAGACCAGCAGACAAGGGAGGACCTATAGTGCTTATGGAACTATCAGATTATGTTGCTAGTATGAATGAACTTTTAAGTGAAAGCTCTTTTTATCGTGAGGTTAACATGGAAACTGTAACTGATAAAGTGTTTTTGGTCTTTGATATGTTGGATGACCTATTATTAAGCGAAGATATATCTAATGACATATATGATTATTTGAAAGTTAACAACCCACGTATACCAGTTATAGAGGGCCTTCCTAAAGTACATAAATCAGCATGTAATCCTCCGATGAAACCTATTGTCGCTGGCCAGGATTGGCTTACCGAACCAATGTCTATTTATGTAGAATATTTTGCACGACCTTTGGTTGACAACAACCCACACATATTAAAAGATGGCAAACAATTCTTGTTGGAATTGTATGAATACATGAAAGATGTGGACCCGTCAAGGGATTATTTGTTAGTCACACTCGATGTGGTGAGTCTGTTTACCATTATACCAAATGATGTAGGTGTCATATATTTTCAACGCTATTTGCACTCCAAATCTTGGTATACAGACAAGAGTATAGATTTGATCAGTCTGTTCCTGGAGACTATATTGACTAACAATGTCTTCATGTTTGGAGAATCGATATTCTTGCAGAATGATGGCGTGGCTATGGGCACTTCGTGTGCCAATAGCTACGCCAACATTGTCATGGCAAGTTGGGAGGAGCAGTACCTCTTTAAGAACCATCTTTTTGGAGAGAATGTAGGTTTCTACAAGAGGTTTGTAGATTACCTCTTTTTAATTTGGTTTGGAGATATAGAAGAGTTGTTGGTATTTTTGCATGAGATCAATGGATCCACTGATTTCCTACTATGAACTATTCCAAGGATACGATCCCTTTTCTGGATGTGGACCTTATTAGACTTTCTAATGGGTTACTGAATACATCCATACATCGCAAGCCATGTTATAGGAATGCATTACTCCATAGACATAGTATGCATCCCAAGTATGTATTTAATAACGTTATGAAGGGACAGATTATGAGAGCCTCTAGACTGAATCCTAGTGAGAGAGGTTATGAGGATGAGATCAATAAACTGAAAAATATGTTCCTTGTGAGGGGTTATGATGAACAAACTTTTGATAAATTGTCTGTAGAGGTCAGCAGTCTTAGGTCCAGTAAAGCTAGACCATATTTTTCGAACAATTCCAATATGTTAGATGTAGTTGGTATGGATACTCTAACATCAACCCAGCCTGTTAGGGCACCCCTATTTTTTACCAAGGATGCAGGAGCTATTAGAAGTTTTCTAGTGAACCGCTGGGAAGTACTTACTCTGGATCCAACTGTTAGAGATGTAGTAGGTCCTGAACCATTGTTTGCATACAAAAATAAACCCAATATTAGGAGTATGTTATGTTATAAGAATATAAGCCCTGACATGGGTAAACGCTGTGATTCTACATACAATACACGTCCTTGTGGACATTTTAATCAATGTCGCCATATAGATACAAGGATCACCTTTGTCCACCCCGTCAATCAGTTTGTGTTTAAGTTTAGGACAGGTACAAATTGTATGAGCATGAATGTGGTATATCTGGCTAGGTGCACAGCCTGTACCTCATTTTATATTGGGAAAACGAATAGGGCATTAAAAGAGAGAATCAGGGAACATCTTTACCAGATAAGAATAGGTGGTGATTCCAATGCACCAGCCAGACATGTTAAAGTATCAGGGCCACAGCACATGTTTACCTTTTGTGTGATACAGGAAGTTCTTGCACACAATAGAGGAGGGGACCTCATAAGTTTGACTCTTGAAAATGAGATGAGGTGGATTATTAGCTGCAGGGCAGATAAATACCCTGGCCTTAATGATCGGGTACACATTAAACCTGTATTAAAAAAGTAGAGATGTCACAGACCTAAGCATTAGTCTTTTTATGAGACTTATATAATTACAGTTTTGAACATACACAGATTATGTTTGCATATAATTTTTGTGTTGAACATTTCAGTCTTTTTATATCTGTATTTGATCAGTTTTTGTTATTGATGTAGACAGGGTATATGAAGTGATATGTTTACCTGCACATATGTATGATGCTATTTTATATCATATATTTTTAGCTTTATAACACAGATGCGCTTTCAGCGTTATATACTAGGCTTCAATACTTTGATATTTTAAAAACACGATAAGGCCACCCAGACCACTGTAGCTCGAGCAGGAACAGAGCAAGGATACTACCTTCCACAAGTAACAGTAAATCCAATGATCCACAACTCGGTCAGAGTAAACACAGGTTTATTGTAGACACATGAATCACAGGTTAAGCGCTTTCATCCACACAAGGCAGACTTCTTCAGAACCAATGAATGCAATTTTCAAATACATATATATATAGCGGATTTGGCGCCAAAAAACAATTAATATATTTAATTGATGTTGTAATCTTAAAAAACTTAAAAAACTTTAAAATTCTCATACACTCAACGACAAATGCAATACTTATTTGGTTGTAATTGGTAACTACTATTATAAATAATTATGATAACATTTTTCTAATAAATATATACTTTAAATAACACTGTTTAACAAAAAATATATATAGTAAATCATCCATATCCTATACTTACATAATAAATTATAGTATATTGTGTATAGTGAAATATATTGTGTATAATGAAATATAGAATATAAAATATAAAATATAAAATATGAAATATGAAACACAAGGAGTCGTCGTCAATGGCCCCAAAAAGACAATTACAATTGTGGTTTTAACCCCGATCCAAGAGAAGGAAGGGTTTTATACTAATACTCTTGTTTAAACCTGGCCAGGAGGTAGCATCACACAATATCTGCCATTTAGTCTCTAAACATGACAGTCCTACCTTCCAATTATCCCCATATTCACTCACCCCAATTTGATCAATAATTTTGAAAGTGAAACAATGGTGAGGTCCTTTTTCACTAATATGCTTACTTAGTGCATTTTTCATGTCAACTTTTTTAATTTTGTATAGATGTTCATATATACGGGTTTTTAGCTTCCTTTCAGTCTTACCAATATAGTAAGCTTGACAACATGAACAGGAAGCCAAATTAACCACCCGCATAGTGTTACAATTCCCTTTTCTACCATGGCATATAGTTCTATTATTATTACCCAATTTTGTATTCCTATTAACATTAATGTACTGACAATACTTGCAGCTACCACATTTACTAGTGTGTTCATCTTTGTTGCTCCTAACCTCTTTTTTCTTTCCACCTTCAATAATTCTCTTGAGGTTAACTGAAGTTTTGAATACACTGACAGGATGGTCACCTATCACCGTAGCAATATCATCAGAACTTGAAAAAACATCCCAATGCCTTTTCAAAATCTCCTTAACCAAATTGGAGTACGGGTTAAACATGATTACACACACATTCCTTCTATTTCTTGTAACTTCCTTGTGGGTATTCTTGTCAACAAATGTACTACCCAAGAGCGGAACAAATCGGTCCCCCCATAGTCTGATCACATATTTTGTTACTTCCTCCACCATAACCACAGGGTATCCTCTGGCCAAAAACATCTCAGCTACTGTCCTCATCTGATCCTCCATGTCCTGTCTAGTGGAACACATTCTAGCAAAACGAATGCATTGCCCTTTGAGTACATTTCTGAAGATGTGAGGGGGGATGACAACTACCAAATTGTATATAATCATTGGAAAAGGTGGATTTCCTGTAGATTTTGGACTTAAATCCTTCATTAGAATTACTAATGTACGTGTCCAAATAAGATGTCCCTAATTTCTCCACTTTGTATGTGAACCTTAAGAAACTTGTGGTACTGTTAAGGTAGGACATAAAGCTAGGTATATCTTCTGCAGGTCCCTTCCAAACAATAAAAAGATCATCTAAAAAGCGTGTGTATAAAGCAATGTGCTTAAAATATTCACTAGGCATGACAAATACCTCCTCCCACTCTAGCATGATGAGATTAGCAAAAATGGGGGCACAAGAGGCCCCCATTGCTACTCCTCGAATTTGTTTAAAATATTCTCCCTGAAACTGTATATAGTTGTGTGAGAGAACAAGTCCCATCATGTCAAGTATTAAACATTTTATCCCATGTGAGATTGGAATGTTTTTTCAAACTGTTTTCAAAGTATTCAAGGCCTATAGTGTTAGGAATGCACGAAAACAATTCCTGAACATCTATAGTAAGAAAAATCAAATTTGGACACCATATATCTTGTTTTAATTTACTTAAAAAGTCCCAGGAGTCCTTAGTTAAGTGTGGAACATTATAATATACATGTTTGCACCAATGATCTATGGTAATCCCTATATTAAATGTTTTTGATTTTGATCCGGATATGATGGGTCTAAAGGGGGGGTTTTCAACACTTTTGTGAATTTTGGGGATGCCAACTATTCTAGACATCACAGGATACTCAGTTCTGATAAATTCGTACACTTCATTCGTAATACGGTTATCTAATAGGTATTCCTCAATAATCAAGTCTATTCTGTGATATCCTATATTAATCTGGTTGAGGGATATCTCTTCATAATTACCAGAATTGAAAAGGATGTCTTGTATAGCTTTGCAATAAACATTAGTGTCATATATCACTAAACCACCCCCTTTGTCCGGTTTCATAATCCTTATTTCACTATTGGCCACTACCTGGTCCAAACACAATCTCTCTCCCTTGGTGAGATTGTCAATAAAAAGTGTAAAATGCCACGGGTCTCTCCGAATATTTCCATACAAATTATAGATGTCTTTACATACCATTCGCTCATAATTGCTGACCTGCACATTTGTAACAGGAATATATGCACTTTTTCTAACTAATTTTTTGGGGGAACCGTCGCTTGTAACATCTTTAAACTGCAATGCTAACTGAAGCCTTCGACAATACAACTTAACTTCCTTAATAACATCAAACACATTAAATCTAGCAGATGGAATGAATTTCATTCCCTTACTAAACAAAGAAAAAAATTCCTGTGTAATAAAAACACCAGTAAAATTGTACACTTTAAAACCTGAAAAGGAATGAACAAAAATTTTACTGCCATTACTAGCCTTAGCTTCAATTAAATTCTTATCACTCACATCTACTTTACTGATCAAAGAAGATTCACTAATCAATAAATCATGCACTTCACTATTGTTAGGGGGCCCACCCCCCTTCCTTTCTATCTTCTTTTGCGGTATATGGGGGCTTGATGGAACCTTCCCCCTTGAAAATTTTCATCCTCTTCTCTTCTTTTGTTCCTTCCCCTATTGAATTCATAGTGAGGCTCATAGTTTCTCATTTTATTCTGATTACTATGGGGCCAAATGTATGCCCTGTGCAGTTTGTATGCCTCTAAGTCCCTTTCTAATTTGTCCAATTTCCTATTGTAAATGTCATACGCCTTAGATTTAGCCACTCTAAACTGTTTATTGAATAATTCTTGCCAGGAATGAAAACTAGGGTCCTGTGTGATTTCATTATGCAATTGTTCAATTTCCGCAAGCAAACCCCCAATTTTTTCATCATTAAATTTCATAAGTAGTTTTATATATTCAAAACCAAAGAGATCAAACAAATTATTGAATTCATACTGCACAGATTCATTGAACTGTACCCCTAAGGGTAGTTTAAAGAATCTAAGCCCTTTTGGCACAATCTTTAAATTCAAACACTTCTCCAGGTATCCATTGTCAATTTTGGCACCCTTAATGTTGTTCAGTTTTTTACCCAATAAATAAATTTTAGACTTAATGGAATCATTCACTAAATTCCCATTTCTGTCATCAAACCCTGCATTTATAGTATTGTTATTACCAAAATCATAATCATCATTCAAAAAACTGTTCAAAACATCGTTAGAGTATTGTCCATAGTTTTTATTAATATTGTTACAACTATTAGAGGCGCCCTTGTCCCTTTTGTTATGTGTTTGTGCTCTAACACAGGGACTAGAAATCGTGTCTTTCACCACAGTACCTTTGTAGCGGTCAGCACCTTTGCTGACCGTTGCAGAATAAGTTCTCATCATCTCCCAGTTTTTAGGCTTAGCCCCCATACGATGCGTCTCTTCATGGGAATGGAAGAGACTAAAGTCGAATGTAAATTCCGCATCATCCAATAGATGTGTGTCGATGTCCTTAGAATCCAAGTTTAGTTGTACATGCGGCATTTCCGCCGAATTTCTTACTAATTGTCCATTTGGAATGCTCAACTCACTGTTCTCAGCCTCCACATTTAGTGATGTTAAACCAACAGATGGAACCGTTGCAGAATGAAGGTTTAGACCCGGTGGAGCCGACTCCATGTTTACGGCTTCCACAACGGGTCTGGTAAGAGAGGCAACCAACTGCAGCAGCTTGCTGACATCATCTTTCAACGACGTAACCTCTGCACGTAGTTCCATAAACTCTGTTCTGCTCAATGAAGCAGACGGAGATCCAGGGGAAGCCATGGCAAACAACTGAAGAAAAAAGAAACAATCCAAGTACCAAAAACACGATAAGGCCACCCAGACCACTGTAGCTCGAGCAGGAACAGAGCAAGGATACTACCTTCCACAAGTAACAGTAAATCCAATGATCCACAACTCGGTCAGAGTAAACACAGGTTTATTGCAGACACATGAATCACAGGTTAAGCGCTTTCATCCACACAAGGCAGACTTCTTCAGAACCAATGAATGCAATTTTCAAATACATATATATAGCGGATTTGGCGCCAAAAAACAATTAATATATTTAATTGATGTTGTAATCTTAAAAAACTTAAAAAACTTTAAAATTCTCATACACTCAACGACAAATGCAATACTTATTTGGATGTAATTGGTAACTACTATTATAAATAATTATGATAAAATTTTTCTAATAAATATATACTTTAAATAACACTGTTTAACAAAAAATATATATAGTAAATCATACTATATGGTTCCCCCAAAAAATTAGTTAGAAAAAGTGCATATATTCCTGTTACAAATGTGCAGGTCAGCAATTATGAGCGAATGGTATGTAAAGACATCTATAATTTGTATGGAAATATTCGGAGAGACCCATGGCATTCTACACTTTTTATTGACAATCTCACCAAGGGAGAGAGATTGTGTTTGGACCAGGTAGTGGCCAATAGTGAAATAAGGATTATGAAACCGGACAAAGGGGGTGGTTTAGTGATATATGACACTAATGTTTATTGCAAAGCTATACAAGACATCCATTTCAATTCTGGTAATTATGAAGAGATATCCCTCAACCAGATTAATATAGGATATCACAGAATAGACTTGATTATTGAGGAATACTTATTAGATAACCGTATTACGAATGAAGTGTACGAATTTATCAGAACTGAGTATCCTGTGATGTCTAGAATAGTTGGCATCCCCAAAATTCACAAAAGTGTTGAACCCCCCCCCCCCTTTAGACCCATCATATCCGGATCGAAATCAAAAACATTTAATATAGGGGTTGCCATAGATCATTGGTGCAAACATGTATATTATAATGTTCCACACTTAACTCCTGGGACTTTTTAAGTAAATTAAAACAAGATATATGGTGTCCAAATTTGATTTTTCTTACTATAGATGTTCAGGAATTGTTTTCGTGCATTCCTAACACTATAGGCCTTGAATACTTTGAAAACAGTTTGAAAAAACATTCCAATCTCACATGGGATAAAATATGTTTAATACTTGACATGATGGGACTTGTTCTCTCACACAACTATATACAGTTTCAGGGAGAATATTTTAAACAAATTCAAGGAGTAGCAATGGGGGCCTCTTGTGCCCCCATTTTTGCTAATCTCGTCATGCTAGAGTGGGAGGAGGTATTTGTCATGCCTAGTGAATATTTTAAGCACATTGCTTTATACACACGCTTTTTAGATGATCTTTTTATTGTTTGGAAGGGACCTGCAGAAGATATACCTAGCTTTATGTCCTACCTTAACAGTACCACAAGTTTCTTAAGGTTCACATACAAAGTGGAGAAATTAGGGACATCTTATTTGGACACGTACATTAGTAATTCTAATGAAGGATTTAAGTCCAAAATCTACAGGAAATCCACCTTTTCCAATGATTATATACAATTTGGTAGTTGTCATCCCCCTCACATCTTCAGAAATGTACTCAAAGGGCAATGCATTCGTGTTGCTAGAATGTGTTCCACTAGACAGGACATGGAAGATCAGATGAGGACAGTAGCTGAGATGTTTTTGGCCAGAGGATACCCTGTGGTTATGGTGGAGGAAGTAACAAAATATGTGATCAGACTATGGGGGGACCGATTTGTTCCGCTCTTGGGTAGTACATTTGTTGACAAGAATACCCACAAGGAAGTTACAAGAAATAGAAGGAATGTGTGTGTAATCATGTTTAACCCGTACTCCAATTTGGTTAAGGAGATTTTGAAAAGGCATTGGGATGTTTTTTCAAGTTCTGATGATATTGCTACGGTGATAGGTGACCATCCTGTCAGTGTATTCAAAACTTCAGTTAACCTCAAGGGAATTATTGAAGGTGGAAAGAAAAAAGAGGTTAGGAGCAACAAAGATGAACACACTAGTAAATGTGGTAGCTGCAAGTATTGTCAGTACATTAATATTAATAGGAATACAAAATTGGGTAATAATAACTGAACTATATGCCATGGTAGAAAAGGGAATTGTAACACTATGCGGGTGGTTAATTTGGCTTCCTGTTCATGTTGTCAAGCTTACTATATTGGTAAGACTGAAAGGAAGCTAAAAACCCATATATATGAACATCTATACAAAATTTAAAAAGTTGACATGAAAAATGCACTAAGTAAGCATATTAGTGAAAAAGGACCTCACCATTGTTTCACTTTCAAAATTATTGATCAAATTGGGGTGAGTGAATATGGGGGTAATTGGAAGGTAGGACTGTCATGTTTAGAGACTAAATGGCATATATTGTGTGATGCTACCTCCTGGCCAGGTTTAAACGAGAGTATTAGTATAAAACCCTTCCTTCTCTTGGATCGGGGTTAAAAACACAATTGTAATTGTCTTTTTGGGGCCGTTGACTACGACTCCTTGTGTTTCATATTTCATATTTTATATTTTATATTTTATATTCTATATTTCATTATACACAATATATTTCACTATACACAATATATTATAATTTATTATGTAAGTATAGGATATGGATGATTTACTATATATTTTTTGTTAAACAGTGTTATTTAAAGTACATTTATTAGAAATTTTTAGCATAATTATTTATTATATTATAGTAGTTACCAATTACATCCAAATAAGTACAGCATTTGTCGTTGAGTGTATGAGATTTTTAAAGATTTTTAAAGTTTTTAAGATTACAACATCAATTAAATATATTAATTGTTTTTTGGCGCCAAATCCGCTATATATATGTATTTGAAAATTGCATTCATTGGTTCTGAGGAAGTCTGCCTTGTGTGGATGAAAGCGCTTAACCTGTGTTTCATGTGTCTACAATAAACCTGTGTTTACTCTGACCGAGTAGTGGATCATTGGATTTACTGTTACTTGTGGAAGGTAGTATCCTTGCTCTGTTCCAGCTCGAGCTACAGTGGTCTGGGTGGCCTTATCGTGTTTTTGGTACTTGGATTGTTACTTTGATATTTTATTTTATTGTGATCCCTATGCTTTTTTAGTATTATTAGCTATTTAAATGAATATTTGTGCTGATTTCTTACATCTGATGAATTTTAACCAATGAGATAGATTCATTATGTATTTAAACATTAATTGAATGTGAGTTGTTAAATGTCTGAGGAAGCCTTCGGTTGAAAGCACTTACATTGTTCTACAATAAACAGCTTCGTTTTAAACTTCTGGTTCCAGAGTACTTTTTGGATGTGATTTTTCTGTACAGCTTTGGATTACAGCTTAAGACGCTTGAAGCATTCGAGGACTTTAGGAATACAGCCTTTTGACCCAGCGCATGGTACTGTGTGTTATTTTATTTGTTTTTACTATTGTAGTTTCAGGGTCTAAGCTCCGTTGGCATGGTGTGTTCTTTCTCTTTTGTCTGGTACAGCATTTGTTTTTATTTTTTGATTACTTCATTTTATGCTGTTGGTTTTTGCTGTTTACCTGAGGTAAACTAGCTAGAAAAATATTTTAATAAGATAGCAACAGCTGTCAAATCTGCATATGAGAAATCACTAATGTACAACATTAAAATAGATTGAATGGAGCTTCCTAGTCACCCTCATTCCACCCAAATGAAAGTAGCCCATTCCATTTTACAACATCCACCAAAATATTCCTGATTATCATAATTCCTTCAGTTGTATTACTCAACTAGGCAACTCCACTCTGTAAACAAATCTCTTGCCTCTCAAATCAGAACTCACACCTCACATGGGGTCTCTGCATACTCAAATTGTGTTACCAAACTTTCGAATCAAATACCCTCTGCTCTCAGCCAATTCCAAAATTCCCACCATTCTAAAACAGAACTCAGCGTTTACCTCCTCCTGGCACTACCCCCGCATTACCACTCCAAGATGATCAACTGCCCACACAATTTCTCTCTTTACTCTGACTGTAAATCCCTGCTTGTACTATCTATGAATAGTCTATGATTGTACGATCTATGCACATCAGTCTCTATCTTATACCTCCATCTTAACTATCTTGAGCCTATTTTTTTCAAATTTTCATTCTTCTCAACAGACTCCTTAATTACATTCCCTTTTACAACCACATGAGATGCACGTATGTACTTTACAATATTACCTTCTTTCTCTAATACTCCTTCCTCTATTCTGACATTTACTATACTGGTAGCACTTTGACATTGTATTATGAATTTATGATGTGACCATGGATTTTCCCCTCACAGCTGTTGTGACAATTTTGGGATGCATTTGTCATATAAATGTCAAACACTGAGATGTCTCCAACAAACACTTTTTTTTCTGATTAATTCTTTACTGTTACTCACTGAAAATTCCTTGGTATTTGCCATAAAATACTTGTGTTTTAATTCCAGTAATTAATTTACTTAATGTGAAATTACTATGTATTTTATTTATTTATTTTACATTTGTTTACTGGGGAGGTCCGACTGGACAGAGCTGTCCATTTTCAGCGGCGGCCCGGGGAGAAAAGCTCCAGAAAATTTGCTAACATACTATATACATAAGACATTCACATGAGCATCATGGTTTACACATTCATTTATAAAAATATAGCAGATAATAACATATGATTTCATAACATATTTACATAAGCATAGAGATTTAAACATACAATTAAAAGTATAGCAGGTAGTAACATTTGATTGTTGTTCATACAGTATGTTTAGTAGACATAATCTTGCAGATGTACTGAAGATAAGACAAGAAAGGAAAAACAAAAATGGAGAATATAGACAAGTTCATATGAAGTGCAAGGGGAAAGGAGTTAGAATATGTCAGCCAGGTGCTAGGCAGTTACAAGTAACGTGTGATAATATATAGTGCATCTGTGGGAGTTTTAAAGAGGAGGTTGGATAGTGGGTAGGGGAAAGGAGTTAGAATATGTCAGCCAGGTGCTAGGCAGTTGCATGTCCAGGAGTTGTTTAGGTGGGAAATAAGCTGATTTTTGAAGATGGTTTTGTGAGGTTGTACCCTGATTTGTAGTAGTAGGGAGTTCCAAGTCTTGGCAATGTTGCTAGAATACAGGGAGTCACCAGAGATGTAATGGCTTTTAGAGATTGTAATTAGTGCCTTGTTAGTGGATCTAAGTTCTCAGTTATTGGAGTAGAGCATGATCAGGTCTTGTAAGGCTGGAGTTTTGTCAGTTTGGTATAGTATTTGATGAGCTAGAAAAAGTTGGTTTAGAGCTAAGGTGTTAGGGAGTTCCAGCCAGGAAAGCTGTTTTAGGGCTTGACAGTGGCAGGTGCAGTTGGAGTAGTTTGTGGTGAATTTTGCTATTTTGTTGAAGCATACTGATAGCTTGTTTAAATCGCTCTTGTCTAGATTAATTAGGACATGAGAAGGATACAGTAAGGCAGAGAGAAGATGGGTATGAGCTAGGGTAACTTTACTGTTGCTGGTTAGGAAGTTTTTACATCTATAAAGAGTACCTAGTTTTTTGTTGATTTTGGTTATTTGGTTATTGTATGACCTATGTGTTTGTCAAATTTCATATTATTGTCTATAATGACCCCTAGTAATTTGGTTTGTGTGATGGGGGAGATAGGGGTATTATCTGATGCAGAAATAGAGAATGGGGGAGTAGGTGCTGCTGCTTTGGAAGGATGAAAGAGCATACATTGGGTCTTTTTAGGATTTAGTATTATCTGGGAGTTTGTAACCCAGGTTTTGATGTATGTAAAGGCTTCTTGGGTCTTGATTTGAAGTTTTTGGAAGGTGGGGGTAGACTAGATTAAGGTGGAGTCATCAGTGTATTGTACCAGGTTTGCTAGAGAGATGGCTTTGTGAAAATTATTTGCAAATATAGTGAAAAGTAGGGGTTCTAGGACTGATTCTTGGTACTCCTAGTTTTACAGGAAGTAGAGAGGAAAGGGAGGTTTTCCACTGAACAGCTTGTTGGCAATGGGCAAGATAGTCTTGGAACCATAATAGAATGGGGGTAGTTAGTTTTAATTCTGAGAGTGATGTTATTAGTTTTGTATGGGAGACTGCATCAAACGCCTTTGATAAGTCAAGGAAAACTGCAAACACTAGTTGGCTGTTGTTGCATTGCATATTTACTAGAGTGCAGTGGTAGTGCTATGGTTGGGGCAGAATCCATACTGAGTTTCGACAAGAAGATTGTTAGAGAGGAGATGTGTTAGGATCTGGGTGTGGATACATTTTTACAGTATTTTAGCCAGTGGGGTAAGTATAGCTATAGGGTGGTAGTTTGTTAGGTCAGCGGAGTTGCCCCCTTTGTGTATTGGTATAATGTAGGAGATTTTCCAGAGAAGTGGCACCTTTGTTCTGAGATTGATCTGTTAATGATTATAGAGACTGGGTAGGAAATGGCTTTGGTGGCTATTTGTAAGAATTTGGTAGGTAGTTTGTCTACTGCTAATGTGGTGGGTTTAAATTTGGTTAGGTGTCTACAGATGGTGTAAGTTGGTAGATGTTGAAGGGTGAAGGAGTTAGCATTATTTGATGGGTTATATAGTATAGTGGGGGTTGAGGAGTGTGGGTCTGTTGATAACTTTAATATAGAGTTGGTAAAGAACTCACTGAATTGGGTGGCTGTGTTTATAGAGGTGGTGTCTATGTTTGGATGAGGAGTTGGTGATTTACCTGGTTGGTGAATACTGTTTATAGAAGCCCAGAACTTTTGTGGGTTGGTATTACGCTTAGCTTGAATTTCACCATAGTATTTTTGTTTGTCTAGTCTGATTTGTTTATTTACAGTGTTTCTCAATTGTAAGAATGTTTGTCTATTAGGATTAGTTTTGTTATGTTTTTTTTTCTAGTTTTGTAGTTACTACTGATTAATTTACTAAATGCATTTATACTAAATGAAATTGAATTTCTGATTGCAAAAAAATCCAGTAAAATGTTTTGCCTTATTTCATTTAATGTTTATTAGCTGTTCATTTTTTTATTGCGGAGCTTTTCTCCCTTGACCTCTGCTGAAAAGGCGTCTTATAGAACAAAGTCATCCCATCCTTGTAAACAAATACAAATAGAAAAAAAAATACTGGCTGAGTACAGAGACACTGGGGCACAAATGTGATACAATACGTTTTATAGTATCAACAGTTTTTTTATATTACTCTAGCTTCTTGAGGGGCTATTAAGTTACTGATGTTAGATACAGTGATTATAAATCCACTTGTGCCGAGAAAGGGAAGTACATCTTTTTCACATACAGTGCTTCCACCTGAAAATGTATAACTGATACAAAGCTCATTATTATGTATAGAGACTGGGAATGTTAAAGTATATACTAACCTTACTAACACATACACTTACATTCCCAGCCACACATTCATTTAATCTAGTATAGGTAAAATGCTCTGATAGCAAACAGTAATTGGAAATTCTAAGTGTAGAACTAGAGAATGCACCTGTGAAGCAGATCTGTCACATATCATAAAAAGGTTGATAACTAAAATGTAATAGAATGCTATATATCAGAGAAAATGTCCTTGCTATATTCATGCACTATGCTTCCTGTATCAGATTTTATCTCTATAAAGTAGTTAAATAGTTCTATCATTTGAAACTGAAAATTTTGTCTATAAAAATCAGATAAATATTTTCACAAATTGAAATCTACAAATGAAAATGCAACTGTCTGTAAAAGCAACACAAATAATCAATAAAATGTCTAATACATCTTAAATTATTTATTTAAAAACAAAATTCTCTGGAAGGAAAAGGCAGTGATGGGTGTGTTTTATACACTCACAAACAAACAAACCATACCTCTCAACCTACAGATGTTGAAAAGCTAGACACTGGCTCTTGAAATATAATGTACATCTGTCCAAACGTCTGGCCAGCTAGCTAACAATATAAAATCTGTTACCTCATATCATACCTCTTACTTAAAATGGGTTAGTACGACACCACCAAACAGAAATACCACTTAAAAAAATAGAAGTAACAAAATGAAACAACACATAACCAGAATAATCACATTTTATTCAGATTATTTTTTACTAGTCATAGTCAAGTTTAAACTGGTATTAAAAGAAAATATAGCTGTTCTATTACTGCAAAAGACTAAAAGGTATTTCCCAAGTATAGCAAAGGGTACAATTTAATAATTAGCTGTTCTGAAGTATACAAACGACTGCTTTTCTCCTCCTAAGCTTGACTTGTTAAATTGCATTATTATGAACAGGACATTTCCTTTACTGCACTTCTTGAATGAATAGTCATATGCCATTATTACTGTCCTGTATAATCTTTTGTAATATAACTTCAAGCTATGTATGGTTTAAGGCATACTTGGAATACTTATGACAATGCAACAATGACAGAGGAAGTGCACAACATAGCAATAAAATGATAACGTGCACATTAAATATAAATGCAGCATAAGCTGATCAGAAATGTTAAACAGTTTCATAGGATATTCCTATAAATTTTGCAGGCTTCCACTATTTAAGACTGGAACATGATTGTTTTGAAACTACTTCAGTGATTATAGCCATTCAAAACACTAAAATAACACATCGTAAAGTGCACTTTAAAAAGTCAGGCACACCCCCAGTCTCAAACTTATACATGCTACCGTCATGGATGCCCAGCACTGGAGAAGGAAGAAAATCGATCAATCAATGCACAGTGGTCGGAAGCAATCATGAGAGAGCAAGTAACGTCTGCTATGCAAAGAAACACAGGACAGTCATTTTGCAGTATGCCTCAGTGACCAAGAACTTTAACATCTTAATCCTCGATCTGGAATCCCTTGTATCATTCTGTTTGAGTTATATATACTAAGTACTAACTTTTCATAAAAGATATAAGAGTTTCTATTCTTAGAACAGGAAATGTAGCATTAAACACTTGAGGAGCAAATCCTACTCTAAAATCATTTTAGTTCCAAAACATATCCACTTGAACAACACACCTGTTTTAGAAAACAGCAACACAGATTCAGATAATAATATTCATATGCATTTCACACCCTTTAGATATTTCACATCTTGCACATAGAAGGAAATATGAATAACATTACTCTCACAGCAGTGCTAGCTTCATTTTAATCTATATGTCATGTAAAATTCAGCCACAGTCAAGAATGGATAAGCCCTAAAATGCTGACATGAGCACCCCTGCTTTGTCTTCCATACATACTTCTCTAGATCGGTATACATGCATTTGATCGGCCGGTGGATGGTCAATCGGGTATTGTCAAAAGCAGTGTGGCAAAATCCACAAAAAACGATTGCAAGAGTTGCGAATTGCAAAATATCGCCCCCTTTTTTACCCATGGTAGCACTCATTTAGGTGGTAGAGCAGTCTGAAATGTCGAATTTGGTGTTGTTTATGACATTCCGACCATTTGGCATTATGAGATTCGTGCATAAAAGTCACTGTTATACCTGGTCGAGCAATGTGTGCTCAATCAAATGAATGTAAACTGTCTATATCACCTATTATTTCTCTATAAAAGAGCAGAAATGCTTTCTTTAATAACCCATTCTATTTATTTTGGTCCATCATAAGATCATAGGATCACAGTATCATAGGTGGTTACTAGGCTATTGGCCCTGAGACCCTTATCAGCCTACCTAAGAGTTTACCCCATGTTTAGACAAGTCAGCACCCAAAGCCCCTGTCCATCAGGGACACAGGTGGAATCCCAGGGGTGTATTTTCTGTTTCCCATTCAGTTATCCATGCTGCTCTTAAAAAAGGATAATGAAGTACTCTGCTTGAGTAGAGAGTCTATTCCACAGATGGGGGAGTCTCTGGGACACAAATCTGTCCTGCCAACAAGTCCTATTGATATCACAGACCAGGTTGAGGTCATACATACGGGTTGCTTGAGTGAAGCTTGACTTGCAGATATGCAGCAGTCCCATCAAGGCGGAGTCTGAGATTGCATTATATGCCAAAAAGAGGTCACCCCTGAGGAGTTTGTATGAAAGTGAGTAGAGGGATAGGGCTTTTAGCCTATCTGTGTAGAGTAGATGTTTGAGGCACTGGATTCTCCTGGTGAGGAACCTCTGTGGCCTTTCCAGTTGCTGCATATGTTTTGTGAGGTACATGCCAAAGGGAGCGTTGACTCAATAATTGACCTTATAAGGGAAGAATACAGGGATGTTATGACCTCTTTGTCCCTGAATGAGATACCCTTACTTATGAGATGGACCATGTAGAAAGATTTCCATACAACAAAAGCAACATGATGGTCAGAATTCAGGTTGCTACGAACCTAGGTGACCAAATCCCTCACTACTGATTGTGTACTTAGGACATTGTTATTAATGTGATAATATGTGGGGGATGTCATTCTCCCCAAAGAGGATGATGATGCATTTTTTGGCATTCAGCTTGAGGTCATGTTTCTGGCACCAGTCATTTATTCAGGAGATAACCTCTTGGAGGACATCCACATCACTTGGGGAATTGATCACTGCGCCCAGCTTGCGGTCATCTGCAAACTTGGTCAGCCATAGTCCACTGGTTTTGGCCTCCACCTCTGAGAAGTATATCCTGAATAATAGAGGCTCCAAGACCAATCCCTGGGGTACACCGTTCATTACAGGTCGACTGCCTGAAGTGGCTTCCCCTATTTTGATTAGGCGGGTTCTATCAGTGAGCCAGTTTGTTACCCATCTGGTAACATATTGATCGATGCCTAGTTGGCAGAGTTTATCTACTATGCCTGAGTGGGGAATAGTGTCGAAGGCTTTGGCCAGGTCAAGGTAAGCTGTGTGCACCATCTTCCCCTCATACATGGCTTTGGTGACTGTCTCAAAGAAGTCAACCAGATTTAAGAGACATGACCTCCCTTTGACAAAGCCAAACTGTGTGCGGTCGAGTGTTTGGAGGTTGCCAATGTCCCTGTTAATGAGATCCATGATAATCCATTCTATGGCCTTGCAGATCAGGCTAGTTAGGCTGATGGGTCTATAAATTCCCAGATTGGTGGGCGCTCCACCTTTGTGCAAAAGGATGATAGTGGCTGTCCTCCACTCAGCTGGGACAAAGCCGGTACTCAGGCTTTGAGTGAATAGGGTGCCTAATGGTGCTGCAAGTTCATGCCTCATCATTAGTGGTATTCTTTGTGTTTGTAATTAAGAGGAACTGTCATACTCAATTTCATGAACAACAGCCCTACTTACACACATATTGCACACCACAGCTTTATTAGGGGTGCCTTCATACAGTTATAGTATATTTTCTTCATTGCACAACAGTTTATATAATGCAGGTGTTGCAATACAGCTGTAATTCCACAATTATTGTAGAAACTTTTTTCATTAACATTATCAGGTTTCATGCTTTAATCTTTATTGCACTATACTTGGCAGTAGTCAGTTATTGCAGTACAGACCTATGTCCCCATTCGTTGCAATACACAAATCTGTACTGTATGTACCTGCTGGCAGTGAATAAATTACTCTATCTTGTGTATTTGACTAAAGATTGCAAATGAATCGGTCCTCACCACACTCATGGTGCAACCTGCTCAGGTGCCCTGCATGAGCTTCTAGGTTGTGAGCTCTCTCCTCGGCAACTGTGGGGAGAGAAGCACATCATTATGCATAACTGTCTATCACACATTCAGATCAGGTGTTGGTAAAACAATGCTAACAGTACTTACAAACATGTGGGGCATTCCCAGCCCAAGCATCCTGGACCCAGGTGTCCAGAGTCCCCTCTTTCTATGCTTTAGATCATCATAATGGTGGAGGACCTGCTCACCTGTGTGGGGGATACCTGTTGCACTGGTAAGATTGCATGCCAGCCAGTCCCAAGCCTCAGAACTTGTACTCTGATCCCTAGAATTGGCCCTGCAGCAGCCTGTGTTCATGGTCTTTCACAAGGAGTCCAGTCATGACCCTGGACTCCAGAATGCCCTACCGCTGTACCCAGAAGTGTACACCCTCTCCAACACTTGCCATAGTTTGTGCACAGTTCATACTCCAACAGGTGATGCTGTATTTCCATCTATTGCACTTAATATAGCCTATTTTCCTACCCTTACACACCACTGGGCCATTTTTAAAAATGTAGTGCATCACTTGGCACCGCACAAACCAGTTTAGCTGAGCTAAGCACTATTTAAATTGCCACTGCTTAGCAATGCTTAGAAGTGAGCAAAACAGCTAAGCACAGCCAAGCAGTGATTAAACAGAGATTGTTTTAGCAGTGCTTAGCTTAGCTTAGCAGAGCTTAGCTGAGCACAGCACATCATGATTTAAAAATAATTGGCATAATTTATATTTAGAAAATTACTGCTTAATTCTTCTTCCCTGTATTCAAACCCAACATCTACTGCACATAAGGCTGTGATTCTAACCACTTGGCAACATGGATATGGGGAAAGCTCCTATACTTTTACATATACCTCTGAGCCAAGTTTAAGCACCGCTAAAGTCCACCCCATGCACACCAGCTAAGCAAAGCTTAAATTGATCTTTAAATCATAAATTAAATGCATCTTATTTTTAATTTTTAGATGTCTGTCAGTCGTTGCTTGCTGTGCCGTGCAAACTTTAAAAAAATTTAAAAAAAAGAATTATTACATTGAATTTATTGAAATCAGGCACCCGTACAGTGCAGGGGGTGTGTTACTCATCCACAGACACAGTTGGTGCCACACTCCCTACAGTGATTCAATACCACCTCCCTCGGCTTTACCTCAGTAATGCGCCTTCATTAATATGCATGGCACGCTATTGAGGGGCGTCCGGTACCATCCGTGTAGGCTCTACACTATGCATACATAGATTTTGTTAAATATGGGGGATATATATCTAGAATATCTTATAAGAACACTTTAATTGAATATTTGACAAAACTGAAACAAGCACATTAAAACTGCCATGTTGGGTGACTATTAAGAGCTGTTCTTATAGGTGCTAGTGGCGAAGTTGTTGATGGATACATGTTTCAATAATATTTGAGAGGTGATAGTATCAAAACAGGACAGAAGTTTGAGACATAATCAGAGATGCCAGTTTTATGAAAGTGTGATAACATATGATTTTTTCCATAATGAAGATGCATAGGATTCAGATATTGATATATTGGTAAGGATAGATACTGGGTGTGCTATGGCATCAGCAGTGATCTTTACGTACTCAAGTGGGTGGTTATTAGTTGCAGTGGAGCATGGTTTGAGTTTTAAGGATTTTGTTATCACTAATATAGAGACAGGCCCTATGTGGAAGTTGCTACAATGGATATAGAGGGTGAATTAGATTAATGTGTGGAACATGGTGGTAGTAATGGAAGTAGTAGTTTGTGGTGTATGGAGAATGTCGGTTTTGGTCTCACCTGTTGCTCACAAAAATAATATAATTTGATGTTATTGTGGGGGAGGTGGAAGTACTGGATGGTGGTGAAGAGCTTTTAATTAGATAGACAATGCTTTCTATTAAGGTCATAGGTTCATAGGAGGTTACTAGGCTAATGGCCCTTGGGCCTTTACAGCCTAGCTGTATATTAACCATAGTTGGATGGTCATTGTTAATAGAGTGATTCTGTGATCGGCACCGGCTGCCTTTGTCCATGATGGACATATAGTAGGTGCCACCACCAGGGTGAATTTATGGTCACCCATCCAGTTGTCAAGGTTGTGCTTGAATAGGATCATTGAGGAGCTCCGGGGAGCATATTCCATTGAAGTGGCAATCTCTGGGAGACATATCTGTCTCAACATCATGTTCTGTTAATGTCACAGGGTGGGTTGAGATCCCTGGAGTGAGTTATTCTTGTTCAATTTAATTTGCAGATATGCAGCCTTTCCATTAGGGCAGGGTCAGAGACTGCTCTGTAGGCCAGACACAGGTCACCTCTCAGCAGCCTGTATGATGCAGAGTACAGTGACAAGGCTTTCAGTCTTTCCATGTCAATCATCAAATTATCATAAAATATAACGCCCCCTATTCTTACTAGGGAACAGGTCCATAATGCTCTTTCTAAGACCAAGAACACTGCATCAATGGGCCCAGACAATATCCCAGGATGCCTTCTAAATAGCATGAAACATGACCTATCAGGGGCCTCTGGAATTACTATTTAACTGTAGCCTCCAAACAGGCTTTGTGCCTCATGAATGGAAAAAGACAACAGTCATCCCTCTGCACAAAGGTGGGCCATCTACAGACCCTAGAAACTACAGTCCCATAAGTCTCACTAGTCTTATATGTAAAGCCATGGAAATAATTATTCTGGAGATGATCAATAGAGATACAGTAAACCTACAGACACTGGACGCAACCCAGTTTGGTTTCATAAAGGGCAGATCATGGCTACTCAACCTGATGGACTTCTTTGAGAAGGTCAACAAAGCAATGGATGAGGGCAAAATTGTCCACACTGCCTGGCCGAGGCATTTGACATAATACCCCACTTGGGCATTGTTGACAAACTCAAGAGGTTAGGTACAAACCTGTATGTCACCCAGTGGATAGCCAACTGGCTCACAGACAGGACCCAGGAAGTTAGAATTGGTGAGTCTACATCTACAAAGAGGCCAGTCACAAGTGGAGTCCCTCAGGGATCAGTCCTTGGACTGCTGCTTTTTGGCATTTACTTCTCAGAAGTCAAAGCCAATGTCAGTGGTCTCTGGCTGACTAAATTTTCAGATGATTTCAAATTAGGAACTGTTATTGAATCTCACACTGACACAATTTTTTTCCAGGAAGGGCTGACACAAACAACAGATGTCAGAGCCATGGACTAAAACTAAATGCGAAGAAATGTATAATAGTATCCTTTGGGAAGTCATCCATCCCTGATTACTATCGTACTGACAATACACCCACTTAGAGCTGACTCAGTAGTCAGGGACTTAGAGACACACATAGATAGTAATCTGGCCTTTGATTTTCACACGTCTATAGTGGTGAGGAAATCATTCTATGTTGCGCAACTTATAGACAAAGGTATGGCATCTAAGTCCAAGGAAGTCATTGTTTCACTGTATTCAGCATATATCAGACATATCATTGTGTACAATGCCCCCTTTTGTATGTACCTAACCAGGCATATCCAACAACTGGAACATCCACAGAGGTTGCATAAGTAATATTTCCTATGCAGACCACCTCATGGCCCTATCCCAGTATTCTGTCTCCTACAGGGTTTTGAAAGGAGATTTATTCCTGGCATACAGGGCATTGTCAGACTCCAATCTGATGGACCTCCTGTATATCCACAAAACAAGCAGTACCGGAATTACCCATTCTAAAGACTTAAACCTTGCCTGTGATATAAATAGGACCTGCTGAAGAGATAGGTATGTATCATAAAGGCTACCCCATCTATGGAACAGACTCCCCATCCATGTGAAGCAGAGTTCCTCCCTAACCTAATTCAAGTGCAACTTGGACAATTGGATCAGAAACCAGAAAGTCATCCCTGGTTTGGCACCTATGTCTCTAATGCAAACAGGCAACCTGTAAATGTTTCATCTCCCAGGCCCATGCTTACACTTATCAAGGATATCAGAACTTGTCAGAGATTTTGGATACATGGCTAGGCTTAAAAAGGCTATTGTGGTTGTTAGCCTAGTAAACACCTATGAACCTATGTATGTCATGTTTTGGAGGCCCTGGATTCTCTTGATTAGAAACCTCTGTGGCCTCTCCAGTTGCTGCAGGTGTCTGGTGAGGTACATACAGAAGGGGAGCATTGTACTCAATTTCATCTGATAAGGGTACACTACAGTGTAGTTATAACCTCCCTGGCCTTGGATGCTATGCCCTTATTTATGAGATGCACAATGTAGAGTGCTTTTCTAAACAGCATGGACACATAGAGATTAAAATTTAGATTGCTAACAACATGTGTGCCCACGTCTTGCACCATTGAATTTGAGCTTAGGGGATGCTATCTATATCATAATTAGCAGAGGCAACTTCTTTGCCAAAGGGGATAATGAGGCTTTTTTTTGCATTAAGTTTTAGCCCATGAGTTTGGCACCAATCATTTGTCTTTGTCAGCCCTTTCTGTAATATGTTAACATAATTGGAAGACTCTATGATTGCTCTCAGTTTACAGTAATCTAGAAACGTGATAAGCCACAAGCCTTCTACTTTCACCTGGACTTCAGAAAAATAGATGTGTTTATTATTTATTTATTTTACATTTGTTAACCGGGATGGTCCGACTGGATACATGTCCTTTTTCAGCGGAGGCCCGGGGAGAAAAGCTCCAAACAGTATTTTTACAGTAGATTCCAAACAGTAGAGGGCCCAGCACAGATCCTTGTGGTACCCCACTGGTAACAGATCTATTGGTGGAGGTGGACTCCTTAACTTTGACAGTGTGTGTTCTGTCAGTGAGACAGTGTGCTACCCATCTAGTAATGTATGGGTTAATCTTAGCTGGGAGAGTTTCTCTATGATACCTGAAAGGGGGATTGTGTCAAAGGCCTTGGCTAAATCAAAATAGGTGATATATACTGTTTTGCCCTCGTTCAGGGCTTTGGTGACATTCTTAAAGAATTCCACTAGGCTTAATAAGGAAGCTATACCCTTGATGAAACCAAACTGGGTTAGGTCAAGGGTTTGAAGGTCACCTATGTCCTTTTGGATAATGTCCATGATGATTCTTTCCATGACCCTGCATATAAGGCTGGTTAGGCTTATGGGTCAATAGTCCCCAGGGTCAGCTAATGGACCCTCTTTGTATAAGGGGATTACTGTTGCTGTTCTCCACTCTGCCAGGACAAAGCCAGTTCTCAGGCTATGATTAAAGAGAGTGCAGAGTGGTTCTGCTACCTCTCATTTTAGATTGTTTAGTAAACAGCCTGGGATGTTATCTGGTCTCATAGAGGTTGTGTATTTGGCCTTGGAGAGTGCTTATATGACCTGTTCTTTGGAGATTTTGGTAGGGGGGGACTGGTGTCAGGAATGGCTTGGGGTATATCTGATGGGGCCAAGGGGGTGAAGTTACTGCCAAATCTGTCAGCTAGCAGGTTGGCAATTTCTTCAGGCTCAGTTTGAGTGGTACCATCCATTATCAATTTGGTACACAACTGGGCATTCCCTTTTAGTTTTCAGATGTAGCTAAAGAATGCCTTATGAATGTCTTTAGCTAGAGATGCTAATTTAGACTTGTAGCTAGCCTTAGAGGATTAACAAGATATCTGATTTGCTTGTTCAAGCTATGGAGAGTATTCTTCCTCTGTTGAGTAAGTTTCCTCCTCTTCCTAGATATCAATTTCTTTCTTTCTTTTGTTGTATAGCTTATTTATACTTACAGTCCACCAAGGTGGCTCGTTTTCTCAGGAAGACCTGGTTTTGCTCCTGTTAGGTACAGCCAAGCCAATACATTTGTTTAAGTGTCTGTACTGGACATTAGTGCATTTGTTTGCCTAGGAGTCATTGTTGGCTATATTGGCAGGAGATTGTAAAATTTTATACCATTGTTTAGGTGGCAATAGTTTGCTTTGGAGAAACTGTTCAGTTTTTTTTTACTCCTGTATGGGTGTCAGGTTTGACCTTTACTTCAAATGAGAAAAATTTATGATCCAAGCTTAATAGGGAGGGCAACACACTGAGGGTAGTGCAATGACCCCCATGTTGGTGAGCACTAAGTCCAAGACATTTTATCCTTTTCTGGAGGAGAGGACCATCTGCTTCAGGGAATTTTAATTAACAAAGTCCAGGAACCTTGAAGTGATCATGTTTGTGCTAATGTAAGTCACCTAATCGATGGAAGGATAGTTGAAATCTTCCAAGACCAAGGTGTTTGGCTGTATACTGAGTGACTCTAGCAAGTTTAGGTAGGTGGTGTGCTTATCCTGGTTCATGGTAGGGGACCTGCAGCTAGCAATGATATGGAGGAGTATTTTACTTATAGTTAGTTGAACTTGGAGTAACTCAATAGAGTTGTACCATTTCTACAGTCTCAAGGTGTATTTGGATTTAATGAAGATGGATACACCTCCACCTCTGGTTCTTTTATAGTCATTTTGGGGTCTAAACATTTGAAAGGCATTGAAGCCTTGTACAGCCAGGATGCTCTCAGCAGCCTTGAACCAAGTTTCAGTGACTGAACAAATGTCTGCATCTTCCAAGGTGAGGAGTGCTTCCAGGTAGTGCAGTTTACTGTTTAAGTTCTAGCTTTAAGCAGCATGACCTTGAATTTTTCTTTAGTGGATTTCTTTACATAAGGAATTTTGTTGTTTGGACATTGCCTAAAAAAGGCACTATGGGGGAGGCAAGCATCTTTGCCAATATCCAAAAGCCTTGAGGAGACAGGTGAAGGCCATCCCTGGCAAAGCCGCATGGACTGTCAACCATGTCTTCCCAGGCAGACAGATACTGGATCCCCATGGAGTGACACTAGAAGCTAAGCCAATTATTGAAATCAATCATTTTTTTTTGTCTGTATTGTGGCCTCATCCTAGGTGAAGGCAGAATGCTGCTTAGGGCTAGGGACATACCTTCCATAATCTGAGAGTTCAGTCGTGTCTCACTTCATATAGTCCAGAGAGGTACATATCAGGTCATTTACACCACCATGTACTATGACAGAGTCATAACAGTACTTGTTGCTGAGTGACTTGAATGCGTGTGTGATTTGACAGATTCTGGCACCTGAAAGGCAGTTGTCCATGATCTTCTCTTTGTTCAACCTGTTGAGGGGCACATCTGTTTGTCTCGCTATTGAGTCGCCTATGAATAGAACATTAGGTTTTGAGGTGTTTTGCCTTAGGGGCTTAATTCTTGAGACACTGATATGTGTGTTGTTATATGCAGTGGTGGATTCTGTTTGTGTCTCAGTATGTATGATCTTTGCGCTTGGGAGGTCTCTCGTCTTTTGATAGGCTGTTATTGAGTACCTCCATGTATGTAGGTTTATGAGTCTTGACATTATCTTGTGTGAGAGGGGACATGTATGTTCTGACAACCTGTTGTATGTCGTATATATTGTTATTGTGAGAGGAATGATTCTAATTTCATGGTGTAGTTACATCTCTCACATGCTTGTGTTTGTTTGCTTTAGGAGCAAGTGGTTGTCAGTATACATGAGGCAATTACTGCATTGCTTCAGATTGCCCATGTCAATCAGGTTGGTTGGAGAAATGGTGGGAAACTGTCCATCCATTATGGTAGGTATATATTGTAGTAACTAGTGGGGATTGACTAGATGGACCAGAGTTAGCATGCGAGACTATCAAAGGTAGCTACTCCCTGGAGGACTAAGGGTGGAAGACTGCATCAATGGCTCAGAATGTGAAACTGAGTTGCTTGCTAGGTAGCAATGTCAAGTGTTTTGTGCACAGAAAGGCAGTGGAGCTAAGGAGGGTTTTCAAGCAGATATCAAGGGAAAATTGTTTCTAACTGTTTGCATCTATACATGGTAGCTTTAAACTCCACAGAGCAGTGAACAGCTATGCACAAATATGGGTGTTAAACATAATTGAAGTTAAACAGTTTTAACACTAATCAACCGATAGGAAAGCCCAAACCTGAGCCTTTTTCTGGCAGTCCCCAACTCATATGGGTCCTATGCTATACATGTCTGCCACAGGGGTGCAGGAGGACCTTCTTGATGTAGGATGGCTGGTTTTAGTGCTCAGGTAATACTAAACAGCCTACATTCAGCAAATCTGAAATTCTGAAATACAGAAGTACTAGAAATTCAACGTGCAGAAGAAAACAGCAGTAAACAGCAAGAATGAATCATCAATTAAGCAAAATTCAGTTAAAAAAAGTGCAATGCAAGCTTAAAATATACTTATTTTTTGTTGAACATGGTGGTTGCCTTTGTTTTAGTTCATATTCACTCCAGATGTCTGGCTACAAGTGAGGTTCTAGATTGGATATTGGTCTCTGGCTCCAGTAAATTTACATCCCCTGGAATTTATTCAAGTAGGTACTGAATAGGGTAACAATTTCTAGTGGAGATCTGTTATGAGAAGCACTGCACTTCTTATCTGAGCTCAGATATAAAAGGCTTTATATTGATGTCCAGAATATTTTGGGGTTTGTGTTGAAGTTGAAGATGGCTATAATATTCTATTTTTTTTATCAAGGTTAACTTATTTTTTTTTTCTCAGATTGCATAATTCTCTGTAGAGTTGCAGGTTATAGGGAATTATATGTTAGGGACATTTTTCCAAGCTTTTGTGTCTGTTACAGTTTGTAGTTTTTTTTTTTTGGGGGTAGTGATCCATGGGGAATGGTTAATTTTCACTCTTTTAATGTGGTGCAGGGCATAGCTGTTTAGGGAACGTAAGAATAAGGTAGTTAAAAAAATGACCACCTCATCGTGTGGGTGAGTTTTTGGTGTAGACCAATTAAAGTCTGAATTTATCAAAAAGGAAGTCTTTATTGAATTTAGAAAGGTTTTAGGTTGTTTTAAGTTAGTAAATGTTAGGTTTGTGAGTAGTATTTATGTGGGTACAAGCTGAGAGGTGGTCAGTAAGTGAGTCTGGATAAGTTCCAGGGGCTGTAAATTTACTGGGGCCAGAGACCAATATCCAATCTAGAAGTGCACCTTACTGTTGGTAAATCTAGTGGGTGTTTTGATAAGTTGTGTGCAGCCATAATATTGAAACTTGTACTAGTGTTGTATTTTAAGTGATGCCTGCATCACTTTCTTCTCATAGTGCATGCCAGCGTTCGATAGCATGTCTCATATATAAAGCTTGTGTTAGTAAAGGGCAGCACAAGCAAAATGCCTTTGTGGGGCAGCGGCAGAGAAATATTTAATCTACCACTGTTAGTCGTGCATATAATAAAATGTACTAGATTCATGTGTCTGCTACTACACACATTTCGTAAGTGATCCTAATTAGCTAAATGTTTGATTTTATTGGTAATCCTATTTGAGAACAATTTAAGTGCTTTCGAAATCAAGACATGTTTCAATAGTTTAGCAGTCAATCTCAGCAATACAGTGCTAGAGAATTCCAAAGTTTAGCTGAATACGTACCCCCCCCTTTGTTTTTTCAGCACTGCATGCTAAGTAAAGTTGTGTGGTACACATATGTTTGCACACTTACTGAAAAAAAAGTTCTGTCTTACAGGTTAGTGGGTTAAATGGGTCTTTCTAGACACAATTTTGCTTGCTTGTGAATGTTTATTATGCGGGTTTTCTTTCATAAAATTGCTTTAGGCTTTGAAATGTCTGCCTCATGTCATGGTTATCTTCAGAAGATGAAAGTATTTAAATACAATTTCCTTGTCACCAGGTGAAGGTGTTGGAGTCCTTTCAATGTATGATCTGAAGGCGAATCATCTGGTTGTAGGCAGTTCCACACTGGCCAAGGTTACAACTTTTATGGACTCAGCTCACAACCATCTCTCAATGTTTCCCCTTGTAAAGAATGAAATACTGCCAGCCCAACTAGCTGGAATTTTGTACCTCCTATACTGAGCCAACAGATATTGCCAACATACTAGCTGACAGATTCAGTGCCAACTTTACCCATCCCCCCAAAAGACCAATCACAGTACCAAAGGAATGCCAGGCACCCAGCATTACTGCAGCACAGCACAGGTTAAAGCTGCATTGTCCAAGACCAAGAATACAGCTTCCATGGGACCCGACAATATCCTTGGATGTGTTCTACATGAACTACAAAGTGAATTGGCACCACATCTGTGTGCCCTATTCAATCACAGCCTCACCTCAGGCTTTGTCCCTACCGAATGGCGCACATCTAAAGTCATCCCTCTCCATAAAGTGGGAGCGACTACAGACCCTGGGAATTATCGCCCCATTAGCTTGATGAGTCTGATATGGAAGGCTATGGAGCGCATCTTTATGGACCTAATTAACAAGGATAAAGGGAATCTCCAAACTCTAGATCCCACACAATTTGGTTTTGTGGAAGCTAGATCATGCCTGCTCAACTTGGTTGACTTCTTTGAGTCAGCCACCAATGCTGTGGATGAGGGCATGGTAGTTCATACAGCCTATATCGATCTGGCCAAGGCCTTTGATACCATTGCCCACTCAGGAATTATTGATAAACTCACCAAAATAGGCATTGACCCCAATATCACTAGGTGGGTTGAAAACTGGCTCACAGATAGAACCCATAGTGTGAAAGTAGCAAACTCCAAGTCAGACTGCTGACCAGTCATGAGTGGAGTCCCACAAGGATCGGTCCTCAGTCTTCTCCTGTTTGGCAACTACTTCTCAGAAGTCCAGGCCAACATGGAGGGACTCTGGCTGACCAAGTTCACAGACAACTGCAAGCTGGGAGTCATTATTAACTCCCCAAGTGATGTCGACATCTTACAGAAAGGCCTCACTGAGAACAATGACTGGTGTTGAAACCATGGTCTTAAACTTAATGCCAAAAAATGTGTCATCATCCCCTTTGGGAAAAACTCAGTTCCCACTAATTACCACATCAATGGGAGCCCACTGAACACTGAAGGTGTTATAAGAGATCTAGGGACACAGGTTGACAGCAAACTCTCCTTCAACCAGAAAGTCTTTCTATGTGGCACATCTCATTACCAAGGATTTTGCATCTAGGAAGAAAGAGGTCATTATCTCTCTCTACTCTTCCCTCATTAGGCCAATCGTCGAGTACAATGCCTCCTTTTGCATGTACCTCACTAGACACATGCAACAGCTGGAAAGTCCACAAAAGTATCTCACTAAGAGGATCCTATGCCTTAAACACATGTCCTACATGGACAGACTCAAAAAACTCCAGCCATTCTCTGTCTCACATCATCTGCTAAGAGACTTAAAAAGCCATGTCTGAACCAGTTCTGTTAGAAATGCTAGATCTAAAGAAATTCCAGTCCCTCCACACCACACTCACCAGAGACTTCAATCTCATTACCAAAATCAACAGAACATGCTGGAGGGACAGGTTCATAACCCACAGACTGCCTATGCCCTGGAATAGACTTCCCATACATGTTAAGTAGAGCACCTCACTGTCCTTCCTCAAGTTAAATCATGATGAGTGGATAGGAAATAGAAAGTTCACCCTGGAATCCTTTCAGTGGCTTTAATTGATAGAGACACTGGGAACTAACATTGGGTAGCATGATGCCAGGGTACTTTTATGGGCTAGGCTTATAAAGGTTTCAGGGCCATTAGCCTAGTACACACCTATGAACCTATGTCATTTGTAAATATCAACATGATTCAGATGCTGGTGTTATAACTGTATTAGCACTGTATGTCATATAAGCTGGTTTATACAGACATGTGTGATGAAGAGATATTTTGTAGAGAACTCAGTTTAGAGATGTGTCCACAGTGTACCCTACTGGAAAAGAACATAAATGTATATACACTATTGTAACTGTGCAAATGTATATATTTATCAGTGGAAACTAGAACATTGAGGGTTAACTTACAAAACTTCAAAAAATAGTTGAAATTAAATTTGTATTGTAACTGCACCATAAAAGTTGGTTTCAATGTAGCAAGCAGACAAGATGTCTAAAACTAAGGAGCTGTCTGCATTGTTTTGTAAGTGGTTTATAGTTTTATGTCTGCTAGCAGCTGCAAAGATCGGAGGTCTATGCATTTTCACAGGAAGATACTAAATGCTGTCCGTTTCTAGCAATGGGGGTTTAGCTTGGGAACTAAGGTCAGATGACAAGAAGTGATGTCATCCTGCAAGTATCCCAACAACAGTATTTGAGATTTTAATTTAAGAACTCTCTGAGAGAGGTGGTGCATTTTGTATTTTGTCTTTGACCTGACAGCATCAACTGGAAAAACCACCTGCCACATCTGTTTTGCCTGGCTCTAGAAGTAAGTTAACTAGGGTACAGTAATTTCTTTTAGATATAGTCAGGAATATAGCTGAGCTTAGTTTAGATGTTTTTCTCTATTTATTTGAGATTGTCTTGCAATGTTGTTTTAAATATTTCCTCTGATTTTGAACTATCATTGTGGCTGGTGCAGCGGTTAGCATTGTCGCCTCACAGCAAGAGGTTCTCCCGTTCGATTCTCGGCTGGACCACCTTCTGTGTGGAGTCTGCATGTCCTCCCCATGGCCGAGTGACATATAAAGACATGCAGGTAGGTGAGTGCATGAATGGGTGTGCCTTCTTTGAAGGTTGAGTGTTGGGCTGGCAACTCAGCACTGTAAAAATTCACTGCCAATCGTTAGCAGACCGGAGTTCTGCTGTGGCGACCCCTAAATGTGAAAAGCCGAAAGACATTACTTTTTATTGTGGCTGATATTTGTGAGACATATTTAAGCTCTTAGAGTATTTGCATATCTACTTGATGACACTGTGCAGGCCACTCCTAACAGCCTTGTTCTTGCTCAAACTAACATTTGGATTAATAGTAACATTACACAGTAATATTGGACACCCTTTGCTAAGGGCCTTAAAGTAGATGATAAGTAGTGGTTGGTGGCAGTGAAAACTATCTTATAGTCTGGGCAAAAGTGGGGTGTAGCTAGTAAACCTGTGCCAGCCTTTCCCAGGTGTGTGTGTGTGTGTGTGTGTGTGTGTGTGTGTGTGTGTGTGTGTGTGTGTGTGTGTGTGTGTGTGTGTGTGTGTGTGTGTGTTTATGTATAAATCAAATCTCAAAGAGTGTGTGCGTGTCAGCTCAGCTACTTGGGCAGGGACACGAAGCACTGGTTGCACAGAGAGGGTGCTGGAGGTCTTGGCTTGGCCACACAACTGAGATCTAAACTCTATGCCAGTGGGGAGTCTTACTGGGGATATGGATAAAGAGGGATAAACCAACCCCAGACTGACTGTGGTCTCTGTGTGCTGTTAAGGGAAATTGCACTTTACTGTGCGTGTACTTGTCATCCTCCTAGTGTGTACATCCCACATTGTTGCCAGTGGTGAGGCTTGAGTCTCTTGATTACTGGGCCAGTGGTGGGATGTCACACCCCTGGAGAACAGAAATGGTTTAGCAAAGAGTTAACATTAATACTAATAAACAAATGGTATCTCTTGATGAAACAATATGATTGCATTATCAAAACAAAACAGACAAAAAAGGGAATACATTATCTATACTTTCTTAGAATGGAAGCGATTATGAACACCAGATATTTAGAAAGAGGATCTTTTAGAGTTATACAGATATGCTTCAGTCAGTTCATATATCTATACTTTCCTTGAGTCAAGTCTTTTGGTTTGCAGAACTAGCAGAGTTTACCTACCTCCTGATTTTTTTATTACCTTACTCAGAGAACCCACTGATTTACTTCAGAAGGAATTCAGCAGCATTTTGGGAATTTCTGATATGTATCTTTGCTGGAACCAATTTTAAAATGATGTCTGCTTCAGGACACCTGGTCATTTTTGCTGTACAGGTTCAGTGCTCATTTGTTCAATGACATTTATGATGACTGCAGCAATATTTATAGAATTCCTAAATGTATCCTCATTACTAGAAAAAACTTAACTAACACTCACTTTAAAGTAACATTTGCTGTATCATGAGCTCAGTGGTCATTTGTTTGGTGATATTTTGGCTACATAAGACTACAGTAGCATTTAGAGAATCATTAAATGTGTCCAGCCATTAGAATTATATTGTCTGATGCTAATTTTAAAATAGTATTTGCCTCAGGAGACCACTTTCTGTTTGATGTGCAAGCTCAAATGCTCATGTATTCAGTGACACCATGATTACAGAATACTGAAGTAGCTTTTAGGGAATTCCTAAGTGTGCCCCCATTTAGAAAACTCTTGGCTGACTTAAAATAATGTATGCCTCATGAGTCATGGTTTTGTGTACAATGCATACTTTGTGTACACTTGTTTGCTAACATCTTCACTAGAGATTGTCCTGAAGCATTAGAAGGATCTTGACTGGCAATGATTTTAAGGTACTTTTGCCTGGCTAGATCAGCTCTTCTCTGCCATTTGCGGTGTTATGCACTGGATGTGTAAGATTACAGCAGCATTTAGGGAATTCCTAATCCTTTCCTAGTCCCATCAGAAGGACCGTGACTAACATTTACTTTAAATAACTTCTTGCTCAGGATGGTAACTTTCACAATGCCAGTACTTACTTGTTCATTGATGCCTCACCTCCAGAAGATTGCAGCAGAACTTAGGGAATGCCTAAATGTACTCCCAACCTCCACCCCCACTAGAAGGCTGTCGTCTGATACTGATTTTAAAGCAACATTTGACTCAGAAGATTAGCTCTTGCTTTTGCATAAGCAAAACACTCAATTAGTGAAACCCTTGGCTAAAAAAGTAAGCCTCAGCTTTGAGTTATTAAGTATTTAACTCTAGTGATTCCTGTTATCATTTTCCTGTCCTTTTTAATGTAACTTATGTTACATAGCTATGCATGTTAGCTTAATGGTGTAGTGATAAATGAGGTTTGGCAACAAACCAAGTTGTCCTGGGATATCTTCAAGAGGGGTTAGAGTGATATATTAGTGGGCGTTAGCTGGGTTGGGAGGTGAAAGGGTTAAATGGAGGGAGGGAGGGATGATTGGAAGGAAATGAGATAAGGGGGGAGAGGCTTAAGGGGTTTAGACAAGTGTACCTGGGTAAGCAGTCACATTTTGGTGTGAACTTGCTAAGGCAGGTCTATGTCTGAGATGACCTTTAGATATTATGATAACAGGTAGGTTTCGGGTAAGAGAAGGGGCGTGCTGGTACTGGCTGAGTGAATTACTAATTTTTTTTTGTGTGTATGTGCACTGACTGGGTAGGTTGGGTGTGTGATTGAATGCTTATATTTTGCGTTTAATAGGGTGTGGGTTGGTTGTACAGTTTTAGTTATGCACTTTAATTGAGGAGGCTGTGAGGGAGTTGTGGCTTCTATGTTGATAATGGCCTCAGGCCTTATTTGTTTGGGCTGCATGCAGCATCTGTTTGTTGGGGGGTTTGTTTTGTTGCTGAAACCTCCAGATTTTGCCTTGGGTATTCTTATGAGGCATTGTGTGGATAATGGCCTCAGGCCTTATTTAGTTTGTTGTTCTGTGCTTTGTAGTTGGGCTGTCTTTGCAGGGGGTTTTGTTTTGTTGCGGTGAGGGCATTTTTGGGTGCTGTGAGACTAGTAAGGAAAATATTCCATCACATTAGTAGCTGTGGGCAGTTAACGGTTCATTTGCAGTGGGGTTGGGTTTTCCAGCCTCCAGAAACATGTCTAGGGCTGTGAGAGGACTGCAATTGTTGGCTGCAACGTGACCTCTCAATGTAGTGCAGGGCTTTTATTATTCAGATGTTCTCAGAAGGTCCAGATTTTGCCTCATATATTCCTCAAGAATTGGTTGTTTTCTGGGGCTGCTGGTATGATCAGAGGATATAGGAATCTCTGCATAATGTAATACAACTGAGTCAGACCCAAGTAAAAAAAAAATAGTATGTTAACAAAACCCATTACGCCAACAACTTTCTAAGCTGATAAGGGCGACAGGTAAAAGCTGTCCCTATTTTGTGCTTTTGTCTCCTCATTTGGTCAAGCATTCTATATATTTTTCAGATTTCTTGCAGCACGAGGTTGGGAGGTATGATTTGCTGTTGGTCAATAGGGAGCAATGCAATGGTTAGACAAGACTCGGCTGTGTCTTGGCCATTATTACCCGCATTTGTGGAGTGGAGGCTATCTAGTTTTGTGGTTAGTACAATTGTGTACTTGGGTGAAGCTGCCATAGTCAACTGTTAAGTTTTTGAGCACAGTTGCTTACAGTGGGGTTTCGCTGGTTTAAAGCTATGGTGTTTGCATGTTCTGATTGCTTTCTTATTAAAGCAAGGGTCTTTCTTGCATGTTTTAACAATTTCTTCAGTGAGAAATTATTTCTAACTAGTCATTTATTGGGTAGTAGTATTAGGATCGTGTCATTTATTAAGGTTGGAATAGGTCGATTACTGTGCAAGTGGGTGCTGTTTATTTTATCTTTGTCCCACATACATATATGTAGCATGCTCGGTGTAGCGGGGGAAGTACGAAAAGAGTGTAACGTACTGCCCTCATTAAAACTGTGTTGTTGTTATAACTAGGTATTTAATGTTTATTCTGGTTCAGAATTATTTTCATAGGTGTTTCTGCCTTACTATCTTCCGAGGTTTTTCTGTCGGTATCAATCTGGGAAGATGCAGCCCCCTTATGGAGTTAAATAGATGGTGAGGGAGGTGCTGCTCTTGAAATGATGACCCAAATGACTCTTGTTTCATGGGGGAGGGTGACCTGGATCACATCACTTTTGTCAGAAGCAGAGGATGAATAGTTTTTATGGTTTCACCCTGGCTTGGGAGCAGATGGGTCAATAGAGCACCAAAGGAGGCTAATATTGATGGGCAGCTAGCTAAGGTTAGCTATCTGCTTTTTCAGTTGGCAAGAGCAATATTTGAAATTGTTAGTTGGGGTCTTTTTCCCACTGTTGCTTATGGCTTTGTCTAGAATGCTTGATATAGGAGATTGAAGGTTATGGGCACACTGGTTGATGCATTACTCTTTTAAACTGGTAACCCCACTATTTATTTATTTATTTATTTATTTTATTTTATATTTGTTGCCCGGGCTAGTCTAGCTGTATATGTCTATTTTCAGTAGAGGCCCAGGGAGAAAAGCTCCAAAAACACAGTATTATTTATATTATATGACCGTTTTTACAAATGCTGGTACATTACATATTTTAGCAACCCTTTACATTTCCTTACATTACTGCCTAAAGAATCTTTATACATGTCATATTTGGATAGTTATAAGAAGGTATTTATAATGACATAGATTAATATATAAAAGCACACTCTCTTTATGGTTAACAGAAAAGCAACTAGATTAGTACAGGAATAGTGGTATGTACCCAATGATAAGTGAGGAAGTTAGTCAGGGTTAGCACAGGGGCTTAACCAATGTGTTTTAAGGTATAGTTTCAGTTTGTTTTTGAAGAGTGTTATTGAAGAGAGCGAAGTCAGGTCACTGGTTAGTGAGTTCCAGGTTTTGCCCATGGTATTAGAGAACAGAGTCACCAGCCATATTGCTGGTTTTACCTATTTGTACAAGTATTTTATTTGACGAGCGTAGGGTCTTAAGGTTATTGTAGGGGATGATAAGGTTGGTAAGTATTGGGGTATTAGTAGGTTGATACTGAATCTTGTGGGAGACTGTTAATTGGTTAAATAGTAGTAGGTTTGGCAACTCTAGCCATCCTAGTTGTTCAAAATTAGGACAATGATGGGTTCTGAAAGCAGAGCCTGTGGCAAATCTGGCAATATTGTTGTAGGAGATAGCCAGCTTGTTAAGGTTGTTTTTACACAGATTAATATATATGGGGGAGGCATAGAGGAGAGTAGAGATTAAGTGGGTATGGGCAGTAGTAGTCCTGGCTAATGGAGTCAGAAAGGGTTTGATCCTATAAAGTGAGCCTAGGTTTTTGTTGACTGTTTTTATAGTACTGTTAATATGAGTATCAAAGTTAAGGTTGTTATCAATTAATACCCCTAGAAGTTTGGTAGTGGGATCTGGAGATATGATAGTACCATTGTTTGATATAACAATAAAGTTAAGAGGGGAGGCCCTATGGGTGGGAGCGAATAATAAGAGTTTTGTATAGAATAAATAATTCCCTAGTTTTTCGGCCTTTGCCTCAGTCACTTATGGGTTGTCCACATATGGAGTTAATTATTTAGAGTTTAAGGGTAGTGGCAGAGTTGCTGCTAGTGTGCTAGAGGAGTCATGCTTGGGGAATGATTCTGGGAGTGGTGTGCGTTCCATAGAGCAGTAGTTTCGTGAGCTGGAGAGCAGTCGTGTGTATAGTGGGGCTTTGTCATACCATTCAACTGTACAGATTTTCATTGAATGTCCAGATTTTGCTTCATATTTGGTTTAGTTTCTTCATAGACTGGTGGTTTGACAATTAGTGGCAACGTATTAAAGACTGAAATGAGAAATGGGCAGACATTTGGGTTTCTTACATTACACCATCAGAGGAAACCTTGGTCACCCTTTATTTATGGCTTGTGAACACTTATTGCTCTAAGAGGTTGAGAAGCAGGGGTTTTGTCCATATCACTTGGGCTAAGAAGTTCTGAGGTATGTGTGTTTTAGAGCTTTTCCTTGTGTCATTGCCTGCAAGCTAAAGGGGGAACAAATGGGCAGAACATGGTACATATACTGATGGCATATTACGGCATATTAACAGCCACGACTAGGGTAAATTAAGCAAGCAATATATATACAAAAGAAAAAAAAGGAGGGGGGGATTGGAAAAGAGTAGAAGGGGAGTTTAAGTCAAAATTGCATTGGAAAGAACTGAAGGGGGGAAATAGGGTGGGGTGTCCCCTTTTTATCCCTCACTGTTAAGATATTTGGTTTGTGGCAGTGAATTTTCAGTTTCTTTTCTTTTACAGCCCCTTTATTGTGGTGGTAGAACATTGCTTCCCGGGTTAGCAGGATAGGTTGTCTTTGAAGATGTCTTGGAATGTAGGTATTTTAGATTATTTATATGTCTTTTTCTTTTTTGCAGATGGGAGCTTTGGAATGCTGTGCTAATTTGGAATAGGTGGGTATAAGGTGGAGCCTTCTTTTTACATCTTAGAGGAGTTACTTTTGTCTTTTTCTTTGTATATGGTGGTGTGATGAGTACCAGTTGTGGTGCTACATAGTACGTTCACAGATGATGGAAGCAGTGGCGAGCGAAGAGGTTATTCATGGGGAGCCCAAGTGGGCAACAACTGCTGGCTGATGTAAGTGGATTTCAAATTTGTTGAATTTTGATAGTGGATTTACACTGCTAGCCAGAGAAGGACAGGCATTTCAGTTTGTAATCTCAGGGTTAATTGGTTGTAAAAATATGTTCTATTAACCATTTCATTATGTTAGATCAATGTTTGAAGGTTGTCCCTGCTTTGGGCATTTGCATTCATTAATAATAGGGAGTAATAGCCATTGGCCATATGTAAGAGTTTGGGTTCCTGCAGTGGGCTTGATGAGGTTACAGGTAAGGCATTTTATTTAGTTGTCATTAGTGCCCATCACTGTGGATGGGGCTCAGGTAGGTGGAGTGGAGTCACAGCACTCTAAGTATCATAGGAAGTTATTAGTCCACTGGTTCTGGGGTGATTAAAAGCTAGACAAGTTCAGCACTTATTTCTGTGGGTACCACTTATCACTCTTGTCCAATAGGGATATGAGTTATAACAAAAAAAAAAAGAGGGGGCTGGTTCCTTACTTTGGTGAAGAGTTTGGTAAACACTTGATGGGGGTGGCAGGGGTCTTTGTCAGTGCCTCCATGTTAAGTAATTATTGGTATGTGTGCAAATAGAATTTATTGTTTTTCTTTTCTTTGCAGATTGCTGAAATGCAGAAGGCATCATGCAGTGGCTTGAAAAGGGGATCTGAATGGTGATGCTTTTGATAGGATGGATGTTCTTACCACTGGAATGGGGCACGATGAGGGTCTGAATAATTACCTTATTATGACATGTTAGAGCTCTGTGTTCAATTAGTGGGAACTGATTATTGCGTTGGTATAAGGGGCAAGTAAAGAATGAGTAGGTAGGGGGCCAGGGAAAAACTGTTGGGAACGGTTTATGGAGAGTGTGGGATCCCACGGGATGAGTAGAGTCAAAACATTATAGGAGCACAGGATCTTAGTAGCCTAAAGCCCTATGGCTACTGCAGGCCAGTGAAGTTTGACCCTGACTTTAAGGAGCTTGGAACATTGGGGTGGTTATATTTACTCATCCAGTTGTTTGTACCATATTTGGGAGAAGGGCCAATGAGGTGTTGGACAGGATGCCAGAGATTTTTCCTAACGGGTGGTATCTTTGGGGTAACAAATTTGTCACTGGAATAGGTAGTGTTAATGTTACATACCAGGTTAAGGTTTTACAGAGTAGCACATGGATCATTTCACTTATGATTTGGGTGAATCTTGTAGATAGGGTTTTAGGAAGCATGGTAGATAGGTGGCTGGGTTTGGGTAATTTTAGAAATTGGGTGCATTGTTACAGGGGATTTAGAAGGTTTAAAGGAAGCTTGGTTGCAGGATATGGCAGCTTTAGGTCAAGTCTTAATTACTTACTATTGGTATAGGTAACATAAGGGAAGACAGCCTTCGAGGGGAAAGACCAGGGACAAACATAGCTTAAGGATGGTTACTAGTTTGAGTGTTCTAGCTAGAACAGTTGCTAGGAGGTTCAGAATGGGGTGCCTGGGTTCTAATCTGGATTGTCATTTGGTAATGAGTGAATTGCGGGTGTATGGGCATGTAGAGCACTTCATTGCTGGTATAGGCGAGTTTTCAGGAACTAGATCAAGGGGTTCTGGTTTCTGCCATTTAGGGTTAGGGCATTAACGTTTTGGAGTTAGACTATTCCCTATAGTAATTGGGTTACTGCACATCCAGAACTGGGTAGTTTGGTGGGCTAAGGTGATATGTTACAGTTGACAGGATTGTGGCTATAGGTTGTCATTCCATTCAGGTTGAGCCATGATTAGTGACTGGAAGCAAGCAGTCGAAAAGGGAATGTTTTTTCTTGGGTGGATGTTCCAGTGGTACAGTGGAGTCATGGGTAATCCAACTTTATTTAGTTTCATTAGGGCATATTTCAGGGATGGTATGCAGGATTCTAAGGGCTTTACAGATGATGGGTACACTGAATGATGTTTGGCTTAACCCTTCCCATTATGGGAGGTAGTTGGTTAAACAATTTTGGGTAGAAGGGAGGGAGAACAGCCTGGTCAGGCTGGTTTGCAGAGAAGAGGGACAGGCTTGCCTTCTTCTGTCCCCCCTTGGTGTATGGATGTTCATTTCAAGGAGCTGGGGAAAGGAAATGAGCAGCTGGAGGAATTTTGCTGAATAGATAAGGAATCTGAGGTAAGGATGCTGCTTATTTGGTGGAAGGTAATTCAATGAATGGTGTATGGAGTGAGATGGGACACTGCTTCATAAGTAAAGTAAGCGAGTATAGGTATGGATGCTGCTTACTGGGTAAATGGGATATGAAGTGAGTATTGGACGCTGCTTCATAAGTAAAGTAAGCGAGCAAAGGTATGGATGCTGCTTACTGGGACAGGGTGAGTAGGTACACTGCCCTGATTAACATTACAAGGATGTTTATGCTGTGTTTAGAACCAACTATATTGTGTCTAGTTGTAATTAATAATTTTGATGATCAAAGCTATGTTATGGAAGTTTAATAAAGGTCGTCAAATGTAATTCGGTGCGATGTGTTATTGAAGAGGACCAGGACAAGTTGAAACTGCTTGTAACACTCCCTCCCCCACCAAAATACCTTTGAAATTTTTTGCAGTCTTCCTCTATGCTTTGGCCACAGACTGCATACTTTAGTTGTATGTTGCATGCAGGATAAAGCTTTCACAGCAGCCCCCACTGTTGGGTTTACCTGTACTCATGTTTGTATTTAAATGCTCCATGGTCTTGTGTGGTACTTGCGTGTGACTGAGACAGGTGCAGTGTTACTCACATTCAAAAATTACCATGTTTTTATATGCAGGGTTAGGCAAAAATCAAATATAACTATCATCTTGCAATCTTTAACTGCTGTCTTAAGCAATGCTCTCTGTCAACTCTGTAAGTAGATTAATTGGAAAACAAAGACACTCTTGGGTGATGTTTGATAAGCCAGTTCATATCTCTTGACTGCAGCTCTTGTAGTATTTTCCCCAAAAGAAAAGGTTTCACTTCTGCTTGGAATTAACACATCATAGCAGTTATTGTAAACTTTCTTACTAGCTGTTTTGACTTGCAGCACTTGGAATATACACCCTTGGTTTTGTATTTACTTTACTCAAGAAACGTGCTGTTCTTTTTCTAAGGTAATTTTACAGCTTAAACACACATATGTATTAGGGCACAGATTATATATAATGCATCTTCTCTGTGGTGTTCTGTAATGCCTGTTTTACCTTTAAACTATAGAGGATAAGGTTGGCTTGCAATTGCCTAAGCAATTCTGTGATGGTTTCTTTAGCCATGTCATGTGTGCATTTGTGTGTATGTATGTATATATGTATATACATAAAACGGGAATACTGTATTATGTTGAAACACCACAATGTCAGCAAAAATATTGACCACTAAAGGTCAGCAATGGAAATGACGACAGTCAACTGAGCATGTGCAAGTAAAAGCTTTGCTGCATGCAAACACAACAACAGCAAAATAACGGGCAGGATTCACAAAGCCTCCGTGTAAGAGTTATAACTCATACACGGAGGCTGCAGTTAAATGGAGTGATGTCAGCATGCTCTGCATATTCATGAGAGCATGCCGAATCACACCAAAGGCTAACACGGTCCGTGTAAGACAGTAGGGGGTGTGTCCGTAGGCCAAGCCCTGTAAGCGGACACGCCCCCAGAAGAGTAAAAGTGCCCAAAGTAAACACCCACACCAGAGTCCATGGAAATGTGAATAAACACAACACAACACATGTCCCCACAGACTATGAACATAAAATGTACAAATGAACATCACATCATTTTTTTTAAATAGTAAAGATGTTTAACCGTGAGTGCGCTCGTATGCGCGGGCGTGCCCGTAGCGCAGCTACAGTTAGCAGTCAGTAGGAAAGCATATAAGAACTAAATATGCAAAGTAAGCCAAGAAGCAATAGCGTAGCGGTAGAGATGTTGGCTGAAGAGCAGGCATTCATGGTTCGAGCCCCCACAACACCAATTTTTATTTTTAGCAAAATAAGCCACAAAACAAGTCCCTGACAAATATGTACACATAAAATCACATTTTATGTAAAATGTAATGAAATAGCCCATTTATACTGAAGAAATGTGAGGTAACAAAGCAATAAAAAATGCCAGATGTGCCCATAGCTGAGCTACAGTTTAACAGAGTGAGTGCATCTGCCCGTAGGTGAGCAGTGGTTTAACTGGTGCAAAATGAGTGCCCGTAGCTGAGCAGTGGTTTAACACACTGAATCTATGTGCCCCTAGCTGAGCTGAGCGTAATATGCATGCCGATAGCCAAATGAGGCTTAAACCAGCGTACCCCATTTGCGCGGAGCTGCGCACAGTGCAAACAAGCTAACCGACGGGCAATGTTGAGCAAGCCATATCAAAACTGCCTTTACACAGACACACCCCTCAGCTTGTCTAGACAGTCATAAAAAATAAAAAGTAGTGGCCAGGTTTGAACCCAGGATACTATACACCATAGTCAAGGTAGCAAACCACTAAGCCATGACAGCAGTACCTATAAATGCAATAATAGCTAATATATAGGAATGAATACAAACTGGAGCATGACAATGCAGGTTTAGTGAAGTTGATACAATTCCAAAATGGCCACTCACAGATATGTGTGGGAAAAACGGACTATATAAGCCCCATAGGCGGGAATACACAGCATAAACGATTGTAGAACTGAACTGCAGCCAGAATGACAGGAGTAGTAGAGGGTAGTTGCTTTCGAGCACAGAAGTGGGGCATTGAGGAGTCCAGGTACATGGTCTGGCTCCTAGTCCACAATCATGAGGCCCACCTCATGCAGGGCCAGGTCCTCTGAGGAGCATACAGGGCTGAGGCGTGGGACCGGTTGGCTCATGATCTCACCAGTGCCACAGGGATTCCAAGGACTGGTGAACAGGTCTGTCACCACCATGCGGACCTGAAAAGATGCAAGCAGGACCAACTGAACCTTTGGATCCAGGAGGCCCGGCAAATGCCAAACGCCCCACTACTGAGTAAGTTACATTTAATTATGTATGTAAGAAATTAAACTAGCTGATATTATGGAGATGTGTATTCCAATATTACTTCATTTATATTACAGCTGCAGGTGTCCGTTCTGTGAACCGCAGAGCCTATGGCAATAGGCTGGTGCGGTTGCGCCACCAGGCAGGTCAGTAATCCACTACCAGTAACTGTAAAGAAATATAAAAGTATGACAGTCAGCAAAAGAGTGCAGTGTAGTCACTAAGGAATAAAATGTGCAAGTAACAGTGTGAAAGTGTCTGCAAGTATTGCTTGATTACAAAAGTGTGCTGCAGCCTGTAAGCCAAACAGAAAAATTAAAATGTCTGACATACATTCTGAAATAAAAATGCCCCACCTGTAAGAAAATAGTACACAACCTGCAGCAGGCTGAAAAGTATAGCTGCAGAAGATGATGAAATCACATGTGTGAAATATATCCCTGTTGAAATACTGAAACATGACAGAAGTGAGACTGCTGGAAAGGATTGTAATAACTACAGGTAAAACATGTCAATAAAGCCTAGAAGTAAGTACCATCCTGAATAGTAAAATGAAAACAAGTGAGAGAGTGTGAGAAAGTGCCATGAATCCAGCAATACAGTAGTAATAACCCCTGAATAAAGTATAATGCAGTCAAGACAGAATGAAATGCATGTGAGAATCAAAACCAAGCAGCAAAATCTGTTCAAAGTGTTGCTGCATCTGGAATGTGTATCCCAAAATCTGGATATGTTGCTCTCAGTCTGCAATATGCAGATAGTATGATTGTCCGATATACCAAACATCCACACTTGTCTATAGCTATATAAAGCAAATGTAGCAGGATGATGTAGCTGAACAAAGTTAGATATGAATGTGTATGAAGAACAATAAAATGTATATTGATGTTGCAGTAACAGTCCTATCACCAAGCTGAAATAGTTATCATATTGGAAACTGTAGTTAGAACAGTAGCGTGTATATATGTGCAGCTATTAGAAATGTACAGCATATGTATTGGTATTCGAAGGTGTTAATATTATTTGCCTCACCCCACCCTATAACCACATATAACCCAATCCAGCAATACAGTAGTAATAACCCCTGAATAAAGTATACTGCAGTCAAGACAGAATGAAATGCATGTGAGAATCAAAACCAAACAGCAAAATCTGTTCAAAGTGTTGCTGCATCTGGAATGTGTATCCCAAAATCTGGATATGTAGCTCTCAGTCTGCAATATGCAGATAGTATGATTGTCTGATATACCAAACAGCCACACTTGTCTACAGCTATATAAAGCAAATGTAGCAGGATGATGTAGCTGAACAAAGCTAGATATGAATGTGTATGAAGAACAATAAAATGTATATTGATGTTGCAGTAACAGTCCTATTACCAAGTTGAAATAGTTATCATATAGGAAACTGTAGTTAGAACAGTAGTGTGCATATATGTGCAGCTATTAGAAATGTACAGCATATGTATTGGTATTTGAAGGTGTTAATATTATTTTCTTCACCCCACCCTATAACCACATATAACCCATTCCACGTGAAAATGGTATGTGCAATCAAAATTAACACTCCTGGATGTTTGTCCTGTTGGGTCATATATATTTGCATGTCCGTTGATGCATCTGCCCTGTTCATACATCCAAACCTGATGGCCTGTTGCCATCAATTAACCCTGCATGTTGTTGGACTGTGTATTGCTGTTCAAATTATGCATGTGTTATGCACGCTGTTCAATGGTGTGAATATCTGGGTGTTTGGTTAATGGGAATACTAATGCATGCTGTTACAACTAATTGTGAATGGTATTATATGTCACTAACCCAAACTGTCATGACATAATGCAAAACATAGGACGACAGGGAAGGCGGGTTCCAGTGGACCCACCTCTCCCACCTCAGCTGGTGAGTGCACCTGGCACTAGTGCCTAGTCTGGACCCTCCTCCGGTGGCCCTGTACCACCTGCGGGTAGAAGCAATGCAGGGGATGGGGTTCCCCCCCCCTCTCTGCAAGTGTGGCCGGAGGAGAACAACCACTCACCCACCGTAGCATCCGGACTGTGGTGCGTAGGGAGATTCGGGACTCTGTTCTCGAGCCCCTATGCCAGCTTGAGGCACAGGTGACACAACTTATGGGCATGCCTGTTGCTCGGCCTACACAGCCCCCAGCACAGCCCCATCCTGGGCAGTGAAGGAACAGTGGCAACTGCCTATGGGTGGGGATATCAGTTTCACTGTTGCCATCTGTGGGCTCATGGGCTCTGGATATCCAAACCTCCATCCCCGTTAATTGTGTAACCCCCCCACACATGTCATACACTGCCCCTGTATGCGTCTTGTTTGTCTTGTCTGTTTACCTACCCAACCTACCTCCCCAGCTGTACCGACTTCCTTCACCTGACATGCAACTCTCACCTGAAAAAAAAAAAAAAGGGCACACTGTACCCACAAAAAAATTACGCCCCATACATAGCTGCCCATTCCGCACACATGTCTGCTGGACATGGAAACTATCAATTACAATTGGCTGTACAACAAGTATTATTGTTGTCCTGACACCTCTCTCAGGGGTGGAAGGTTTCAAATGTCACACCAAATAACATACATATGCACAGCTGTTGCTGATGAAGAGATGGGCATCTATGGGCCTTACCTACATCCCTCCTGCAAATCCCAAGCTTGTTTCCCTACTGTCTTACCCTCTTTGTGACCCCTTTTTCACCACTTTCCTGTCTCCCCATTTTCATTTCTTTCAAAGAAAATAGTGCGGGTGTGTGCCAGAGTAAGCACTGTTAATCGGTTGTAAGCGGGTGTGCGCGGAGCTAACCACCAGTGCGCATGCATGAGCTCCACGCAAACCAGCGCTAACCCAGTTACAATTGCTTAAAAGTGCCTTAGTCACTTTGATTGACAGGTCCTGTACTCAGTTCAAAAGCAAAATAAAATCCCACTGTCAGTCCTGAACCCAGGACCTTGGAAACACTAGTCTGTATGACCTACCACTAAGCCATGACTCTTATACAAGAACATTGTGCTAAAATAAATATAACATGTAATAGTAGGGATGAATGTAAAGGGAATATAGGATGTGTAGCACCCAAAGCATGTCATGTAGAATTACTGTCAAAACTACTGGATTCCCATAATAGTAGTGTGTGAACAGAAACAGCCATGCTAGTTGTTAGCTTGTAGGTAATAATGTCAGTTAATGTACATATATAAATGTATGTATATGTACATATATATATATATATATATATATATATATATATATATATATATAAATATATATTTATATATAGATGTAGGTGTCATTGTGCATACACACTTACTACAGGGAACAGGAGAGAGGAATGGAGAAATGTGAATCTACAACACAGCCTGAATCATGAGAGTGATACTAACCTTTACACTCACAGAACAGTGTCCACAGCATACCAGCATGGTCCCCGCCCTTACAATCTGAAAGGGCAACGCCTATCTCACATACCCTTTTATAGCACTGACCTGAAATCACAGTGAGAACCGCAATCAGTACACAACTGATTGTATGCAATTAGCAAATGCTGGCTTACAATTGGTGCAGAGGCCATCACATGGACCTATGCAGATACCTACAAAAGCATCCAGTACTAACACTCCACACATGCAATACATTCATTGCACTGTCTGGAAGCAGACAGAGGGAGAGAGAAAACTGAAAGAGAGAGAACAAAAAAAAACCCTACACACTGTGACTCTGTGACTCTAAGCTGTCAGCAGTGACAGTAGCAGCAGGAATCAGAAGCAGTGGTAACGCAACCAGCTGCAACATACACAGGTAATGCAAAGTAGCAGATTAATAGTGTGCATACTGTAAACCCTCCAAATGTGTCATAGGTCTGTATCTATAGGTATGTCCATGTGATATGTTGTGTGTACGTAGTTCCACCAAAAGGGGATGACTGTACATTACATGTCAATCAGTGTTAGGCCATGATCCTGGCAGCAGTTGTCTGTGCGTTGCCCTCAGCAATGGCTGTAGTGACTGCTTTGAAAGGTCAGCCAGGTTCAAAAGGCAGGATCAGCCCATCACAAAGGCACACTGGCTGGGAACAAGTGTCTGCAGGTACCCGATATTACTGCATATGCATCCCATACTGCATAATTCCATGGCTTAGCAGACCAGGCCTGTTATGCATATGATGTGGTAGTTCCCAGGGTCAGTCGGGTTGCCTCCTTAGTGGTGTGGGACCACTGTCGCTGTATGCCACTGTCCAGGTACATATCCTGTAGTATGGCCAAGATAAATTATCAGTGTTATATGCGGTCTTATGTCCTCTTGGAGTGCAGGTAGCACACATCCAGGGATACCATGAGGTCACAGTGATGCTGTGTGTTCTGCTCTGCTGAGGGCAGCCCTCACCTGGACATGTGAGATGATAGGGAGATTACATACAGCTGTGATATCTATTTCAACTGGTGGGGGAGAAGGAGGGGGGATACATGCACCGAACCTGTCTGCAAGACTGTTGCCAATATCTGTGTGTTTGGTGAATGTTAAGTAGGTGTGTATTAACACAGAGCATATCTGAGGCATTTGGTCCATATGTGTAACATAACTGAAGAAGGCCCTGTGGTCATCCATAGTGTTTGTGGCCATTTCCCTCCCAGAGTAGGCCATGGCCATTGTTATGAGGGACCAAAGCGTAGTACCAGTGCTGACCACAAATGCCTTCCCTTAATGTGAATGTGCTCTGTCCTGCAGTAGCCTCCTGCTATTGTTATACAATCTGCCTCTGTCTGGGGTCCACCGGACAGGATGCCTAACCTTTGTGCATAGGGTCTAGGTTAGAAATGTGTGTGCAAGTTCCATGCAATCTGTGGCATGTCCGTAGTAAGCATTTGCAAAGGGGTCAGCAGTGTGGGTTGTGGCTTCCACTGGCCCAGTGTGCTGCATGGATACCATCTCAGTCCTAACAAGTGAATAACTGTCTAATCACATACATATCAAAGTAGTCTACTGTGCTGGTGGTGGTGGTGGGATATGTATATCCAGGCCGAGTAACTTGTGTCCACATCACACTAGTGGATGGCGTCCCACATACAGTACCTTGGGATGAACCCCCAGAGTGAGGTTGTGCATTGGACCTGTCAGTGTGTGCTGACCGATGGGGCATGCTACTATGTTGTGTGGAATGTGGCAGGTATTGTTGCACAGGTGTTGGCTGAGCACTGATATCTGGCCATGTACCTGTGTATCCACCACGACACACACACATGCAACATATGGGAGTAGTAGTATATCACTACACGAGTATCATGTATAGTATGTGTGCCATATATTGCTGACATAGACTGCTGACATCCTGTTTGTGTTCTCTTCCAGGAAGATGGCGCGTCAGCGTAATCCCACCTACTCTGCAGCGGAAGATGAGGAAATCCACCAGAGCCTGGTGCGGGAGTATGACATCCTGTTTTCCCGCACCAGTCAGAATCAGCAGGAGAGGGCTGCACTGTGGCAAGACCTTGTCCGTAGGGTAAATGATATTGGCACGCATAATAGGACATATGAGCAGGTATGACATCACTGCAGTGATTTAATCCAAAGTGTCCGTCAGCGTGCATCAGATATCCACAGGCAACAGGTTGCCACAGGAGGTGAGGTGGCCACACATACCCCCCTCACCAGACTGGAGGGGCTACTCCTAAGTGTTGTGGTTCCAGCCCCGGAACAGCAACAGCAGTACACCTGCAGCATGATGGAGGCTGGATCCACACAGCAGCACAACATGGAGCGTGCAGGTAATATGCCATATGTACACTTGACTGTTCTGTACACTGTTAGTTTATGCATGTGTAAGGTGTGTCCGTGGTATGTATCTGTCATCATAGTATGTAATTGTGCATGTGTGATACTGGCAATATCAGCAGCTGACGTGTGAAAGGCAACTGGTGTACTACTGCACTGTATCATATGCAATATCAATGGCACAATTGTGCCCACTGACATTAATCTCATAATTTTTGCAGGTCCCTCCGGGGTTACAGCAAGGCAGGCCATCCATGCTTGTGAGTGTGTTTAACATAACCTATAATAGTCCTGATAATGCTAGTAACAGTAGTGTAACTCAATAGTGCTCTGTGTGTATATACTGCAGGGTGTGCATGTGTGCAGGTGTGCCTGTGCCCATGTGTGCATGTGTGCATGTGTGCAGGTGTGCCTGTGTCCACGTGTGCATGTGTGCATGTGTGCCTGTGTCCATGTGTGCATGTGTGCATGTGTGCATGTGTGCCTGTGTCCACGTGTGCATGTGTGCATGTGTGCATGTGTGCATGTGTACACATGACCACGTGTGTATGTGTGCATGTGTGCATGAGTCCATGTGTGCATGTGACCACGTGTGCATGTGTGCAAGTGTCCATGTGTGCATGTGTCCACGTGTGCATGTGTGCATGTGTCCACGTGTGCATGTGTCCACGTGTGCATGTCTGCATGTGTGCATGTGTGCATGTGTGCATGTGTGCATGTGTGCATGTGTGTCTGTGTGCATGTGTCCATGTGTGCATGTCTGCATATGTGCCTGTGTCCATGTGTGCATGTGTGCCTGTGTCCATGTGAGCATGTGTGCATGTGTCCATGTCTGCATGTGTACATGTGTGCAGAAGTGCATCACTGGTAACAATGTCTGGAGACTGTAAACTGTGTTTCCTGTCTTCCTCCCACAGGTTCTGGTGCTGCTCTAGTGACCTGCAGCAGGGAACCTGAATCTTGTGCCACGGGTACTGGTAATGATGATATTTGTGTAATGGTACAGGAAGGTGTGTCAGGGTCCGCCATTGGTCAGCCAACTGAATGTACACAGCTGTCAACCCCATCATTGCGCACAGTCATCCTGCCAGTACATCCTTTGTCACCATTGTCCCTAGGTGATGGACAGGATGCAGTGGGCATAGACCAGGGTAATGTGGTACCTGTGGCACATGCATCCCCACAGAGCAGCCATGGGCAGGGTCCTCCGATGGTTCCACACAGACAGTTGCCCATGGGTTCTCGTGGGAGCATCCATGGGCGTACTGCCTCTGGCCGACGTGCCCAAAGAGGTCTGTCAACCTCAGCTATGTTTCGGACTGTCATGCAGGCACAGTCACGTATGGAAAGGTACACCAGACAGGGTCTGAGGGAGCTGAGAGCATGTCGCACAGCCATGACAGACAGTATGCGTGACATTGCGGATGCTATCCGTAATTTCACTGATGTCATAGACAGACATTGTGGGGACATATTACAGCAGTTCCACAACCAAATGTCCATGAGCCAGGGCAATGGTGGGCATTTGCAGCGTCGACGTGGCCGTATGCTGGCAACAGCAGCAGCTGGCAGTCAGCGTGGATGACAACAGGCTCGCGCACGCCCCCATAGTGCCAGCAGCAGCCCCAGCAATGCTGGGTCTGTGCTGTCATCGGAACGCCCCAGGAGACCACGTGCACATGGCTCTGGACAGTCCCAACAGGGACCTGTGTCCAGTCAACACACTCCCGCTTCTGATGGCAGTACCCAGTCTGACTTAGTACTGGATACGGTCCGTAGCACCCCTGCCAGGCACAGGTACCATGTCCATGCCCACAGACACTGATCTGTATGACCTGCCAGGTGCAGTCTGTGGCTGTCCACAAACCCCTGTATATGGCAGCCATGAGGTGGAACTGTGTGCGTGCATACACACATGCAAAATGTTAACACCTAGGGCAACCACATACACGCACACGCTGCACCAACACTACCCCACCCTGTACTGCTGCCGCTCACCAACACACATACACACACATGTCAATTGGTGGTATCAGTGGCTGACTCAGGCATACCTAATTCACACCCTGTGCATATGATGACACTATGCCACCTCCTGCAATCTCCAACATCATTGCGGGAACAGGTAAACATGTTGCTGATGCACAGGGTGACTACATAGAAGTGTATTAGTAGTATCATGTTGGTAACAGTACAGTGTGCTGCTATGACTGTGTGTATATCCCAGCATGCCTGCTGCAGTAACTGTATGAATGTCCTGAATTGTTATCTGCACCCATAGTACATACCAAAGTGTAACAGCTGCACATAATTGCATGGCGGTGGTAAGGTTGTCAACAGATAGCCGCATACATGGGTAGCACAGGGGGGAAGCTAACGCAAGTAGTGATATGCAATGGTGGACATGTACAGTAATAGTGTCAAGTTGCCCACAACGACTATGCAATGTGGATGTTTGCACATGTACATATGTGTGCAATACCAATGTAATCCAAATCACAAATAACTATGACATAATATCAGTTCTACCATGGGCATCTGCGCTGTGTATTCCTGGGTACATGTTGATAGTGCCTACATATTTGCATTGTTACTTACTGTTATTGTTACCCCTTCTTTGTTGTACAATGGACTACTTCCAGCCCTGCTTACTGTAGCTTTGTTTGCCTGTATGTTCACTTGGGGTTCCCTGGAACACTGCTTACACCTGCAATGCAGAGTTACAGTGCTTCTGTAGACTTCTAGTGACATCTGCATAGCGTACGATACGTATGTCAACTTTACACATGACAAAACATCACTGTCTGTTCTGTGCGCATGTACGTTGCCTGTGACACATTGCACATGTCTTACCTGGCATTTACCTATGTGTGCAGTCATATATGCCAGTGCTATGAAACAGTAGCGGTACACCCAGACATACACACCTTCAGTATGTTGTTCCCCATTGGCCCTATGTGTTGGTACTCACCATGGCAATCACACTACTAAGGTAGCATGTGCAAAGGTAACCTGTGAATCCCCTCTATGGTCCAGTTGTGGTTTATGTGAGTCATGTGGCAATGTCACAGCTGCCACATGTATGCAGTCAGCCATCACCCTTGGCCAGGAACGTACAACACATGTGTGGGATGCCACCACACAGCCAATCTGGGGACTGAGCTCTCTGAACCCAGTAATGCCATACCCTGTCAAGTGGCATGTCATATATACTACATCCTGGACAAACTTCAACCCCAATCCCTGCTGCTACTATTGATAATACCGCTGAAGATGTTTCTGATAGTTTTGACCAATTCTTTACTGAGACATTTCAAGCCCTAGCTAGCCATCTACCTCCTAGCTCCCCTGGTCCTGAAAGTAGCACCCCTAGAAACCTACTTGCGTTCAGCTGCCAACCAGTCATCACTTCACTTCTCCGTACCTTGATTGAAAAAGTAAAACCCACTACACTTTCTGCTGATCAACTCCCTGCAAAGTACCTACAAAAATCAGCTGATGCTATTGCTTACCCTGTCTCAAAACTAATCAAACGAACCATGGTAGAATCTAAATTTCCCACCATCTGGAAAATATCCTATGTAATCCCACTTCACAAAGGAGGCAGCTCTACTGAATTCGCCAATTATAGGCCAATAGCTATACTCTCTCCACTTGCAAAGATTATGGAAACTTTATTCATAGACAATTCATGCACCACCTAATCCAAAATCGCCTTATGGCAGACACTCAGCATGGCTTCTGTCCTCATCACAGCACTACTTCAGGCCTCCTAGCCTTTACTAACACCATAAACCATACTTGCAACACTAATTATATATCCTCAGCCCTCTTTTTGGATCTTTCCAAGGCATATGATATGGTTAATCACCAACTTGTAATCCACACCCTGCAAACATTCTGTCTAGATACTGGAGCCTTCCAATGGTTTCAATCCTACCTGCATGGTCGACAGCAGGCTGGCCTCTGGCAGAACAAACTCTTTAACCTTCTACCTAACACCCTCAAAGTACCACAAGGCTCTATACTAGGGCCCTTGCTGTTATCCATCTTCATTAACGACCTTTATACTGTCATCCCAAAAGTCAGCTATATCCAATATGCTGATGACTCTACTCGGATCTGCTCAGCCACATCTCCAGTAGAGTTATGGTCAGCTACCCAGACCACCTTTAATGCAATAGAAAACTGGCTTTCTGAACATCATCTTATCCTAAATCCCAAAAAAACTAAACTGCTGTTATTTCACCAACATGTAGGTCTACCGCTTTCACCTTTACCATAACATCAACTGATGGCACAATAATCTCCCTTGACCCATCTACTAAACTATTAGGTGTCATCATAGACAATAATCTCAAATGTGACCTTCATGTTCACCCAATTATCAAAGCCATCAATAAAAAACTAGGGTCACTTTACAGAATAAAAGCCTTCCTAACCCCTCCAGCTAAAATTGCCATAGCTCGCTCACACCTTCTTTCAACCCTTCTGTATGCATCCCCTCTACTCTCGAATATGAACAAGACTGTCCTTAACAAACACTCAATTTGCTACAACCACATTGCCAGGTTTGCCACTGGGCTGCCTTTTAGGACACATCATTGCATCAATCTAAATCAGCTTGGTTGGCTTGAACTACCCAGTCTAATACAGTATAACCAACTGATTATGGCCTATAAAATCCTCTATAATCCGGACAATACTCCTGCACTTCAAATATTATCACCCCCTATAACAATCCTAGACCGCTTCGATCTTCTAACAAACTACTAATTCAGACTAGCAAATTTAATAACACAGCTGGTGATTCTCTCTTTGCAAACTCTGTAAGTAGATCCTGGAACTCACTTCCAGCTGATATTACCTTACTTTCCACCTTAAGTCAATTTAACACTAGACTCAAACAACATTTGTCACTTAACTGGCTATGTCAATGTATCAAGCCTGGCTAACTCGAATGTGTAAAATCTGTTAACCAGTTTACTGTGTAATTTAATTTAATCCTGACTTGTGCTCAGGACTAACTTTAACCTGTGGAACATGTTTAACTTGCTTACTTATGTAATCCCTGTAAATAATCTGTTTGTAATATGTAATGCTGGTATTATGTAATGCTGTATCTGCTTACCCTTGTAGCTTTTCTCCCTGGGCCTCCACTGGAAATGGACATGCATCCAGTCGGACTATCCCGGTCAACAAATGTAAGATAAATAAATAAATAAATAAAATATATTACAGTGACTACAATACAAGTCAGACATTGACAAGCACTGACAGCATGCTGAACACACTGGGGCATACGTGGGGACTCAGAATAGCATCCTGCCTGAGCATCACACACCTCCGCAGCTGGCACACAGGCATATGTTCCGTCGGAACAGAGCACATGCCACACATGGCACACACATCCCGTGTGCCACACACTCACAGCCTGTAGGGCTACACAACACACCTGCTACAGACATGTCAGGTACCTGTCTTGGGTGCTGCACTGGGGTCCCGCTCAACAGGCTGTATCTGGTGAAGGTCACAGTGATATGCCTCAGGGGCACTATGGTCCACCACAAACACAGGCATACAGGTCAGTCAGAGGCATGGACACATATGACTCACTCATTGACCATGCCAGTATGGCTGACCTGAGACATATCTCCCTGGACTACATGATAGGGAACATAGAATGGATCTCTCAGCATGTGGCACAGGCCAGTATGAGCCTGATTTTGGTTGCCAACATACCCTCACCAGGTATGCTACCAGTATATGTGGGAAGGGTGTTGTATGTCTACATTATGCTCAGTCTCCAATGTCATTCATAGGGTATCCGCTGGCTGTCAGCGTGTGCTTACATGCTAGGGAAGCCACAATGATGTGCAAGGGTCATCTTGCACGTGACACCCATGGCCCGATGTATAATGGCAAAGCTCCTTGATACACACATACTGCCTTATGCTGCAGGACACAGTTTACATAGCCACCTCTGTGGGTATCACACAGGTTAGGACACTAACAGTGCTGCTACACAACAACAGCAGTGTACACCGCAAGATGCATGCACCGGACACTGTCCTCAGCACGGTGAACTGCAATGTCTGTGCAGTACCAGATTCCTGATTCATGGCTCACAGGTGTTACCCATCACTGACAGGTTATGCCCCATACCATGCCTGTCGTCCCCTACACATGTAACGCACATGGACAGGGGGGAGGTATCCCAAGGTAACACAGATACACACACCTCCAGGTTGTTGGCACAGCACAAAGCATCAGGGCCTAATCATGTGCAGCTAACAGTGTGTCGGACTGCCATCTGGTTCATAGCCTGGCACACACAACCCTCCCATACACAGTAAGACCATCTATCCTCCATAACAACACTGGCAATATGACAGTCTCAAGAACTGTGTTTATATGGCTGGACTGCATCCAGCCAAACATTGTGCATGAGCATTACTGTAGCTACAACACACTAGTTGAAGGGTTCACAGCATGTGGTCACTGATTGCAGTGGAATGACATGTTACCACTACCACAACAGGTGGGAACATGCAGCACCTGTCCATCGACTACATGTACACTATATGGCCCAGACCAGATGTGTATCCCCTGCTGTAGGTATTTTACCATATACACCCACACTGTATAGACACATACCGCATGCGGACCCTGCACAGTAAGACACAGTCATATTGGTATACATTGCAAATACCATTTATCCACTCGAGGCATGTGTCAGACATGGTAACTACTGCAGATCACAGGTATTTATGTGTATGTGTCACACACATACATCATGTGTGCAATGCCATTGCTGGTTTAGGCAATGGCATGCATTGTTATGTACAAAGACCCACACAAGGTTATAATGTGTGACACAACCACACATGGCAGTTGTGGGTTACCAAAACATACCTATCTGTACTCTGACAATGGTAATAGACACAGTAGCAGAGCGCACCATTGGCATTACTAGCCAACTAGCTCTGTTTGGCTGTGCTGATAGTGTGGTGACATCCCCTGTGTTTACTGGGGGAATATGCAGCATCTGGTGTATTGTAGTATTTGCCAAAAGGATCTGTTCTCTCACACTTGCATTTACACACACCCTACTATCCGCCCCCCACACACACACGCACACTTGAAATTTGCAGGATTCATTCCCCTACCTAACTAGGTCACGACACGTGAGAGAGACGCATTAGCAAAGTGCACTATTCGGATTACTAGATAGTTCCTCTTCTCTTGCTGTACTTATAGGGTGCTGACAACATCAGTATTTTGAAAGGGTAATGTGCATCAGGTAGTGTGATCTCCTGATTGCCAAAACTAACATGTTTTTATTTTATTTATTTATTTATTTATTTCAGTTTGGTAACTGGAGAAGTCCACTGGGCCAGTGGTGTGCCCATTTTCAGTGGAGGCCCGGGGAGAAAAGCCCCAATAAGAAATATTGTTACAAGGTTACATAATGCAATGGTAAGTACATACATAAATGGATACAAAGGTAACATAATACAGTGAAAAATACATATATGCAATCAGGTATAGGGGATAAATTGGCATTGAAATACAATTTTGACATAGGTAGCACAGTTTGTAGGTATTTACATTCAGGACAGTAGGTTTAGATTGACTGGACAATAAGTATATATGACTTAGTTGATATTTACAAAATATACAATACTTGGAGTCAAGAGAGAGAGGATGCATAGTCTGAGTATGTTAGCTTGGGTTTAATCAGGATAATAGAAAGAGGTAATAGTGCAGAGAAAAGCAGGAGAATGAAGAGCTCAAAGGGGAAATTCTTAAGATAGTTATGTAGGGTGAAAGCAGGAGCATTTACGATTAGTGGATAGGTAAGAGAAAAGTAGGGTTTTGAAGGATTCAGAGTTAGGAGTAGTCCTGAGTGAAGAAGGGAGAGAGTTCCATTTTTTGCCAACAGTGAAAGAGAGAAGGTGTTGGCCTGCAGGGCATTTGGGTTTGTGGACAGAGATTAAATTTTGGTGTTCAGATCTCAGAGATCTGGTTGGGATGTAAGGGGGAAGGATGTTTGTTAAGTCTGGGCATTTATCTGGATAGAATATTAATTTGTGGGCAGTGGTTAGTTGGAAATAGTCTAGGAGGTTTGGGAGTTCCAGCCAGTTCAGAGATTGTAGGGTTAAGCAGTGGTGAGTAGAGGTTTTGGATTTAGTTGCAAATTTGGAGATTTTATTATAGCAAATTTTGAGTTTAGAGGTGTTGGAAGAAGATATGTTAGTTAGTAGAGGGGCTCCATATAATAGAGAGGGTAGGAGGTAGCTATTAGCAATAGTTTGCCTTGCAGAGTTGGAGAGAAAGTGGTTATTTCTATAGAGCATGCCTAGCTTTTGATGGGTTTTCTTGATGTTTTGTTGGATGTGGATATCAAATTTAAGGTGCTCGTCTATGGTAATGCCGAGGAGTTTTGCGGAAGGGACCACTTCTATGGCAGAGTTGCTATGGTTAAGGACTTTGAAAGCATTCTTGTTGAAGGAGAATTTTCTGGAGGGAGGAAACAGAAGAATTTTAGATTTGTTAGAGTTGAGTGAGAGATGGTTTTGGTGCATCCAGTTTTCGGTAGTGGAAAAAGCTGTTTGAGTTTTATTCAATAGTTCAGGAAGGTTGGAGACGGCACAGACTAAGGTGGAGTCATCTGCATATTAGATAACTGTTGTATCAGGGATGATTCAGTGAAGGTTGTTAATGAAAATGTTGAAAAGCATGGGTCCGAGGATGGACCCCTGGGGAACACCGGTGGGTGTTGGCAAGAAAGAGGAGGTAGAGTTCTTCCATCTGACAGCTTGAGATCTGTCAGATAGGTAGCTGGAGAACCAGGAAAGGGTATCAGGGGAGAGATGAAGGTTGGAGAGATGAAAGAGAAGGTGCTTGTGGGAGATGGTATCAAAGGCTTTGAAAAGGTCTAGCAGTACTGTGGATACTAGAAATCCAAAATCGCGTGCTCGATTTACTGTGTCTAAGAAGGATAGTAAGGCAGTAGTGGTGCTGTGGCCAGGGCAAAAGCCATGCTGGGTGGGAGTTAAGAGGAGATTCTGAGTTAAAAAAGGCATAAGTTGGTGATGGACACATTTTTCAAGTATTTTTGATAATGGTGAGAGTAAGGCAGCTGGGCGGAAATTAGAGATATTGTAGTTTTTGCCTCCTTTGTGTAGAGGTAGAATGAAGGCAGATCGCCAAAGTTTGGGTACATAAGACTCTTTTAAAGATCGGTTAATTAGGATGCTGATAGGGAGAGCAATACCATCTGCAGCAGTTTTGAGGAAGGAGGAGGAGGGTAAGTTGTCTGGGGCATTTGAGCAAGGCTTTAGTTTTGATAGGAGTCTTTTTATGAAAGTAGTTGGTACAGGTTTGAGTTGGAAATTAAGCGTACAGTTACTAGGGGTGCTGGGAATAGAAGAGGGAGAGAGTCGGATGGATTATTGTTGGGAAAAGATTTGGTTAGATTAGCAATGGATTCTGTAAAGAATGTGTTGAAGTGAGAGCTTAGTTCTGAGTCGGTTAAGCTAGGGTCAGGGCAGGGATTATTCCTAGATCCTGGGTGGAGTAGGGAATTAATAGATTTCCAGAATTGTTTAGGGTTCTTGTTATTATTGGACTGAAGTTTATTGTAGTAATTTTTTTTGTCGGAGGTGATTAGTTTCTTTACTTGGTTGCGGAGTTGGGTGTATTGAAGCAAGGTAGAAGGCATCTTATTTTTTTGGTAGAGCTTCCAGGATTTGTCCCTGGAGTGCATGATTTGTTTAGTTTCTTTGGATAGCCAAGGAGCAGAATTAGTCTTGATCCGTTTGTTTCTTGGTGGGGCTTGGGAGTTGAGGGTTTTTAGGAAGATAGAGTTAAAATATTCTACAGCATTGTCAAGGGGAAGAGTATAAAGGATTTGCCAGTTTATATATTTAAAAGTGTTTGAGAAATTTGAGGGGTTGAAGTTGCTGAGATTGCGAGTGTGAATATAGTGGTGTTGGTGTTTAGTAATGTTGGTTGAGCGATGTATGAAAGCAGGGAGATGGTCACTGAATGTGTCTGGGAAAGTACCAGAGAGAGTTAATTTATTTGGATGGGAGACTAGGACACAGTCGATGATTGATCCTGGGGGGTGGTGTTTGTTAGGGCGAGTGGTTGTCTGTATTACTTGGGAGAAATTGTAGAGGTTAATAAATAAGGAGGGAGAAGGTGACTTGATTTTATTCCAATCAATGTTAACATCGCCTAGAATGTAGGTTTCAAAATTTATTTTAGTAGAGGCCCAGTGAAGAATATTTTCAAGGGTAGAGATGTTGTTACCTGGGGAAATATATAGTGAGAATTCAGTATTTTTGAATTTTGGAATTGGAGTTTGTAGAGGAATGAGAGAGAGAAGGTTGGAGTAGATCAGAGCAGAGCCTCCACCTTTTCTATTTAAACGGTCACTTCTATGGATTTGGAATCCAGGTGGTAGGATCTCGGAGTCAGCAATATGGGGTTTTAGCCAGGTTTCTGAAATGGCTAGGATGTCAGGTTGGTTGTGGGAAATCCAAGCTTGTATTTGGTGTATTTTGTTATTAATGCTTCGGGCATTTATGGTGAAGAACTTAAGGGTGTTAGGACAGGAGGTAGTAGAAGAAGAGAGAGGGGGGAGAGTGGATGTGTGAAATGGATAAAGTGGGGAAGGGGAGGAGTTTGTTGTGAGGCAAGGGCCAGGGTTTGGATGGATGTCTCCAGATAAGGCTAGGTCATTAATGGGAGTAACTTTTAGCTTTTTGGGTTTATTAAGAAGGAAGCTGTTTGTGGCTAGTAGAGATTGAAGAGTGAGGGTATTTGTTGTGGTGGAGAGGAGTTTGGGGAGGAATAGGTGTAGTAGGCTAGGAGAAATAAGAGAGGGTGTTATTGTATGGAAGTGGGATGCTAGGAATGGTTTTGGGTGAGTGCATGGGATGGTGTGAGAAGGAGGTAGGCATGAGCGTGTTTTGGAAGAGTAAGAAGTAGCAGAATAAAGAGGAATTAGTAGCACAAGAAGGGAGCATGAGACAAGGATAGTATAAATGGTATGTGAAGACATAGTAGGATAATGTGAGGGAAAAAAAAAGAAGGGAGAGATGTATGAGGAAGTTTACAGGTTAATAGAGGAAATGAGGGAGTAAGTCTTTACAGGGAGAGAGAGAGACTGAGTAAGGAGAGTTAAGCGGTATAGGGAGGAGTAGGAAAGGGAGAGGTGATAAGGAGAGGAAAGTGATTAGTTAATTGGTTTTCATATGGAAATGCACACACACAAACTCCCCACATCCAAACACACACAAGCTTGCCACTTGCAGGTTTCAACCCCCTACCTAAATATGTTATGGTACTTGAGAGTGACGCTGTAGCAGGTTGTGCAATTCTGAGTACTGGCAGATGTTTCTTCTCCAGCTGTATGTATAGGGTGCTGTCATCATCACTGTTTGGAAAGGGTAATGTGCATCATGTAGTGTGATCCCCTGATTTCAAATAAGCACATGTTTTTTATACAGAATTGTACACACACACAGAGTCCCCACATCTAAACACACACACATGCCATTTACAGGTTTCAAACTTCTACCTAACTATATTATGACACTTGTGAGAGACGCATTAGCAGAGTGCGCTATTAGAATTACTGGGAGGTTTCCCTTCTCCTGCTGTACTTATAGGGTGCTGACATCATCAGTGTTTAGAAAGGGGAATGTGCATCCTGTCATGTGTTCTCCTAGTTGCCAAAAGGGATATTTCCTTCATACAGACTTGCACACACACTAGCCCCCTCCATACACACTGAGCATTTGCAGGATTTAAACCCCTCCCTAACTATGTTCTGACACTTGAGACGGATGCATTAGCAAAGTGCACTATTTGCATTACTGGGAGGCTTCCCTTCTCCTGCTTAACTTATAGGGTGCTGACATCATCTGTGTTTAGAAAGGGGAATGTGCATCCTATAGTGTGTTCTCCCAGTTGCCAAAAGGGACATTTCCCTCACACAAAATTGCACACACACTAACCCCCCTCATTCAAACACACACACTTGTCATTTGCAGGATTCAAGCCACTACCTAAATATGTTATGAAATTCGAGTCGGATGCATTAGCAGAGTGCGCTATTCGCATTACTGGGAGGTTTCCCTTCTCCTGCTGTACTTATAGGGTGCTGACATCATCTGTGTTTAGAAAGGGGAATGTGCATCTTGTAGTGTGTTCTCCCAGTTGCCAAAAGGGACATTTCCCTCACACAAAATTGCACACACACTAACCCCCCTCATCCAAACACACACACTTGCCATTTGCAGGATTCAAATCACTACCTAACTATGTTATGACACTTGAGTCGGATGGATTAGCAGAGTGCGCTATTCGCATTACTGGGAGGCTCTTCTCCTGCTGTACTTATAAGGTGCTGACATCATCAGTGTTTAGAAAGGGGAATGTGCATCCTGTAGTGTGTTTTCCTAGTTGGCAAAAGGGATACTTCTTTCATACAGTCTTGAACACACACTAACCCCCTCCACATACTGAGCATGTACAGGATTCAAACCCCTACCTAACTATGTTATGACACTTGAGACGGATGAATTAGCAGAGCGCGCTATTCGCAATACTGGGAGGATTCCCTTCTCCTGCTGCACTTATAGGGTGCTGACATCATCAGTGTTTAGAAAGGGGAATGTGCATCCTGTAGTGTGTTTTCTCAGTTGCCAAAAGGGACATTTCCCTCTCACAGCCGTTCACACACACAAACCCCACTCATACACACTGAGCATTTGCAGGATTCGAACCCCTACCTAACTATATTATGACACTTGAGAGAGACGCATCAGCAGAGCGCACTATCCAAATTTCTGGGCATCTGTTCTGCACCTGCAGTATTTATAGGGTGCTGACATCTTTATTTCTACAGAGGTATGTACATGTAGTACTACCTGTCAGGTGGGGGATAGCATATATATGCATTTGCAGCCACCTACGTCAGGGTCAGATATGCACATCGCACTGGCAGGTTATGTTCTATACCATGCTTTGGGACCACAGGACCTGTAACACACAACACAACCAGTCCAGAACACCACACCGACATCCAGGACACACACTTAGCTTCCCTGGGAACAGTGCCAGGATATGCAGGCGTTCACATACACCATTCCAGTTGTTAACATCAGGTACAGGCATATTGTGTGTGAGAACTACTCAGGCCTCTACCACTTTACCCTACAGCGACTACAATTTGTGGGTCCATGTGCTATGGCAGAACCACACACCACAGCCACATGGGGGAATACATATTGCACCTGTCCATCTGCAACGTGGGTACTCACTGTTCTACACCAGAGGTAGACCACCAATGTTGATATCTGACCATACCCACCTTTCCATGAACATCCATATCCCATCTCCACCCCCAGGAAAGGTTGTCACTGCACACAAACTGTATTTAGCACAAGCAGACTCTACAATTGTGAAGACTGGGGTGGACGATTTCAGAGGACCCATGCTGGGGGACTATACTGGCCACTCAGCATAATCCTTGACAATTGCATTCTATGAGCATGTGTACGGTTTGCATTGGTCATGCTATCCCACATATACCCATGACTGCTCCACAACAAGACACCTGTCAGCTGTACATCAGCCATATATGCACCGTACAACAGACAGAGTGACCTAATACATTGCAGAGCTGTAGCCCACAGAGGGAGGACATCTGTGGACAGTTCCAGCATGGCACTTCATTCACACATACTCATTACAACACAGTGTTGACAGTGGAATCGTCCAGAGAATGCAGATAGGGCTCCCCTCAGTCTGTTATTGATGGACACCTACTGTCAGGGATCCTCAGCAACCCTCTCACAGCACACACTGACAACATGGCTGTGGCTTAGCACATTCAATCCCTGGGACCTCCACGGTGCCCCTGCTTGACAGAGGCACAGCTCACTAGCCTCACATGTTGCCTTCTGTGACCTACTTTACAGTGGCACAGTAGCATACTGTCCTGAGGATGCAGATGCCAAGCACACTCTGGCTGAGCTGTCATTCCCTAGGGCAACAAGCCTAGTATTGACCTCTACACCCATATGTTCAATTGTCGGATGCACAATATTTGTTATGCTGTTCTACTGTTTGCAGGTCTTTATTGCCATAGCATTCCCTGTTCCTATGACCAACTTGTGTATCTGTGGAAGATGTTTGCATATGATGGCGATCCACTATATCACTTATGTCTCTGTAGTCATTTACTGTGTGCACTGGGCAGATTGCTGTGTTGTGGTCGGTTCCTGGACTGACACGTACAAATACCAGATATGTGTGGCCAACTGCTAAACGGAGATATGGCCTAAGTGTGTGGGCATGCCCAGTTCAGCCTTTCCATGGCATGTTGTCTGACATATGCCTCATTTATCAAAGTGTGCGAGCATGCCCATTGTGAGCTTTCCATATGTTGTACTCTGAAGTCCACCATATATTTGGGTGTGTGTGAACTTCAACAATATCTCACATTTATGGTTGTGTGTTGGTGTCATGTTGTGTACTAACTGGCCAACTGCTTCATGTCTGCCACAACAGGGATTATACTGTGCCTGCAGGGATTGCATGGGATACTTTGCAGACTGTTCTCAACATACTTTCATAATGACCTAACACTATAGTACCATATAGTGTACTGGTTCAGTACTTTCACTGTGGTGGACAGTATCTTGGGCTTTAGTCCTATGACTGCTTGACATCTTCATAGTGAGCACAACAGACTGTGTAGGGGCCAGTTGTGCACATATGACCATGTTGCATTATGTTCAGATATGGACTACCTACACCAGGCTCGTCCAACATTGCTAGTGTATTCCACAACATGGGTGGACATTGGCAAACACTAGCAATGTTCCCTAAGCCATTTCTGATGCTAGTCACAGGGTGTGTTTGTCCTTCGATAAACATTGTAACTGGAGTTTGCCATGATTTGTCATGGTTAGTATACTGAGCCTCCGTCTACCTCTGACATAACAGTGATACCCAGGGTTAGTCTACCATCTCCCATCCACTCATCAGGATTCCTCTTGAGGGGTGTCGATATGTGACTCTCTGGCTGACTTGTACCAGGAGTTTACTGAAGAGTGGGGGTGCCTTCTGTGTTATGGATCATTCTGTACAGCTTGTCCTATGTATGTCAGTGCTGGGGTTCAGCTCTCTCGTGTGCATAGCTCACTGCCATTCAGATTGTACAAGGTGCAACATGTTCATTCATTCCAAGTTGGACATGGCTTCATACATCAGGCACAGCTTGCCTGTAGCTGGGCAGTATGGCGGTGTGTGGGGCTGCAGTTTGTTTACTCAGGCAACACATGGCATCTGTTCATGCTCTTTGCTACTCCTGGTGGGGTACTGTTGTGGACTTTACAGTTGATGGAGGTGTCTGCTGTGGTATATCCCACAGGGGCTATTGTAGTCACTTGTGATGCTGATGGAGGATGACTTCAGAGCCACAGTGAGTTCCCCTTATCTACATCTGCCAACCTTCATGTTTGGGTGGGTATATAGTATATGTTTCTGCAAACACTACAGCCACATGCTTGTCCAGTGCAGGATATCTATCACCTTTTATACCCAGGTCTCACATTACATGTTAGGTACGTCATGGGTTAACACCTGTGTGGTAATTTGTGGGCACTTACTGTATATCCATGGTGGTTGTCTATCCACAGTTATGCAATTAGCTTGCTGACATGGCTATGGCTAAAGTTGTCTGTTTGTAGGTGGCCCTTTTGTGGGTTGCTTGTGTCAGCTGGGGCTCGGATATGGTGGGCTGTTTGTACTCCTCTGCATACATGCTCAGTCACAGTCCTTCCATGTTGGCCTATACCTATGGGACATGTATACAGAACGGGGGTGGGGGGGAGCCAAGACCAGGCCTTGTGGGGTGCCACTCATATCCACTTTGTAGTCTGACATGGATGTGGCATGTCTGACCATGTCAGTTCTGTCCTTGGTCTGCTTTGCAACCCCTCTACTGACATAGGGGTGTTTATTTAAGCTGGTGAACATATCCATACTGAACACGTACGGTATTGTCTAGAAGCATGTGCACGGTCCAGCTACGCTGTGTGGACCACATTGCCCTCATCAATGACCTTAATGACTGCTTCAAATGGGTCAGACATGTTTAGGGGCAGGTTCTGCAGTTACGACAGCCACACTGTGTAGGGTCCAGTATCAGTAGGTCCACAATAGCCTTCTGTCTGCGGTACATACTGATCCTTTCCATAGCTGTGCAGAACAAGCTTGTCAGGATCCTGGGTTGGTAGTTTGGAGTATCCATTCAGGCAACACCTTTGTTGTGATGGACCACTGTTGTTGTACACTGCTCTTTGGGTACATATCCTGTGGTAAGGCTGACATTGGGCAGTAGTGTGATTTGGCATTCCATTATTCTTGGAGACCATGTTGACCTCAGCACAGGACACCATCACATACCTTTGCTGCTGTGTGTTCTGCTTTGCAGATGATGGCTGTTACCTCAGCATCTGCAATGTCAGGGGACCATCAGTCTGCTGGGATAGGTATTTTGCACTCTGGGGGGGGGTGTTTGCACTGCACCTGACAGGTTGTATGTTAGCAATATGTGTGTGTGTTTGGTATGTTGTTTGTAATATCTGTGTGATTCGGAGCATATCTGCGGATGCCCAACATGGTATCTACCATCAGTTGGGTAAGCCTTGTGATTATCCTTAGTGTCCTGTACGTTTTGTATCTTCATAGGTTCATGGGTTCATACTAGGCTATACACCCTAGGCCATTAATAAGCCTAGCCAGAGTGTGTGTGTCTTTCGCCACCCCTTGCTATGTTCTATTATGGCCATTTATGAAGTTCTTCACTGTGCCTCTGTCTGGTCGTGACACAGTGAGGACCCCCAGTATAGATGTACAGTCATCCATCCACTTGGCAATATTCCTGTTGAGGGGTGTCAGTGAGGGGCTCTGCCTACCATGGATTGGGATCCTGTTTCTGGGTGTGGGGAGCCTCTGGGTTATGTATCTGTCCCTCCAGCACATCTTATTTCATTATGTGTTGAGGCTGACATCTGTGACTCTCACAGCTCCAATGGCTTTGATTTCCTGTGGTGTAGCATGTCCATTACTCCTGTGTTGGACATGGCCTTGTACAACAGACATGCAATGCCTCTGTGTAGGCAGTCTGTGACTGCAGTCAGCTGGGGTGTCTACAGCCAGGCAGCATATGACATATATTTCACACCCTTTATCCTGTTGGTGGTGTAACTATGAGGTCTTCCGAACCACTGTAGGTGTCACGTACGGTACAACCCATATGAGTCATTGTACTAGATTATGGGTCTGATAAGGGAACAGTACAGCGGCACAGTGACCTCTGTTGATGTAGATGTGAATCCTTTCATGATACGGTGTTCAATATCGACAATCTTCATAGCCACATTGGCATTGTGAGTCACATGACAGATTACTGTCAACCTGTGTCCCTAGGTCCCTGATTACTCCTTGCATACATAATGGTTTGACACCTATGTGGTAATTTGTGTTTACCTTGTCTGGTATTTGGTGGGACATTCATACTGTCCAGTGTCTTCAGGATGTCTGGGTGGAGTTCTTGTGTGTGAGAGTGTGGTCTGTCACATGCTACAGACTGTACAGCAGTTTTGACTACAGTTAGGTGCACATGGGTGGTCTCCACTGCTTTGTGTATTGTCAGTTACCTGGCCATATGGGTGTCTGTGCTGCATATGGATACTCCCCCTCCTTTGATGTTTTGGTGCAGGTGTTGGGGCCATAACACATGATATGTGGTATAACCTAGTAGTGCGGGTGTGCTATCACTAGGCTTGCAGCAGGCTTCTGTCACTGCACAGACATCGATGTTCTCCACAATGGGAAGTGCCTCAGGTGCATGCATATTGCAGTTTACACATCTGGCATTGGTCAGCATTACCTTTATGTTTCCTACCACTTATATTTTCTAGGGTGGTGGGTAGTCTTTTTGGCCTTGCCTACATACAGCTCTAGGGAGGTGGCAAAGGCCTTATCCAGTATCCAGACGCACACGGGTAACAGCTGCAAGCCATCCCTGGAACAGCAGCATGGCTTATCATGCTTGACATCTCAAGCAGACAGACATTAGACCCTCTTGGACTGACAGCTGTAACTGTGCCAGCTGTTAAACATGAGCATTCTGTGTTTGTACTGTGACATCATTCTTGGTGAGGGTTGGATGCTGCACACAGCCAGTGTCATACCGGCCTGGGGTACATACTCAGAGGGACCATCCATGTCTCTTTTCATGTTGGCCAGGGAGGTACATCTCAGGTAATTCACACCAGCATGGACATTGAGTGCATCATATTTCTGCTTGCTTTGGGGTGACCTGCGTACTTGTGTTACGTGGCATTTTGTGGAAGCCTACACGCAGCTTACTCTACCCTTTCCCTTGTTCAGTGTGGTGAGTGGGACAGCAGTGTGTCTGCCTATACAGACACCTATTACGACTGTATCAGGCATGTTGTTTCTCCTTCTGGTCGGTGACTGTTTGGCACACCAGCTTTGCGTACTATTCATTGCATGTGCTATGTTTGAAGGTTGTGGTTGCTTGTGATCTGCTTTGGAGGCTTCTGTTGGTGTGGTGTGTTTGTAATTAAGGCCTCCGGGAATATTTGTCTGTGTTTATGTGTTTGTTTACAGTTGTGGTAGGTCTATGTGGGACTGGGTTTGTGATGTATGTGGTTACCTTCTCCTCCTGACTAGTTTTGACAGTACTGAGTTGGTGGAGCTCAACCTCTGGTTTGGATACATGGTTGCATCTATCACATATATTTGTATTTATTGGGGGGGTGTTGTGGTTGTCTGTGTACTTGGGACTGGTGTCATATTGCCTCTGGATTTACAGATTCTACTTGTGGCTGGACTTAGTGGATTGTATGTGTGGACATATGTTATTGCCATACTACTGGTCAGTGATTACTTCCCTTTTTATGTTTGCTCTATCATGTGGTAGCTTCTTCATTCTCTTGCATGGTTTGGTAATGGCTGGAGTCCAGCATGCCAGATACCTGTGTGTATGGCACTGTGTGTTGTTGTTATTTGTGATTGCATACTCCAAGCATTCCTTGCTGTGTCCATGGAATGCCTGTATAACATGTTCTGTGGTGTGTCCCATATTCTGCACTTGCACAGGGCCTTTCATGGATTCAACATCGGTTTTGAGGGCTGCAACCTATGCTTTACACATGTTTTTCACTGTGGTATTCTGGCCAGGGACTGGGGTCAGGATGTGTATATCCAGTGTGATTACTCTATGGTCTGGTCTTACCAGTGAGGGGTACACTTCTCATCTTGCCATCCAGTACACATGTTGCTGATTATCACATCCAGTATGCTTACCCCTCTTGTGGGAGTGGTACATTGTTCCTGGGCATTTTGGTTTATGGATTCTGGGAAATGTTCTCCTACTGTGATGGTGCTAGTATAATGCTCCAGGTGTATGTCTGGGTATTTTCAGTCAAGCAATATAATGTGGTTTGGGGGGCTTGATATATTCATGTATTCCGACATAGGCCAGGTGCCGTTCCTGGTATTAGGACAGTAGTCTGCAGCAGGCTATATACTGGGAGGCATTTTTAGCCATTGGTATTTGACCATGGCTAATCCATGCTGCTTCTTGTTGTGGTACCAACATGGGGGTGTGGTTATCCTTGACATTTCTTGCTAGTCACCCTCCTTTTGGAGCCTGTCCCATGTTTTGCGGCTGTACAGCATAGTATGACGTGTGACCTGGTAGTGTTAGGGTGCTGATGTGAGCCTTGACCCAGTTCTCTATTATAGGACTGGTATCTACATTCTCCATACTGTGTGCGTTTACACTGCACACATCTTGCTGTTTAAACATCTGTCATTGGGTAGCATTACATCTAGGTTCCTATCCCTTGTAGAACCTATGAAGGTGGGTTTGTGTTTTGAGACTTACCTATTCAGGGCATGCTGTGGGTACTGACAGCCTTTGCCAGTATCCATGGGGCATGGCATGATAGGTGCATGCCACCCCTAGCAGGTGGTGCATCATGTCATGCTCCGCATATCTTCACAGCCTGAAACACATTGGCTCCCCTTTGACTAACTGCATTACTTCAGCCAGTTATTGCACTTGATCATCCCATCGTCATTTTGTGGCTTCATGCTTGGTGAGGGTGGATGTTAGTCAGGGTGCTCATGTGTGCATATAGTACATGGTGTTACATTACTTAACACATGGCATTCATGCCTCAGGTGGTGCTGCAGGGCTGCCTCTGTCGGATGTGCATATTACACTACCCTGTACATGTTTGTGAGCAGGTCATGTAATTTTAGGCATCCATGTTATTATTTGAGTGAGTCAGAGGGGGTATCATTCCCAGGGTTCCTACTGAGCCAGTGTATGTGCTATGCGTTGCCTCTTTGCCAAGGCCAGGGCATACCGGGCACGCCTCCTTCTGCCTACTGGGGCAGGCTCAGGTTGTTCCTCCTCCGAGTCACGCTCTGCCTGTGATGGCCTTGGCAATGGTGAGGGGCTGTTTGGCCCGGCCCTATGCTGGTCCTGCTGCAGCTGTTTTCGCAAGATCATATTATGTAGCATAGCACATACCACAACATTTTGGGTACATGTAGTTGGTGTGTACTGCAAGGCTCCACCAGATGTGTCCAGACACCGGAACCGTGACTTGAGCAGCCCAAACACATGCTCTATTACATTACGTGTTTGTGCATGTGCCTCATTATGGAGTTCCTGTTCAGGTGTGTGTGCGTTTCTGATGGGTGTCATCAGCCACGGCTCCAGTGCATAACCTACATCCCCCACTAGGTGTCCGTGTGGGATGTCCCCATTGGCAAATGTCTGGTACAGCTGCATCAAATGCCAGATGTGGGAATCGTGGTAACTCCCAGGGCAGCCAGCACACACATTCATTATTATGCCCTGGGCATCACAAATGACCTGGCAGTTGATGGAGGGGAAGCCCTTGTGGTTAATGTAGGCCCTACCCCGCTCACCAGCTGGTGCTTTGATGCGTATGTGCGTGCAGTCTATTGCACCCACTACCTCAGGGTATTCCGCTATTTGCTGGAAGAGACGCATATTGCTAGCCAATACCTCACGGGCATTGGGGAAATATACATGATCACCGACATGTGCTGATATGGCATCCAGGAACTGGTGCAGTACCCTGGAGGCTGATGCCTGTGATATCCCCATCATATCGCCAGTTGGTCTCTGGAAGGTACCTGTTGCTAGTATTCTTAGGCCAACACATACCTTGGTTTCCACTAGGATGGGTTCCCCTCTGTTGGTTCTGTGTGTGAGGCGTGGCCTGCACAGCTCAACTATTTGCTGCAGGAGCTGTCTGTCCACTCTATAGCGCTCTACTATCTCCAGCTCATGTAACCCATGGTAGGTGACCCTGGGCCTGTACACTCTTCTCCGTCTCCTCACTGTGGGTTGTCTGGCACCATCTGCATTGTCACCACCCTCATCAAGTCGCCTATGTCTCATTATGACAGCTATGGCAGCCCCTAACATTTCTGCACTGAGTTCAGCTTTTTCAGTTTTCACTTCTATTAGCTTACTCCTGTCTTGCAGTGTCTCTTAAGAGAAACATCCTGCACTACTATTTGCAGAGGTTTAAGTGCTGGGCTGGGCTACTATTCTGCCTGTGTAATTGCTTACTTCTAATTGTTTTCACCTGCTAGCTTCAGCAGTTATCCCTGCTAGCTTCCTTTTAATTCTGTTGCTTCCTTTTTCCTCTCTGTTTCCTCAGGGGGGAGCAACGTGCATACCATCAGAAACACGCTCACAGTGGCTTACACGTGCGCACACATGCTTACTCGGTTCAGAATCTACTCATTTGGGTTAAAACGCATGTACACCCGCGCAAACACTGTTACACGTCTGCCAACAGCCTCCAACATACTCAGCCTGCCCTACGTGTGTGCACACCTGCGCAAACAGTGTTAAACATCTCCCAACATGCTCCCACATGCTCAGTCTGCCTTACACGCGTGCACACTGCCCTACTCGTGCTTTATGGCGCGCACACGTGCGCATGCACGCCCAGCAAGAAACTTTGGTATAAGTAGCAGTGTACACCTTCCATTTCTTGACTTTCCATGACTTATCTAGTGGCACACCTCGTTCCATGATCTGTGTCTGTCATCTGTCATGTTACACTGACCTCCAATGAACTGCATTTCTTTCTACCATTCCCTCCTGTGATGTCACCTATCTCCTACTCTATTCCTCCCCCTTATGTATCTCTTACACTACTCAGACTGTGCTCATTTGCTATGTGACTGTGAGATTCAGTATCCTAACCCTCATTTACATGAGATTACCTACTAATGCTTAGTTACATGTCTTAGACTCAGCTTACCCCCTTAGCAACCACTACATGGTGGCCATGTTGTTTTTGGTCTGCTGGTCCCTGCATTGTCATTCCATGTATTACATGAAACCCACATTTGTGGGTTTATAACCTTCTTTTTTATGATTTTATACAGCGCAGCCCGTTTGCGCGGGGCTGCGCTGGGTTTAAACATCAGCGATCACCGAAAAAAAAAATTATATTTTTAATATTTTGGCATCGGGCTATATTGCCAATGGCCACATATTCGGCCATTGGCATGCTGCCTGAGTCATATGCACCCTTTTTTTGGAGCTGACATGGCTCCATTGTGGAATTTGCAGAAACGTACTCAGTTGTCAACTGAGTACATTTGTGCAGCTAAAACGTCTCTTACACGGACTGGTTTCTGCTTCGTGGATCGCTAATATACCTCATTTGCATACCTTTCGGCTGCAAGTGAGGTATTTAGCATGTCCGCTCCCAGTCCATGTAAGAGACGTTTTAGCTGGTATCTTACACGGAGTTTAGGGCTGTTCCTGGATCGCGAGGCTTGTATGGAGTGTTGCACGTCTCTTACACTCCGTGCAAGCCTCCGTGAATCCTGCCCAACATTTTTTTTTACAGGGGAAAGACTGCTGTACCTCCCATAGCACCTACTAATTATATATACTGACCCCGAGATTGGTTCCCCTTCATATGATCAAAGTTCTCTAAACTAGAAAGTCATAAACACAAAAAAAAATCTCAAACTTAGAGAAACTCGAACATATGAAAGGGACAAAAAAAAATTAACACCTTTCAAATGTTTTCACAGGGGGTCTTCACCACCCCTGCACCCCCACAGCCCCCCTACTTAAATATACCTACTCCAAGATTGCACTATAGTGAAAGAAAGGGAAATCTCCCTTTCCATGCTATATGCATAAGCGCAAAACGGAAGATTTTCCATTCCTCCGCTATAGTGTGGTCAAAGAACATTCACATTTAAACTGCTAGGGTACAGGGGGACCTGGCCCCCTGCAATAAAGTAAGTTAACTTTTTATTTTTCTAAATCTCAGGCTCCCATTCACAATTTCGAAGTTCGAGATTCTGGTCTCGAGATTATGAATTTCGGGCTTCCATCCAATCGATCTTGTGTAGGGGAACCATATACACACATATACAGACAGGTATATATTTGTTTAGCTGGGTAGTGAAAAGATCAGTATTGATTAATTTCAGGCTCAGCATGAGTGAACTACAAAACATTTCACAAAAAGAAAAATGCAGAAATGCAAGCAATAATAGAGTAGTTCAGACTAATTATATAGACAAAAATGTATATACATTCTAGTGAACAAATACAGTGCCACATACAATCGAGCAGAGTGTAATGTGCAATATATACATTAGTTTTTAAAGTGGGTCAATCTTCAATGAATCTTGAGAGAGAAAAAGAGACTCTGAAAGATGATAGGTTAGGTGATATGTCCTGTGTTGAAGCAGGAGCACTTGGATTAAGTACTTTTTTGAGTTTCATTCTGAATCTAGAATAAGTGGTGATTTCCTTAATGTTGTTGAGGAGAGCTTGCCAAAAAGTAGGTGCTTGAGAGAAGAAAGCATGTTCAGTGCTATGGAGTTAGATTCTAGTTAATGAGAGTTTGTGTACCTTGTGATTAGTGTCTCAAGTTCTATGAGAAGTTTTTTTCATGATGTCTACCTGCAAGGGAAGTAAATGTGTGGGGCCGTAGTAGTTTTGGCAAAGTGGTGAATATTCTCCCACCCAGGAAATGTCGATCTATCACATCTGTTGAACATCTACATATGTTGACCTCCTGTGGTCAATTAGTCAGCTGTTGACATTGTGCTGTGTCAACAGAATTCAGTAGACACACTGAATGTGTATGTGTACTTATATGAATGTGCACAGGACTAATGCATTTAGTATTTTTCCTACTCCTGAGCTTTTTATCGTGGATGTATTTATATTTGTCTTCTTTACTGTTGTTACTTCTCTACTTGTTAATCAATAATAAATATTAAACATTAAACATATGATATATATATTATATAACATGAAATATAATATATAATATATAATATGATATTATAGTTTATAGTTTTTAATTCTTACATCTTACAGTAGAACATTCATATTAATACATATATATATATATATATATATATATATATATATATATATATATATATATCAATAAGATTTTATACAACGTATATACTTCAGCTACATATAGACAATTATTTTTAGGGTATGTTTTTAATAGTATGTGACATGAATTTTATTTATTTTAGATCATTTTTAAGTGAATAGAATAAATGTTTAATTAATTTAACAGAAATTGCTTGCACTTTAAATAATATAATCATCAGAATTGTTAATAGGATAATGAGCATTCAATCTTGTATAAAAATGTAGTATGGGTATGTGTTGTTTGAGGTCTGAAGAAACGTTTGTTGGAACGTGAAAGCGCTAACCAGTTTGTTCGTATATTCAATAAATTATTTTTGCTGTGCCAGCCATGGAGTGCTTCCATTGTTTTATCTACATATATCTGCACATTTCTCTCTGGGAGCACTTTATCTGAAACCACCTGTCTCTTTCTCACCTATAATATTTCCCAAAAAGATGTATCATATTTGTTTTAAATGTGTAGCCTGGGGAAACCTCCTTCTTGAGTTACTCAGTGCAGTAGTATTCTTTATTCATACTGTAGTTAGAGCAGCTCAGTTTGTGTCTGAAGAGCTGTAACAAAATGTCTTATTCCCCATTCATTTTTGTTTAATCATGCTACTATTGGCTTTAATTTGTTTCTCTACAGCTACACGAGCAAACTCAAAAAACACATCAAGAAAGTCAGATTTAGTCAGTGACCAATGGTGAAAAGAAGTGCAGTACAACTTCTTAAACAATAAATAAATACTTAACATTCTTCCTTGAAACAAATAACTTCAAATAATTGTAGAGTCACACTAACCTTAAAACAGCATTGTTAAAACAACATACAACTGCCCACTCCAATTACATCATAATCCAGGCCATAAGAAATGGGGTATAGAGAGGGTATCCTTCACAGACCCCCTCCAAATGCCCACCAGCCTAACCATACAGACTGTTCCCCATTTCCTTCTTTGCTTAACTACCAACACCTTGTAGCCTGTCCTTAATAAAATAAAAATATTGACAATAGACAAGTTAAGCCCCACTTCACTCAAATGAACCCCATCTGATCTAAACCAACTGGGTCCCTATAAGCAAACTCTCAATGAGACAAAGTCTTAAAACCAAGCAAAAAACCTATCCATGAAACCAGGTGATTAACAAACCACCAGAATACTTCAACACTTAAAACATCATGCCTGCTTCCAAATCAGCCTAGGTATAATCTCTGCCTAAGCAAACTCTAACTTGGAATACCTTTGTTTTAACAAGGCTAAAATTCAATTATTCTAGTTATAAAGCTAGACTAGGTTTAGACTATTCTTCCCCCCTTTACTTAGTCACTCATTTCCTCCACAGTGCAGAATCTTTGGTCACTACATCTGACCCTGATACTACAGGAGCTCTACCATAATGGCCAACTCCCATTTTCACTGAGAATTTTGCTGTTAACTTCAGCTAGAAAGATACCCAGCTGTTCTGGAAACTGGTTTTAACATCCCCACTCCAAAAAAGCAGTCGTTGATCTCTAAGGACCACTTACTAGGTTTGCCACTGCCCTTTGTCTTGACCAATGGATTACACACTGTATATGCCACTTACATAGTCTTCATGGCTGACAGGCGTCTGCATTCAGACATTGGAAGAAAACCTGTTCTACTTTGTACCTCTTTGTTAACTGCCTTGTATTGGCTACAATCTGATTACTCTCTGTTATAACTTGACCTAAGGGTGGAAGACATGCTCTGCTTCACTTTGCTCCCCCATACTGTCACACCACTCCTTAACAGCACAAATCCATTCTGCATTATATATTTTACTTTTCTCACATAACCCCCCACTTTTTTCCTGTCTTTACTACATTCTTATATTCTTACCTTCTAAACCCCACAATTCCTTACATTCCAGAGAAGATACTAGGACAGCCTAACTATCTTCCTTCATAGAAAATACATTGTTCCTGATTATGCTTTATAAGCTTTCAGACTCCACCACCACTAAATATCTTTCTTCCCTGCAAATTCTTTTTTTTTCTTAATTCCTACTTCCTCACTACCTGCCACAATAATATACAGATCCCTTTATTTAATCATGCTACCCCTCTGCTTATCCTCTATTCGTCTCCTACCATTGGGTCATCTCTCATCCTACCATGAATCTATAATAGCTCTTAACATATGTCCAGCTCTGTCCCAACCACCTATTCATACTTTCTCCCTACACTCTCCACGCATTGCATCAGACCTATTTAATGACATCCCTCACATTTACTCCAAATATAGACTGATTAACTCCATTTCAACTCAATCCAAAACAAAACTAAATGGAAAAAAAATGCTGCAAAAAAAGTATCAGTAATTCCCCAATACAGTAAATTCCTTCTAGGAGGAGACTTTCACCCTTATCTTGGCCCCACCTATCAAAATGACAATTTTCATCTACACACAACTCTAACCTTACAATGATTAACCCCCAATCCCAGTAATCTAACTTTTGCTGATGTGAAATAAGATTGTTGAACTACATGCCTGGATTACCCAACATAAGCTTGATATTCTCACTGCACCTGAAATTTAGCTTAAACTCAGAATTAACGACTCCGGAATTATACCTCCCAGCTATAATATTATCTGCAATGACCGTGTAAAGAGAAAAGGTGGTGGTATTGCTTTAATATTTCCCAGCTACCACCACACTTCCCCTTACAGCAAATCAAAAAATTCAACTCAGCAGAGCTTCTTATTACTTTCCCTAAATTAAACAATTACAAACAAATACATATTACTGTTCTTTACATCCCTCCTGGCAGCAATAGAACTATTCTGGAAGATATCTTACATTGGATATCCATAACAATTCCACTACAAAAAATACTACTAGATAATAAAAATGTCAGTTGGGCATAAACTCTAACTCCCCTAAATCTAGTATTCACTTATTTGGTTTCACACAGTTAATTAATAGCCCACACATTATAACAACACTTCAAATTCACTATTAGACTGGATTCTATTATCAGACCCTAGGAGATACATCACCCCTGGTACAATGTGTGACTGCCTCAGTGACCATCTCACAATTTGTACAGCCAATGTAGTCTGAATGGAGTGATGATAAAATCAACAAAAGTTGAGGCGTATTGCTGGAATATAATTCTTCAAATTTTGGTGAGTACCTTCAAGAGGTGGATTCTGTTTTTCACAAAATCTCACCATGACAATACTGATATATAGACTGTATTTTATATAGCATATATCACGGACAGAAGTAGGTTAAAAATAAAGAAGATAGTTGGGTGCACAAGACCCAGGATAAAAAAAGTGTTCAATCCTTGTAGGTGCACTGGTACCAGGACTGGAACAAATTACAGTGGAGAATCCTCAAGAAATGTAAATATTCCTACAACGGGGTTAGGCCAGACCAAGGGGGAGGAAGTCGCAGTCCACAAAAATCACAAAAAATGATAGGCCAAGAATGAGCCATACAGACAACAGAGTGGACTATTGAGGAGAATACTTCTTACTCTTATCATTGTCAGTCTCTTAAGATATTAAATTGGTTGGAGTTCTCTAATCAGCTACTATACTCTCAACTTCTTATCATTCATTCTATTCTTTATAAGTCCTCCTTTTGCCCCAGCATCCCCTCTCTTATATCATTCTACTCCCCAGTTAGATACCTCAGGAGCACTGATCAACAACACCTGGATAAATATAAACCTATAAGTGCAATTGGACTAAACCTTTATAGCTATACTCCTTCCCTATTGTGGAATAAGCTTCCCTTGACCATTAGAATAATAACACACACACACACACACACACACACACACACACACACACACACACACACACACACACACAAATTTAAAAATGCTCTCAAAGAATATCTACTTACTTGGACATGCCATTGTAAAATGACTACTTGGACTTTCTTCTCCTAACTTTCTTAAATATCAGTCTCCCTTACCTTTCTAACTACAACCTCATTTCTTCTCTTCTCCTTACTTCCTCTAAATTGATCTACTTCTGGCAACTCCAGCTCCGATATACATATTTTTTTCTCATTGTATTGCTGCCACACTTCTTATCTATATTACCTTACACCTTCTGTCTGAATCTCTGCAAATTCTGTACTTCTTATCTCTGCTTTTTCTTTATTCTCCTTCTTGATATTTATAATGTGGTTTCCTTTACAGTTTATATACCTAATTTTAGAAAGTTCTGTATATTGTTAATTAACAACATTATTGTTTGGGAGTAAGTGTTTTCTATACTTATTCTCTTTTTATCATTGTATTTTCTGCTCAAAATGTTGATTGTTTATTATTGTAATACTACTATGCATTATTGTGGAGAATTTCTACCTGGGCCTTTGCTGTAAAAGGGCTATAGCTCAGTCAGACTTACACAGTTAACAAATGTCAAATAAATAAAAAATAAATAAATAATAAATAAAAAATAACAAAGAAATGATGTACTGTTAGTATTATGCAAGAAGCCCAGAATTTCCAGACAAAAGATCTACAAAACTATTGAGAGAAATTAGAGGAAAGAAAAATACTTCCACAAGAAAAACTGTCAGAAGTTTCAAATAAAATTTTGTGTTCATTAATATGACAGATACATGAAAAACACTATATAGACTAAGAAACCTTGTACCATTTGGAAAAAAAAGTGACTGAGAAAGTGTGAAAATTTAAAGAATAAAATTTAGTGATGTTTTAAGGGTATAAAAAAGAAACATGGACATGGAAAAGAAACAAACATCTGATATGGTGCAATATTTATGTAAAGGAAAAAGCCAAATTAATCAACACAAAGGCAGCATCAAAGATATTCAAAGAGAAAAAAAGGCAAAGGCATCCAGATATGGAAATTTTTTCAATAAACAAAATAAGATCACAAAGAGGGAATGCAGAACAAAAGATTAGTCAAGTAGAAGTTAAAAAAATAGAAGGTGAAGTTATGGAATATTTGTGAAATGAAGGATTCAGTGTAGAAAGTCTAACACAGGTCATTATCACATTTTGATGGAACAACTAGTCCCCAAAGTAAGGAGAAACAAGTGGAACAGGAGACATTGTGGAATAAATATGGACATGGGAAAAAAATAGATTTAATATGGTGCAATATCTATGCAAAGGAGAAAACAAAATTAATCAATGCAAAAACAGCAGCACCAAAGATATTTGAAGAGAAATACAAGGCAAAGACATCTGGATATGGAAAGTTTTACAATACAAAAAAAAAAAATTGAGAAGTTAAAGAAATAGAAACTGAGGTTGTGGATCACCTGCAAAGTGAATGATTTAGTGTAGAAATTTTAACTCAGATAACACAGCAGGCTAAAGCAATGGACACCCAAATCAATGAGATACCAGTGCAGCAATAAGCATCTAATCAGTTGACATTTGAAGATACTGTAGAGCCTCCCACAGGAAACCAGTCCAAAGGTTCAGTTGGAGCTATACAGCAAGGAAAAGAACAGGAAACTGTGGCAACTTTAACACACTCAATGCCATGGAGTGATAGGCTAGTGAGTTCCTGTATGAAAGAGCAATGGATGACACACACAGGGTGAAACTGAAGAGAATGTGGCACAGGAAGAAGTTCTGGAACTTTTCATAGAATGCCCGCAGGAAATAGAGAACAAAGAATGTGCCCTCAGTATAGAAGAAAATGATCTAAGAGAAGAGTTATTTGATTTAATAGGGATTGATAGACATATTAAGATCAATGAAAAAATAGACGGCAGAAGGTCAATAAACCCCCCAAATTTAGAAGTTGGATAAAACAAGTGAACACAGTAATTAGGACTGTCCATAGAGATTCATGCAATATAACAGAAGTAAACAGGATATATTACTGTGCAGCCAAATTAATAGCAGACAAAGTCCTACCACAAGAACACAGGGTAGTAAGGGAAGGATTGGGAAAAATCAAATGCCATCATGGAAGTATCAAATAGAGAAAACTATAAAACAATTAAGACAAGAAGTGCCACTGTTAGAAGAGTATAGAAGTAGGAACAGATCAACAAAAATTACCAGAAAGAAGTGATAAAGGCAATGTGCTGCATTATAATGGATCAAGATTTATCATGCACACAAATAATAAACTAAAAATAGCACAGGCAGAAAAAAAATAGAAGCTACATAGATAAATATAAAGGAAAAGTACAAAATAAGTAATTTATTGATGACTCAAAAAACATTTTATACAGAATTCTTAAACAAGATAAAAGGAATTGAAAGACCACCAAAAAATAAGAAATACTGTAGATTCATTTGAAGAAGCATTTATGAAGATCCTGTGGAATACAACAAATATGCTAAATGGATAGAAAAAGTAAAAGAAAGAATAAGAAGTTTAAATGAGCAAGATATGAACTGGGATGAAGTAATGGCTAGAGAGATTGAAACAAAGTTAAGAAAAGCCTCTAACTAGAAAACCCCAGACTCAAATGCAGTGCCTAACTTCTTGCTAAAAGTATTAACATCTTTGCACAAAGATTTACCCATGGGTATGAAATATTTATATGTATACCGCAAACAGATACCAGCCTGGATAACAACAGCAAAAACAATGCTCCTACTTAAGAGTAAATCTTCAAGCTTCACTAAAATTATAGACCGATAACTTGCCTTCTGATGATGTATACACTTTATACAGGAATTAATACAGACAAAGTTTATAGTCTTTTAGAAGAAAACTCAGTTATGGCAAGAGAACAAAAGGGTAATAAAAGAAAGTCATATGAAACAAAATAATTTGTTTCTAAATAAAGTCATAGTAGAGAACTGCAAGAAAGGGAAGAATCTAAGTATGACATGGACAAACTTACAACAAAAAGGATTTGACAGTGTCCCACATTCATGGATAAAAGAGTGCTTAAAAATGTATAAGATACTCCCTACACTGATAAACTACATCACAGTGACCAGGAAACAATGGCAAACTTCTTTGCAGTTAAGCCATGCTAAAGGACAAATAATTATTCCAGGGATAAAAATTCAAAGGGGGATATTCTAGGGTGACTCACTGTTACCACTGCTCTTTTGCCTTTCCCTTAACCAATTAAGCTGTCTGCTTAACAGATTAGGTCATAGCTATAATATGTCTCCCAGAAAACAACAAAGTCTAAAGACTTCTCATCTTCTCTTTGTTGATGATTTAAAACTGTATAGCTCAACAGATAAGGAACTGAAAGCACAACTGGAAGTAGTCAAAACTTTTTCAGATGATATAAGAATGTCATTTGGTCTTGATAAATGTGCAAAAGCAACATTTAAAGCAGGAAAGCTGCAGCACCAAGAAAACATCAGTTTGGGACAATAATGTGATATAAAAGCAGGGATGGCTCATGCTACTGGGTTGCAGGACTGCAGGACTGCAGCCTCCCCAGCTGCAAAACAGAAAAGTAAAAAGTAAAAAAAGAAAAATAAAAGTAAAAAAAAAAGAAAACAAATGGGAGTCCCGGAACTTCGCACATGCACACTTGTGTCATTTCCCAATATCTGGACTGGTTCACCAGCAGTCTGGAGCATGCGCACAGAATCCAGACCGCTTGTGAGACAGTCCGGATTAGGAAGACAACATTCAACAGCAGAGATCCCAGAGGTCTATGCAGTTGCAACTGCATAGACTGGAAGGGGATTGGACTGAAACATCTGTAGGCTAGGTAACAGCTGTCATTGGAAGGGGAAGGACTTGCTCTCTCTCTCTCTCTCTCTCTCCCAGGTTTTACTGCAGGAATGGATGTACTTGGACTTGCTCTGTCTCTCTCTTGGGTTTTACTGCAGGAATGGAGGAAGGAACTTGGATTTTACTGCCGGAAAGTAACTGGGCATTGAACTTATACAACGGACTTTGGAGCTTGTGTATGTGTGTGTGTGTGTGTGTGTGTGTGTGTGTGTGTGTGTGTGTGTGTGTGTGTGTGTGTGTGTGTGTATGTGCAGTAGCAAGAGCTTGAATTCTCTACCCTCCAACACTTGTGAAATTTTTCTTTTTGTGAAATTTGTGGTTTTCTGGAATTTGAATTCACTAAATAATGACAAGCATTTGAATTTCAGACTTCATATTCTTCGGAAAGTATATGGTAGCCACAAAACCTTTTATTCTAGCACTTTTCTGTTTAGAAGATCAATATTTGAAATTTGTCCTTATTTTTGGGGTTGTATTCCCCCATTATTGTCTTTGTCCATGATTTTTGTGCTAAGAGGTTGAGAGCTATGGTGAGAACTGAATTCACTAAAGGATACCCATTTAAGTTTCAGTCTACCTGTCATGCAAGAAACATCTGATTTGGCATAGTGATATGTTGCTCTGCCTGTAGTATACAGGGTCCAGGGTTCAAAACTTGGCAGTGAAACGCATGGTGGTAACACAGCATTTTATTCTAGCAACTTTTCAAGATTATACAAGCAATGTTTAAAATGTGTCCTTAGTTTTGGGGCTTTTGTCCCCGCCCCCAAATAAATTATGGCTTTTTCCAGATTTCTTGTGCACAAAGTTTGAGTAGACTTTTATGATGGAAATTTTCTGAACTGGGCAATTTTGTCATCATTGGTGTATGCATTTTGTTTCATTGTTTACTGTAAAAATGTTCAAAACAATAAATTTAAAATGCCCTCTAACAGCTTTACTGTATTATACAAGGAATATAATTTAATATAATCAGGAAGGTATATCAAAGAACACATGTATGTTTCCTTTGCAAGGGGCATATGATTTGAAAACAGCCCAAAGTTAATCTTTATCTGCCACTGGCCAGATGTATTTTCTTTTAATGTGGGTTTCAATGCTGTTTCAATGAATGTGAGTTTCAAGGGCAGAGAAGTTTTAACGCTAAGCCTATTTTCATTGTGAGACTGCATTGCTTTGTTTAGCAGATACTTATTAGTGTTTGTGATGTGAAATGTAAAATAAAAAATTTAAATGAAATCCAAATCATCGTAGAAGTAAAGCAGTATGCACATTACAGTGTTTATGGTAAATGGGGCAAAATAGCCAAGTAATGGGACATTGGAATAACTGTGGGGGGGGGGGCATTTGACCATGATTTTGTGAGGGGGAAGGGCAGCAAACTCAGACAGCCCTGGCTGAACTAAACCTCTTAAGTGTCCAGATTTTTGAAGAATGAATAGATATTTGTTTCTTATTTCTGGTTTGTTCCTCATAAAATGTGTGGTTTTCTGGCAAATCATGTAGGAATGAAGTCACTAAATAATGACAGACATTCAATTTCAGACTTCATACTCTTCAGAAAAATACATGCTAAAGCAAGGCCTGTTGTTCTGTTAACTGACTAAGTTTATACAAGAGCAATTTTTAGTACTGTTTGTATGTTCCCCCAATATATTTGGCTTTGTCCAGATTTCCTGTGTTAAGAAGATGAGAGGTATGCTCAAATAAATCACTTTATAGAATTAGGTATATCCAAGCCTCTCAACTGTCCCTGATTTTGGCTCAAAATGTTGCTCTCCCCCTAATAATCCATCCACAAAATTGCAAATTTGGAAGAAAAAGTGGATGGTTTACAATTAATAAATAATTGTAATGATCAGAGTTATAGATTACTTTTAATTTCAGAAATTCATGTAGATTCTCTTATTTTGTCAAATGCTCAAGTTAACAGCACTAATATTAAAAAAGTGTCCCTTCTTTGACAGGTTCCCAGCTGTATTGCATGGCTATTTTATATATTTGCATCACATTTTTGGTCGTTGTTTCATAAAATTGTGATTTTCTTGAACATTCGTGGCAAATCATTACAGATTGAAGTTAGAAAATAATGAGAGACATTTGGGTTTCAGATTTCATACCCTTCAGAATATTCATACTAATGCAATACCTACTATTCTATTATCTTTCTAGGTTTATAAGAGCAATATTTAAAAATTGTCCTTATTTTGGGGCCTTTGTCCCACTTCTGTTTATGGCTTTGTCCAGATTTCTTGCTCTGAGGCTGAGAGGTATGACAAATGTGTCAGGGCCATGACCACCAGCCAGAGACGTTTCAAATTGTGATATACTTGTTGCACCCCTCACCCCCATGTCGTGACTCTGGATGTCTCCAAGCAAGGCAAGGAGCAGTTATGCAGTGTAAGTGTGCAGAGTACCCCCCCATCAAAAGTAGACACAAGTACTCGAGTGGCTTTTCATCTGTCCTTGATTTTGAAGAATGTTCTGGTTTTCTGTCATATTTTTATACTGTTGATTTATGCTTCTTCTTATTCAGAAAATGCATGTTGTTGCAGTGCCTTTTGTTCTGTGTTTAAGTTGCAATGCCTTAATGACCATCAGTAAGCTTGTCTGAGACTGTAAGATGCAAGTAAGCTTTAATAAGCATACTGTTAAAGAATTACCAACATTGAAAGCCTTTTTGTTGTTGCCATGCAGAGAATATTTACATAACTAGATAGTGTATAAGCCTTAGGTATTGAAATGCATATGACAGTATTTGTAATAAAAAACAGGATTACAGTATTTTCAAAAGCTCATTACATTTGTTGGAGACTTGTAGTCATCTTTGCAGGCTTTACCCATAAACTAAACAGAATGCCAATCTATCATGTGTGGTCCATAACCTGTGTAGTAATCCTTTAAGCAATTTATCTTGAGCTAGTTGTTGTTTGATGTTCATTTTTTACTTTGATCATGTTTTCCTCATGATAGTTATTGCCAGGCAGCAGGTCTTTTTTGGATAAGAAACATTTTTATAACTGAGGGTATTGCTATTTTCAGCATGTTGCTTGGTACTTTTATAAAGCTGAATATAAATTATAATTAAAACTGCAGTGCAAGGAAGCTGCTTGTTTTTTTATACTTGATTTTGACTGGCATTCCAGTAATGTATTTAAAAAGTAATTTATTTTTTCATGCCTCACAACCTTTTTGTTTCCATCTAGATATTAAGTAAGCTGTCATGTAGCCAATGCATGGAAATGTCATTTTGTCTTGATTGGACTCTCATAATGATGGTTTGGCAGTGGTACCCAGGGCAGCGTATTTAATTAAAGTCCCAGTTTTGGTGGGTTTTAGCATAGCTCCTCCATTTTTGGTTGGCCACACCCCTTCCTATTGGCCCCACCCATTCAGCTGTCTCCTGCAGCCCCCCTTTGATTTGAAGTCACCATCTGCCAGTGTATAAAAGAACTTGAGCAAGAGGGAGTGTCTAAATATTTGGGAAATTATGAAGGATCATCAATAAACATTAACAAATGTGAATAAAACTCAATAAGGAATATTTTTGAAGACCTAAATTAATCCTGAAAACAGCATTGACATCTAGGAACAAAATTCAAGCCAATTTGCTGTTCCTGTCCTAACTTAAAGTTTTGGAGTGATTGACTGCTCCCTAAAGGTATTAGATCAGACAGGAAAACAAGAAGGATGCTTCATGCTCATCAAATGATTTATAAAATCAGTGCATACCAAGATTATATATTCCTTGTTCTGAAGGAAAGATGGGCCTCCTTGAAATTGATTACAGGTGTAGATCTGCAATTGTGGGACTGCATACATATCTGCTGACCTCACAAGACCCAAACATATAGTGAAAGTTTTGAAACATGAGGAGAATAAATCTAAGATGACTTCTCTTCTTAGTCTAACAGAAGCATATTGTCATCAAGAAGGAATGGAAATTAAACCAGAAGTAGATAAGAATCAGGCAGCAACTGAATGTGCCAAAAAAACAAACGAAAGAACATAAGGTGAAGGATCAGATGGGAAGGCTAGAAATGTAGAAAATGCATAAATATAGCAATCTACATTTATCTCTACAGCATTGTATTTGTTTTGTACATTCTTCTAAACTGAATGTAAATCACTGAAAATCTACATGCATACTCTGTAATGTCATACTGTTGTAATACTTATTCTTGTATAATTACTGTGCAATACTTTGTTTAACTGTGGAGCTTTTCTTCCCAGGCCTCCACTGAAAAATGGGTTTCTGACACAGTGGACTTTCCCGGTCAACAAATTTCAGTAAATAAATAATAAGTATAGAAAATTTCTGGAATAACCTCATGCTGATCAGGATTGAATGCAAGAATGGTTATGGAGAAGCAAATTCAAACCAAAATATGAAAGGATAATATTGGCAGTCCAAGACAGTGGACTACATACATGTTGGTTTACAAAGTCCATTGAATATGTGGAATAAACAGACAAATGTAGGTTTTGTAAAACAGAATTGGAAACAGTTGCGCATCTTGTTGCAGGTAGTGGCATACTCATTGCAGAAGGACTAAATACGGAAAGGCATAATAATGTGGTGGCGTTTGCACTGGGAAGTGTGCAAACATTATAATATTGAAGTAGCTAAAAAACACTGGAAGCATGAGCCACAAAGCATCATAGAAAATGATGAAGTCTACATCACATGGGATCATCCATTACCAACAGTTCAAAAGATGGATGATAGAAAACTAGATATAGTGATCCATAAAAAGAAGACAAAAGTAGCATTGGTAATTGAAATCACTACACCCAGTGACTACAGTGTCTCGACACAAAGTAAAAAACTATCAGGATTTGCAGGCAGAAATGAGAGCAATGTAGAAGAAAGATACCCAGACAGTTCCAACAGTAGTAGGAGCAATGGGTCTTATAATAAAGAATCTACAGTCATACTTAGATATCTTACTGATACATGTAACTCCATACGAATTATAGAAGGAGTCATTACTGGGCACATTGCGCACACTGTGAAGAGCATTTCTGCCTGGAGGTAGAGCCTGAATGGCTAACTGAGAGCAGCTAAATTTCAGAGCTCCATACAACTAGTAGAATATACAGGAAAAATGTTTTTTTTTTTAACAAAAATATCATAAACATATAGACAAAAGTCTAATCTATATAAGTAGCAACTTTGGTGGATTTATATAAATATTATCCTGTCAGAAATACTAGAGATTCTTCAACCTCTGAAATAAGTAACTCAAGGAATTCTCAACCTGATACAGAATTAAAGAAAAAAACAGAACTCATGTCAACGACCTTGCAAGGACTGTCTTTGAAGATGGATAATTTTAAAGAAAACTTGGAAAACCTTAAAATTAATTGTCAAAAGCAAACTGATGTTTGTATGGAACTGCTACAACAACATCAAATAAAAATAACTAAATATAGAAACTTCACTACATGCCATTGAAGGAAGACTTAAGGAAGAAGAAACCCGAAAAGAATTTCTTCTTAAGCAAAATACATGGCTTCTTGATAAGGTGGATAACTTAGAAAATAGAGAAAGAGGTCTCATATTAGAATCTTCGGGTTACCAGAGAATACTGAAGGTGAGGACATTATTTCATTTTTAACATCTTGGATTTCTGAACTCTTGGATCTAAAAGAAGGCTTCTCTTATGACATTGAAAGGACACATAGAGCTCTAGGAAAATCTGCTTCGATTTCATCCAAAATTTCTCCTAGATCAATAGTAATACGTTTTTTTGTCATACATGGACAAGGAATTAATTCTAAAAACTGCCTGTAGAAAATCACCTTTAAAATACAATCAGAATTTAATAAGATTTGACAATGATATTCCAGTAGAGTTTTGGAACAAAGGAAAAAAGTTTGGCCACTAATAAAACTACTTAATCAAAACAACACCAAGGCACAGCGTGCTTTTCCTGTCAAAATCAAAATCCTTTACTTAAATGAAATGAGAACCTTCAATAACTTGGAAGAGGCATCAGCATTTATTAAAAATAATAAGATTGTCTCAGTACCTGAGGATATGGATTGGTCATCCCCTTCTCTGAAGAGAACAAATGAAAGAATTTCCTGGACCGATGCTAAAAAGAGAAAAGAGAAAACTGAATCCAAAATTGCTGTATCAGCTAAATCTCTCAAATAATCTACTATAATATGAATTGTTACTGGTAGATACTGGACATGAACATTGACTTATTTCTTAAAGTGAAATCTCAAGATAATGAGTCACTAAACTAAATATTAGAAACATGTGTTCTCATTTTTTTCCCTTCAGACAAACTGAAGTCTCAGTGGTTCACTTCATACAACTACAGGTAAATTTTGCTCTTTGTTGGGAGTTTGAGAATCTCTAGTCATTCAGACTAGAGTGATTATCCTGCTTGTATACTGTAATTCCAATGTAATGTAATAGCCAATTTTGGCTCCTTGATTAATTAATTGATGAATTAATGAATGTATTTGTTTTTTTGCTGCTCGACTGTTTTTTGGACTCTCAGAAATGATTGATGTTGATCTGTTAATGTTTCCTTGAACCAGTAGATCGGTCATTCCCTTTTAGTTCACTGTTTAAATTAAAGGGAAAAAACTAGTGTAAAACATACAATGTGAAGCATTTTGCCACAAGAAAGCCTCATGAGCATTCTGAATATCTGTTTATCCCCAGTGTAAGAAGAAAAACGAGTGTATTCCATTGCCATGATGACAGGAAGTGAAAGTGTTAGGCTCCACGGCTTTGCACAACTTCCTTAGAAAACAAGAAGTCACTTTACATGGCAATGGCTATTTTTGAAAATGTTTATAATGAGATATTGATTATTGTTAACAACCAATTTGAGACCCAGATATATTGCAACACGAGGGTCAGTGAGGTAAAGTGACTAAGCACTCACGTAACCTGAAGCACTAAATGTAAAATGCAAACCAATAGAGTCCCATGCAATACAGAAATCTTTATGGGAAAGAGAAAAGGGAAAGAGGAAGAGGGTAGAAAGGAGCAAGAAAGAAAGAAGAGGAGGAAAGGGAAGAAAAAGTCAAACTTAATTCTGAAGAGAAATAGACTAATGAAAAGTACCTTAATTTCAGCATGAACTGAGTAAAATCCCATTGTAAATTCTGATGGAAATTATATTCTATTGAACATGTAATAAGTTAATATTTAACTGTCTTCTACTGTCTGGTGCTCTGTGAGCCCAGGTCATGACTAAAAGGGTCAGATGTCCTATTCCATCACCAGTTATGGTATCAGTGCCATCTAGTTCTTTCAATTTATTTATTTATTTATTTTTCTGGCTCAGAGATGTATGGGGAGGGAAAGAAGTAAAGGAAAGAGGGGAAGGAAGGTGGGAATGGAGAGGAGAGGGAGAGAAAAAAAGAAGAAAAGAAAAACTACAATTAATGACAACAAATGAAGAATAAGGGAGTAAGCGGGGTTATTTATACAGACTGGCTTTCTGGATAGAACTGTTCACTGATAACATTTTTTTTTCTCTCTCTTCTTCTTCTTTCTAAACATGACCAGAACAGAGAGATGGGGCTGATCTTATATAAATAAAAAAGTAAATAGATGCACATTTACAACGAAGATTATAACACTGAGATAAAGGGAACTGAAAAGACAGCTTTGCTAATCTCAGGACACTTAAAGCCTGTCATCAGTGAGGTTTACATGTTATTTCAGCAAATTATTAAGGGAAGTATAAAGTTAGACTATCTTCTTTACTGAGTTAAGGAAAAGAAGATGTCACACTGTTATATGGATGGCAATTATAATCAGAAAATTAACGAATTATATCTGGGATCTAAATTGTATCCATGGGGGTTGTGTTAAGTTAGTAGACTTTATATTAACTTAAGAAACCAATGTCAACTACTAGATACCTATAGTGATTGAAGTTGGTTTATGGATGGGCGTATATACTTGTACAGTGTTGCTGAAGACTGTATGTTATTATTGTTATAAACATTGGCAAGCTTATCTCATTAGTCAATGTAAAGCTTTACAATAATAACTCAATAATGCTAATTAAGATTTGTAATCTTCTTCTGGTTATATGTAACTTGTGAACTAATGAACTAAGAAACCAAAGCTTACCACAAATGATTCATTAATGTAAAATTCGTGCAATTCAAAAAGGAAAAGAGAAGGTAAGGGAGAAAAAGATTGGACTATTATTTGATACCTTTTACTTAATCAGGGGCACGTTTTATGAAATATGTTATAATGTAATTTACATTCTTTCTATGTATGTTTTGTTATTTAAACATGCAATGACCTTACAGTATGTCATTAGAGAATGTAAAAATAGGTACACAGGAAATTAATTTCATTAGTTTAAAGTATTCATATTTATATCTGGCATATATAACTTCATAAGAATACCTATGTGTATGTAGATGTATGTATTATGTGTGTGTGTGTGTGTGTGTGTGTGTGTATATATATATATATATATATATATATATATATATATATATATATATATACACACATACACACACACACAAGCCCATTTTGTTTTGGAAAGTTTATAGATTTAGTAACTATTCAATTTTAGTGTATTATTACATTTTAAAACATTCCATTTCAAGCCTGACATCATTTTTAATTGATGTAAAGCTACAAATAGAATAAGAAAGATCACAGTATCTAAAAAACTACAAATTAATATACTGTCTTTATTATCACTGGGAAACTATTTAGTAGTAGTAGTAAACATTAGAGAAAATAAACATTTAGAAGTAACCTGACATGGATTTAACAGTGTTATCTTTAAACACTAATGGCTTAAATAACTCAAGCAAAAGATCTAATTTGCTTAAATATTTAAAATTAAATAAAGCACAAGTCATGTTCCTTCAAGAAATGCACTGCAAAACTAATGATAGATATACATGGAATCCTTAAGACTACTTGATCTTAGCACAATTTTCTTATAAATCAGAGACCAGAGGTATAACAATTTTATGGAAAAAATATATTAATCCTGAGATTATTTATAAATATATAGATAAAGATGGTCTTATAGCTTTCATTGTAGTAAAGTTTAACAACAGAATATGGACTTTAGTAAATCTATGTTGATTCCCTGATATTGGAATAGGAATTGTTAGAAAGCACTTAGATCTGATTGCTAATAACTATAAAAGTAACTTAATAATAGGAGGAGACTTTAACTGCATCTTAGATCCTTCTGAAACTGCTAATAAGAGACCTCTTCATTTATCATCTACAGCAAAACCGTTAGGAAAATGGACAGAATCACATCATCTACTAGATACATTTGAATACAAAGAAGTTAATTCATTATTGTTGTCCCATCAAGACTGTAGATTTAATACTCAAACCAGAATAGACAAATTGTTTCTTATGATTTACTTTCAAAAATCTCTTCTTTCTCAATAATACCTAGACCATTTCCAGATAACAATTCTCTGGTCTTGAAATTTCAAATTGAATTCAAACCATTAAATGTTTCTTCTAGAATCATATATTATAAAAATCAAATAATTTAAACCTTGGTTATTATTAGAACTGCAATTCTTTTTAGATATTAATTATACTAAAGAAATTAGCACTGTTGTGATATGGGATTCACTAAAAGCATACATATTTGGCAAAACCCTTAATTGATATAAAAAATAAAGTCAAAGAATGGGACTCAGAATTACAAGAATTACAAACTCAACTTTTACTACTGAAATCTGAAAAAAAAACAACCTCTTCAGAAACTAAAAAGAAAATAGAAGAATTTAATAAGAAGTATAATGATATAATAACACACAAAACTAATTTATTGTTAGAGAGATTAAAGGTAAATTCTTTAGCAACCTCACCTAAATACTTGCATAATTTATCTACAAGGGTCAAAATACAAGCCAAAGCTAATAATATTACAAATATTAAACATGAAGGATTGGGCAAGAGAATATTAGATGTAGGAGACATTCTTGATGCATTCAGACATCATTATACAGAGCACTTCAAAAATGAGGAATCATACAGTGATCAATTGAATCTGGAAGCAATATCTACTAAGCTAAACAAAATTCCTGAAGAACTAAAAATTAATTCACAGAGACCCATATCATATAAAGAAATTACTGATAAAATAAAATAAAGTAAATCTAATAAAACACCAAGTATAGATGGTATAATAGCAGAGCTTTATAAACTTTTTCCTTCATCCATAATCTCACTTTTTCACAAAACACTATTAGACATTCAGTCACAAATAATAATACCCCCTTTTTGGAGATACTCTTTAATCACTCCAGTTCTAAAAGAAAATAAAAATTCCAACTTCTGTTCCTCATATAGACGAATATCTTTATTAAATAATGATTATAAAATATTGATGTCAATTATTGCCAATAGAATGAAAATTCCTCTAACTAAAATAATTAATAATGGTCAAACAGGCTTTATTCACAATAGACATACCCATGACAATATCAAAAGGATAATTACACTTATTGATTATTTAAATAGAGAGAAAGAGGAAGCACTAATAATTGGATTGGATATACAGAAAGCTTTCAGCTCACTATCTTGGGAATATCTTTTCAAATTGATAGTATTATTTGACTTTCCTCCGTCTTCTATTTGGCTCATAAAGAATATATACAAAAATAATTTAGCATATGTTAAACTACGTCATTTTACCTCAGAATTCATTACTCTTACTAAATGTACTAAACAAGGATGCCTGCTATCTCCTATTTTGTTTACATTGGCTATTGCAATCTTTGCATTTTTAATACGTAACACGTATATGATCAGTATAACTCTAAAATAATGAAATTTGCTGATTATATATTACCTACATTACCTAATTCAAAAGAAATATTAGAACAATTAGATTTATTAATTGGGAAATTTTATAAGATTTCAGGTCTACACTTCAATAAACTAAAATCTGAATTTTTGCTACTAAAGAAAAAGAAAGAAGTATAAATAAATGAGAACCATATAATAGGGAAACAAGTTCTTACTTTAAATTATCTAGGTATTGTCTTATCCAAAGGTTTGAATGAGTTAATAACAGCAAATTATAATAACATAATTAATAATATTTAAAACCTTGGTGGAAAAATGGAATTAAATATTTTTGACCTTTGATGATAGATTACAATTAATAAAAATGGTTCTACTTCCTAAAGTATTATATGTATCACTAGCCCTTCAACTGTATCCAGAGAGACATCTCCTTAAAGAAATAAATACAATTTTATTAAGGTTCTTATGGTATCCTAAAAGAAACAGAGTGACTTATACACATCACAATAGGCAATGGGAAGGGAACAAGGAAGAGTGAAATTTCCAGATATTGAAACCTATTTAAAAGTGTCTATATTTAAAACTGTTATAGAATGGATACAACCTAATTACTCTTCTAACTGAAAGATATTATACACTTTTATACTAATAATATTTAATAAATAATTCAATTCATTAAAAAACACTGTGATATTGGATAACTATAATAAATAATGGTATTTGCTAAGTATTAATATGCAATATAATTTAATCAGGCCTACTAAAATCATAATTGATCAATTTTCTTTTTAATGTCTTTAGGGAATTTGTCAATGTAAACACAGAATTAAAACTTTGGTTTGAGCTTTTAACCCCATTTACTATTACAAAAAACTATCCTGCTAAAATCTTCTTCTTTCGGCTGCTCCCATTAGGGGTCGCCACAGCAGATCAACTGTTTCCATTTCTTCCTGTCCTCTGCATCTTGCTCTGTCACACCAACCACCTGCATGTCCTCTCTCACCAAATCCATAAACCTTATTTTAGGCCTCCCTCTTTTTCTGTAACCTGGCAGCTTCATCCTTAGCATCTTTTTCCCAATATACTCTGCATCCCTCCTCAGCACATGTCCAAACCAATGTAATCTTGCCTCTCCGGCTTTGTCTCCAAACCTTCCAACCTGGGCTGACCCTCTAATATACTTATTCCTAATCCTGTCCATCCTTGTCAGACGCAGTGCAAATCTTAACATCTTCAACTCTGCCACATCAAGCTCTGACTCCTGCCATTTTGACAGTGCCACTGTCTCCAACCTATATAACATAGCTGGTCTCACTACCCTCTTGTAGACCTTCCCTTTCACTCTTACTGGTACTTGTCTGTCACAAGTCACTCCTGACACTCTTCTCCACCCACTCCATCCTGCCTGTACTCTCTTCTTCACCTCTATTCCACACTCACCATTACTCTGAACTGTTGATCCCAAGTACTTAAACTCATCCACCTTCACCACTTCTACACCCTGCATCCTCACCATTCCTCTATCCTCCCTCTCATTCACACACATATATTCTGTCTTAGTCCTGCTGACCTTCATTCCTCTTCTCTCTAGAGCATATCTCCACATCTACAGGGTCTCCTCCACCTGTTCCCTACTCTCACTACAGATCACAATGTCATCTACAAACATTATAGTCCACGGGGACTCCTGTCTGATCTCGTCTGTCAACCTGTCCATCACCAAATATATAAAGAAATACTTACTTCCTGGGAACATAAGAACTGTATTTGTTGGATCCAGTGCATCAAAGAACTAAAAGTTGTAGATATGCTAATGGTAAGGACATTTTATGATTTACCGTCCCAAGATTGGTTAACTTTACAGAGTATTTTAATGTACTCTCAGGATTTATGTAAGGTAATTAGTAACTCTTCCTTTAAAGATACTCCAAAACTCATAAATGACTTATATGGAATCATATATAATAATCTTTATATAAAGAATAACATCTCAAACTTATATAAATAATTAATAAAGTATAAAACAATACCTAAATTGAGTTTATGGCAATATATCTCTAAAGGGCATTTATTATATCTGTCTTTAGAAATCAAATCAACCATCTTACTATCAACAAAGTACACTTCTAGTTCACAAAATTGTAAAATTTTCAATTGGAAATTTTTACACAGAGCATTTTTAACTCCAGATAAAATGGCTAGAATTAGTTCTAACATTAATGGACTATGCTGGAGATGTGAACAGGTGTATAAATCAGACTGGAACCATATTTTGTAGGATTGTATTAACATTAAACCTTACTGGGAAGCTATTCATAATTTCCTTCAGGCATTATTTAATGAATCATTTGTATTATCTAAAGCTTTAATTGTATTGAATGTTATGAAGGCCCTTATCTGAACAAAACAAACATGTACATATTATGGACAATTTTAGCAATTTCCAGGAAATGTATAACTAGAAGATGGAACTCAAAGTCAATGCCTACCTTGAAAGGCTTTTAACTTTATTAAAAAGTTCAGTACTGAAGGAAATCAAAATTAAAGAACTAAGAACACATCCAAAGTCATTTGTAACTAAACCTTGGAAACATTTTTTATCACTAATTGATACTTTGCAACTGCCAACAGACCCACTCTGATAACTGTAAATTGTTTCATTCACTTACTTTTATGTATCATTGTTTTTTTATTATTGATGTCAGGCTGTTTGTAAATACTGTAAATAGTTGCTTAAAATGTTATGCTTAATATGTTATTAATGGCTTAACAAAATTATTTGGAAATAAAAAATGCATGCGTAAAAAAAAAGAAATTAATAGGAAGGTTCATTCTAATGCACTTTATAAGCATATTGAAAATGCTGGTGCCACACGTTTTTTAAGTTTATGATTTTAAGTAAAATCGATGATCCTTTAAGAGGTGTAGATTTAGTACAAAATACTGAATTTGAGGAATACAAATGGATATTAAGGTTTAAAGCACATCTTCCTTCAGGTTTACATGAAGGTGTATCCTTAAAACCTCTATAGAAACAGTTACAACAGAAAGTTTAATGTGCCATGTGATCTTAATTATTTTAATTATCTTGATTCTTTTAATATTTAAGTATGTTCTTTTAATGTATTGTTATGTATGCTTGAGGAAGCTTTTGTGCAAAACTATCTTAAGTTGCATAATAAAGTCATTTTAACCACACACACAAAAAAGAGCACTTCTGAGTGACATCAAAGATCGAAACAATACTAATTCATGAACTGTAATCATACTTTGATTTAGAAATAAGGTCTATTCCCATCATGGTATTAGAAACCAAAATATTTGGAGAAATAAAAAAAATAGTGTAGAAAGTCTAACACAGGTTAGATCACAGCATGATACAATAGTGAGTCACCAAAGTAAGGAGAAAGAGGAGGAGTAGGAGACATCTGAAGAGGAATTTATGGACATAGGAAAGAAAAAGAGATTTAATATGGTGCAATATTTATGCACAGGAGAAACCAAAACAAATCAATACAAGAAGAGCAGCACCAAAGACAGCTGAAGAAAACTACAGACAAAGGTGTCCAGACATGGAAAATTTTACAATACAAAAAAAAAAAATTTTGTTTTTTTGGAAAAGTAGAAAAGAGGATTAGTAATGGAGAACTTAAAGAAACAGAAAGTGAGGTTATAGAGTACCTGCAAAGTAAAGGATTTAGTGTAGAAAATTTAACTCTGATAACATCACAGCAGGATAGAGTAATGGATCCCCAAATTAAGAAGAAACCAGTGGAGCAGGAAACTTTTGATTAGTTGCCATATGAAGATACTTTGGAGCCTTCCACCGGAAACCAGTACACATATTCAGTTGGAGTTGCACAGCAAGGGAAGCAGAGGGAAACTGTTGTAACTCTGACAAAGTCAATGTCGTGGAGTGATAGGCCAGTAAGTTCCCATACGAAAGAGCAACAGGTGACACAGGATGAAATTGAAGAGAATATGGCATAGGAAGATACTCTGGAACTTTCTATAGAATGCCTGCAGTAAATGGAGAGCAAATAATGTGTCCTCAATTTAGAAGAAAATGATCTAAGAGAAGAGTTGCTTGATTTAATAGAGATGGACAGACATGTTAAGATCAATGAAAGAAATAGACTACAGAAAGTCAATAAAACCCCAAAAGTTAGAAGATTGATAAAACAAATGAACACAGTAATTAGGACTGTCTGTATAGAGTCATGCAATATAACAAAAGTAAATAGAATACATTACTGTGCAGCTAAATTAATAATAGATAAAGTGGTACCACAAGAATACAGGCTAGTAAGGGAAAGGAAGGGGAGAAATCAAATGCCATCATAGAAGTATGGAATAGGGAAAACTATAATGCAATTAAGACAAGATGTGTCACTGTTAGAAGGGCACAGAAAAGAGAACGGATCACCAAAATACTCAGAAATATAGACGTAATAAAAGCAATGTGCAGTATCAGAACAGATCAGGATCTATCATGCACTATCACAAATAGTATACTAAAAATCTCAGCCCAGCTAAAAAAACTTAGAAGATATGCAAGTAAATATAAAAGAAAGGTACAAAATATGTAATTTATTAATGTCCCCAAAAAGTTTTATAGAGAATTGGAAAACAAGGCAAAGGGAATTGAAACACCACCAAAAAACAAGAAAAAAAATATGTTTTGGAGAAATATCTATGGAGATTGTGCAACATAGCAAAGATGCTAAATGGACAGCAGAAGAAAAAGAAAGAATAGGAAGTTCAAATATACAGGATATGAAATAGGATGAAGTAACGGCCAGAGAAACTGAAACAAAGTTAAGGAAAGCCCTGGCCCAGATGCAGTACCTAACTTCTGCCTGAATGTATTAACATCTTTACATTAAGTTTTAGCCATGAGTAAGAGCTATTTACTGTATATGCACAGCCAGAACAGACAGCAGCCTGCTTAACAACATGAAAAACAATACTCTTACTTAAGAGAGAATCTGAAAGCTGTTCTAAAATCTACAGACCAATAACTTGCCTTCCATCAACGTCAAACTATACACTGGAACTGATGCCAACACAGTTTATAGTAATTTAGAAGAAAACTATATCATGGCAATAGAACAAAAGGGTAATAAAAGAAAGTCATATGGAGCTAAGATCATTTGTTGTTAAATAAAGTTATAATGGAGAACTGTAAAAAGGGGAAGAATCTAAGTATGGCATGAATAGACTACAAAAAAGCATTTAACAGGACTCCACATTCATGGATAAAAGAGTGCTTAAATATGTTTAGAGAATGGGCTTACTATACATGAGTACCCTGACTGGAGAATGAACGTTCTCCAGCAGGTATTAATGTACAAGTAATTCCTGCTAAAAAGATGTCTATAACTTCAGGGCAGCATATCAAGCAACCGTGGAGCTCAGACTGAGAAAATGAAACGGCAGCCATTATTTTATTCTCCCTAAAAAGCTCTTCCACTGTTTAGCTAGTATAACATAAAATAAAATAAAAGTAAAACAAACAAAAAAAACTGTGTGTATGTGTTTATGTGTGAAAGTGTATGCGTGTGTGAGTGTGAGAGAGAGAGAGAGAGATTTGTTTAGCTACTGTTTTACACTTGCTAAGCAGCACTTTTACTCTTTACTGAGTGTAAAATAAAATAAAAGTGTGTGTGTTAGCACATAAAAGTGCATGCCTGTACGAGTGTGAGTGAGAGGTCAGTTAAGTTACTGAGTGTAAAATAAGCATGTGTGTGTATGTGTGTGTGTGTGTGTGTGTGTGTGGGGGGGGTGTTTATGAGAGAGAGATAAAGTGAAGAGCGAGAGCAATCCCTGGCAGCCTCATGTAAGAACTTTGCATAATTTTCAACCATAACTCTCGACACAAGAAATCTGGACAGAGCAACAAATAATGGGGAAACAAAGGGCTTAAAATAGAGATGTATTTTAAATATTGCTCTTATAAACTGAGAAAGTTGCTAGAATAACAGGGCTTTCATTAGCATGCATTTTTTTCTGAAGCAGAGATATGTGTGTGTGTGTGTGTGTGTGTGTGTGTGTGTGTGTGTGTGTGTGTGTGTGTGTGTGTGTGTGTGTGTGTGTGTGTGTGTGTGTGCGTGTGTGCGTGTGTGTGCGTGTATGTGTGTGTGAGGTTGAGTGTGTGAGATGACTACTGGCAGCAGCAGCAGCAGTAAAGAGGTTTACAAACCTCTGCACCTTTCAGCTGAAAAATTCTTTGGGGAGTAAATGCTCTAAATTATGAAATTATTTATTGCTCTTATAAAATTACAAAGCTGCTAAAGTAAAGGATTTAAGTTAACCTGAATTTTCTTAAGGAAAACAAAAGTCTGAAGCTCAAATGTATCCCCGGGATTCATGAAGCTCGGCGCAAGGCCGGCGTAAGGTCTGCGCTGGCGGTGCAGTGAATAGCCAGCGCAGTAGCGCCATATGCATATTAATGAGAGTGCACCGCAACCACAGACACGTGCGTAGTGTACGTGAGCGAGCCCAGGTATGATGCATCTGGAGGCGTGTCTAAGCCGGCATGAGGTGAGCAACCTAATGTGCTGACAGCCACGGTCCGCACATAATAGTAATGGCAGCAGCCAGGTCCCGTGCAGAATGAAACGCACGTAGAGTATGCAGCATAGTACCCGTCCCAAATAAACAGAGAAGCAAATACAAGCCACAAAGGCTTAAGTGTACCCATCCAAGGAGCAAAGGATACGCAGAAGACCGCGTTTGTCCCGCAATGCACCGTCAGTGGTTACACTCAGAGAAGGTGTACAGCAGCATGTCAGCGCGCCGCACCGACATAGGAGCAGCGACTAAGGTCACCACCTATTCCACTGTGGGTGGGGCAGTCTCTCTATGGGCAGTTGTGTCCCGAAAAAACGTATTAAAAATGGCAAATGTGCTAAGATTGTAGGACATAATGATATCCCGTATGTAATGTAATGGTAGCATGAATTGGTTATTTCTGTAACTGAAATACCTAAATGTCACAAGAAACAGAATAAGCAAGCAAACTGCCACAACAATAAGCTTTTATTTAGGCAAACAAGTGAAGTCCTATGCTATGTAGTGACCGTGTGTATGTGTCGGCCTGTAAAGTCAGATGTGAGTCCCGTAAATATCCCAGCTTGGAAACTGGAAAAGGTGGCAACCCCAGTAGCGACATGGGCATGGTCACCAGGGTTACCAGCTGTCCCAATGTGCCATGGACAGTCCCTGATTGGACAGTTGTGTCCCTGCAACAATTGGAAAAATGGAAAATGACCTCAGATCCCCTGCCAAAAATATTCCCACAATATACATGTAATAGTAGTATAAAACATAATACATTGGTATATGAAACACAGACATGGCAGAAGAAAATGAATAAGGAACCTAAATGCTTACAGAATAAGCTTATAGTATGGCAAACAAGTGAAGTTCTGTCAACTGCACTTGCCGTGGGTAGGTGTAGTCCTGCAAATTCCGAAGTTTCCACATAACATGCCCCACAATGGGCATTGGAAAAGGTGCCAACCATAATAGTCACAAGCAGTAGTGAGAGTACATATACGGGTAGCTGTGTTGACATAACAACAGTAAGGAATCAAGATACCTTAAACACAGGCAAACATGTGCATAGCAACATATCCCACACCCAGCAACGTCTCTGTCGCATACACTGGATGGCGTATGTTGAAGTGTAATATCCAGAAGCAGAACCCATGCATTCAGATGTAATACACAATAGCCTCATTGTACATGTCAGTCCCACCCATGTACACCTGTGCACCCTAACCCGCTAGCATCCGTGTGCAGCTATACATCCACACACAATGTGCATACCTGAAATGTGGTAAGATGTTTGTGTTAGGCAATGCCACGGGCAAATCATTACCCACATGTCACCAACCCACCTCAGGTACAGATATGTAAACGGCTGCATGTGAATGTGTCTACAGAATGTGTACATCCTGCATGTGGTATGTACCCGTCGAAACCATATAGGTTTGCATATGACACGGTGCACATAACTGTACACATGTGGACAAGTCGGGTTGTTGAACCACCGCATCGATGATTAGCTATGCAGTGAAGTCGATCACATATAGCGGAACACGTGCCCACCAAACAGGACTTCCTAACAGGGTGCTACAGGCAAAGAAGGGGAAGGTGGGACATCACATGTGGAGAGTAGCGTTGCGGACGCCAAATACACATGGTCAAGGTAAAGGACGGAACAGCATGCAAATGGCGGATGGATGTTGTTCGAAAAATATATATAGAAACACATATGAAGTGCCAGTTTAGACTCAAAATACTAGATAATGCATTGAATTGTACCGTACAATATGGCAGTAGAACTAAGCCTGCATGTAATTGGTGAAGCTAAGCTGTAGTGTGATGGAATTCTGATCCTGGCAGTAACCAGTACAGCAGGCTTATGTCTGTCAGCATTAATTATCTGCTGGGTTACAGAACAATAAATGTATGTACATGCATAACATCACCCCTTCCACTGAGGAGGATGGCCTTGTGAGCTCTATTGAAGATAACAGTACAACTCCTTACCAGAGAGACAAAGCAACGTATTAAGAAATTAACCGACTACAGTATCGGAACAGTCTAGGGTCCTTGAAACAGCTACAATCACAGAAGGACACTGTAATTGACAAGGTGCCTTGCAAGGCTGTGTTATTCTCATGGGAAAACATTTAATAAGCATTACCTGAGCACCGTTGTAGGAATACAACGTTGTGGACTCTAGCGATGTAAATGCCTTGTGACTGACCACATCATTAATGTGTGCAAAAGATGATAGTATACCCAATGTTCATACAGCTGTAACATGTATAGAGTAAAACAAATGTCTAAACATTTACTGCATAGTTCTTTGCCTCCAGCTGCACAGTAGTAAAACGTTATTAATCTCAGCTTCCTGTGTTATTGACTGTCAGTTTGAAAATACGAATGAGTGTTACAGTTTGATTTAAACAACTTAATTGACAGATGTGTACGGTCTAGCATGGGAATAGGTCAAGCCAACCATCACAATGTCCATGTGTACCACATACAAACAGCCAGTAACACGCAGTAGTAGTGCATGAAGACATACACGACTGTGGGAATAGTACAGGACATATGGCACGTGCCAAGTGCAGATGCATGACACAAACCCCAGGATGGGTGTCCCTGCAAAGAGGAACATGTGCCAACCACACCTCCCACAGATGTACCGGCAATAAAAACACATGGCAAACACACAGAAACACTACTGTCCAACACACGACTGCAACGGAGCCTGGTCAAACACCAACATGAAGCATGCACAAACAGGGACTTGTGTAATGTTTGCCTTAACACCCCCCCCATAGGCCAAAGAAGAATAGAATGGACATATGCATGTAATGTTGTGAAGGATGTGTGGTAGTCCTCGGTATCACAGTGTTAGGGACACAGATACACTGTCATCAACTGTGACGTATGTGCACTGTACACAGCATACCTGCATGTAATACAGAGGACAATCATGTGCCACAGAAATATACACTGGAGAAAGAGTATAGGGGATAGACAATTGTAAATGTGACAAACTATGAATATAGGTTCATACGTCCATAGGTACAGGGTAGGCCATCGTCCCAGGTTCAGCCATAACACTACACCATAGTTAGGATGACTTTGCCAACCTTCTGTGCTTCAGATAAAATACCCATGATAGCGCAGTACCTCCGTCAAGCAGGGATAATTATGTAATCCCTGGCCTATACCTGCAATTCTCCATCCAATGGACAACACACCTGCGAACAAGGCTAGGAAGGATCTCTGTCTCACATGTACTGTGATGTAGATCCACAGCATTATGAGTGTCTGGGTGATATATGTGTCACTCCAACACATCCCATTAATGACCGTGACAAGGTAAATGTCACCTGCCCTAGTGGTTCTGAGGGATGCAGATACAGTAGGTGAAGCATACACATGACATATGGGTTGACATGGCCTTGTATGTCAGGCACAGGTCAACACTAAACAGCAGGTATGTGACGTAATGTGGCAGGGGTCCTACAAGTGGGGCAGCATTACACAAAATGATGTCATCCTGCATCTGTACAACAATTAACCTATGAGGGCTTCCCAGCTGCTGTAGGTGTATGGTCAGATACAGTCTGAATGGGGCAATGTAGTAAATCATAGCTGTAACATGTAATGGGTACAAGGAGACATTGACCTAGCCTGATGTAGATGTGAATCCCTGCACAAACAGGTGGGCAATGTAGAAGTCCCACACAACCACGATAGCAACGTGTGTGTTGAATGAATGGTGACTGGCAAACTCTGTCCCCTGATCCCTGGTAATCACCCCTGTGCTGAGTGTACAGCCACCTATATGCTGGACAGGGGTGACCTAGTAGTTCTCCACAGGTATGATGTTGCATCACGTAGCATTTAGCTGTGGGACATGTCCCTGACAGCAGATATGCATATCTGGGAGGCCCCTTCGAAGGATATCTGTGTCAGATGTCCGTCCCACTATGGCACCTGTTTTGCAGTCATCTACAAACAATGTTGCCCACAAAACCCCTGTGTGTGCCTGTACCGTGGAAATGTAGATGTATGATAGGAGTGGACCCACGGAAGGGCCCCATGGGACACCACTTGCGACAGGCAGTAGGTCTGACACGCTGCCAGCAACTATGACAGTGTGGGTTGTGTCGCATAGACAGTTTCCAACACATTCTGTGATGTACGTGTTCACATCCCAGCCAATGGGTTTATCAACGATACTTGAGGGGGGTAATGTGATGAAGGCCTTTGCCAGGTCGAGGTAGGCTGTATGGACTGCAACACCCCATCAATGGCCCCGGTGACTGTCCCGAAAATTGCACCCATGCTTTAAAGGCATGAACCGCCCCTGAACAAGACAAACCGTGTTGGATGCAAAGTATGTATGTCCCCTATGCAGTCATATACGAGCCGCAGTATGATCCCTCCCCATGTCTTTGCAGATAGGTCTCCTCATGGTAATGGGACAGTAATAACCAGGCTCAGTGGAGGCATTGGCCCTGTGACGTGGGACTACAGTTGCCATGCGACACAACCTGGGTACTTTACCTGAGGTGAGGCTACAAAGAAATAGCTGTCCTAACTGTGGGTCTAATACCTCAATGAGATAGTGGAGTACACAGTGGGGTCACCAGCTGGTCTCATGGATGCTATGTCCACTACCCTGGAGAGAGCATGTCCCACCTGTGTGTCACAGAACATTTAGTGACCACAAACAGCTGGTACAGACATCTCCTCATGTGTGGGGGAGGGTGTGGAGATGTCCATACTGGACTTGTCAGCCTGTTTGTTGGCAATGTGTGTATGTTGAGTAAACTCCACCTCTTTGTGAACCCAGTCAGAGCATATGTGGGAGTGACCTCCCAGGTGTTGAGCATAGCAACTGAAGATGGTATGATTGTCAGCCAGGTCCATGTAGGTATATCTGTGGAATGTGCCCTGGACCATGGCACGACAGTGTGTAACTCTACACATATGATGACCAAGGGTGTCATACCTCACAAGGTGTCTGCTCCACCTTGTAGTAGCCACCTCCTCATGTTGTACATCCTGTGTATGGCTGGGGTACACCACACTGGATGCTTGGCATTGGTACAATGAACCACAGTTGGGTAAGTGAATGCCTGGTTCATGCAGTCCTGTAGGTACTGGTAGATGGCAAATGTGATTGATGCAGTGGCTGCAGTACTGTCGACCACTGGCTCAGGGTCCTTAAAGGAGACCACAGTAGTGTGCAGAATTGTGTAGTCTGCCTCTGAGCAAGCAATGTGTATGGTAACTGGCAACACTCGCAGCAACGGATGCCAATAGCAGAAGCCAATGTCCAAATAACTTAGATTAACTTCTGCATGATAATATGTCTTATCATACATGTATTGACACGTGTGTGCTATTTACAATTGCAAATGGCCGGTAAGACTGGCCTAAAGTTCCCGTGATGTACACAGTCTGGAGGTGTTGTTCCGATAATAAAGTGGCAATACCTCCCAATCGTGACCCCTGGGTATGAAAGTGGTTGCTAACCTGCAACATTGGATGTACACCATTGGGTTCTGGTGTCGGAAGACATGGTTCCTGTAGCACTACACAGTATGGGTAGACAAGCAGACATCCACGATTGCTGAACACACAGCATCAGTGAAACCCACTGCTCACAAGGACACAGTCCGACAAGCTCTACACTTTACATATGCACAGTGGTGTCCATTGTAGGACCCAAAAATTGTGGAAAGAACAGAATAATGTCTTATTTCAATGCGTACCTGAACTCATTGTCGTCACAGGTACACATATGCACCGCAAGCGTGTTTAATGTTGCTGATAGCTGTCCATGTAATGCATCACAGATGCACAGAAATACCCAGGGTACCGGGTCCATAGAACTGCGTCCACATCACAGTCCCGCACACATGAAGGATGTGTAATGGGTACTGTCGATTGTTGCAGTCAAGGGATTCTGGGTATGTAGACTCTGGCCTCGGTGTTGTTTCGCAGGCAATCCTTTGTCCCGCCCCGTGGGAGGGATGTGTGCGTAGCACCTTCTTTACTCTCCGCTAATAATGCAAACCATCTACCGGAGATTGCAAAATGCAGGTGTGAAATGTGTACAGCCCTATACTAGTGTCCAGTAGGCAATTCTCATGGATGGACAACCGTATGGCCAAGATGGCACCCACAACTGCAAACCCGGGTAAGGCATAACACAGGAAATACACATAGGGACTACAGTTGACATTCCACATACAAAGCCGGACCGTCGTGCCAACACCGGCGTACACAGCACTCAATCTGCCAGCAACAGAATGAGGAGCACCCGCTACCGTACAGCGGAACAGATGTGCGACCTGTGGAACACATACTAATGGCACACACACAACGTCAAGTAGGATATGTAAACTATGGCATTCCCACCTATGAAGACAACATGGTTAAATGAAAACATAGGTAATCAACATGTTCCGGTGGTGTTATATTGGAAATACGGTGACGGATATGTCCCATTGGGATGTCTGAGGTTTATATGAAGCAGTTGCTAACCAGCATCTTTGGATGTATGTCATTTGTTCACAGTACTAAATCACCTGGTTATGTAGCACCATGTAGACTGGGTAGTGAAACAGGCATCCGCGATTGGGGAACATACACCAGCAGTGAAAAGCACTGGGCAGGTGGACACAGTCCAGCAACATCTAACTTGACATATGCACATCGGTGTCCATTGTAGGACCCAAAAATTCCATTCATGGAATGCCTGCTAGCTTCCTGCATTACTCACGTGACCTCATTGTCGTCACCACGTCACAGGTACACATATGCACCACAAGCGTGTTCAATGTTGATGATAGCTGTCCATGAAATGCAGCACACATGCACAGAAATACCCAGGGTGCCGGGTCCATAGAACTGCGTCCACATCACAGTCCCGCACACATGAAGGATGTGTAATAGGTACTGTCGACTGTTGCAGTCAAGGGAGTCTGGGTATGTAGAATCTGGCCTCGGTGTTGTTTCGCAGGCAATCCTTTGTCCCGCCCCGTGGGAGGGATGTGCGTAGCACCTGCCTTACTCTCCGCTAATAATGCAAACCATCTACCGGAGACTGCAAAATGCAGGTGTGAAATGTGTACAGCCGTATACCAGTGTCCAGTAGGCAATTCACATGGATGGACAAGCGTATGACTAAGATGGCACCCATAACTGCAAACCCGGTGGAATTACACTGCCGTAGTAAGGCATTACACAAGTAATACACATAGGGACTACACTTGACATTCCCCATACAACAAACACAGACAACCAGCCGATGAAGTCCAAAGCAAAGACGAGGTACTGTAGACACCATCAGTGACCACTCAGAGCACACCAGGAATTAAATGCAGTCACCATAGTTTATTGAAGCTCTTTTCGTCTGCTTCATAAGCAGACTTATTCAGAATACATACAATGCAGTCCAACCTACTACATGTAAAACCCGTAATTGATCAGTAAATTAGATGTGCTAGGTATTAATTACATGCCTTACAGGCAAACAAGCAAACAAACTTTACTTGGGTTACAGATTCCACACAGTGAGGACATCAGACATTGCTTCGAAAGGTACATCCTTCATAGAGAAATAGAAATATATGTATATATATGGAAGATGAATCAACATAATGGTTTCCAAATGTCTGACTGTGTAAGCTACATATATATGTTCTACGGACTGTGCCAATATATTAAAAGAACTGCAGACACCTAGTAATATAAATGAACCATAATATACACAGATAAACCGTATGATTATGACTAATGTAAAATAGACCAACGAAATGTAAAGATTCACAATGTGGTAATGTAAATATTCATTTAGAAGGTTACTTAAATAAATCAATTCAGACATCCATGTCAAAATACTAACAGAAGGCCAGCGAGGTGCCTGCCCTCACATGTACTGGGATGTTGTTCCACAGCATAGTGAGTGTCTGGGTGATGAATCTGTCCCACCAACACGTTCTATTAATGACAGTGTCAAGGTGTACGTCACCTGCCCTTGTGGTTCTGAGGGATCTAACCTCTTTAGGTGAAGCATACTCATCAGATCTGGGTTCGACATGGCCTTGTATGCCAGGCACAGGTCACCTCTGGGCAAGTGGTATGCAACTGTATACATCTGGAATTCTTTCAGTTGGTCAGTATAACACATATTCCTGAGACCCTGCATCTGTTTGTCGATGAACTGTTGGTGCCTTTCCAGCTGCTGCAGGTGTCGGGTCACATACATTCTGAACGGGGCATTGTACCGAATCATAGGTCTAATGAGTGATGAGTACAAGGGGACAATGACCTCCCTGATCTAGATGTGAATCCCTTCATGATGATGTGGGCAATGTGGAAGGTCTACCTAACTACGTTAGCAACGTGTGTGTCTAACGAATGGTTAACAACTACCCGGGTCCCCAGATCCCTGGTAACTCCCTCTGTGCTCAGTGGATTGCCACCTATATGGTAGCTAGGGGTAACCTTGTTCTTCCCGACGGGTATGACTATGCATTTCCTGGAATTTAGCTGTAGGCCATGTCTCTGGCACCAGTTATCCACATCTGTGAGGCACTCCTGAAGGATATCTGTGTCAGATGTGTGTCTGACTATGGCACCCAGTTTGCAGTCATCTGCAAACATTGTCACCCATAACCCCCCTGTGTTTGCTTGTACTTTGGAAACGTAGATGCTGAAAAATAGTGGACCCAGGACTGAGCCCCATGGGACACCACTTTTGACTGGCTGTGAGTATGACATGGCGCCAGCAACTATGACCATGTGTGTTCTGTGACTTAGCCAGTTTGCAACCCATATGGCGATGTATGGATATACGTTCAAGATGACGGGTTTATCACTGATACCCGAGGGGGGTATTGTGTCGAAGGCCTTTGCCAGGTTGAGGTAGGCTGTATGGACTGCTTTACCCTCATCAATGGCCTTGGTGACTGATCCTACAAAGTCAAACACGTGTAAAAGGCATGATCTGACTTTGACCAAGCTAAACTGGGATGTATCCAAAGTATGCGAGTCCCCTATGTCTTTATCTATGAGTTCCATTATGATCCCTCTCCATGGCTTTGCAGATAAGGCTTGTCAAGCTAATGGGATGGTAATAACCAGGGTCAGTGGAGGCACCATCTATGTGAAGTGTGACTACAGTCGCCTTGTGCTACTACTCGGTGCGTATCCTGAGGTGAGGCTAAGATTAAACAGCTGTCCTAAGTGTGGGTTTAATTCCCCATAGAGTTCATGGAGTACACAGCTGGGACACCATCTGGTCCCATGGATGCTGTGTTGACTGCCTTGGAGACTGCATTTCCCACCTGTGCGTTACAGATGTTCCAGGATCTACAAGTCTCAGGTATAGATAACTCTCCATGTGGGGGGAAAATGTTAGCACTGAACATGTCAGCCAGTATGCTGGCAATGTGTGTAGGTTCAGTCATCTTCACATCATTGTGAACCCGGTTTGAGCATATCTGGGAGTGTCCTCCCAGGTGTCCAACATAGCTAAAGAAGGAATTATGAATGTCTGTTGAGTCGTTGTTAATTTCTCTGTTGAATTTCCCCTGGATGATTTCATGACAGCTTGTAGTTCTTCACATATAATGAGCAAGGGTGTGTTACCTTACAAGTATTCCGCTTTAACTTGTAGTATCTACCTCCTGTCGTTGTAGAGCTAGTTCATGGCTGGGGTCCACCAGACTGCATGCTTGTGTGTGGTACAAAGAGTCTCAGTTTTGTATGGGATTGCCTGATCCATGCAGTCCTGTAGGTGCTGGTGGAAAGCATATGTACATGATTCAGCGGTTTGAGTGATGTTCACCACTGGCTCAGGGGCCTTAAAGGAGACCACAGTAGTGTTCAGAAGTGTGAAATCGGCTTTTGAGAAAGGCATATGTATGGTAACCAGCACCACTGTACACATGGAACATCATGGCAATACACCACGGCTGGATGTGGGTAATGCTGGACATACCCACGGCAGACGTGGCGCGTTCCCGAGTCCGATGCCCGAGGGACCACACACATAGCCGGCCTTAGGCATAGGCCAAGTAGGCAGCCGTCTAGGGTGTTGCTCTACTCGGGGCACCTTTCCAGACTTTGTTTGGTGTAGGTAGACCAGGAGGGGGGTAGCGGGTGATGTTGCGGTGGCAACTTCTGCCTAGGGCACCACTTAACCTAAGGCCACTCTTCCCGTGGGTAATACAGCAGTACCCACACCCAGACGTGGTCATTGCTAGTATGGCATATCATCTATGGCAAGAAACCATATATTCCCAGACATAATGGCACAGCATAATGCCTGTCCGCCCAAACGCAGACATAACGTCACCAGCGGTGCGGACGTACTGCGCGGGATGTCCGTTACCAATGTCGACATTGTCTCGCTTTGTGAAACAAACTCCACATAGCGATTCAATACTAAACAGCGACGGAGAACCCAATGTCCCCGTGGCTGAGCTGTTCAAACTGTTCCGCCATGTTAAATCTGTGTAGCACAGCGGAACCGGCCCAAACCAAGCAACGGACATGTCTGTGGCTCAGTGAAAGCCGTCACGCAATGGTAAACCCATGTAATATTGTGACACAGGTCATACATACCGAGGGTTAGTAATGGAAATAGGTCCGTTCGACCAGACCGTGTGCAATTAGTATAACAAGATCTACAACGGGTACACCGGCCAATCGGCGCACACGGTTATGAATAATTGGGGGGGGTGACATGGTACCATAGACACGGACAAAACGTGCCCATGTGACTCATCTAACATTCGTACACGGTCAGGGCAGTTCCGTACACTGGGCGGACAAGACCAAACCCAAAGCACCACAGCAACACCCTGACAATCGAAGGCCTGTATGCGTAGGGGATATAAGCACCTGTCATCTGAACATCCCTGCGGTCACGACATATGCATCCTGGGCCATGAGCGAGCAGGAATAAGGAATGTTTAACATGCAGTACCGCACCTTTCCCAGCAGGAGAATGGATGCCTGTGACGTGCGTGAGTGCGGGGGGGGGGATATGTAAATGTACTTAAGTACCATGGGTATGCATATTAATGACACCAAACAGCTAACATGTAGTGGTCACAGTAACTGGCAAACGTGAATGCAGTCACGTTTGAATTACGACTATGGAACATATAGATGTGAACGTGTACGTAATGCGTCCATGCTGCAAAGACTGTTACATGTATAAAGTTGTAAGTGCGTTCTGCACATGTCCGTCAACCGGATCAGACATATGTTACCGGAATAGTCACAACTAACACAAAACACGTAACCACACAGACCCAGTAAACATATATAAACAGAATACAGATATGCATGTGCGCCTGCGCGTAACCCACAATTAGGAAATGCGAGTGTGCGTGTGCGTGTGATCCACTGGAAGCAGGGAAGGTTAAGGATGTGTCCTCCACTCATTTACATTCATAATTGTAAAATATATGCTTAAATAGTACTTACTGATTCCATGCTTTGGAATCGTAATGCTACAATTATACACATTGATATAAAATATCCTGATCAACACACTACATTCTAAGGTTTACTCACAGCAATTATCAACTATGTTTCAAGATACTGATTGTATTGACCAATATTGTATTTATATTAACATATTGTTGTCGTATTATTGTTTCCATGAAGTAATGTATACAACACTGATTTGTATATGTCACATTATAATCAAGACTTGTAGCACTGTCCACTTAACTATGAGCAGGTTTATTGATTATTTGACTTTAAACTGACTCTGAAGGAAGTGTATAAGGGACAACTATGTAATGCATTCCGTGCTCCGACGATGCCCCATGTTAGTAGGTGAAAGAGCTCAGTATCGTTTGACTGTGGAGTCTATGGTTTTTGTCATTGTCTGTTTTGGCTGATATATGTTCAATAATGTCGTTTATGAAGATGGCCAGGACGCAAGGTTTGCTGTATTTCCGCTTACTGGCACGTGGATATAGATAGGCCAAGTAATACATAATATGGGTACTCAAGCAGACATCCACGATTGGGGAACATACATCGGCAGTCAAAACCACTGGCCAGATGGTGACAGTCCAACAGGTTCTACACTTTACATATGCACATCGGTGTCCATTGTAGGACTCCAAAAATAGTTGCGTTTACACCTTCGACTCGTTGAGATCGGCCAGACAGAGTGTCAGCCGTGACTACGGCACAGCTAGACATGCACCACCAGCGTGTTTAAGGTTGATGATACCTGTCCATGAAATGCAGGACATATGAACAGAAATCCCCAGATTGTTGTGTCCATAGAAGTGCGTCCACATCCCAGTCCCGCACACATGAAGGATGTGTAATGCGTACCATGGGGGTTTGCAGCCATGGGATCCTGGGTATGCAAAATGGGGCTCGGTGTTGCTTGGCAGATAATCCGTTGTCCCGCCCCGTGGGAGGGCTGTGGGTATAGCACGTGCCTTAGTCCCCACTAAGGATGCAAAGCATCCACTGGGTAATGCTAAAAGCAGGTGTAAAATGTGTTCAGCCCTACATCAGTGTCCAGTAGGCAATTCCCATGGATGGACAAGTGTACGACCAAGATGGCACCTATAACTGGACACCTGGTGGAATTACACAGCTGCAGTAAGGCATAACACAGGAAATACATTAGGGACTACAGTAGACACTCCCCATACAAAGTCAGACCGCCGTGCGAATACCGGCATACACAGCACTCGATCTGCCAGCAACAACATGAGGATCACTCGCTTCCATACTGCGGAACAAATGGGCGACCTGTGGAACACATACTAATGGCATACTAACAACCTCAACTATGAAGGTCATACGATGTTTCAACACTAGCGTTCCCGCATATAACGAACATGCTTCAATGAATAAATAGGGTATGCATGTTCTGTCTGTTTTATATTGACAATACAGTGGCGTATATGTCCTACTGGGCCTTCTGAGGATTACTTAAAGCACTTGCCAACCTGCAGCATTACATCAATACTATTTGGGTTAATCGTAGTAGAACATGGGTTTTGTAGCACAACATAATATGTGTAGTCAAACAGACATCCGCGAGTGGGGAACATACAGCAGCGGTCACAACCACTGGCCAGATGGACACAGCCCAACATTTTCTACATTTTACATATGCACATTTGTGTCCATAGTAGGACCCAAAAATTTCTCCTTTTGCAACGCCAACTGGGTGCAAGCGGAAGACCAAGATGAACTACAGCCGTGACTACAGCACAGCTACATATATGCACCGCCAGCGTGTTCAAGGTTGATGACAACTGTCCATGAAATGCGGGACATATGCACAGAAATCCACAGATTGTCGAGTCCACAGATGTGCGTCCACATCCCATTCCAGCACACATGGAGGATTTGCTATGGGTACTGTCGAGGGTTGCAGCCATGGGATCGTGGGTATGCAGAAATGGGTGTTGGAGATGATTGGCAGATGATCCATTGTCCCGCCCCGTGGGAGGGATGTGGGTACAGAACATGCCTTACCACCCACCAATACTGACAATCATCCACCGGAGAATGCTACATGCAGCTGTGAAATGGGTACAGCCCTACACCAGTGTCCAGTAGGCATTTCCCAAGGATGGACAAATGTACGGACAAGATGGCACCCATAATAGCAAGCCTGGTGCAATCACACAGCCGTAGTAAGGCATAACACAGGAAATACAGATGGAAACAACAGTAGACACACCCCGTAGACATCCATCCTGCCGTGCGAATCCCGGCATACACAGCAGCCAAGGTGCTAGCAAGTATGTGGGGATCACCCGCTTCCACTCGGCGGAACATACGGGCGACCTGTGGAACACATATTAATGGCACACCAACAACGTCAACTAGGAAGGTCATACTATGGTTAAAATATGGCGTTCCCACACATAAATAACATACTGTCATGAATAAATAGGTTCTACATGTACCGGCTGTGTTATAATGACAATACAGTGGCAGATAGTTCACAATGGTACCTCTGAGGATTACGTAAAGCAGTTGCCAACCTGCAGTACTACAGTAACACCATATGGGTAAATTGTGGAAGGACACGGGTTCCGTAGCACTACATAATATGGGTAGGCAGATAGACATCCGGGACTGGGGAACATACGGCGGCAGTCAAACCCACTGGCCGAATGGACACAGTCCAACATGTTCTACACTTTACATATGCACATCGGTGTCCATTGCAGGACCAAAAATTTCTCCTTAAGTAAGTGTGGGCAGCATAGTGTGAACCAGAAGAGGTGACAGCCGTGACTACGGCACAGGTAGATATATGCACCACAAGCGTCTTCAAGGGTGATGACAACCGTCCATGAAATGCAGGACATATGAATAGGACTCCCCAGGCTGCTGCGTCCATACACGTGCGTTCACATCCCATTTCCGCACACATGAAGGGTGTGCAAGGGGTACTGTCGAGGGTTGCAGACATGGGATCGTGGGTATGCATAAATGGGTGTCGGTGTGGATTGGCAGATGATTCGTTGTCCCGCCCCGTGTGCAAGACGTGGCCATGGCATATGCGTTACTCCGCAATAATAATGCCGATCATCCACCGGAAATGGAGAATGCAGCTGTGAAATGTTTACAGCCCTATACTAGTGTCCAGTAGGCAGTTCCCATGGATGGACAAACGTACGGCCAAGATGGCACCCATAGCTGCAAACCTGGGGGAATCCCACAGCTGTTGCAAGGCATAACCCAGGAAATACAGATAGGGACTACAGTAGACACTCCCCATACAAAGCCAGACCGCTGGGCAGATACCGGCATACACAGCACTCAATCTGCCAGCACATCAATGGGGATCACATGCTTCCATACAGTGGAACAGATGGGTGACCTGTGTAAACATACCAATGGCACAATCTCAACGTCTGCTGGGAATGACATACGATGGTCAAACTATGGCGTTCCCACCAATGAAAGACATCCTTCGGTGAGTTAATAGGATTGATGTCAATAGCCCATGGCAAACACCCAATGAACAGGAAAGACTTGCTGGCACCCTATGGCCACAAACCATGTCACACATAGGTAGATGGAACAGTCAACTTAAACATTTAGTCCACGGCACGTCGCATATGGTATCCAAAGGTACTTCATAGACATACATGCGCTATCACCCGTAGGCCCCGTGAGACTTACACATAACATGGAAGTATCCAAGCTTTAAATGTCCACCCTTACACTTCCATTTGTCACTTTCTATGCAAACAATGAACATGTAGCCACAGCATAGAAAGCACAGACGCACTGCTAACGAAACACACACATGTCAACATCACAGAAAGCATACTATGAACACACGTATTACATGATATTGTACTATGAAACACAAACAAACCAGCAACCTGCGGCAAGAATAGTCCCCGTAGTTCGACACAACACAAGTCTTCGTAACATTTAAACAGTTTATTAAAACATGCAACGTTTTCGTTGTTTCCACAACGTCTGCAGAAAAAAGCAAAGTCTAAGAATGTTCACAATCAACAATGTGAGTCTTAACAAGAATTTAAGTATCACATCGTTGAATGTGAACAGTTTAAGAATTTGCTTTTTCAGAAGAAGTTGTGAAAGCAACGGAAACACACACACACACGGAAGGGACGGGAGACGAACCTACGCCTATCTACATGAACTCACTACAGTATGAAGCATTTACAGAACGCGCTACCGAGTTTACTGAACAAAGCGCTGTCAGAGGCATACTTGTAGGCTGGTGACATCACCCGCAAGACAATAGTTGGCAATAGCCAAGGTATGTGTTGCGGAGCATCTAAAAGCATGTTCAGTCGCAGAGGCAGCTGGAAACACACACACACACACACACACACGGAAGGGACAGGAGATGAACCTATGCCTATCTACATGAACTTAGTACAGTATGAAGCATTTACAGAAAGCGCTACCGAGTTTACTGCAGAGAGCGCTGTCAGAGGCATACTTGTAGACTGGTGACGTCACCCGCAAAACAATAGTTGGCAATAGCCAGGGTATGTGTTGCGGAGTGTCTTAAAGCATGTTCATTCGCAGAGGCAGCTGGAAACACACACACACACACACACGGAAGGGACGGGAGACGAACTTACACCTATCTACATGAACTCACTACAGTATGAAGCATTTACAGAATGCGCTACTGAGTTTACTGAAGAGAGCACTGTCAGAGGCATACTTGTAGGCTGGTGACGTCACCCGCAAAACAATAGTTGGCAATAGCCAGGGTATGTGTTGCGGAGCGTCTTAAAGCATGTTCATTTGCAGAGGCAGCTGGAAACACACACACACACACGGAAGGGACGGGAGACGAACTTACGCCTATCTACATGAACTCACTACAGTATGAAGCATTTACAGAACGCGCTACCAAGTTTACTGAAGAGAGCGCTGTCAGAGGCATACTTGTAGGCTGGTGACGTCACCTGCAAAACAATAGTTGGCAATAGCCAAGGTATGTGTTGCGGAGCGTCTTAAAGCATGTTCATTCGCAGAGGCAGCTGGAAACACACACACACACACACGGAAGGGACGGGAGACGAACTTACGCCTATCTACATGAACTCACTACAGTATGAAGCATTTACAGAACGCTACCGAGTTTACTGAACAGAGCACTGTCGGAGGCATACTTGTAGGCTGGTGACATCCATAGCAAGACAATAGTTGGCAATAGCCAAGGTATGTGTTGCGGAGCATCTAAAAGCATGTTCATTCGCAGAGGCAGCTGGAAACACACACACACACACACACACACACGGAAGGGACGGGAGACGAACCTACGCCTATCTACATGAACTTACTACAGTATGAAGCATTTACAGAACGCGCTACCGAGTTTACTGAAGTGAGCGCTGTCAGAGGCATACTTGTAGGCTGGTGACATCACCCGCAAGACAATAGTTGGCAATAGCCAAGATTTGTGTTGCGGAGCGTCTAAAAGCATGTTCATTCGCAGAGGCAGCTGGAAACACACACACACACACACGGAAGGGACGGGAGACGAACCTACGCCTATCTACATGAACTTACTACAGTATGAAGCATTTACAGAATGCGCTACAGAGTTTACTGAAGAGAGCGATGTCAGAGGCATACTTGTAGGCAGGTGACGTCACCCGCAAGACAATAGTTGGCAATAGCCAAGGTATGTGTTGCGGAGCGTCTAAAAGCATGTTCATTCGCAGAGGCAGCTGGAAACACACACACACACACACACAGAAGGGATGGGAGACGAACCTACGCCTATCTACATGAACTTACTACAGTATGAAACATTTACAGAACGCGCTACCGAGTTTACTGAAGTGAGTGCTGTCAGAGGCATACTTGTAGGCTGGTGACATCACCCGCAAGACAATAGTTGGCAATAGCCAAGATTTGTGTTGCGGAGCGTCTAAAAGCATGTTCATTCGCAGAGGCAGCTGGAAACACACACACACACATGGAAGGGACGGGAGACGAACCTACGCCTATCTACATGAACTTACTACAGTATGAAGCATTTACAGAACGCGCTACCGAGTTTACTGAAGAGAGCGATGTCAGAGGCATACTTGTAGGCTGGTGACGTCACCCGCAAGACAATAGTTGGCAATAGCCAAGGTATGTGTTGCGGAGCGTCTAAAAGCATGTTCATTCGCAGAGGCAGCTGGAAACACACACACACACACACACACACACACGGAAGGGACGGGAGACGAACCTACGCCTATCTACATGAACTTACTACAGTATGAAGCATTTACAGAACGTGCTACCGAGTTTACTGAAGTGAGCGCTGTCAGAGGCATACTTGTAGGCTGGTGACATCACCCGCAAGACAATAGTTGGCAATAGCCAAGATTTGTGTTGCGGAGCGCCTAAAAGCATGTTAATTCGCAGAGGCAGCTGGAAACACACACACACAGAGACACACACACACACACACACACACACACACGGAAGGGACGGGAGACGAACCTACGCCTATCTAGATGAACACACTACAGTATGAAGCATTTACAGAACGCGCTACCGAGTTTACTGAGCAGAGCGTTGTCAGGAGGCATACCCCTACGTGGGTGGTATCATTTGCAGAGGCAATGCGCCCAATCGGGAGCTAGGTCAGAGTGCGCAGTCACGCAGCCTGTTACCATCCCAAGGTCGCCGTACAGTAACACGTTAGTGCTGCAGTCGGGAATACCAAGTAACTACTGATCAGTACATCACTGCCTACTGGGCATGCTCAGACACTTAGACTCGGCACAGAGCAGACATGCATACACATGGTGCGACAGCATGGGTGGCGGAATGTGGACCGTCGTGTGTGTCCAGCCACACAACAGAAACCTGGCCATGCCACAGACGTGGCCGTTGCGAAGGGGATACAGGCATGCACCAGGGGTATAACTGCAGTCTGCCGCGGTGTGCACTGTGCTGTGTGTCTATCTACACAGCTGCCTACTGGGCATGCTCAGACACTTAGACTTCACGGAGCAGACATGCATACACATGGTGCGGCGGCATGGGTGGTGGAATGTGGACCGTCGTGTGTGTCCAGCCACACAGAAACCTGGCCATGCCACAGACATGGCCGTTGCAGCGGGAATATCTAGGTGCAATTAACCATGTGTAGGACTGGCCTACAGTTTGTTGCATGCTACAGACAACCCTCCCAAACACAGGCTACCTGCACAGATGTCCTGAGGACACTGGTGAGTGGGCATGCTCTCACAACAGCACCGTCTTGGGTGACATGAACCACCCATACATAGACTGGGAACATTAGCCATGGCACAACACACTCGCCACCGGTCACAGGTGTTCTCACACCTGGCCACTGTTAAACAGCCATGCACCATACATACTAGGGCAATGTCTGACAGTTCTGCCCATCACACATGGTGAGGATATGCCCCACACAGGATGTACAGCCCTCAATGGTGATGCCAGACCGTATAGTGGATCCACTGGTCATCCACATCCTGTAGCCAACACCGGCATGGGGGACCTAAGTGATGACCTCTCCACAACAAACCACACACATCATACGACCGGTGTGGTACCCTACAAGTCCTCCATGCCAGTGTTGAACCCAGGCCAGACCGGCAACCGCCTAACGAATGCATTCTCTGAGCACCCACATGCATGTCTGCAACAGGCAAACATGATAACATCAGGACTTTGTCCACCACAGGTAGGCACATGGTGTGGTGGACCCCAGCCACTGACTAGCTGTACATCAACAGTTGGAGCTAATACATGACAGAGCAATGTCAATACCAGGGAAACCATCTCCCATTCATACCGGCGTCACCATATGGCCACACATACAATCATCCACGGCCGCTTGTGGGAGTGGTACTGCAGAGGGCACATGAGACAACCATAGGGCCTTCCTTAACTGTGGTAAGGACATGGTTGGGGGCACACAGACTTGGCTGGAAATGGTCCAGAATGGTACAACGGTCACTGCACCCACAGACATTGTCTGCAAACCAGCGGACATGTTCCATGCATACATCCCCCCCCCAAGAGGGGACATATCCATCCCACCAGAGTGTAGCCTCCCAAACATCTCATATGGCCTGGAGTGATCCCATATCTCTATGGCGGTTGACACAGCACCAATGGGCACCGATGGTGTCCCTGGCTGTGTGCTACCCATCCTCATTGAGGGCCTCGCCCACACATGCGCCACTGTGTCATGTTAGCCTTACTATGGGCTATGTCCCCAATGGATGGCATATGGCATCTGTGGTCCCACTATGCCAGGGTAGTGCTCTTATGGACTGTAGACAGCCACACCCTATCCGCTTGACAAGCCTTGTCTGCAAAGCTGTGGGGAGGTCCATACAGGTGCCCATGGATACAGACAGAGTGTACAGCCAATACCGGAACATACCCACAACAACATAGTCAAGGGCGGATCCTGCCTCCCGAACCTGCTCGTCCTGTCTGGAGTGGTCACCAAGGCCATTGATGGGGATAGTGGGTTTGCACACAGTACCATGACCTGGTGGAGCGTTCAGAGCACACTACACATGGGACTCATGGAAAGGCTCGCCAGCATACATGTGGGGACATATGTCACCCGATGCTTCTCAGAAAGGTTGGAGGTCACACCACTCAGGGTTGGTGTTCCTGGTGCCTTGTCACACTCATATCTGGTCTCCAGTGGAGGCCCACAGGGCTCAGTCATGGGCCCCCTGCCATATGGCATTCGACCTTCCAATGTGCATGCAATCATAGGGGGATTGTGGCAGACAAGGTATGCAGATGTCTACGCACCGGCCACCATACCCAACACCCCATGTGACACGGACATCCACCTAGGGCGTCATAGACATGGATAACTGGTGCCAGAGCCATGGCCTGCTACTACATGCCAGAGAAGGTGCAGACCTACCCAGTGTGAAGGACATGTTCGGCCCAATGTCACATGTAGGTGGTAAGCCATTCCAGATGGTGGACATGTTCATGGAAATGGCTACGGCACCTGTCGTTAACATCTGTCAACACACACAATGGCAATGTGGGTGTGAAGACATTCCACTGTGGCCTCCTGGTCTGGAAGGAATCGCATCGACATCAGGGGTGTTCATTGTACCCCTGTACACATCACACACCAGAGCAATGACTGCGTACATTGGCACATCTGGCCTGTAGCTAACCTGATGCCTGCAGCACTCGGAAGGACCGCAAACGTTACACAAGGTGGGGATGACGGTGCTAGGACATGTGTCACAAGCTGCACGACCAAGGGGACTCCGGCTGTAAACCTTCACAGCACATCTGCTCTGTGGTGATCTGTGCCTGGCATACACGGCCATGTCTGACCTGGGTGACATGGGCATATTCCATTTCCTAGGCTCCAGGCAAACACAGGCACAGAAGCGACTGTTACACACATCACCACAAAGATGACTGTGACGTGCTGGGGGAACAGGGTCAACGGCCGGAGACCCCCTACAACACGTAGAGGAGTGCCAGCCCATGTGAAGGAAAGGCACTGACTGCCTTCGTCCAGGAGTAATAATGACATGTGGATGTGTGGATATAGTTATGCGCCAGGCATCATCTGTGTGTCAGTGCTGGATGAGGGACTGGGGACTGATGGATGTGGCATCCCCATCCTGAGGGGTGTTAGCAGCCACACACAGTCATGCTAGGTCCACACATGTTGTAGGGCACATACCCTGTTATGTACATGTGCGCCTATGTTCCTATGTAGGGGTCCATGCCGAGTGTGGGTACCTGTGCTATGCTGATGTTGCCAGACATGCCTGTGGGTACCCCACGACTATGTGTGGGGAACTAATTACAGTGCTCCCAGTAGGCACATGCAAGTACACCATCATTGTCATACGGGTTAACTGAACCAACATGGTGCTACACATGTAACCACCACACATACTGTGTACACAGATCAATGAATGCTGCACCTGTCCTGCATGGTATGTCTGCTGCATGATGTCAGTGCACAACCCACATCACATACACACCTGTCACCAGCCATACACACACACCACAACATACACATCACGTACTATGCGGACCCAGGTATCACATACACCTCTCACTATCTTGTCCACCCTGTGCATCAGAATATGTTTGCATAACCATGCACAGATGGTGTAGCTCACAGTTATGCGGCAGGGACTTCATCATATGCACAGGGTGATATGTGTGCCACAGGCATAGGCTGTACCAATGGATGACATCATGTGTGTGTGTAAGGGCCTGTGCATTGACTGGGCATGTCTGTGTACATTGCATGTGGGTGTGGTGGAGCCCTACAGTCGTGTTTGCTGTGTGTGGGTTTGTGTGTACACAGTTCGGTCATCTGTGATGCCTACACGGGGTATGCTTGGCAGCCCCAGACTGTACAGTGCAGGTGTTACGGCTCACTGTGTCCGCCTGCCGCGATGTGACCCGTGCCTGCCTGGGGTCACACGGGCACGACCGGGTGTAGGTACAGACAGTCCACTCTCCGATGTCAGATGTCCGCTGGAAACGTGCCCACGCCGGGGCCATCCAGGGCCACGCGTGGCCTGCTCTGTCCTGGTGTGGTCGGTGTAGTAGCAGCTGCACTGCTGCTGCTACCAGCACTGGGTGGGTGGGCATGGGAGGTGGCACGCACGCTGACCTGCACCAAGTGGTGTTGCTGGCCTACGCCCACGTGCCCTATGCCTCACCCCTACCTGGTGTTCCTGCACGGACAGCCCACGCTCAAGGATGGCCATGCCTCGGTCGAGGATACCAGCCATCTCACCCAATCTCCTATCAGAACATCGGCAAGATGCTGTTGGGCATTCGCCAATGCCTGGATGTTTTCATTCAAGGAACGGATTGCAGACCTCTGCAGCCTCTGCCCTTCCTGGTTCTGCTGTTCGGCACGTGCCTGTGCCGCCATTACAGTCTGGAACATGCGTCTGGTTATACCAGCTGCTGCACCCTGTATGGCAGGTGTACGTCTAGCGGTGCTCCCCCTACGAGCAGCACCTGCCACATGCCTGCGTGGCACTGCACCAGTCATTACACTGGCAACATCGTGTGTACCCACACCTTCTGCAGCCACCACACATTCCTGCTCAGTGCCAACAGACGCTGACTGACCGTCATCTATGGGCAACGGTGTTGGGGTATGTGTCAGCATCCGAACCATGTTCAGGGATGAAGGGGTCGTAAGTGTGATGTTCTCCAATGGCAGAGTGTCTGCCTGTGACGACCCTGCCTGTGCCTCATGCACATGGTCATCACCACTAGTATCTGTGGGGACACTAGCATCAGCTGGACCGCAGGAGGGGAACTCACCTACAGCACCTGTCAATACAAAGGCATACTGTCAGTTACAATACAGACACACACACACACACACACACACACACACACACACACACACACACACACACACACACACACACACACACAGACATCATGCATGTGATATTGCAGGTGGCATGCAGCATTCACACACCACAGACCAGTGAATGTAGACCAGACATTCCTAGTGGCAGCATGCACACTGCCCTGGTGGGAACAGTACAACAGGCAGGTGTCTTTTAGTAGGCATGCAGTACACACATTCATGGTAGTTTGCATGCATCGCCGTGATACACCGTGTGGCCACGGGTGTGTTGACAGTACACATGTCTGCCGACTCTATTTCATGTACACCGCATACATGTGTGGTATCATGTGGACATGTGACGATGGTGTCCCACTGCATGCAGCACATCACAATGGCTGTCATGGTGCAGTGTTATGTGTACAGTCTACAGATACAATGTATGGGTAACAGGAATGTCTGTGCAGGTGCGGTTGGTGTGAGCTGTGTACATAGCTGTACAGTGTGGAGTGCGGGCACTGTGCCACTGCACAGTAGCAGGACACAGTTATGTTTCTGTGTGATGCGTGACCTGGACGCATTACATTGCCATGTCTGTAAGTCAGTTCAGCCGCTCAGCAGCACGTATGTGGTGGATATTGGAGGCACCTGTAGTAGCTGTGGAGAGGCATTCCATGTCAGTGGTGTACTACATCAGATGTCCAGGGGGGCCACTACAGTGATGAGCCCACTATGTGTGTACAGGGTGCAACGGTGACTACCCACTGTGGATGTACTGTGTGGCAACATGCCTGTAGGTATCGACCATGGCCTTGTCTGTCTGGGTCATTGACAATTGTGTGTGGTGGACATCGTGCGCATGGCCCTGTGGTGGCCCATGTGACATACAACCATACTAGTGTGAGGTGTCACATTCCCTACAGATATGCAGACAGTGTGGATGTCTGCTATGTCGTGCATAGGTCATGTCATGGTGTGACAATGTTGCAGCCAGACATCCACATGCATGGGAAATGGCATGTGCCATGTCACAACGTGTGCACCCGATGCAGGGGCATAGGTCACATTGGTAACACCTGTGCTCTGGCAAGATCACAGCTCACTATGTGGTACTGTGTGCATACTGCAGAGGAATACCGATGCATACTACACATGCAGCCATTGTGGAACACCTACACCATTGTATGCATAGCTGAATGCACGTAACACACCAATAGGTCGTGTGGTGTCATGCCACTCTACGCTAATGGTTGTATCTACTGTACATGGGTGGTGTGTGTGTCAGGTGGTGCAACCTGTATACCGTGACTGGGGCACACACAGGTGTGCATGTCATGCCTGGACACATGGGGAATATCAATACACCATATCATGCCTTTGACTAGCAACAGACTTACCTGCAACAGACCCTTGTGTTTGTGACACGCCAAACGTACCTGTAAAGGGATGACACAAAGGTATACACATTATCCATTACTATCGCCACAGTCAGCAGTGTGCATGTCACATCATGCATCTGTGAGTTAGCATGTGCTATGCACATGTCTGCTAACACAACATAGCATACTGTAGTATGCGTCTTGTGTGGCCATATACCTGGCATGTATGGCTATATTATGTGTTGTACTATGACACCCACCCCCACGTCACTCATCATACAAACATGCAAACCTGACTTACCATGCAGCTCCAAGCTCATAGTTCGGGAGACACCCACCTCCACGATGGACGCATGGGTTTCTGCGTGTTGTTCCGTGGGTGTCCCCAGACTGGCCAGGAGCTCCTCCGTGGCTGTGAGTGGGGGCTGGGTTGGTGGCCCACCACCTGTCCCACGTTGTTGTCTGGCGATTGCAGCGGCACGCTGTCTTGCATGCCGGATCAGGTCTGTGCAGTGCCTGCGGATCTGCTGATAAGTGCGGTTGTATCCGCCCAGGCTGTTCACCCTCCTGCACATCTCCTCCCACATCTCCCGTCGTTCCTGTGCCTGCTGTGGCACATGACTAAATAACATGTCATGATTACTATGGAGGTATGGTATGATCACCTCCTCCTCCTGTCGACTGAATGCAGGAAGGCGGGATCGTGGCATTATCTGTAAGACATAATGATGGTGGCAGGTCACATTTACACTGCTGTGCTGGCATACTGTTGGAGATACATTGCTATGACAAGTACGACATCTGCACAGTAATCTGTGAAAGGCATCGTGGCAGTGACACAGCCGATGTGTTGGCTTCACACCATTGAGCAGTGTGTGTCACATCATATCTGTTTGCCACCCCATCACACTGTACACACACCATGTAGATGTTAGCCAGCTGTGGACATGTGTACCTGGCTGCACCTGTGTCCATATCACTGGCATAGGTCCCCATGTGACGTCGGTGCTGCTGTTCACCTGGACGCTGTGTATATGTCAGTACGCATCACGTCTGTAGCCATTGTGAACGTCAGCAGTGGCACTGTACACATACACATGGACACCTGCACATGCATGTGTTGTGCCATGTACATCCACACAGCACTGTACGGGTGTTGGACAACTTGCCACAGCTCACCTGTGTTGCACATGTGATAGACATAGGGCAATGTGTAACCATGACACAGTAGCGGGACAGGCCATGCATAGCATGTACACACACACATTGTCCAGAGCATTACACAGCACCTGTGACACCACAGGGTGCATCACCGCCACATTACTGCTGTGTATGGTTGATACTGAGAGTGCCTTTTGTCCATTGCACCATGTAGGACTGTGATAGCTCCTGCAGCCTTGCTGGGCAGGTCTGCATGGTATGGCAGGGTATGCCACATACATGGCACTGGGTTGTGATCCACCTGGGGGTTTACGATATTGGCAGGGTGGCTGTCCATTCCATATGTCATTGCTATGTGTATATGGACATTCAACATGTCTATCGCCATGGTGTGGACACTGGCCTCAAGCGAGGTATGCTGCACGCTGCTTGCTGAGGGTGTGTCTGGTGCATGCAGGTATCACAGATCCATGCATACACTGTAACCCTGGCAGGTGCTATGTGCTGGGATATTGATCAACACAGTGCTGTATGTGGACACACACCGCTATCCCGTGCACATGGATGGTTGCCTGCACTGATGTGGGTACCACATATGTGTACATCCAGTGCCTGCTGCCACCCCCATGTCTGCTGCTGCACTACATACAGCCATCCCTCCCTCTGTGAATGTGGTGTTGGGCACAGCATAGGTATCCATGTATGGGGACAGGGATGTTCACATAGCAGGGTCACTGATGGTATCGTCGATCAGACCATACGCTATGACGCACCCGTCACACATATAACCCATTCATATTGTTGTTCACAATGGTGACACAGCTATATTGCTATGCCGGAGACATTCACAGCCATACATACACAGATGCATGCACGTCCATCTGTGGCATGGCCTGGACTATTGGTGTGGTTCAGCACATTACATGTTTGACTGCAGCTGGCGCAGACCTACTGTGCACATGTCTACACGGTAAGCCTGTTCTACAGTAGGCATCTGTGATGTGCTGTGCACATGTCATATCTGCACATTTGGTTGGTGTCCATCGGTCCACAGGCCAGTGGTGGGACACACAGGGATGTTGCTGAACATATATGCATGCAACCCTGTACAGCTGTAACACTAGCCTCTCAGATGCTCATGTGTCATGGCCGTGAACACCGTACACACACATGTGGTTGTGGGCTGCCGTCCATACCCATCTCCTCCTGTGGGTTGCTATCATCCCACACACTCCTTGTATTGTATGTTCAGGCTATGCACCTATGTGGGGCTTGTGGGCATGCAATACGATACTATATGCCTTTGCACCCATCACAGACAATGTCACACAGGTACACCAGCAGCCATACACATCACAGCTTGTTGTCAGCACGTCACTTGTGGTACACACATAACACATCTCCTGTGGGACATGGTCATTTGTACGGGCATGTCCAGCAGTCACATACCACAGCTACCCCTACATGACGGCTATGCAGGACATGTGTCTGTACAGCTACTGTGACATGTACACGAGCAATGCCCCCTACCTACATCACATGGTACTACCTGTGGAGTATGTGTGTCTGCATCCATGCTATGGCCATAGATGACAATTGTACATCAATATGTGCAACATACCTCATTGGGGTTGTCATGTGCACATGTTCCATGTGTCAATGCATTGTTTGTGTCTGTTGGGCGGTCATTGTTGTGCATGGTTTACATGGCTGACATAGCGTACTGTGTCTGATTCCAGGTACTTCATTGGGCTACCAGCATTGTACATTTCTACAGCACATTCCAGCCATCATGTAGCCAGCTTAGATGACAGTGGGAGGTGTTCCGCCATGTGCACATATGTCACACAGTACGAGGGTGACTGACACACATTGTCAGGACTGGGTTCTGACTGCTGTGGATGTGTGTACTGGTGTTGACAACCATGACTGCACCAGATGGTGTCTTCTGGATGTGTAACATTCACAACACACACCTACATTCACATAGCAGCACATCGTCCATGACAATGGACATTCCTGCATGAACACTGTGTACGGTATGTCTGTATGACCACTGCATATATCACTGGTAGCCACCAGCATGGCTGCCTACAACAGCGGTGTGTATCCTGTGCAAACATGGGCTACACCTGTCACAACACACCTGTGTCAGATGGCCCTGTAGTGGGTGACAGTGCAGTTCCATACATCATGTAACAGTATACATCGTGCACCAGTATGTTGCAGACATGTGAACGGCTGTGCTAGTCGACATATGCACACATGACACATCACCTGGTACACCGTGTCTGCCTTGCCACCTGCTATTGTGACCACCCTGTGATGACATTGTACGGCCCACATGGACTGGGACATGTGATGGCTCAATGGTGAATTAACCCTCCGAGTGTGTGTCTAGCCAGGTGTCCAGTAGCCAGTGGTCTGCACGCAGGGATAGTGTACATTGGCCTACTCTGTCACTGGGACTGTTGACTATGGTCATACTGTAGTTATGCAGGCATGTGGTGTTTGTCCAGTCTGATAGTCGTGTTCAACCACACTACCATGGCACACATGACCTGTGGACATCTGCCTAAGGTGTGCAGCCCACATGTACATCTTCACATGCTATGCTGCCTGTGCAGCGGTGTCACATGTCTGTCTCCGGCAGGGCTGTCACAGGTAGGCACAGCATGCAGTGATGTGTGACAATGCTTACACCCTCCACTGTGCTGTACACAAGCACTGCACACACAGTACAGCACACATGTCATTTATCTGCAGTGCCTGGGACCTGCCTCCATGCCCTACACGGTACACCTGCCAGTCCAGATTGTACACAGATCATACCTCCCAGGCACATACCTGGACTGCAACACACACGGGTGGGTGGTTCCCACACCACACAGTGATTTACACACATACTGTATATTCCCAAGACACATTGCATCATAGGTAATCCATGTTCAGATACCCATGTTCGTGACGCTTCGCACATTGTGACACACACGACAGTGAATACACTGTACACCACAGGTTACATGCTGGTCGTGTTGGCATACTGTACATTGCACCTAGGACAGTTGCTACTGCTATGTATTGACAGCAACACGCCCTTCCTAGTATGGACTCCCATGTACCCACACATGCTTGGCCATGCAGTACGCATAGCTGGGTGACACATTACACGACACATACCATACCTACACTACCCTCGGCATGCACCAAACCTCCATGTGTCTGTGTGCTATGCCTACACATCCCCCCTCTGTTTGCTGAACATCCATGCTTCTCAGCCCTGCTAGCCACACCCTAAACACACAACCATAGCAGCATGCATGGTACATACACTCTACAGCCGGTATTACTGACATCCACTGACAGAGGTAGTTGATGGCATGGCACCCCGTACGATGGACAGTCTACGTGCCTATGCCAACACTGATCACAGTGCACTTCTGCTACATTTACACACTGGTAGGGACCATGCTATTCCACACAGAGACATGGTGGTACTGGCCCTTTCACAGACGCCACAGTGGTATTCCTGTTCCATGCACACATGCTGTATGGGCACATGTGCAGGCTGTTGCACGGTAGTTATGTTCACATGTGTGTGGTGTGTCACTTGACAGTCATGGTATGTCCTCATGGTGCATCACATACTCCACAGCTAGCTACCTACACATGACTGCCATACATTGCAGTGTGGGCCCCTCACGCAGTGTGGTGGTATATCTCTGCTGTTTGACTACATCCACATTCAATGCAGCATACAACAGTCATGCAGGCATTGCCAACACAGATGTTGCTGGCATCGTGCCTGCCAATGGGGTACCTACCAACAATACACACTCTCACTCACTACAGGGTTCCAATCCTTGGCTGGACATTGTATTAACCCTGTGGACACATACATAGTACTGCCATGCACATGTTATGTCCAGGAACACAGTCCCAATGTCACCTCCAACCGGCGTAGTTGTTGTATCCCGCCAACCTGGCTGTTACATGTCTCTGCAGCAGCACACTGCATTGACTGCTAGCCCATTCATGTGCATTGTGTACCCTGACCACCACACTACCACATCTATCACACTACACATGGGTGGTACCGCATTGCACGTATGGGGCTGCATTTGTACACCCATGACTGGGCCATTCAGTATGGCACTGGGCCACATCTTGACATACATGCTTCACACACTCATTGACTACCTGCATGCCTTTACTGGCACCCTTGTTGGGCTTCTGTGCGCCACAGCACACCACATCCCATGCTGGCCACCTGTCATACTATTGCATGGGTGGTTGGGGTGGTACAGAGGGTATCACATCAGACATGATCCGCTCTTTGCCCTTCAGCGCCATTCCACTTTATGCTATTGCCAATGTACACATCCAGCATCACATCGTACCCTATGTCTCGGGATGTTACGCCATGTGCCTCCTGTACAGGTCACACAGTGGTGCAGGCATATCATGCTAACTACAACAAGTCAGGGACGTGTGACATTGCACAGTCCTCAGACATGTGGCCCCTCATGCTCAGTATTTGCATACGTACACTACCTGCTGTCACACAGTATTGTCCATGCCTACATATACCACATCTACATACCTGGCAGCATTCTAGCTCATCCTACTCATATTGCTAACAACCATACAGGTGTCAGTGTGGCAGATGTATCATGTAGATATCATTGCATCAGTTACATCACACATAGTGCATACACATCACCTTTGCATAGTGACAGTCATGCAGTGTGTATCACATGGATACTGTCCCTATACATGCATATCACGTTGTACATGGTTGATGTACACACACATGCCCCACATGGTGCTGTGGTGCCATATTCCACCATGGCGTGGGTACACATGTACAGGACCACGCATTTCTGGACCGTATGTCTAGCTGATACCTTGGGTGCCCTTGTACCTGTGCCATACACACATGTACACGCGGGCAGTGTTACAATAACACGTGTGGTGTACCTTACACAATGGATACAACGTTACATGTCTCAGTATAGTCATGCTGTGATCTATACCCGGCTCAGACAGTTTACATATGCAAATGACAGTCATGTAACACATCTGTACTCACCTGCATACCACTAACACAGGGGTGTAATCTACTCTGCCATGGGCCATGTTCTCCGCAGTACTGATGCATGTAGTACTCCTACATGGCGTTTGCAGTGGGCAGGGTGGGAGGAGCAGTCCTGCATGTGTGCACACATGCCACATTGCTCAGCCCGGGCGTCTGTGTGACATCCACAGACTGGACACACACCGGGCTGTGGGACATAGGTCCTGTGCACATCCCACAGGGGCACACTGTGTCACTAGTCATGTGATAGCTCCCTTGCTGGTAGGGTGACACAGACCCATGGTACCACCACAGTACTGTGTAGACATACAGTTGACATCCACTTCTGCCGTTCAGTGGACACTACCATGGGGGGGGTGACACTACTGTGTACATTGCACATGTGTTTACACACGGCCCTGCCGGACATCATTGTGGCACACATTGCACCTGCTACGGAACGTTTGGACATGGTTACTTGCTGTTCCCTCCATTTCGGGTACCTATTCTGCTACTACATTGTCCCATATGTGCAGGCCATACATATCTTGTTTATGTACATAACATTAGGCCATCCCTCCATCATGCATGCTATGCCTGTGATACTGTCTATGATTTCTGAACATATCCATCATGACAGCTTTGCATTACACATAATTGACATAGTCACCCCTACTGCGTGGGATACATGCACGTCGTGCACATTCCGTATGACATCGACGGTATATGCCCATGCACATGTGTGCTGTGACACTATACATACATGGCCTATCCCCTGCTGTGGGGCTTCATTGTTCGATATCCACTGACAGCATCGGCGTGGGTGGTGGCATAGTTCTGTGTTTGGAATCCCTATGGCGGACCTTGGGTTATCACGTCTGTGTACATGTTGTCCCACTGCTGTGCACACGTTGTCCGCAGTCGTTGGTATGCTCCGCGGCTTAGCATTACATGACCACCTTTCACCACACTCTGCCTAATGGACAGGTATCTTTACTTACACACATCGTTCACATACAGTGCAGATTAGTCATACGTATCATGCGTTACACATCAGTACATCTCGTGGGTTCGACATACCTTTCCGGCCTTCGCTTCTGTATTCGTAAATATCTTCCTCTCACTATTTTCTCTCGATACCGTTTGTGTTCGTTGTGAACATACGGTTTGAATATCCAGGGAGTCTTCATTTTATTCGTCGTCACCAGAGGCATGTGGGTTCATCACGCCAATAGCTGTTCCTCGGTGTGTACTTATGCGCATATCACTGGTGATCCTCCTCCATTCAGATGCGTTACCGGAAACTAGGCCAAGGTTCATTCCTCGTGTGGCCGTTAGTTATTTGCACTACCTTCGTGGGGATGGTATGTATTGTATAATGTTTGTGTGACTGCATACGCTATGTGTGGTGTCAGGTACATTACGCTGTGGTGTTAGCCGTGGATTGTGTGTGTTGGGTATGGTATTCTGTTTGACATGTGGGTGTCCGTGTCCTGGCGGCGTCTGTCGATGGCATTGTGCATTCAGATGTGTAACATAGCTGTTATATTCCTGTACACAACGGATGCAAGGATGCATCAGCTGCTGCTAGTGTTTCCCAGCGGCTTGTTGCGGGTATGCTGCTGTCATTGACTGCCTGTATGTATTTGCTACGGTTTTAGCTGTTATCCCTTTGATATGTGCGATGGGGTATATCTGCGGATGTGGGTGACGGTACAGGGTGTGGGTCTTGCATTTATACATACAAGATATGCTTGTGTGTGTGCTCCATCCCTGCTAGGGGAGCTGCAGGTTACCTGTCTGTTGTTCTGGGAATGTTTGTTTTGTTGATGTCGTGTGGTGTCGGTATCGCCTGCATGTGTGCTTCCTGCACGTATTCCTCCTTCACATCGGTTATATATCTGCGGATGTTCGTCCGTGCCTACTATCCATTGGCATTTTGTCACTGATAGTTACGGTGATTGTGGTCCTATACTTGGGACGGCCTGTATGCTACCGGTAGCCTCCTATTCGTGCCGCTTGCTTACTTAACGGTCGGAACACACAGCGGTATTTACGGGACCGTAAGTGTTCACGATCCGTATTTTTGCCGTACATGCCTGATGCTGTGTAACGTTGCCGACGTATCGTGTTGAGTCTACCTTATGGCCGCCATACCTACGGTCATGGTTTGTACATGCACCCTTTGCATCTCCTGTTGGCTATGGCCCTGTGGTACATTCTGGGACATTTCCGCTTTGCATCGTTTTACGTCGCCACGCGCATAGCCACTGAGGAGATGTCAGTACTACTTTGTGGGTACTGCTGTACATACGCCTATGGTTCCTGTACTGTATGCCTCGCGTTATTACACTTCGCCTGTGACATGTCACCTACATACACATTGTACAGTGGCACACACATTACACACACACAGCGGAACACACGACAACCTCACCTCACACATACACATATTGCCGCCATGGCTCTCAACCTTCTATTTCCAAAATGAGGAACACACACATTAGTAATGTGGAACAAATGGGCATAATGTGGAACACATACTAATGGCATAGTAACAACTTCAGCTAAGTAGGTCATAGGATGGTTAAAATATGCTGATTTACTTACAATGAAGAACCTTTAATGAATTACTATGATTAATTTCTATTTACCAGGATGTCATTTAAATACATTCCTAACAATGGATGTTTGACAGACATTTTCAATGTGGAACTTTGAGGAACTGCGAGGAACATGAACTGTTTTAGACCCCAAATGAGGTGCGTTCCTCATAATGACGTACACTTCACTGGTATGCTTGCGCGCGCACCGACGGTTGCACACAATACCTCGTTGGCGCATCGTGGCGGCGTGTATCTCCGCACTCATATCCTATGGATATGACACGCATATCCGTTACTGTACCGTGGACTGGTGATCATCCCGACACGCGGATATGTATTGATGCAGGTTGACATTTCCATGGCTGGCGTTACCTGCTCTGCCCACCCTCCCGGATGATCGGGTTGTCGGTCACTATGTTTACTATGTGGAGATTTCGCGTCTTACTTATCTGTGAACTTGCATCCCTGGGTTCCATATTAACCTGTTGTACTTTATATCTGTGTATGCGTGCATATATTTCTACATGTGTACTGATATCTATTTCCGTATCTGTGTATGCACATAAGTACATATGTGGTCGACTTGCGGCGATAGTGGCAGCATACGGCTACGCCGTGTGCTGTAGAACCGGCGTGCAGTGAGGTGTTGGCGTTCCATGCTCTGCTGGCTATTGGGTGTGCAGTGTTTGGGCGATGCCTTTGTTGGAGTCACACATAGGTCCGGCCATACGGTACACATTACGGGCGGACATGTTTGTGTGGCATCCATTTCACTGTGTGTGCAGGTAAGGAGGTGTCAGTCCATGGGGCCTACACTGTCAAAGTATGTGCTATGCGTTCCCTCTTTGCCAGGGCGTAGGCATATTGGGTACGCCTCCGTCTACCTACTGGGGCTGGCACAGTGTGTTCATGGCGCTGAACGCCCTGTGCCTGTGCTTGCCTTGGCAGTTGTGGCGGGCTTGGTGGCCCTACACCATTATGTCCCTGCAGCAGCTGTTTCTGCAGAATCATATTGTGTAGCATACAACATACTATGAATATGTGGGCACATGTGCCTGGAGAGTACTGCAAGGCTCCACCGGATGTATCCAAGCACCGGAACCGTGATTTCAACATCCCAAACACACGCTCTATGATTATTCTGGTTTGTGCGTGTGCATCATTATGGTGTTCTTGCATGTGTGTGTGTGCATTTCTGATGGGTGTCATCAGCCATGGCTCCAGTGCATAGCCAGCATCCCCCACAAGGTGACCTTGTGTGATGTCCCCCCTGGCGAATACCTGATACAGCTGTGAGGCATGCCAGATATGGGAGTCGTGGAAGCTTCCAGGGCTGCCAGCACACACATCCATGATAATGCCCTGCGCATTGCACACGACCTGGCAATTGATGGAGGGGTATCCCTTGCGGTTTATGTAGCGTCTACCCTGCTCCCCGGGTGGTGACTTGATTTCTATGTGCGTACAGTCGATCGCACCCAGTACCTCCGGGTATTGTGCCACACGGTGGAAGCGGCGCATAATGCTAGCCAACTCCTCCTGAGATCTGGGGAAGTTTATATACTCATGGGCTCGTAACTCGTAACATAGCATCCAGGAACTGGTGTAGTACCCTAGATGCTGATGCCTGTGAGATACCCATTATATCCCCAGTTGGCCTTTGAAAGGTACCTGTAGCCAGTATTCGCAAGCTCACACATACCTTTGTGTCCACTGGGATGGGCTCCCCTCTGTTGTCTCTTGTTCTCAGGCATGGCCGGCACAGCACCACTATTTGCTGTAACGTGTCCCTGTCCACCCTGTAGCGCTCTACTATCTCCAGGTCTTGCAGCCCCTGGTAGGTCACCCTTGGTCTGAACACTCTCCTTCTCCTGTGAGGCCTACGGTAGTTGTCGGCACCGTCCTCCTCAACTCCGTCTGCCTCTGCCACATACCTATGCATCACGGCCACGGCGGCACCCACCATATACATATTAAAAGTTCCCCGTGTGTTTACACCCTACGGTGCGGCATTTGGGAAATCGCGCTGTGTGTTGTGTGCATTCACACTTTATACTGTTGTGCTGTATACCCGGTGATGTCATTGGGTGTGTCTGTGCAGCCGTATCCATGGATTATTTTCGGTGTTTTACGGTTGCAACTGCAACGGCATTGCCTTTAGTGTTACATTACAGTTGCCTGCATTGGCTTAGCTTTGCATCTTACATTACTGCATCCTGCAGGCACATGGCATATGATGCATTTTATCTGCAGCCGCAGTTATGCTACCTCTGTACTTGGCTGTGCTATTTCGGTTCTTTGTTCTTTGCATTTCTACTACATCCCTACTATCTTTGCATTCATATGCCTTCCCTTTCCCGTTATGCAGGAGTCTGCATACAGAGTTGTCGGCTGCCGCCGTTTGCCCTTCCTGGATTGATTGGTGTTGATTGCTCATTACGGCTCCAATTACACTGCTTCCGCATTTCCTCATATTCTCCGCATTACCTTCCTATATCCGTGGTTGTTGACGAGGAGGCCGTCACATGACTGGGTTGGGGAACATAGTCATCCTCGTGCACATGCATCTGTGCGCGCATTATGTACTCTCAGCGCATCTATTTCCTCACCGCCGGTCCTGCTGCTGTGATGTGCATTGTACAGCCCAGGTTTGCTGGCCTCCAATATGCTTCCTCCTACAGTGGCACACCCCTCTGCGATTGACATGTATCTCGTGTAGGCCACTCCTCGGTGTAGTACCGCTGCGCCGTTTGCTCCATCCTTACACCGGCGCCAGCTTTGCGATTCACTATTATCTGCCTCATTTGCATGGCATTGACTGCTAATACAGGGTTACGGCGCCGAACACTGCCACCACTCCTTGACAACCCTTGCGCTGGGGTTGGGCTTACCATACATACTATGGTGTGTGGTGGCTGTACAGCTGATGTGTATTATACAGCTCTTTTAGGACATTGTCATATTATTTCATTGCTTTGCACCTTCTGTACACATATCCGGGGGTTCTGCTGTGGTTTCTACGTACATACATTTCAATGTTAAAAACACAATGAATATATAGTATGGGTCTATGTCACATGACTTGCAGCCAAACAGTCATATGACCATTACATTCAAAAATTATAAAAACTTATAAAATATACATTTCATTTTAGTTTGCTTTGTTGTAAAAATTTTAGTACAGGTTTCAATGTTACAACATCATTAATTCCTGGAATTTTATCTGCCTGTAGTCTAGTTATCCATTCATACTCCTTTAACTCTAACTTGTTATTCATGTCCCCACCTCTCTCTGTTTTTTCAACTACATGTATAACTCGAAACACAAATTTGTGTTCCGCCCCATGCTCTGCTATATGCTTATATAGGGAATTTGTTCTTACTGCCCTGTTAATCTCAGATTTATGTTCAATTATTCGGTTCTTCAATTTTCTAATAGTTTTACCTATATAGAATGATGGACACCTGGAGCACGTGGCCATATATACTACTGCAGTAGTATTACAAGTTGCTTTAGTATTAAAATGATAAAGTCTCTTAGTTAAAGGATGTTTAAACAAATGGCTAGTTCCTTCATAAATATCTCCACAACATGTACAGTTGTAACATTTAAACGTCCCTAATTTAGTTTTATTATTAGGTATAAATCTGTTGAATTCCTTATAGCATAACCGCTGTTTAATTGTTCTCATGTTTCTGAAGCAGAAAGATGGTTTCACATCTAATATTTTTCTTACTTCGTCACATGCCATAAGTACAAGCCAGTTCTTCTCTATTATTCTTTGTATTAAATACGTATTAGAATTGAAAGAAGTGACGAATCTCACCTTATTACCACATTCTCTCACTTCATTACTTGTAGTACCTCCTGTATATATAGGTTTTAATGTAGCAGGTCTCTGGGCTATGGTCTTTTCTTTATATTCCAAAACCAATCTATTACTATAACCACTAGAAAACAATTCTTGTATGGTAGTTTCGAGTTGCATTTTAAACATTGTTTCATTAGTATTTAATTTACTAACTCTACTCAGTTGCGATCCTATTATGCTCCTAAATATATGGGGGGCATGCATACTGACAGAATTCAGATATCGTCCTGAGTGCACTTCTTTGTGATGTATACTTGTTTCAAAAGAATTCAAGGTTTTTTCTAACATCACATCCAGAAACACTATTTTATCTCTAGCAAACTGCATCTTAAATTTTAAAAAATTTGTACTTTCATTCAAGTATTCCAAAAAAGAATTCAGTTGTTTTTCAGTACCTTTCCATAATAAGAAACAATCGTCGTGTCGCCGTGTTTTATAAACAGTTTATCTTCCAGCGTTTGTGTGATTTTGACCGTTATTTCTTACTTTGCAAGTGTTCCTGTTTTGTTACTGGAGATATACTTGAGGTCTACAGCAGCCAATATTTTCGTTGGAAATGGAGTCAGCAGCTTTAAATTTCTCAGTGGAGAGCCTAGTTGCAACTGAGACAAATCCGTTACTGAACTTTGTACTAACGGACTATGATAATCGTGGGGGAAGTAATTTAAGTAATACAACACATTCTGTTGAATTTACAAATAAGTTACAACTGTTAGAGAAGAAATTAACTTCTTTCAAAAAACTGCAATGGCAACGGTTTAGCTTCTGCGCCTATCTTGAGAAAGGAATAGTACCCAGAGGTCTCCGTATAACAAAGATGCCTTCATATGGGAACATATTCCCTGATTTACTCAAGCGATGGCAGCAATTGAATATACAATTGAGCCTAGACTATATGATCCTAATGAACGATCATTTTTTGCCAATGGAAATGGAACTTAAAACTGAGATTTACAATCTAGATAAACAGCTACGTGAATCCCAAAGTTTTTCGAATAATAGTACTAATTACGAACAGCTGCTTAATAAAATCAACTCCTTTGATAAAAAACTGGAGGAGTCCAAAAAGAAGAAACTATTACGTGACGTAAACGATTTCGCATTGGGCCATATCTTTTCATGGCCCAAGATTACAGATAAGACCAAAGGGGTATCCAATTATCAATATAACAGTAAAAATAAATCGTTAGATTCATTGGATACTTTTGAACAGACACCATCTGTTCCGATGAACGCTGAGGCAACTGTCGTGATTGACCAATCGGAAGACTCGTTGACGGCGACACCCACAGACGTATTAAACGTCAATATGAATACATCCAAGCCAGAGACATATGCTGTAGCTAGCAGGGAGAAGGGCCTGCAGCAACGTGGAAAGTTACAGCAAACAACACTTAAACGCTTTCAATTAGTACAAGCAGAGGTGGTACCAGAACGAATTTTTCCAAGGAACAGAACAACTTCCACGAGCATATTAACACCTACCAAAAGGAAAAACAGCAGCCCTTTAGGACACAGCAAGCATGTCCGACAATAAGACAAGGTACTTTGAATTTATCTAGTTTTACATTAACAGAAGCACATTACTCGCTGCTGCAAAAAGGTTTGAACTTTATACCAACGACGGCAGATGATGTGGTTAATGTAATAACGGACCTTAAACTGTTCATTAGAACAGTAACCTTAAAAATGTTATTTGGTAACAAAAATGTCGCTGAATCTGTATGTAAGCAAAGAAGTACGTTTGTACCAAGTAGTGTACCTGTGCTATTAGCATTTCAAAATTTATGTGAGCAAGAAATTAGAGAGGTATATAGTAGTAATTTTAAGCAAAAAGGTACAGTAGTTAATAGGCGTTTCAATTTGACTAAAGAAGAACATGAAGCTATGCAAATATTGATTAGACATAGTGATCTTATAATTAAGCCAGCGGACAAGGGTAATGTGACTGTTGTAATGAATAAAGAAAAATATTTATACTCGATGGGCAATTTATTAAATGATGTAACAGCTTTCAGAACCATCAATCAAGATGATGTTAAAAAATGTATTAGTACCATTAACATGGCTATTTATGATTTACAACTACAGGAAGATATAGACATAGATTTATTTAACTTTCTAACAGTACTATGCCCTATTATACCTATTCTATATGGAGTTCCGAAAATACATAAATCCATAATGGATCCACCAATGAGACCTATAGTCTCAGGTGCAGGTTGGGTCACCGAACCTATATCCATTTACCTTCAGCAACAACTTTATCCATATATGAAAATTTGTAGCACAGTGTTAAAGGATACAACTGATTTTTTGATGAAGTTAAGGCAATGGCAACAAATAGCTGAAATAGATAAAACAATTTATGAAGACATAACATTAGTAACACTAGATATTACTTTTCTTTTTACAGTAATACCTAACGATTTTGGCATTAACTCTATGCGGGAATTTTTAATAGAGCAAACGCCACATACAGCACGTAAGATAGAAACGATTTGTGCGTTGTTAGAGTTAGTGTTAACTAATAATATATTTACATTCAACCAACAACTGTATTTACAAATATCGGGTGTGGCTATGGGTACTTCCATTGCGAATACCTACGCCAACCTGGTATTATATGTATGGGAACAAAAGTTTATACTGAATAAGGATAATAACTTTATAACTAACATAATATTTTATCAAAGATTTGTCGACGATTGTTTCTTATTATGGAAAGGTACTGAAAAACAACTGAATTCTTTTTTGGAATACTTGAATGAAAGTACAAATTTTTTAAAATTTAAGATGCAGTTTGCTAGAGATAAAATAGTGTTTCTGGATGTGATGTTAGAAAAAACCTTGAATTCTTTTGAAACAAGTATACATCACAAAGAAGTGCACTCAGGACGATATCTGAATTCTGCCAGTATGCATGCCCCCCATATATTTAGGAGCATAATAGGATCGCAACTGAGTAGAGTTAGTAAATTAAATACTAATGAAACAATGTTTAAAATGCAACTCGAAACTACCATACAAGAATTGTTTTCTAGTGGTTATAGTAATAGATTGGTTTTGGAATATAAAGAAAAGACCATAGCCCAGAGACCTGCTACATTAAAACCTATATATACAGGAGGTACTACAAGTAATGAAGTGAGAGAATGTGGTAATAAGGTGAGATTCGTCACTTCTTTCAATTCTAATACGTATTTAATACAAAGAATAATAGAGAAGAACTGGCTTGTACTTATGGCATGTGACGAAGTAAGAAAAATATTAGATGTGAAACCATCTTTCTGCTTCAGAAACATGAGAACAATTAAACAGCGGTTATGCTATAAGGAATTCAACAGATTTATACCTAATAATAAAACTAAATTAGGGACGTTTAAATGTTACAACTGTACATGTTGTGGAGATATTTATGAAGGAACTAGCCATTTGTTTAAACATCCTTTAACTAAGAGACTTTATCATTTTAATACTAAAGCAACTTGTAATACTACTGCAGTAGTATATATGGCCACGTGCTCCAGGTGTCCATCATTCTATATAGGTAAAACTATTAGAAAATTGAAGAACCGAATAATTGAACATAAATCTGAGATTAACAGGGCAGTAAGAACAAATTCCCTATATAAGCATATAGCAGAGCATGGGGCGGAACACAAATTTGTGTTTCGAGTTATACATGTAGTTGAAAAAACAGAGAGAGGTGGGGACATGAATAACAAGTTAGAGTTAAAGGAGTATGAATGGATAACTAGACTACAGGCAGATAAAATTCCAGGAATTAATGATGTTGTAACATTGAAACCTGTACTAAAATTTTTACAACAAAGCAAACTAAAATGAAATGTATATTTTATAAGTTTTTATAATTTTTGAATGTAATGGTCATATGACTGTTTGGCTGCAAGTCATGTGACATAGACCCATACTATATATTCATTGTGTTTTTAACATTGAAATGTATGCACTGAAGAAGGGTTTTTGACCTGAAAGCTTTGCCGTGTTTTATAAACAGTTTATCTTCCAGTGTTTGTGTGATTTTGACCGTTATTTCTTACTTTGCAAGTGTTTCTACGTACATGACATTTTTGTCATTATTTACAGTTTGTGCATGTTTTCTTTGGACATTCTCGGTGCCTTTCGCCTTTGGCATATTGCACCTGTATGATACCTGACGTTGACAGCCTTCCGTTACTCCTTGGTCATGTTTGGGTAAATGTAAACCGTTTTTTTCGGTTTACATTGCGTGCTCTACGCACATGCCCCACTTCGTGAATCGCTATTTGCCTTCATTTGCATGGTGCAATACCGCACACAGTGTGATTAGCATACCTATGCCGGGGGCGGCGCAGGTCCGGCGCACGCCGGTAGTGCACGTGGGATTACTTCATACCTGAATCGCTCGGTGGCCATATTTGGCTTTATAACGCCGACGCTATGCTGGCGCCTGGCGCAAGGTTCATGAATCCCGGGGCTTGTCTTTATTTAGTGATTTCAATCTCCATGTGACTGCCAACCAAATGATTTAGGACTAAGGGATCAAAAATAAAATAAATAACCTGTTTATTTTTTAAATGTTACATTTTGGCTATAAAATGCTTCCTCCAACATCATTAACATATACTACAGTAAGTTTGAAACATTAGGCAGAGGAACTATTTTGCATCAAAAATATACTAAAAAATATACAGTAATAAAAAATATATATATAAGTAAGTAAAACACAACAATTTTACAGTGAGTCCATCCTCTAAGTGCAATAATGCCCTCCAGGGTGTGTGTTAATGTGTAATCAACACCCTTCCAGGGGTTTAGATGCCCTCTGGCTGTGGCATCGGCCCTCATAACACCACTGGGCAGGAGTTAATTACACATCAATACACAACCTGTCGGGCCTTATTGCTTGGATAAGATACACCCCACACTGATCGATTACATTACAGTGACCATGAAATGATGACAAAAGACTTGCAGTTAAGCCATGATAATGGACAAATTATTATTCCAGGGATGGAAATTCAAGCAGAGATATTCCAGGGTGACTCTCTGTCACCACTGCTCTTTTGTCTTGCCTTAACCCATTAAATTGTTTACTTAACAGATTAGATCTTGGCTACAATCTGGCTCCCAAGAAACAAAAAAAGTGTAAAGACTTATCTTCTTTTTGTAGATGATTTAAAACTGTATAGTTCATCAGATGAGGAACTGAAAGCACAACTGCAAGTGATCAAAACTTTTTCAGATGATATAAGAATGCCATTTGGTCTTGATAAATGTGTAAAAGAAACCTTTAAAGCAGGAAAGCTGCAGCACCAAGAAAACATCAGTTTGGGACAGGAATGTGATATAAAAGAACTTCAGCAACAGGGAGTGTATAAATATTTGGGAATTGATGATGGAGCAACAAAAAAACATGAACAGATCTGAATAAAGCTTGATAAGGAATATTTTAGAAAACTTAAATTAATACTGAAAACAGCATTCACATCTAGGAAGAAAGGCCAAGCTATAAACCAGTTTTGCTCTTCCTGTTTTAACTTATAGTTTTGGAGTGATTGACTGGCCCCAAAAGGAGTTGGATAGGTTGGACAGGAAAACAAAGAGAATGCTTCTTGCTCATCAAATAATTTATAAAAATCAGTGCGTACTAAGACTATATATCCCCCATTCTGAAGGAGGTATGGACCTCCTCAAAACTGATTACATGTATAGATCTGCAGTCATGGGACTGCATACATATTTGCTGACCTCACAAGAACCAACATAGTGAAAGTTTTGAAACATTAGGAGAAAAAGTCTAAGGTGACTTTGCTGCTTAGTTTAGCAGAAGCATAGTGGTGTCAAGCGGGAATGGAAATCAAATCAGAAGTAGATAAAAGTCAGGCAGTAACTGAATGTGCTAAAAAACAAAAGAAAGAATATAAGGTAAAGGATCAGATGAGAAGGCAAGAAATGTGGAAAATGCATAAATATAGTTGCAAATATAGAAAAGTCTTGGAACAACCTCATGTTCATCAATATCAAATGCAGAAATGGTTAAGGAGAGGTGAATTTAAACCAAAAGATGAAAGGTTAATATTGGCGGCCTAAGATAGTGGGCTACGTACACCCTGGTTTACAAAGTCCATTGAACATGTGGAAGAAACAGACAAATGCAGGTTTTGTAAAACAGAATACACAATAATGTGGCAAGACTGTTGCACTGGGTATTGTGCAAACACTATAACATTGACATGGCTGAAAAACACTGGAAAAAAGAGCCACAAAACATCATTTATTTATTTTATTATTTATTTGCAGTTGGTTTACCAGGATAGTCCATTGGGCCAAAGAACCCGTTTTCAATGGAGTCCTGGGGAGAAAAGCTCCAGAACTAAGTATGTTACAAAAAAGTAATTCATACTAGTTATACAAAACTATAACAAATTACAAATTATATAATAATACAAAATATTTTGACATCAGAAAACAATTTCAAGTAAATACAGAAGAAATAACTATGGAAGAACAATAGATAAAATTAATAGATTACAGATAGTAAAGAATATTGCATGAAAAAATATTTTGAGTTTGTATCATATTCTGAAATACTGAATGAAACTTCTGAGAAATAACAGAAATTTATGAAGGAAGCACTTAGGAAGTGAGGCCTAGTGCAGTTTTCCCTATAATATGAAATGATAATGTATATTAGTTATGGGTAAATAATCAGGAAGAATGCACGAGGAATCAAGGCAAAGAAGGAAGATGGCAATTGCAAGTAAATTAGCTATGTGGGGTGGAAGCAAGAGCATTCCCACTTGGATACTAGGTGGGAATGAAGAGATCTTTTAAAAATAAAGTGGTTGGGGGTGGTGCGGATGGATGATGGTAGAGAGTTCCAAAGGCGGGCAAGGACAAAAGATAGAAGATTTTTCCCGGGGGGACGAGGGGGTTTATAGATTTCTAATGGATTTTGATTGAAAATGAGGTTTTTTAAAACAGATTTGGAAACAGTCACATGCCTTGCTACTGGTTCTGAGATACTAATGGTAGAAGGACTGTATACTGAAAGGCATAATAATGTGGCCAGACTAGTAACCTCGCAATGGTTGCTTAAACAAGTTGAAACTTAGCAATAGAAAAACACTTAAACTCCTCCAGGGAAACACCGTCCCAAAAACAAAACTGGATAGTCAAGTTCAAATAATTAAAAATGTGACAATCCAGTACTTCTGGAATTCAAATAAAACACTCACCAATAAAAGCAAGGAAATTTAATAGAAAAGTTCTAAGCACTTTTGCCTTCTAACCGAAGACTTCATCAGAGATAAAATTGTCATACCATTGTATATTTTAAATACACCTCCAAATTAGTCAGTAACCAATCAGAATATAGACATAACTACCAAGACTTAATTACTAAAAATACGGTTTCCATAATTATAAAGAATATATATTCACAAACAATAAAATAACTTATTTAAAAAAAGAGAACACATAATTTAATTCAATTTTGCAGTCCTACTTCTAAGAATGCAGTTCAGGGACAACATATTGTTCAGTTTTCTCGTAACCTTTGGCTGTGTATGTAAATGTGCATTCTCAATGTTTAGTAGAGAAAAAAAAACACATCTTACTTGACTCATGGCATTTCTTGCAACTGTTGATGAAAAGATTATTTTTATCATTATAGATGTGGTTTATTGGTTCTCCATCATTCCACTTGACATTTGCCAGGAACAATTTCATAATATGCTATTGAACGATGAATCCAAAAGTGTGAATATGATTTTTATTATACTAGAGTTCTTAGAAATGGTATTAAAAACAACTATGTTTATCCTGATGGTGAATTTTACCACAGGGGTCTCTATGAGCTCTAGATGTACTCCAACATATACCAATTTAGTACTCACAGACTGGGGACATAACAAAGTCTTTACTTCACCTTCATTTTAGTGTTGCCACCTATCTGTTTTTTTTCTGGACTATCCAGAAATCAAACTGATTGTCCATTAGTCCAGAAAACACTGTGCAAACTCTGGTATTCTGTTTCAAAAAAGAAACAGACTATCGGAGTTTGTTAAATTGACATAATTACTATGCTTTTTATGGAAAAGCATAGTAAATCCACAGATTGAAGACATCAAGAATGCAAATGCATTCGTACTCAGCTGATGATGTCAGTGACATCACAAAATGGGTGTAAAGTGGGTGGGAGAAGTGAGGAAATGGCTGGGGTTGTGGGAGGTGCAAGGGGTGTGTCCTTGTTCTGGTTTTAGCAACAGAGAAAGGTAGCGACCCAACCCAATTTTAAGAAAGCATTTCAATACTTTAGATTTTTAGATGACATCCTAATTCTATGGACAGATGAAATTTTGACTTTTGATGAGTTTCTATTGGAACTGAATGTATCCACTAGTTTTTTATAGGTTCAGTCAACTAACTAGACATCACAATTTCTAAAGATTATGGTCAGAAGCAATATGCTTTGAATATATATAGAAAGGTGATTATTTATTTCACATTTGTTATCTGGGTTGGTCCAACTGAGCAAAATATTACCCATTTTCAGTGGAGACCCGAGGAGAAAAGCTTCAATACATTGATATATACATATTAACACAAGAAGTAGAAAAAACATAACATACAGTGTACAAAAGATACATACATACTATGGTTGAATAACATTTACTTTTACAGAATTGGTGGGGAGATTATTGATGAAACATGTATATGTATTTGGTATTACATATAGTGCAAGAAGGATTAGGCAATTATCAGTCAGGGATTTTAGAGGTTAGGAAAATTTGACAATGATAGAAAAGTTATGGGGCAGAAGGGTGGTCAGGTGGGAACCTGGGATGGGCAGTTCCAATTATTTTGGAAAAATACTTTCAGTTATTTTTTGAAGCTTGTTGCTTAGGTGATGTTTCATAGGTTAAACGCCAGGCTGTTCCAGATTTTTGTAATAGATGATTTACTTAGGACATTGCCTATGTTCAGTTTAGGTGTAAAGGTTTCTAGGAGAAGTTTCTCTGAGCTATGGAGGGGGGCCAGTGGGTATAGTATGAGAATAGTGATGGGAGAATTCAAGCCATTTCAACTTGTAAAGGGCTAAGCAATGGTGGGTTGGGTTAGGAAAATTGCCTGCACATGTAGCAATGTTATTACAAGTCTGCTCAAGTCTAGACAGTAAACAGGACTGAAGGTTGGTGAGGACTGGTGAACCGTAGAGGAGGCTAGGAAGGAGGTAGGCTTCGGCCAGGGATTTTCTAGATTCTACAGAGAGGAATTCTGAGTTGCAGTATAACATACCAAGTGTTTGGTTAGTTTTTTTACTGCACAGTGAATGTGTAAGTCAAATTTTAATTGGTCATCAATAGTCATACCTAGTAATTTTGTGTGAGTGTCTATGTTGATTATCTTGTTATTTAGAGAGGAGATGGAGCAGGTAGTCTTGAGGTGGTCATTGTTTTTTAGGAGAAAGAGAAGTAGCTTTGTTTTTTTGGGATTAAGGATAAGCTGATTGTCTTTTAGCCAATTTTCTACAAGATGGAAGGATTGTTAAGTGTGTGTTTGAAGAAGTGAGATAGAGTTAGTAGATGTGATAATGGTGGAGTTGTTGGCATACTGAATGAGGCTGGAGACGAAGGTGGAGGAGTGGAGGTCATTGATAAAGATGTAAAAGAGCAGGGGTCCAAAAATGGAACCCTGGGGTATGCCAGTGTATATAGGTAAGAAAGGAGAGCACGAGGATTGACATTTTACTGATTGAAGTCTGTCTGTGAGGTAACTAGAGAACCATGAAAGAGTTGAGCTAGATAGGTTGAGGTTAGCCAGTTTAGTCAGAAGTTTGGAATGTGATACCATATCAAATGCCTTTGATAAGTCGAGGAACAAAAATGAGACTAAGTTATTGCTGTTCCTAGCTTTGGCTACGGTGTGGGTAAAGGATAGAAGGGCTGTGGAGGTGCTGTGATGAGGTCAGAAGCCATATTGGGTAGGGGAGAGGAGGTTGTTTTGGAGGAGGAAGTTAAGTATTTGGTTGTGAATACATTTTTCTAGTATTTTGGATAGTGAGGAGAGTATGGCAATTGGTCAATAATCGGAGGGGTCATTGTAGTTACTTTCTTTGTGAAGGGGGATAATGAAGAAGGATTTCCAGATGTTGGGCACAGTGACTTCTTTTATAGAATGGTTAATAAGTATTGACACTGGAGGGGCAATGGATTTTGCAGCAAGCTTGAGAAAGTGGGGTGGGAGCTTGTCAGCAGAGGGAAAACATGGTTTAAGTTTGAGAAGAAGAGATTTTATGTAGGATGTAGAGATAGGGTTTAAGGTGAGACTAGTGTTGTTGTTAATAGTATGGGGTATTGGGGCATGGGGTGTTTTTTTTTGGGGGGGGGTTGGCCTGTGTTAGTCAATTTGCTAATAGAGTTTATGAAAAAACTGGTTGAAGAGAGAGGCGTTCTCATGGTCAGGAAGGTAAGGGTAGGGATTGTTTATATTTTTCCAGACGTTTTTAGGATTTGAATGAGTGGAGGTTTATGCCTTAGCATAAAAAGGACTTTTTATCATTGTATATTTCTTTTTTAGTCTGGTTCCTAAGTTCCTTGAAGGAACATTTACTTTTTAGCCATGTTTTCCAGGCATTATCTCTTTTGTGCATTAGTTTGCAAGTGTCTTTACTAAGCCAGGGGGCGTAGTTTGATTTTATTCTTATTTTAGGTGGGGGTGCTAATGAGTCGAAGGTATTTAGAAAGATGTGGTTGAATTCTAGTGTGGCTTCATCAAGAGGAAGGGAGTTCAGGATGGACCAATTTATGGCAGAGAGACTATCACTGAGAGAAGAGGGGTTGAAGTCATTGAGTTTACGACAGACTTTATACAGATGTGGTTTCTGTTGTTGGGGTGGGTATCTCACTATGCTAATGAGTAGCTGGTCTCTTAGTGCATCGGGTAGTGTTGTGGGGTTGTGATAATGTCGGGGGCTGTTACTGAGGATCCAGTCAATTGTTGTACCTTGATTGGAGTGTTTTGAGAGTCTTGTGGAGGGTGGTGGTAAGTTGGATGAAACCGAACAGATTTATACTTTGGGCAGGTGAAGAGGGTTCAAGGGGTTTCCAGTCTATATTCACACCTCCTAGTAGTAAAGTTTCACAGGGTAGGTTATGAGATATCCAGGAGAGTATATTTTCGAGAATTTGGATGTTCTTGTTTAGAGGAATACAAATGACAGCAAGTTTTTTGTGGTTGTTTAGGTGGTAGTTTAGTATTAGGATTTCTGCTGGCGAAAATCAGGTCAGCTCATTAGTTTAGTATTAGCATTTCTGCTGGGTGAAAATCAGGTCAGCTCATTAGTTTAGTATTAGCATTTCTGCTGGGTGAAAATCAGCTCAGCTCATTAGTTTAGTATTAGGATTTCTGCTTGGTGAAAATCAGGTCAGCACATTAGTTTAGTATTAGTATTTCTCCTGGGCAAAAATTAGGTAGGTCAACAGAAATGGGGGAAAGGGAGATGTGTTGAGAGTAAAGAATTGCTACACCTCCAACTTTTTGGCGGCCATGTCTAATCGATATATATTCTAATTCTTTGCTTCACTATAATAGCAGTCATTCTTTCTATCAGAAATGAAGAAGAAGGAAAAGTTCACTGGAAACCACACTAGCGATGAATAAATAAATCCAAGATGGTATTTCGCAACTCTATAGTTTCACTAAAAGTTTCCTCAGGTGTATCAACAAGAGCAAATCTAAAACAAATCAAATAAATTAAATTAAAAAAGTTGCATCATTGACTAAAATGAATCGCATGATAAAATCAAACTTTCTGTTGCAAATGTTTCAGCAGAGGTTTTAAAGACATAGCTTCATTTAAACCTGGTAAAATATCAATACCTCACTGGTATTTTGGTTGAATGTAAGCACACATCTTTTAAAATTACAATTATATCCCCTCCTACCTGTCACCCTAGTGGTCACTCACGAATCCATTTTTGGACCTCTTCTTTTCAACATATTCACCAACCAACTCCACAGTGCTACCCGGCACACCACTCTAGCCCAGTACAATAATGACTCTACTCTAATCTGCTCCACCCAATCACTCCCTCAACTCCAGGAATTGACACAAGACTCCTTTACCATGGTTGAAACCTGGTTAGCCAACTCTCAACTAATACTTAACCCCAGTAAAACACAGCTAATGCTATTCTATCTCACTAGAGCCTTAGACCCCATACTACCATTCACAATATTCTCAGCCAATAACACCCAATCACACCTGTCCAGCACACCAAGGTTCTAGGATTATCATAGATCACAACAAGAAATTTGATATGTATATTGCACAGACAATAAGGAAAGTCCATAAACAAACTGCAAAAAGTCACACAGGAAGCCTTTTCCTCTGTTGAAACGTGGTTATCCAATGCCCAATTAATACTCAACCCAAACAAAACTAAACTACTCATCTTCCAACCCATAAAACATACTCGAAACAACTCTCACTTTAACATCACAGCAAAAGACACCACCACTATATACCCAACTGAACATACCAAATTGCTAGGAGTGGAAATAGACAATAAACTAAAATTTGACATTCACATATCCATAACCATCAAAAAAGTCCACAAAAAACTAGGAGTGTTATACAGAAATAAGCAACTTCTCACCAAAGCAGCAAAGATTTCAATAGCAAATTCACACCTTATCTCTACCCTACTTTATGCCTCTCCAATATATACCAACCTAAGGCAATGCGATCTAAACAAGCTAGAGACCTGCTACAACAAAATCGCCAAATTCGCCACAGGGGCATCCTACAGTAGTCACCACTTGCTGAACTGGGCTGGCTTGAACTCCCTCACCTCCTTCAATGGTATCAAATCTCACTTGCCCACAAACTAGTAAACCATCCACTACATGTCCCATCCCTTCAGAATCTACTCCAACCCTATTGCACCACCAGACCACTAAGATCCAGCAACAAAAATCACTTGCAGATCACTAAAGCCAATAACTCTGCTGGTGAAGCACTATTCTCTTGCACCATAGCAAAATTATGGAACTCCCTCCCACCCACAATTACCTCCATACCATCATGCACCCACTTCAAAACTTTACTAAAAGTGCACCTAAAAACATGCTGGCTATGCCCTTGCAACTCCCACTCTAATATCACCCACCCCATCCAACCACTACTTTTCTTTCCACTCCACTAACTAACTTGATTATAGCAAGCTCAGATGCTCATAAGCCTAATACTTATTATACAGCAGGAACTTCTTTTTGTAACATTTGTTAATGTCTGTTATGTACTTCACAGATAAAGATTCTAGTTGAATACTGATGTACTATGTTCTTCATCTGTAAATATGTTGTAAGTAATTGCTATGTAAATTGTTAATCACTATGTAATCCAATGTAACTACTGTCTGTTTATTTTAACTGTGGAGCATTTCTCCCCGGGCCTCCGCTGAAAATGGACCTACATCCAGTCAGACACTCCCGGTCAACAAATATAAATAAATAATAAATAAATAAATAAAAATAAAAAACTTGCAACCCTATATAGAAGCAAAAAGTACCTCACTAATGACAGAAAAGCCACCATCGCAAAAACCCACTTACTATCCGCACTCCTCTATGCCTCCCCATACTCATCAACCTAAACAAAGCAGACTTTAACAAACTAAACACCTGCTACAATAAAATAGCTGGATTTGCTACTAACTCACCCTTCAGGATACATCACTGCATAGCAATCAAGCAACAATCCTGGCTAGAATTACCCAACCTGCTCACATATAACCAGCTTACAATAGAACACCAAATTCTCTACTATCCTGATAGAGTTCCTGCTCTTCAAGGTCTACTTCATATCTACTCTAACAAATGCCTATTAAGATCCACCAATAAAGCACTGGCTGACATAGGCAAAAGCAACAATACCTCGGGGATTCCTTGTTTTCCATTTCTGTTGCAAAAGTCAGCCAAATGTCATTCGACAACCCATGGTCGCCGAAACTTCCCTTGATAGTAAACCATTTTACATACTTTTACTGTTTTATCAGCTCATAACTACTCACACCATATACACATCTGCCATTTGTGTAACACTTCACAGACACTGTTAATTGGTTTGTCAGGCTTTCACTGATTTTGTATTGTTATAGGTTCATAGGCTAGTACTAGGCTAACTGAATTTAAGCCTAGCCAATTACCCCATGTGAGAATCAAACCTTGTACCTTGCATCTTTAAGGTAAGCACCTTAACCATTATACCAGCTTCCCACCCTGATATATAATCGGTTGTTTCAATTTATGTATGTCAAGTGTGTTTAATTTTTTTGCTCTGAATGTGTAGCATCTCTACTTTCTCATTTTGTTTTCTCTACCTGTGAGTGACATTGATTAGTTGCTCAAATGCCATAATCACTAGGTATCTTATAAATAGAAGAGAAGCCGACTCTATTAAAAATTAGTTTGCCACACAGTTTATGCACCACTGATGTTGATTCTGCCCTAGACTACAATTTTCTTACTATGACTGTGCATCATAATGTATCATACTATTATAGTCTTTCTGCTATATGCCTGGGTCATGAATAAAAAACTCCATTTATTGTCAACTTTCCTAGAAAGTTAGAATATAATTAATTCAGTAAGTAATCAAGAAACTAAATAAATAAGAAAAGCAATAAATGTATGTCAAGGTAGTCACCGATTACTGTGTTATATATGAAACAGAAGAATGCAAGCAATTTTTTGCAAGTTGCTACTGAAATATTGATGACTTGGTGATAATTATTGCTACAGTTTCTAAGTACGCTGACTAAATAGGCTACTGTTTTCCTTTTAACTGGTTGCAGTCTGAGAAGATTATTTTTTTCTGCTTCATTTAGTTTCACAAATACTATGAATTACCCTGTACTATAAGGGTCTGGGAGAACAATTACATATTCTTATTTCTATTATAGGTTCATAGGTATGTACTAGGCTATCTGCCCAAAGGCATTTATAAGCCTAGCCGCAATGTGTTGCCTTTTGCCACCCCCTTAGATTAGCTCCCAGTGCCTCTGTCCAGCAGAGCCATTGAAGTGATCCCTGGGGTAAACTTTCTGTTTCCCATCCACTTGTCAAGGTTTCTCTTGAAGAGTGTTAGTGAGGAGCTCTGCCTAATGTAAACTGGAATCTTGTTCAAGAGCATGGGAAGTCTCTTGGACAGGAATCTATCCCTCCAGCATGTCCTATTTATTCTTGTGGTGAGGTTTAGATCCCTAGAGCGTGTGGTTCGAGGGGATATGGTTTTCTTTAGATGGAGCATGTCCATCAATTCTGGGTTGGACATGACCTTGTATGTCAGGCAGAGATCACCTCTGAATAGGTGGTATGCAACTGAGTACAGCTGGAGTTTCTTCAGTTGAGCTGCATAGGGCATCTGTTTGAGGCCAGTGATCCTCTTGGTGAGGTACTTCTGTGGTCTTTCCAGCTGTTGCAGGTGTCTTGTAAGGTACATCCCAAATGGGGCGTTGTACTATATGATGGGTCTGATGAGTGATGTGTAGAGGGGCACAATGACCTCTTCTGATCTGGATGCAAACCCTTTTGTGATTTGGTGGGCCACATAGAAGGATTTTCTAACCACTTTGGCAATGTGATTATCAAAGGAGAGATTACTGTCTACTTGGGTCCCTAGATCCCTTATTACGTCTTCCGTATTTAGGGGCTACCACCTTTGTGGTAGTTTGTGGGTAATTTGTTTTTTCCAAAGGGGATGACTATGCACTTTTTGGCATTTAGCTTGAGGCCCTGGTTTTGACACCAGGTATCTGTCTCAGTGAGACCCTTTTGGAGGATGTCTGTGTCAGCCGGAGAGTCAATTATAGCCCCTAGTTTGCAGTCATCTGCGAACTTGGTCAGCCATAGTCCTCCTGTGCTTGCCTGTAGCTCTGAGAAGTATATGCCAAACAGGAATACCATTCCCATAGATATTAGGACTGCTGAAAACGAAATAAATTTCAAATAACACCTCCGGTCCCATTTACATAGCTCTTGGTTATGTAATTGTTCTGACCCTGGGTAGCTTAATTTAATTAGATCATATCATACCTTATCCTTCTGTAAAAGCATGCAATAACTCCTTTCTGTACTCTTAATCAATGTACGCTTACTGCACTAGCCATTGATGAATGTAACCCACTGACTGAACAAAATGTCTTTTCAACTGTATTGTTTATTGTAACACACTGTGCTCCTTATAGTATATTTACGTTTTGGCCTTGAAACTGCACTTTAATAACTTTGACTCTGTACTGTACTTTATTAACATGTCTATTGAATTTACTGTATTTGCTGTACTAATCTTTGTGAAGCTTTTCTCCCCAGGCCTCTGCTGAAAATGCGATCCATGCCCAGTTGGACTTTCCTGGCAAACAAATGTAAAATAAATAAATAAAAAATAAAATGAGTAGTTGTATGCCTATCTGAGTTGTCTATGGTACGGTGAGAAATTATAGTCTTAGTACCAGACTCTTGCTTCTGCATGACACTATTCTTGATGTTAATAATGTCATGTTTATTATAACCTCTATCAAAAAATTCATCTGCAGTATTATTTAGATGAGATGTTTCATTATCCTTCATATGTAGCCTCACAATAAGTTTCATTTGATTACTTATCACATTATTAAACATGAATGGAGGCTGCATACTCTTACAATGCAGGTATGAACCCCTTTTACAGGCTTCTTAAATAGTTTAGTGTCCAAAGTGCATGTGTCTGTTTTAATTAGAGTAACATCTAAAAAAATAATTTTATGTAATGTTTCTTTATCAGAATGTAAATGCTCAGTACAGTTGTTCAGTAGATTAAAAAATAAATCAAAATCATCCAATGTACCTGTCCAAACAATGAAAAAATCATCTACAAACCTGCAATAAATCCCAACATTTTCAAAAAATGGCTTTTTAGAGCTAGACATGATATATCCCATCTCTCACATGAACATAACGATGTTCGCATAAGTGTTCACTACAAGTGTGCCATGGCAACACCTGCATTCTGCTGATATAGTTGTTTTTTGAAATAAAAAATGTTGTTCTCTAAAATAATGTTTAAAAAGTGACAAAGGTCATTTACCCTGGCAACAGTCATCTGAGAATAATTATTCAAAATGTGCTTTACTACCAATACCAGAGTTATTAGGTATGCATGTGAATAGGGAATCTGCTTCCATAGTAATTAGAAAATAATCATTAATGTCCTTATCCCTAGTCCATGCATATAATTCCTTAAGGAAGTGTGTGGAGTCTTTAATGACAGTCCGAGCAGACTGTAAATGTTTCTTCAATTCCAGATCCAAATATTTAGATATGGTTCTGTAACCCATCTTCTTGCAGAGACTATCGGTCTTAATGGTGGACTGCTTATTGATTTGTGTAACTTAGGAATGCCAAAAATAATGGGTGTGATTGGTGATGTGGTATTAAAATAACTGAACAAATCAAAATTGACTGAACCAATATTTTACAATTCTAATAGCACATTATTTATTCTCTTGATAAAATTATTGCATTCAATTCTGGTAATCTTTTTAATCTGTAGAATTAAGCATCTCTTGCATAGCAAGCAAATAATAATCTTTATCAAGTATGACCACCCTGTCGCCCTTGTCAGCACTTTATAATTTTGTATCAAAGGTTTTATGGCATCACATTCATCAGAGCATAGATTATAAAATGATTGGTTATGTTCATTCTGATATAACAGAATAACAGATGTATGTCATGCTCAATTGCCTTCTGAATTATTTGCTTTTTCTTCTAAGAACTATACCATCGTATTCATTTGAACTCCAAAAGCTTGAATCAAGTTAATATTTCTAACAAAATAATTTTATCTCTGACAATGTTTGAGAGACATCCACAGTACAAGCAAGCACAAATGAAAGTCCCTTATTAAGTACTGATAGTTTTTATACATTTAAGTCATACCTGGAAATATTAAAGATAAGTCCGTGTCCATAGTGTAAGCTTCTTATGGATTTTTCATATTTGGTCATTGGTATTGTTTCTTCTCTCATTGGTGGTCAGTGTGATCACTCTTCTTTCTTTTCCATTGCAGTGAAAAAGGCAGAGGTGAATCCTTTAACTGTGGAAAAATCTGTTGGTTCTAGTGCTGTAATAGTCTGAGTAGCCTTGCACCGCCTAGGAGGAAAATACTAAAAACATATAATACAGTCTGGCTAAAGAGTACTATATTACACTAACTTACCTTTAGCTTTTCTACAAACTGTCTAAAATTTCTATAAATATTAAATGATTGTCATATAACTTGCATCAATTCTTAACCGATGTTTTTATATTATAATTGGTGAAGCCGCGGTGGTGGTGAAGCCGCAGTGGTGCAGCGGTAGCGTTGTCACCTCACAGCAAGAGGTTCTCCTGTTCTATTCTTGACTGGAGTGCCTTCTGTGTGGAGTCTGCATGTCATCCCCGCAGTCAAGTGGCATTTGAAAGACATGCATGAATGGGCATGCCTTCGTTGAAGGTTGGGCTGGCACCTAGGCAGCAAAAAAAAATGACTGCCAATCATTAATGGACTGGAGTTCCGCTATGGTGACCCTTAACCTGGAAAAGCCAAAAGAAAAACAAACAAGCAACTAATCTGTTATAATTATTCAGACTGCAGATGTTTTGTTTTATTTTTGAAGATTGTAAAATTATTATTCTTAAAATGTTTTGCAATAATTTGGAGTTTTTCTTTCCAGGCCTCCACTGAAAAAAATGGGCTCCTAACCAGTCGGACTTTTCCCATAGTCAAATGTCAATAAATAAATAAATAAATAGATAGATAAATAAAATAGAATGCTACTGCAGGATATTGAATAGCATGGAAATAATGGGAAAATGTAAAATACCATAATACCTTAAAAACTTCAGAATGCTTTGTAACTGTACTAAAAGCAAAATTAAAGAAGATAAAAGCTATACTATAATAACTTTCAGAATTATAGTACACACAACCCTAAACAATTCTGCAGCATTTAAAGAAATCTTGCATCCCAGCCATAAATTCAACCCTAACCCCTCTCACAACTCATCACTTGAAACCACAATATAATTTAACTTATATTTCATAGTTAGTATAGCATCTCTAACCAAGGATTTCCCAACATCTAATCCTAACCCTGCTCAATGGCCACATATCACCACATCCAATTTCACCTTCAAATTTGTGCTCTCATCCTATATAAAAATACTTTTAAACAAACTCAAACCATTGCATACTTCAAATGATGTCCTTTCAAGTAAATTCTTTAAAACAGCAGCAGATAGAATTGCCTATCTTGTCTCAATCTTTAAAAATAGGTCACCCAGGAACCCCACATTCCCTCTCTTTGTAAAAAGGTCACATATTATCCCTCCATTGAAAGAAAGAAATTCAACAGACATTGCTAACTTTTGACCTATATCCTCCCTCTCTAAAATACTTAAAATGTATTCCAAAACAGTTACTAAACTTTCCCCTGCAGGAAGAAGTTCTATCCCCCACACAACACAGCTTCCATCCTTCACATAGTACTAGCACTGTCCTTCTAACCTATATAGATGCTGTCAGTAAAGCTAGAGATAACGGCAGACTACTATCCTCCTTTTTCTAGACTTGTTTAAAGCCTTCAACATAGTTTTCACATCAAACTTCTATTTCAAGTGTCATCACTAGGTCTCTCTCAGTCCACACTTTTATGGTTTAAAAGCTAGCTGTCCAGTAGGCATCAGTCAGTAAAATGGCCCTCCACCCTTTGTCCATACCTCCCAATCACCACCTTGGTACCACAAGTCTCTGTCCTTGGTCTCCTCCTTTTGAACATTCTTACCAACAACCTCCACACATCCATGCAACAAGTCTCCCTAATACAGGACACAGATGGCTCCACACTTATTTGCAAATCTGACAATATGGAACACCTACAAAAAAATTACTCAGAATACGTTAACAGCAACTGAAACATGGCTTGGTAATTCACAATTCATGTTCAACCCTAAAAAAAAAAAAAAAAAATACTTTTTCCCTCAAATCCCGCTCCCAAGAAAAAACTAAATTTAAAGTCTTCTCTCTTGATAATACAATCACTTCTCATAGCAAAGTATTACAGATGACTGTAGATGATAATCTTAGATTTGACCTACATATACAAAATTGCATAAGAAAAACTTATCAAAAACTAAGGATGCTTTATAGATCCAAGAACTCTCTCTCTCACACAACTAAAGCTACACCTACCACTACTTATCTCCTCCCCACACTTCTTTAACATGCTCACATCCTTGCTAACCTTCAGGCATCACAAACTCAAAATTTGAACAATGCTATAACAAAGTTGCTAAATTTGTAGCAAATATCCCTTTAAGAACTTGCCACTGTATAGCAGAAATAAGCTAACATTGGGTAGAACTGCCCCATCAACTAACATATACACACTTCATACCACCTACAAAATTATCTAGAATCCATCAGCTTCCCAGCACTAAATAACATTCTATTCAACTACGCTGCTAGTCAGTCATTATGATCCAATGACCAAAAATTCATGTCTGTCCACAAATCTATCAAATCTGCTGGGCATTATTTGTACTCATACCATGCTAAGGCCCAGAACTCCCTATTTCTGTCCATCAGGTTAATGCCCACCTTTCTTACTTCAAAACCATTCTGAAAAAAATCATAACCAAAAGATGGCTGTGTTCTTGCTCAACACTATTTCAATATATATCCCTAAATGTAAACAAATACTTATTCATCCCTTACATCTCCTTACTCTCTCTTCTTCACTCACTTCCTTACTTCTTCTTTCTAAATATATCATAAGCCTGCTTTTCTCTCACTTCATATTGCAGTTCCTGTTTGTATTATAGTAACTTACATTTAATTTCTCTATAAACTAGCTAAAATATCTCTATTACATCATTGTCATATAACTTACAACGTATTATGTCTAACTTGGTATGATTATTTAAAGACTGAAAAATTATTGTTCTTAAAATGTTTTGTAATACTTTGGATCTCTTATCCCCAAACCTCCACTGAAAATGGCCTCCTACCCAGCTGGACCTTCCTGGTAATTAAATGTCAACAAATAAATAGTAATAAACAATACCAAATCTTGAATTATTTGTGTCACCAACCACCTCCTCACAATTATTCTCAAGTCATTTTCATGTAAATGAATTAGCACCAACCTGACTTTCCCTTCATACAAATGAAGAGACAATCTTTTCCATCAGTTGTTGTCACTGCATAATTCTACTGTACAACCACTACACATAACTTCCCATTTCTTAGGGTCAAGGCCTAACATACTGCCATCAAGACCAACCTTCACCCCCTCTGCTGCCCAATAAACAAAGGAAATGGTGAATACTGATAATCTTGTTGCATCCTGCAAAACAATCAAAGAAACTCTAACCAAAAGACATATAAAATAGCATGCTAAACAAAATAAACTTAACTAGCATAAACTAAAAGGCATCAGATACCTATGGCCCAATCCATTTAATAACTTCAGTTGATGAGCATGCTAAAACCAAATCTGAGGCCCTTCCTACCTGAAAGAAATGCCTGGAGAAATGATCAGCTTTTAACCCCTGATACTCCAGTGCCTTCCAAACAATCCTAATAAACTACCATGCAGCATTATTTTGAAAAACAGACATTCTTCTTTTTGACCAAAAATTCCTGACCATGGCAAAACTCATGTGACTGGGCACATCTCCTCCCTACAAGACTGCAACACCACCTGCTGCCCCTGCCCTCTCTCATCCACCTTATATTTATGAAACGAAACCACCACAGCTGTATTATTAATGTTAACATTTCACCAATACAAAGAACCTCCAGAAATCTCTTATTACATCCCACAGCCATAATTCTTACCTACCCCTTCAACATACTCAAAACTCCCCAAAGTTTCATAACACCCTTTAAACCCAACAACCTAGATATTGCAGTAAGAGCTGCCATATGCCCTATAACTGCATGAACAGCCACTCCATTTTCCACCTGTACACCCAACACTGACAAACCAACTTCACTGTCCAGCTCCTGTTCTGCAATGGGGGAGATGCTGTCTAAATGCTATAAAAGTAGAAATGGCTGAATTGCTTACTCTGCTCATAGATTAAGATAAGACTGCAGTAGTAGCCAACCGGCTACAAAGTGCTAACCTTCCAATTGCATTGCCATTCGATAAAACTTGTGGTTGAGCTGAAATTGAGACAAGTTATCAAGTAAAATTCAATTTGCATGGCACAAGCTGCACTGAAAATGACAAATTAATTCTTAAAGAGTGTGAGACTATCTTCCACAACAACAATTGCACTAACAGACCTAGCTGGTTTCTTAGGCAGTACTTGAACCATTGGCTCACTGTCTGAGTGAAAAAAACACATTCTTATTTAAAAAAAACAATGTTACCATACCACCTTAGCTATCCAAATAGGCATCAGCTCCAAAAATGCCAAGTTCTTCCACCCATCAGGCCAGGTCTTCAGCCATTCTGCAGCAAAATACCGATCTTTAAAGACTGTTGCCATGCCAACATTCCCAGATGCACCACTCCATAAATGCAACTCCTCTCATACCCAGACATCCTGATAAACTGAAATGCCATTAAAACTTTCTAGTAACCTCAACCATTAGTTAACATGCCCAGTAATGCTTGTGATGACTCTTGTCAACAAATTTACCAAGGATCTATTAAAAGCCCTTCCAGGAACAACAGCTCAGCATGCAAAATTTCAACAATCCCAGCAACTCCATCACTTCTCTCACTCTCACTCTCTCCTTGTCAACAAAACTAACAAGGCATTCCTTCAATTTAACTGTTTCTGAAGGCAAACAAAATAGACCTCTCTCAGCATCAACCTCCAAACCCAAGAATTCCAACCTTTTGGAGGGGCCCTCTTCCTTCTCATTAGCCAGTGGCACCTCCAATTCTGAATACAATGCTATATACGCTTGCTTTGCCTCACCAGCCTCACAATGACCTTCCACAATTAACAAAAAAAAAAAAAAATCATTGAGGTACTGCACCGCTAGCTAATCTGGGTCTCATTGCTAACACAACCACTGCAATGAAATTCTAAATCTCTCAAAACTGGCATAAGCAATGATATACTTCTTCAGCACTGCTGTATCAAAATAGAACATCCCTGCTATAGACATACCTATCCATGACCTCCTTGATAAGCAGGAAACAAAAAAGTAGCCTTAAGGCCTAACTTAACTAAACATGGGTCTATAAATGATTTGATGAGATGAACTGTATTGTCCTGTGAAGTGTATTGCACATTTGCCTCTTTCCTTTCAATGTGCTCATTAACCAACCTTCCATCAAGAAAAGATGAATGATGTATTAAATGAAAATCTCCTTCCCACTTCATGGCTACCAGCCCCAAAGAAGAAACTCTAAACTGAGTAAATTGGGGAGTGTCAAACAGACGTGGTACTCTACCTGCCTCTACTTCCTTCCACAGCAAAGCCACTGACACACTCCTTGCTGCATGCAGACTATATATATATATATATATATATATTAATTGTTAAACTACCCTGCACTTAAGACCTCAAACTAAAACCTTTTGTAAAAGCCATTATTATCTCCTGTACTACTGCCTTGTCAGGATAACCTCCCAACAAGGCTGAAAGCACATCTCCCTTAATGGGAGAATGGGTAGGCTGACCTACTTTCCTGCATGTGAAAAGTTAATTGACCCCTACAACCATGAAAATTCCCTCTGTTCTGCCCCACAGCCTAATGCTCCAGGTCTATTATTAGTAAACTAACTAGACCCTGCATTCTCTTTATGCCAATATGTCATGGCAGTATGCAACCCCCTTACCCTCATCCCCCAGACTGCACCTGAATACACAAAATGCCATTTCAGCCAAGAGCACTTTCCAACGTTAAATCCCCAACATCTGACAACTTTAATTATCACCCAGACCAGTTGAGCTTAACTAAAAAGCCTATCCACCATATAGTGCGAAGCCAGGTATCAGCATGCTTGACTTCCATCTCAAAGTCTGCAGCTTTCAGTTTCCTAAACTGCTGATCATACCATATCCAGGCAATACCATACCTCAGCCTCTGAGCTTCTTTAATTGCGATAAAATATGCCAATAGCAGTAAAGCTTGTGAAACATCTTTCTCTGAAAGTACCACCATAAAATAAACAAAATAGAGGACCCATTTGTCCCATGTAGTGGCCCTGTACCTACCCAACCTCTTCCTCCCAAATGCTGCCTCAGCTCCTGATTCCCATGTTTCTAGCAGGATGCCCCTGGAGAGCCTAGCCAAGACTCCTTGACCTTCTCCAATTGGCCCTAACAGTTCCTGCATCCTGACCATTTCACCAGCATTCAATTCTCACAAAACCCCTGCCAACCTAACATCTTGCTTAAACTCCCCTTCTTTCAAACCTGATTAAGTACTGCCAAAATAATTACTTAAAGATGTTGAATGTACTGCTATGACCTCGCTATGCTTTCAAGCCTGTACTTTTGCAACGTTGAACCTGGGTGACTCTGGAACTCCTGGTTAAAGTATTAGTCTAAACTTTCTCTTGAAGTATAAATGCTACCCCCCTGTAAATAATATGTTGCAAACAAGCTTCTCATCCACAAACCTAGAATAACTCATTGCTGCAGCCAGCTAAACCAGTAGACCTCCACCCCCCATAATATAACTATGCACTTAAGGTTAAAACAGTCACTGACAGTCTCATTACCTTAAAAGCAAGCTACTAAAGTCAACTACAGTCTACTACAACTACACAAATTACCTTATGTAATCCCAACCCCTAATCAAGACAGTGACTTACCTGCTGCAACCCCACCCAGTAACATACTTGTTAAATGTGAATCAAATACACAAAATCTGGTCCCCAGTCTGAAAATATCCAGCACTAACACCAACAGAAATCACACAATGTGAACAACAAAATAACCAGGAACATCCAGAGACCTCTGCTAAACCCTTATTAATGGGAAAAAATCCCTTGACCTATAATATGCTTGTAATACATCTCCATCAAATCAAGATGCTGTGACTCAAGCAGTGACACAAACTTTATCTTTTTAATTTTCATTCTTTTTTATAATTAAGTTTAAAAACTGCTTTTCCCTACAATGCCACTAAAAAGACAATATTAAAATGGGGCCAAAGCTGCCTATAGTTACTGTGAACAGAGCAACTGTGGTGTTTACTAAAACCCCAAGGTAGAGCACATTCAAATTGCAGCATGGGCATGGCAAATCCAGAACCATTTGATGTGCTTCTATAACCTATAACAACAATGTGGGTCGAGATTGAATCCTAGACTATGAAGCTATGAGTTTTGGGATGTTAGCCATTGTGCTACACTGCTGATAAATTGCTTGTTTAACAGAGGTTCATTCTTCACATACATTCATTCAAAAATTATACAACTAGGCTCACCTGAGCATCATAAAATTCCTTCAATTCCCAGTAACTGACAACCAAATTACTAAACTAGTAGGACACAGATGAGCTGGTAAACAACAATCCTATACCTATTGCTAGAAAATGGCACTTGCTCAAAATGAAAAATGAGGCTATACATACCTTGATCCTACTGCTTAATCTATTAGTGCAAGAAATCTGAATATGTTTCACATACTGATGGTATCAATGCTCCAAAATTACCCCAGATTGTGCATATTGCTGGCAAAACCATGACCAATTGTGAAATAACCAGACTTATATTAATTTAAGCAGAACAAATTAAATGCTCAACACCACCATAAACTTAGGTTATTGAGCATGTGCATGTGTTTTCAAAAGGGTTGAAGTCTGAAATTCATGTTTTTGTAATTATTTAGTAACTACTTCTCCGTGACTAGACAGGATGCAACAACTTTTTTTTTTTTTGGTATACAAATTATGACACACTGAGCATACAGCAAAGTCCTGACAATTGAAAGGTATGCTCTCTGTTCAGTCTCACATCCCATTGACTACTGTACATACTCAAATTAATGGCACCATGCAGCCCCTACTGGTGATGGTACAGCATGATGTATGTCTGCTCAGGCCCACCATGCAGCTAAAATGAGGCAAAATAGCCAGTGCCTGACTAAATAAACTCTTAGCACAGTACAAGACCTGCAGTAAGACCACCACCATCAAAGCAATCCTAATGGAAGCTGTAGCCTCTCTACGAACCACAAACAATGCCCACAACTCACAGCAAAATATGTACCAAGGTGCACCTAAACAAAGACAATTACCATATCACTTAACTCCCCTTTACACACTATATATCCAGAGTCATAGATGACTCATAATTGAACTACGTATATTTCCCACCATTAGACTTCCCTTGATAGCAATCTTAAGTAGTATATGAGGAGAAAATAATTAAATACCTACCTGGCCCCACAGCCCTCCATTACTCACCTTCCCACAGCAAAGGTATCTGACTAGAAAACAGAATCTGGTGCAATAACTGGTCACTTGAGCATAGGTCAGAGTACAAAATATGTCTTCAACCCACACCAAAAGAAACCAGTGCCCTTCGAGCCTAATTAATATAATCCCCTACCCATTCCTAACCTTCCCTTATACCAATATATTACTTCCTCCCAACCTACTTCTCAATTAATCAATTTAATCCTAACCTCACTGCTTACCGATAACCACAGCAAAAATCCCTGTACAAATATGTCTGCTATACAGCAAACCACATTTATCCTGGCTACTCTGTAGTTTTTTTCATTAATTTCTCCCTTTATATATTTTATCTTTGCATTCTGTACTGAGTAGTCAGTTCTTAACCTACGTCATTTTGAAGGATGCTTAGGGATTAGCAGAGTATTATAAGTGAACTGCGTTTTGGTATATTTGAATAAAATCATAGAATTTATTCTCAAAAACTGTTTTGACTATGTTTGTAATCAAACATTTGTACTGGTCCATACTAAGATTTGGTTACTGGATGTTCACTGGAGGTTTGTGCTTATCTTTATACACTATTAATCTTGTACTCTTTCTTAACTGTAGCAGTAAATTGTCTAAGTGTGTCCCCTCACATAATGATTTTGAAATTACTTTTGCCACAAGCGACCAACTCTTGTTTACTGCATGGGTCCCATAGATCAATGCTTAGTTGTTCAGTGATATATATGCCACAAAAACAAGCCTCAATTTTTGTGATATAAGCTATCCAAAACTAATGATTAATTTTGCCATTCCCTGTCATTTTACTTTATGCAGAGGGTCTAGTGATCGATCATGACTAACAGCACATATTACCCTGTTCTTAGCCCCCCCCCCCAAATTGTGAAAGTATCCACATCATTTTCTTATTCCTACCACCACTTTGGCTGGTGACAATGTGCACCTTAGGTATATGGTGCATACACAATGTGTAAGCTGTTTGTGGGATATCACAACAGACCCCACTTTTGGAAATACCTGCACCCTGGTTTCTCTTTAAATTCTTAACTGACTTATGGGAGACTTAGCCAAGATAGAAGCAAGTTCAATGTTTACCTCATTCAGAAGTTACCATGCTCTTATCCATGGCTGCACACAATCAAAAACACACTTATCTTGTCACTTATAATTGCTTTGTTGTGCACTGGCAATATTGTAAATTGATTATGTTGCAAAACATTAATGCCACTGCTTGACTTCCTGCTCACAAAAGTTAACTGCAGTATTTTATTCTACTTGAGATCTTGGCACAGCCCTTCCCGAGAATTAAGGTTTCACTTGTGCCTGGAGTTAACAAGTCACATGAGTTAGAACTCCCTCTATTCAGATGTCCAGACACTTCCAGATTCAGTCCTCTTAATAAACACCACTCATCTCAGAAAGAACTGTCCCTGAAAATTCTGTTCCTGGTTGTTTGCTCGTAGGTATTTTGAACATGCTGCTCGCTTGTATTATCACTTCTAATAGGTTCATAAATCAGTAATAGGCTGTTGACCCACAGGACCATTAGTAACCTAGCCAGAATACCTTATGTTGTAAGTACCCATTAAAATGACTAATTTAGCCATAGTTTTGACTTTTATCCATGAGGGTTTGAGGGGTCCAGACATAGGGTGTATTTATAATTGTCTATCCATTTGTCCAGGTTATGCTTATAGTGGGTCAGGGAGTTACTTTGCTTTACATCCAAAAGAAGTCTATTCCATAAAAGAGGGATTCTCTGGACTATATAATCTCTATCTTGCAAACAGGTCATATTTATGTTTTGATAGAAGTTAAGATGTCTTGAGCAGGAGTTGATGGTGCTATTAGTTTTGTAAGTGTGCATGAAGTCACATAGGACTGGATCCTTTGAGGCTTTGTAGGGTAGAGAGAGGTCATATCTGAAATGTTTGTAGGAAACAGAACAGAGAGAAAGCACTTTAATGTGGTCTGGGTAGCTCAAGGAAGTCATGCCCTTGATTATATGGGTGATAAAACCCTGCGCTGTGTCATCTTGGGTCTCATGCTTAAACAAGTAGGTAGTAAAGGTGTCATTATTTTCTACTATGGGTCTGATAAGGGTGAACTGGTAGACAGAGATAATAGCTTCCTTAGATCCGGAAGAAATACCACTGGTGATTAGTCTATCAGGTAAAATGATTGGATTTCCAAACAAGTGGCTACATGGTAATCAAAGCAAGGTTCATTGTTAATGAACATGTCCAAGTCCCTAATGCCTGAGTTAGCCTTCAAAGGGGTATCACCTATGTGATAGGTGCATGGGTGACCAGTTTTCCATAAGGACATGATGCAGCATTTGTTGGCATTTACTTTAAGGCCACGGTCAAGGCACATCTTATTTGTGCATGTTAGTCCATTAGGAATAATCTAAACGTTGAATAATAACATCACCAATCTGCAAAATTTGTTAACTTCAAGACCTTGATGCCAGCACTGATATTAGAGAAGTAAATATCAAACATAAGTGGTCCTATGATCTCTGGTAGCTATGCTCTCTGTCTCTCTCTGTCCCTTTTTTTTTTTTGAAGAGAGAGTGACTCTCACACACTAACATATTGGATTCTATTGGTTAGCCAGTTTTCTATCTAGCAGGTAACATACAGGTTTACATTCAGCTTGATTAGATTATTCATAAAGCCAGAATGCAGAATTGTATCAAAGGTCATGAACAGGCCGAGCAGGCCATGTGAATTGATTTGCTTGAGACTAATGCATTGGAGACATGGTGTGTTCCATTGTTTTGCAGACAAGGTTGTTGAGGCTTGCAGGTCTATAGTTTTCTGGATTGTAGTGGATGCCCCCTTGTGGAGTGGGATCAGTATTGCAGTTCTCCTTTCCTCTGGCATGAATCTAGTGGAAAGGCTGAGGATGAATAGGCTTAGTAGTAAGTCTACCAGACATTGTCTGGTGTTGAAAAGAAGGCAGCGTGGCATCATCATCAGTACCGATGGAGCAAATGTTTTTGGCTTTTGAGAGAGCATTTAGAACCTACTTAGAAATAGTCAGATGAGATTATGTGGATGTGCTAATATTTACTTATTTTATTTTACATTTGTTGACCGGGCTAGTCCAACTGGATATATGTCCATTTTCAGTAGAGGCCCGGGGAGAAAAGCTTCACTTTTAAACTAGATAAAATCAAGACAATACAAAAAAAACACAATACAAAAAAGGATGCATGCAATATGTAAAGTAAATAAAAATTTCTTCATCAGCTTAGGTTATATAGAAACTAAAAATAAACAGATTGTGAGTAGTAGGTAAATAAGGTAGAATGCAGTATTATGACCAAGAGAAAGGGATAGATCATTCAGTACTAGTATAAAGGGTAAGAATGTGTCTTTGAAATGCTATAAAAAGGTTATGAAAGGTGAATAAAAAGGTAATGTATGGTGTAAAACACAGGGTAGATGGTGAAATTTTAGAGGACAGGGAAGTAGGAGAAAAATCTGGAGGGTAAGTACAAGAGGAAGTAATTATAGTCAAAGTGGAAGAAATAGAAAGGTTTATGTATGAGGTGGGAAGTTGGGAAAATGTGAGGGGGGCATAGGAGAATAAAGATAGAAATTAATTTGTCCATTATTATGTTACCTATGTTCTTAGGGGATGTGTATGTTTTGTTGTTATGGGTTAACTCAGGGCATTGCTGAGCATTAAATAATACAGCTTACTGCGACCTGCATGGCAGCTAAAAATAAAACAAACTTTTAAAAAATATGTTTATTCAATGGCACTGCACAGGTAAGTGCTTTTGCATTGAATTAACTAATGCTTCATCAGTCAAATAAAAAACTTCAAAGAGTCTCGTAAATACAAAGGCATCACTTCCCAACTCATTAATACATATTCAAACTGACAAATAAAAACAAAGATACAATAAATCACCAAGGATATTCACTACAGCATCAGCAAGCACTGGTACAGAGTATGTCTCATAGCAATGACATCACAAATAAACTTTAATGCTGTAGTTTAAAACAGCAGCACTATACAGCACATATTATGCTCATTCATAGAGTTCATAAAATTCATGCAAACACCACAAGACAAAAACTATTGTAAAGCTATTACACTTTCCCACATAAACTATACCTTTCAGAACATATGATTTTATTTGTCTCTAATTTAGCTTTAAGACCCACCTCTTGTAAGGCTGAAAATCGAAGTTGTAATACAACCTACAATTTTAGGAAATGTGAAACACGGTTTGTGTATGAATTCAATGGTTTTAACATCTTTAATTACAGTGATGTAGATAGTGATACTAGATATTTTGACTTATTTAGCAGAGGTTTTACCTTTGCCCTCAGCAAAAGGATTGATGTACTTGAAGTTAGATTTGAATATGTACATTAGGAAATTAAATTTAGGGTACTATATCATGGCCATTTTCAGAAGAATAAACCTTTTTAATGAATTTGTTAGAAGAAGTAATTTTAATCCCTCTTTCAACCCCCTTTACTTCTGTTTGAAAAGCTCTGTGAAAATGATATGAGGAAACTTTTTCATCAATGGCATAATTACTTATGTACAAACATGTCCAAAGACAAGAGACAGTAATGATAGAATTGATCAGAAATAGGGAAATTAAAATTGTGAAACCCGACAAAAGGGGAGGTATAGTACTTATGAATGCTATTGAATACTCTACAAAAATGTTTGATATTCTTAATAATAATGTACAACATGGTAGGGTGTCTAAAAATGAAATCAATATAGTTTACTATAAAACTGATGTTTATTTACAGGATTTATTAGATCAAGATCATATAGATTTTAGATTATATAAATTCCTACAAGTGGAATACCCTATCATATTAACTTTATGTGGTATTCCTAAAATAAATAAAATTATCAACAATCCAAAAATGTGGCTGCTGGAGGTTCTAAGACTCATTCACTAGCCCTATTCATTGATGGAAAATTGAAGACATTTTAAATAGATATCCTTGTTACTAAGGACTCTTGGGACTTATTTACGTAATATCAAACAGGACTAATGTAATGAACAATGCTTACTAGTCACAGTCGATGTGGTAGATCTTTTTTCTTGCATGACTTAGGCATATGCTGGTTTATAAAGGTTTTGCTATTATGTGATTTGTTTTTTGTGTGCAACAATGAAATCAACATGTTAGGTGATTTTATGGAGATGGTGCTTTATAATAATTGTATGTATTTTGAAGGTGAGTATTTTCAACAATTGTCTGGAGTGGCTATGGGAGCAGCTTGTGCACAGCTGTATGCCAATATGATATTCTGGTATTGGGAACAAAATTATGTGTTCATGTCTGAGTGTAGCTATGTTCCAATGATTTTCAGATGACAATTTTATTAATTGGAAGGGTAATTTATTGCAGTTTTATGACTTCATTAATTGTTTAAATGGTACTACAGGATGTTTAAAGTTCTCTTTTGCATACTGTAGGGAATGTATCAAGTATTTGGATGAATTAATTACTAAGGATCTTACATGCTGACGATTTAAGTTTAGGTTATACAGGAAACAACTTTTTCAAACATTTTTTTTCAGCAACCATCCTTTAAAACAAAAGAGAGGGCTAGTTAAATGACACTTAGTTAAGATAGCAAGAATTTTATCCAAAGAAGATGAGTAAGTCAAATAAACTGAGGAGCTTATTAAGATGTTTATTAAGAGGGGTTATTCAGAAAAAAATGTTGTTTGATATTAAAAAAGAAGTTTCCAGTAAGAGAAGTGAGAGATTTCAACCCTGCTGAGGAAGGGAATGAATTTTATGAGTAAATCACAGAATGGAAAATAGAGTGAATATTATGAACAGACCATGGCATTAAAATTTGGGGGAGAAAATAATACTATTAAGCAGCTTATAACCAACCACTGGAAGGTTATTGAACTTGATAATACCACCAATAAGGTGTTAAGAAGTCAGCCCCATTTTGTTTATAAAAGACATTAAAGAGAATTTAGAAGCAGGGAGTGACAAGGAGGACCAGTATAAGACTAATAATACAGTTAACAGTATGAAGAAATGTGTTTTTTGCAAACAAGGTAAATATTTACATGAAGGACAAAAGCTGAAGTTATGGTCCCATAATGATGAGTTTATACTGAATTATGCTTCTGACTGCAGTTCCAAAGGCTTAGTCTATATAGAGTTTTGTGATGTTTTCCATGAGTATTATGTGGGTAAAACTAAGCATGTTTTGAGGAAGAGAATTTATGTGCACTACTATGATATTAGCAGTTCAGATGACAAAAATCCACTTTATAAAGATAAATTGAAATGCACACAAAATACAAGGTTTTATTTTTCATTTTAGAGCAAGTTTAATTCTAGGAATGAACATAAACTGGAATATAAGGAACTTTTGTGGCAGATAGGGTTAAATGCTTATGTGGACCTGATGCTGTCTTACTAGGCAGTGTACTGAAATTATGTGCAGCTAAATTATAAATATAAAGATGGATTTATTTGATTGATTCTTAATACTGTTTTTATCAACTTTATTTTATTATTACACATATATTAGTGATTTAACTCTTATTATATCTTATATTTAATTTATTCAAATCATTCATCAAGCAAGGTTTGATCTGATTGGCAATAATAAGTCACATGTATCTAGCACAGTGCCATAAATAATGTGTGGTTTCTTTTATGGAAGTTTTGATGAAGTCCTTATTGTTGGGAGGAGAACAGCACTTACCTTATATTTTATTGCTTATTAAACAGGTTTTGTAGTGTACTCATCTTTCATCCACTTATTTTGCATGGACTTGGCACTACCTCAATTTGTATTCAGTTTTGACTAATTACAGAACCTTTGTTGGTCCAATAAAATGTATTACATCATATCTGCATTCCAGCATCTTTGTGTTTTCTTAGCAGAAACAGAAATTCTTAATCTATACTTTAGGAGTAATTGCTTTTGTTTCTGAGCTGTGTGTTAATCATTCTGAGCTCATTTTTAGCTGATGGTATTAAGTTTATTTTTATGTATTAGGGATTTCATCTCTTATTTATATTGTTTTTTTATAGTTGGGTTTCACAGTAAGGGTGCATTCCTGAATTTGGCATTGTGTTTGTCTAACAGGGACAGATGCCACAATGTATGCTTTGAGGTGAGCAAAGAAAGTATCCACAAATATGGCCGTGTGTAGGATGGGGATCATAAAGGTAAAAAGGGCATTTAAATTTCATCAGGTTATAGATTCATAGGTTCATAGGTTGGTACTAGGCTATCAGGCCTAGGGCCTATATAAGCCTAGCCATAACAATTCCCTGGCTATTTCTTCCCACACTATTTACTTCCCTGGACCCCCGCCTAGAAGGGCAACTGACGTGATCCCCGGGGTGAATTTCCTTTCTCCCATCCAATCATCAAGATTCCTTTTGAAGGGGGCCAAAGAGGCACTCTGCTTGACATGTATGTGTGATTTATTCCAGAGTCTGGGGAGTCTCTGGGTCAGGAACCTATCCCTCCAGCATGTTTTGTTTATTGTGATGACAAGGTTTAGATCCATGTTAGCTAGATTAGGTTGGCTTTAGAGTAGTCTCTAAAGACAGAAGGATTTTGTGGTCAGGCTTTACCCTCATAATGAATGTTACTGAACAGTGGTCAGGTTTAACTAGTGACACTGAAAATGTAGGTGTTGAGCATAGGATGTCAATATTAGTGAGAACCAGGTCTGATATTTTTGAACCCATAGATGAGAATAGAACTGGTTGGTTAAGGAAGCTAGCATTAATGAAATCCAGGAATTTCTGTGCATACTTATTTGAGGTGGTGTAGATTTTCCAATTAATGGTGGGATAGATGATGCCACCCAAAAGAATAGTATTAGGCTTAATAGGGAGGGATGTCAGTTTGTTTAGCTATACCATATTGGATGTGGATGACACTGAGCAGCTAGAATAGTTGGATATGATATTGTACAGAGACATAGCTACCATGAAAAAGATATGGAGATATTCAAGGTCATTGTTCTGGCTTAGGAGTCTAGAGATGAGCTGGCTTCTTAGGAATACAAACCTCCACCAATAATACTGTCATTTCTTGCACTGAAATTAGAATTGGGGAGGCCACTTCTACAAAGAAGCCAGTCACAAGAGGAGTCCCTCATGGATTGGTCCAAGGATCGTTATTTTTTGGCATTTACTTTTCTGAACTCAAGGCTAATATCAGTGGCCTCTGGCTAACTAAATTTGCAGATGATTACAAATTAGGACATGTCATTGAATCCCACACTAACACAGACAAACAACTGGTGTCAGAGCCATGTACTAAAACTAAATGTCAAGAAATGCATAATAACATCCTTCAGGAAGTCATCCATCCCTGGTAACAATCATATTGACAACACACCCCTAAGACTTGACCCAGTAGTCAAGGACTTGGGAACACACAGACAGCAATATATCATTTGACCATCACATGTCTACAGTTGTGAGGAAATCATTCTATGTTGTGCAACTTATAAACAAAGGTATGGCATCAAGGTCCAAGGAAGTCATTGCTCCACTGTATTCAGCATTCATCAGACCTATCATTGAGTACAATGATCTCTTTGGTATGCACCTAGCCAGGTGCATCCAACAACTGGAATATCAACAGGTGTTCCACACTAAACAAATACAGGGCATAAGTAACATGTCCTGTGCAGACTGCCAGATGGCCCTATCCATGTATTCTGTCTCCTACAAGTTGTTGGGGGGAGATCTATGCCTGGTATACAAGGTATATCTGCACAATGAGCTGTACCAGAATTACCCATTCTAAAGACTTAAACCTTGCCTGTGATATAAGTAGGACCTGCTGGAAACGCAGATATGTACCCCAGAGACTACTCCATCTATGGAACAGGCTCCCTATCCATGTGAATCAGAGTTCCTCCCTAACCCAATTTGGCACTCATGTCTCTAATGGATACAGGCAGCCTGTAAATGGTTCATCTCCCAGGCCCCTGCTTATAAATATTTCATCTCCCAAACCCCTGCTTATACTTATCAAGCGTACCAGAACTTGTCAGGAATTTGGGATACATGGCTAGGCTGAAAGACACCCTTCTAGTCACTAGCCTAATAAACACCTATGAGCCTATTGGGTCTGAAAGAATGGTGGGCACTGAAACCTTACAAGAAGGGTAACTTGACCTTAGCAGTCTAAGTTGAAGAGGATTTTCTGAAGGTAGATTACAGTTAGGACAGCCAACTCAAGAGTTGGGCAGACGTTCAGTATTATAGATCTATAGAATAAAGTATTTAAATAATGCCTGGCTCAACAAACTATTTTAGTTAAAAGAACAAAATAATGTCCTTACAGTAAAATGTTTTAAAAACAATTTTGACTGAAAATATATCTATATCTGTCTATCTATCTATATCTATATACAACTTTTCTGTTGTATAGATACTTTGAAGATACATTTCTTTTGCTTAAAAAGTTCTCCACAGAAGTAGTATTATTCCACACTAGAAACCTAGGCAACAACAGACCCTAAGCCTTCAGACTAACATGGAATAATGAGCCTTTTCATATTTTAATTTATTTTAATTGTTTGGTTTCCAAGGAGCTTTTGTGTTATTGCCTTTCAATCTAAGTTCATGCATAGTTTATGATTAATATTTCTTTGGCTTCTCCCAGATAGAGTAAGTTAAAGCTTTTTTCACCTTCCTTCCTGGCTTAATAATATCCTGTTTGGCTGTTCTAGATGTGCTTGCACTGGTATTACCAGATACCAGCTATTTCCACATGGCACAGTGACCAGAATGGTCATTTTTGTACTGAACACAAGCACAGGACTCATTCACTTTTCATTTTCTATTGGGCCACCTCTCTTTTGTGCAACAAGCTCTCTCCATCTATGAGTGATTGTCAATAAATGCTAAATGCATGTTTTTACTGAGTCTGTCTGAAGAGGTCATTTGGATCAGAACAAAATATGTTTAAAGATATTTAATAAAGCTAACTTTTGGTAGCACTTACCTTTTTTTCTTTCCTCCTTTCTGTATATAGAGATTGATATCTGTGGTATGGAATAGGTGTAGGGCATGTTATAAAAATGCCTTGTACTAAACTACAAAATAATGCAATACAAACACCTCAAAGAGTACATATATACATGCATGTGGTAACATCCGTACTGTGCAAACTACCAGGTGTTTTTCTGCAGTTTGTCAAATGGATATCTTTTTATTTATTTTTATATATTAAATGCAAAATCAAAAATTAAAAATGTAAATGTGATAATATGATTGTTTTATTTCCTATCCCCCCTGCACATCCTTCTTACCAGCCTGAAATTCACAAAGAACAAAGTGTAAACCAAGGTAGTTCAAAAGTATGGACACAGTACACCTGGAGCCACAATTCACGATTAAAAGGTTGCTTTAATATTGAAATGCTAATAAAAACAAGTAAAAGATAAGTACTTTCATCTTCTTAATGAAAACTTCTTCAGATAAAACCATGTTTGAAAAATTGAGTCCATATCTGCACCAATCTAGATCACATGAATGCCAAGCCCCTTGTGATGTCATGCTTCTTTTGGGAAGATTTAAAGAGGATTTTTAGATTTAAAAGGCCATGCAGGTAGAAAACTGACATGAATTATAATAGATTTAAGTTAGTTTATATGTGTGCTTCTGATTTTTTACATACTAATAACGTACTAGCAACATACTGCAGCCATCACGTTTCTAAAGATTTCAGTTTTAAAATACAGGTGATGGATATTTGATCATTCAAACCAAGCCAGTTCATGGGATTACGTTTCAGCCACTAGCAAAGTTCACGTTTTTCCAAATTGAGTGTCCACGGGCCCCATCTATCTGACACAACATATTGTTCTAACATTAAAAATGTAAAGGTGTGGTCAGGGAATTCCATGGTATGTTTGGAAAGAGCATTGGTATCCTTTTTACTTCTAATTTCATAAGTGTGCTCATAAATTCTGTCACGTAGACGTCTTTCTGTTTTATGAACATAAACCCTTCACAGTGTTGGTACTGAGCACAATAAACGAGTTTAGTAGAATTACAATTAAAATATGTTTTAGGTCTAAACTGGACACCATCAATGACAAACACATTACCAGTTAAGATATGTTTTAGGTCTAAACTGGACACCATCAATGACAAACAAATTCCCAGTTAAAATATGCTTGCAATACTGGCAGCAGCCGCATGTCCCCATCCCAAAGTGCATTGATTGTTGTACTGATTTCTTCTCAAATAAAGCTATGAGGTTTTGCTCCTTCTTATAAACAGTGCTGGATGCAAACCTACATGTTCTCTAAAGTGTTTGTTATTTGTCAAAATATTCCAATTTTTAGTAAGGTTGCTTCTAATGGAACTCCGTCCCTTCCCAACTAAGAACCGGCCCAAACACCGAAAATGCTAAGGTCCTACTTTTCAAACACCTGTCTACTAAACGGAAATGCCCCTGCCCACCCTAATTAATCTTGGATCACTTCTAGTATAAGAATCTCCTCATTCTGACACATTTGCCCTACCCTCCTCCTGTAGACATATTCCTATAACTATATCAGTCTCTCCCTGCAATCTCCTGCAGCTTTATCCCCCTACTTAAGTATGTCTACTCCTAGAGCTAGATTTGCTCAACAAAACTGGTAAATACAACCTAACCCTTCTACTCCTACAGCTATACTTGGTCAACAAAACTTGTAAATACTAGACAATCCTTGAACTCCTAGAACTTTACTTGGTCAACAAAACATGTAAATATTGTAAATACTGAGCACTAATTTCTATCTCTAATACTTTTACTCAAAGCATCACCGCTATTTCTCCATCCCTGAATCTCTTCACTACAGGCAAATTCTATACAACCTTAACTCTCAGTTTAGGAATCTCAAAGAATTACTGCTTTACTATGCAAATGTAATAAGCATAACTTAATGTAAAAAAAAAATTTGAATCAATTTCAGTATGAATTGTACTCTCATACTGTCCTGTATTCCTTGAAATTGTATTCTGTAAACTGTTTAATGCTTTCTAAAATCTTGATTGTATTGAAATCCTGTATGTAATATATTTTTTATGCATTTTCGGAGCTTTTCTCCCGGTCCTCCACTGAAAATGGGCCATGTTGACCCAGTGGACTTCCCCGGTAATCAAACTGGAATAAATAAATAAATAAATTAATTAATTAATTAATTAATTAATTAATTAATAATATTGTAGCTATCAGGATGAAATACTGTAATAAAGAAATTCTTATTATTAGGCTATCATCAAGTTTTCTACCCTTCTGGACTTCCTCTGGAAATGCTGGATCCAGTCATGGATCCTAAGGATGTCCTGAGGGCTCGGCCATCTTTGTTTCCATTCTCAGGAGGGTTCCTTTAATATGGTCTACCCACTTCCCTTTTCTACCACCCTCACTTGTTGATCACATCTGAGGGAAACTCCCCTTTATGAGTCACTCCTCCACTTAGGGAGCGTCAATAAGTACCCTCCCACCCATGGCAAGCACATCCATCCATCCCTGCCACTCCATTAGTCTCCTGACATGTTAACTGAACCCAAGTTGGCTGGTCCTTGTGTGGACTTTATCCATCTGTGCCACCAGAATGGTTTAAATAAATGCTTTTGTCTGAGAGTGTTGTGGTAAACATTGTAGTTATTCTTATGTCAAGCTTCTGTGTGCCATTGGCAATTCCATTTGTAAATATTTCATTATTGCTTTCACTTCACATTTTGAATCTGAGGTACACAAATTCATTACAATAGATTATGTGATACTGATCCAAAAATGGAAAATTGTACTTTTGAACTCAAAATGGTTATGTTTTAGCAGGGTTATGGGCATTTTTTGTTAATAATCAGAAGATGTGAGATAAGTACATTTGTCTTCATTTTATTTCAATATACAGTGATAGCTGTACACAGGTACTGTGCTTTATGTACTCTAACTTTAACATTGTTTGCTGGTACTCTCTAATGAATGAAGAGCTGGAACAGCCTGCTTCTAGGCTTTTGAATCCTTTAGACCTTCAAACAGGTGTTGCTATTATGGTTTTACTAGCTCTCGTAAAAATTATACATCTTTGCACAGGGCTGTACTATGCTCAGCAGTACTGTGGCATGCATTCCATAGATGCATGTCAGTTGCTGTAGTTTTATGTTACATACTGCACTAAATTAGAATTCTGTTTCCATGCTGATTATCAGCTGCTCTGAGAACTGCAGAGTGTGACTAGCTGATGATGCTAACATTAGTTAATATTAGCTGCACTGTGAGCAGCGACATGCTGTTGGTGAGCAATGCGACATTACTTCTTCTGTGGTTGTTGCTGCTGTAGCTGCCAGTCAGTTCAAGTATTGCTACTCTATAGACTTAACCAGTGCCATGGTGTAAAGAAATAAAGTCCTGACTAAAGCCTAGCTGACCTGGGTTTAATTAGTGACTTGGGCACGTGAGGTATGGACATGGGAGGATGGGTGTGTCCATCCTTGATGGAGGGCTTTCATGCGGATGTACTTTGTAGTACCTGCACAGTAGAGGCTGGAGATGTGCAGGAGTGGGCACTGTCTCACCAAGACTGGGGTTGTGAATGTGTCATCATGGAGATAGGACAATATGTCAGCATGTTACAGGTTTATGCAAGGGGTGAGGAGTGTACAACATGGTTCCCAAGCTAGCAGTGTGATGCTGCCCCAGGATACTAACTGTCATCACCAACCCTGGATATGAGTTAGGAATAGCCTGGGAGATGCTATGGCATGTCCAGTAGGCCCAATGAATGACTGGAAGACAAGAACAGTGAGATAATGGTCAGTCATGAGGAGACAAAAAGACCCCACCCCCCAAAAAAAGTGTTGCTACTCTGTAATCATCACTGAAGTTCATTTCCCACAACGTCTTGAAGCTGTTATTCTCTGTCACATATTGCTGGTGATCTTGCCCTGTTAGCTGCTTTAACTTTTTTCTTTATTATTACTGCCATTGCTACTACTTCAATGAGTCTAAACTCTTGCATTTGAATCCTTTGTAGTTATCAGCTAAACCACTAATAAGAATCACTTGCCCTTGTAAAAGAAGGAATCACCTCTCTGTCATGGATGACTAATCAACTTTTTTTCCCTTCTGTTTCTAGCCTTATAGCAATTGACTTTCTTAGGCAATGTAGCTGTAAGATGTTCACAGACAATGAACTATTGCTTGATATTCATGCACACCTCTCAATTTTTAGATGTTGAAAATAGGTACAAAGGTCCTTGAAAAGGAGGAACATCCAAATAAAAATCTGGATATCTAATTAACATAACATTTGAATACCAAATAACATGTAACTTTTCTTGCTTCCAGTAGGAATGCAGGATACTACTCAGGAACACTTTTAACAACAGGTTCTACTCCCAGCTAAAAAAAAAAAAATGTGTAGCTGTGCAGGTCCCCACTACAGCTAAATATAATAGGAAATTTAAAAAGAAACCACCCACATAGAAACACAAAACACACACCTTCATTCACGGAGGCTCTCAATAAAAATCAGCCGAAGCAACAGAGCCCTCCAAAGCAGAATTGCACGCGACCTCCACCCCCCAACACAACCCAAATGACACATAGCCCACAAACTCAGTGTGCCACTCAACTACAGCCCATAAAGCATAACAACATAGGCAAGGCAAGGCAAGGCAAGGTTCAAATGACATATTCACCACTGTAACAGGTACAAGCAAGCAAAATCTGAGGGTAATGCTACATAATGCTAGAAGTCTAAACCTCAAAATGCACTCACTTGAGGCACTCCTTAAAATGGAGAACATCGACATCTGTGCAGAGTCAGAGACCTGGCTCAAGGCTCCAGAGAGCACCCCTGCATTACCAGGCTATAATTCATACCACACCTTTTGGCCACCTAACCTGGACTAAAACACTAAAGGCGGCGGCATGTCCATATTTATTAAGGATACCCACACCTCCAGGCTAGTTGCTCAGCATAATGTATCTGAGATTATCCAAGTGCAACTACCTCCGGGCAAGACCACAATCCAGATTGCAGCTTGCTACAGATCTCCAACCATTCCCCAGGATTCCCACTCCTCATTTCTAGATACACTGGAAAATATTAGGGTACAACCCAACACCCTAATAATGGGTGATTTCAACTACCCCACCATTAACTGGGAAAACTACTCATGTACCAACTCTTGCTCAATGTATTCTGGAATTCATAAATTCCAATGCCTTGCTTGGATCAACTTATCTACACCCCCACCAGGGGCAGCAATATTCTAGACCTGGTCATTACCAACATGGGTGACCAGTGTTCCACACCAAAGGTCAATGCCTCATTGGACAGATCCGACCACAAGCTAATCACCCTAGACATCCACATCCCATCCCCACCCCCCATTAGTGAAACCACCATAAAAAAAATTTTCCAAAGCCAAATTCACACTTCTTAAGACAGAAGTGGCAAACTTCATGACACCCATGCAGATGGACAATAGAGGTATGACTGCTGAATCCTACATAATTGCACCTTATAAGCACTTACATGAGTGCATGGATCATGCTATCCATAATGGAACTAAGATGCTATCCTCCAAAAAATGAAGCCAATCTGGTGGTCCTCTGCAATAAACAAACTCTACAACAGAAGGAAGAAACTGTTGCAAAAAAGAGTAAAATCCCAAGATTGGATTAACTCCCTGGTCAGCCTCAGTAAGAAGCTGAGATCCCTCATAATATCCTCCAAAGCTAGTTACAGAAACAAAATTGCCACTGATTTTAAAGACAACCACAAAGCATTCTATAGCTATGTCAAGAATCTCAATGGCAACACTCAGATCTGCTTTGAGTTACAGCACAATGGCAATAAATATACAAAACCAACTGATATTGCCAACATCCTGGCAGATAGGTTCAGTGCTAACTTTATCCCCCTCTCACCCCCTAAAGGGCCCATCTCTATACCGGAAGAATGCAGAGTTCCTGTAATCACGGCTGCACAGGTAAAAACCACACTCTACAAAGCCAAGAACACAGCATCCATGGAACCTGACAACATCCTAGGCTGCATTCTACACGAACTACAGAGTGAATTTGCACCCCACCTATGTACCATGTTCAATCATAGCCTCACCTCAGGCTTTGTGCCCACTGAATGGCACACAGCAACAGTTATCCCATTCCACAAAGGCAGAGCCACCATGGACCCCGGGATCTACTACCCCATTAGCCTGACGAGCCTGGTCTGCAAGGCCATGGAACGTATCATCATGGAACTTATAAACAAAGACATTGGTAATCCCCAAATTCTGGACCCCACCTAATTCGGGTTTGTAAAAGGCAGATCATGTCTCCAAAACCTGATAGAGTTCTTGTAAGCAGTCACCAAAGCCATAGATGAGGGTAAGGTGGTTCACACAGCCTGTCTAGATCTTGCCAAGGCTTTCGACATCATCCCCCACTCTGGAAATATAGATAAACTCACTAAACTAGGTATAAATCTCTATGTCACAAGATGGGTTGCCAACTGGCTCACTGACAGAACCCACACTGTGAAAGTAGCAGACTCCAAATCTGACTTCAGACCAGTTGCAAGTGGAATACCACAGGGTTCAGTCCTGGGTCCTCTCCTGTTTGGTATCTACATCTCTAAAGTACAGGCTAACACAGACGGTCTTTGGCTAACAAAGTTTGCAGATGACTGCAAACTAGGAGCCATAATTGAAACTCCTAATGATGTGGACATCCTAAAAAAGGGCCTCATTGAGACAGATGCCTGGTGTCAAAGCCATGGCCTCAAGCTCAATGCCAAAAAGTGCATTGTCATCCCTTTTGGTAAAAACTCTGTACCCATGAACTGCCACATAGGCAGTAGTAAACTTAACACCAAAAGTGTGATAAGTGAATTTGGGACACAGGTGGACAGTAGTCTTTCCTTTGATAATCACATTGCCACAGTAGTCAGGAAATCCTTCTACGTGGCACACCTCATCATAAAAGGGTTCTCATGCAGGAAAAAAGAGGTCATTGTTCCCCTCTACTCATCACTCATTAGACCCATTATAGAGTACAACAACCCTTTTGGTATGTACCTCACAAGACATCTACAACAACTGGAAAGACCACAAAAATACCTCACAAAGGGGATTACCAGCCTCAAACAGATGGCCTATGCAGACCGTCTCAAAAAACTCCATCTTTACTGCTAACATACAAAGCTATGTCAAACCCAGAGCTGTTCGATGGCGAAAGCCAGGGTACCTTTTTGGCTAGGTTTATATAGGCCCTAGGGCTAATAGCCTAGTACCTACCTATGAACCTATGGTCAACATTTAGACAGAGTTTTTTTTAAGTGTTTTGTCCCATTCTCCTATAAATACTAAGAAAGGCATTAAGGACAAATGTATAATGGGCTGAATGTGGACGATACTCCCTGACTTCTGGAAGGGGTATTCCCTCTTAGTGGTAACCTCTTAGTAGTGCTGCCCCTCCCTTCAAAGCACAAATAGTCTCCACCAATGAAATCACACAGCCCAGTGTGCCATGGAGTTCACACTGCATTTCCCATGAGACAGAAGCACACAATGCCACTTTACACTTCCCCCTCCCTGCTGGGCTCCTGCTAGTCAAATCCCTATTTATTGGGTCACAGTGCACAGAGCTCCATCCCTGTCCACCACACAAGCAGGTTTAGGTAATCAGTGATGTACTTCAAGGCTCAGTGCTAGGACCCTTCCTTTCTGGTTAAGATTTCTTCAGCCTCCAAACTGTAAACCCAGACATATGGCTAACTAAATTTACCACTGACTGTAAGCTAGTGGTCATTGGTGTGGAAGTTGTGGACCAATATGCCTGACAACCATGTCTGCTGTTTGCTCTCCCTAGACATGAAATCCTTCCGGCAAGAACTAATGCTTAGAAATGTATGTTGTACTGAAAAAAGGCTAAAGTTAAATGCAAAAAAGTACACTATTATCATATGTTTGTAGACATCCCTCATTTGCACTATAAACTCACTTCAAATCAATATGGGCATCAGGCATCTTGGGCCACAACGCCCACTTCAATGGCCATGTGCTACATAGAAGGATTTCATTCATTCAGCATTCCTTTGTCTGCTGTGTGACCTTGAGAAAGTCATTTAACCAGACAGTGCTTTTGCGATACTTGGGCTACACTCTTCAGTGGTCAACTGGACAGCATGCCTTGTGATTAACTATGGTTATCAAGATAGGCTTAAAGCCCTATCCCTTTACTTTGTCTCACTCATATATGGAGACCTATGTGTTGCATTCCATGCCATTTAAGGGCCCTAACCTCCTTCATCTCAAGCAACTCCACAAACAGTAGAAATAAGGATTTAAATCTCTACCAATATACAAATAAAACACACAGAAAGACATATGTAATACCCAATGTTTACCTCATCTCTGGAATAAATTGTCCTTGCATGTCAATCAGGGTGATATATGTTTATCCATCAAGATAAATCATAATGATTGGATAAGCATCAGAAAATTACTTTCTGGACTGACCTATTTTGAGACTTCACATATCAAATTAAATTTAAATTTGATGTAAATGACAGTAGGTGGTCATAGCAGTTTTTTAGAAATATTTGTTCATTGATGAAAGTTCTCACAGTTCATAAACTCATCTTGTGAACTGAATAATGCAGAATTAGACAAATCATTAAAAATGCTGAAGAAATCAATGTGCAGCCATAGCAGCATTGACAACATAAGTACTAGTGAACACATCCTCTAAGGTTCCAGTCACTGATTCAGTTAACATCTAACCAGGAAGACTGACAACAGAAGCAATGACAGTAGGTAATCCAGAGGATAGACGGATATTCTCAGATTCACCACTAACACTTTGGGTGAATTCAGTCTTTGATTTCCACATTAACCAAAAAGAAGACAATTAAGTCAGTGGTGTTGCTGCATGAGGTTCTACTTACCACAAGACTATGTGATCTTGGAATTAGTAAAGTTAGAGATGCAGGGATGCAAGGATGTGGGGACTGATTTATTTATTTAACATTTGTTTACCGGAAAAGTCCGACTTGGAATGAAGCGAATTTTCAGCAGAGGCCCGGGGAGAACCACTCCAGACATATGTCTTTGTAAACATGGGAGGAAACCAGAACACCCAGAGGAAATCCACATGAATGCAGGGAGGACATGCAGACACCGCACAAAACACACTCCAGCCAAGAATTGAAGTGGAGAACCTCTTGCTATGAGGTGACAATGCTACCGCTACACCAATGCGCCATCCAAGGAGGGGAATGTTAGACTCACCACAGACACTTTGTGCTTGTGTTAAAGTCAGTGGTACACTTTGTCAACTAAATGCACTGTGAGATAATGAATATGATATTTATTTATGAAAGCAAGCACTCTGTTCATAATGGTGAAGAAATAAATGTCTATTCAAAGTGATGGTGCTGTCAAGATACACTTGCACAAGCTGGCCCGCCAGATCAGTTCAGCGTGAACTCATTTATTTCAGTTAATTGTTCACATATGTCCCTTTATGTTTTCTTCTTTATATGTGTTTGGCTTCACTTTTCCCATGGTTTGACTGTTTTGTAGCCTGATAAATGTACATATCTCCATTCCATACTGAAGCTACTCAAACCTCTGTTACTTGCCTTCTATAAAGACATCTAGTCTGACCTACTGCATCAAGGTTATGATGTTACAATGTGCTAATAAGCACCAGCTCAGAACACTGAAGAAGGTTATTGTGGAGTTTCTAACCATTAATCCAGTTCATAAACATTAGTAACACCCTCTGGAGCAAGATAAGATTTAAAACTCAGAATATTGGGTGATATTCTATTATAAAGAGGCAGATAATTCCAAATTTTTGAAACCCTAAACAGATTTTTTGGTACTTCTGTATTATCGCAACCACATTTCTTACCTCGCATAATGCATTCTGTTTTCGCAAAATGACTTCATTAGAAAAGCAGGGGAACTGTGAGCCTGTGTGTGTCTCACTTCTTTGTACAACTTTTGAAAAGATCTTCCTAAATCAGCTATAGAGAAACAGTTGTGATTCATGGTTGTTGCATCCACTACCTCCGAATGAAGCCATTTTCTTAAAAGAATTTTGTGTCTCTATTCCTTACTTATGCCATGAGGCTGTTCTTGAAAGTCAGGCTCTTTTTAATTTTTTTCTCTTTCTTACTCCACTTAAAACTGTGCATTAAGCTGATGTTAACCTACAGTTCACATAAATTTGTAGAAGCAGACAAGGACTCAAGCTTTAATGCTAATTTCTCAACAGTGAGTCGCTTGCAACCTGCTTGCGAAAACCCGATGTAAGTGACCATTTTTTGCCCCAGAGAAACGGGGACAGCTTACTTAATTTTTACCATGTCACATTGTGTTAGAGTCATTTTCTGGATTTGAATTAGTCGGCAGTGACATTAAGTAATCTACATTTGGATTTGGATACTGTGATAATGTACGACATTTCTGCATGTACTTGTATTCTGCTTTACGTCTATGCGTAGTTCAAGTGGTAACAGAAAACAACTGTAAAACAACAAATCACTCACTGTTTATTAAGACATGAGCTATTTCACTAAACCATAATGATAAGTTCACTGACACACACTTCCCAAGACAGTTTTACTATATATTTCGGCAGGAGAACGGCTCGTAAATGAACCGCTTCACCTGCTCTGAATGTGGTTGCGATAATACGTAAGTACCGATTTTTTTCTTTAATGAAACTGTATACATATAAACCTTTAGTGATATGCTGGTATTGTAAGGGGTTACCCCACTCTTCCTAAGTGTAATCCCTAGAAATTAAGCCAAGTGGTTGCAAGACACACTGTACAGCTGTATATCTTGTGAATGAGTTCTCTAACCTTTAATTTTAGTAATACATTTGATATAATAAAAACACAGTGATCTGTGATACTCAGTAGGAACTAATGCATTATAATACAGTATAGTATAATGTATATAATATATAATATAGGGTCTATATTACATCAACGAACACTTAAAAAAGCGAACAGTGATTAATTGAATCTATGTAAGCGAAACTTACAATGTCAAACAGTCAGAACAGCAATTTTTTTCCAAGGGAAAAAAATCGCTGTTCCAACAAAATAAAAAATAAAAAAAATCAATTTAAACATTACATTAAGTGGGGGACTTCACCCGCCACCCCCCCATTGTGGGGGGCTGTGCCCCCCACACCCCCCTACTTAAATATACGAACTCTGAGATCGCACTGCAGTGCCGAAAACAGCAAAGTAATGAAGCAGCTAAGCGAATTCTTTCCCAGGGAAAGAATTTGCTCAAAAGCCACTTCAATATTTTGCCTTTTCAGTCTTTTAAGTTTGACCAAGATGCATTTGAAAGAATGCATCTTCGGTCTTGTAATAGGAACCCTATAATATATTATGTTATAATAGCTTATCTTGGCATTTTTTGGTGAAAAACCCATTTAACACTTCCTAGAATACAACTGATACTAGAATCAACATCTTTTGCAGTGCCTTTGTCTATAACTATTCAGAAAGAGGTAGTATTTCATTATTATAGGAATAATTTTAGGCCACATCAGATGAACCCAACAGTTGTTTGTTAAATGCCTCACCATAATTCAATGATCAGTTATAAAGTGTCCAAGAAATCCTGTATATTATGTTGATCTTGCAAGTTAGTAACAGTTGGACAAACATTGTTATCATCTGCAGGCTTGGATATCTAAATGCTCTTTTCTGGTAGGGTAGACATGCAAATGTTAAAAAGAAATGGTCCCAGGACAAAACACTGTGGTATCCCTTTAATTAGTAAACACTTAGCTATTAAACTATTAACTTGAGGACCATAAAATGTTAAGCATTGTTAAGCGCGGAACTGATTCAAAGGCCTTGCCTGGTCTAAGTAAACTGCATCTGTGGTTAGGCCTTTATGAATTCGTAAATAAGACTGATGTGACAGTTCAAAAGTTAGACTGGCCCTACATTCCAGATAAGTATGCTAAACTAACTTTACTGGTCCAGTGGTGCAAGGTTTGATTCTCTCAGCCTCATTACTCTATGACTCTGAGCAAGTCACTTAACCAGACACTACTCCTAGGTCCAGAAAAGGTCCATGGAGATCAGTGCTCTACTCTGGTAAACAAATATAAATAAAATAAAAGAAATGAAATACTAACAGATTAAATTAACTAGGGCTCCTTTTTGTTGTTTATCAACAATAATCATCAGATGAATATGCTTGTAATTATCTGGCTTCCTAAAAATCACCATTTTTTGAGACAGCAGCAACAATTGCTTGTCTCCACTCTGCTGCAAACATTTTCAGCATTTAAAGTTATTCAGAACAAACAAGTAATACATGAACGGGTCTAATATAAATCTAGGTAGAGTCATTTGTCTTAGATGTATTAGCAGTGAGCTGTGTAGGTAGGAACAACTGGATCAACTGGGTAATTTAATTTCCTACAAAACTCCTTCCAACAATCCACAATGCTTTTACTTAAAATATAAGATTGCCAATACCTGTGCATCTGAATGAAAATGAAATGTCCCAGATCTTTCTAACTTAATAACCAAACGCAGTATTACTATCCAGCTGCTCATGTATACAAAAACTGTTTACACTTGAAGTGAGTTCTCTTCCGTGCTGTCACCTGCACCAAAGACACTGGCTTGAAACAAAATTAAATGGAAAAAATATGCAGAACTTTCAATTTTATTGCATTAAGAAATAGTCCTCACTACAGAGGCATTGGCTACCTTCCCCAAGTTATAGCTGGCTGCTGTTTGCAAATTGCTTTCTCACCTGTCACCTATCCTCCTTCTGGGAAGATATCACATTATCCAAGTTTGATATCAGTGGGTTCCCTCTAATCATCTCCAAAGTGTCAGGTGTTCATGTACTCACTGCTACAGACTAAGCTGACACCCATCTATTTGGCTTTAAGATTTTACATTTGGTATTTAGAACAGATGTACCACCACAGAGCATGCTTTAGTTTTGCTCACTTCTCAATAACATTCCAGATTTTCTAAATCTCTGAAGCACTTTTCTTGGTATCCCAGACAGAAAATTTCCATTTGGCCCTTTGTCTTCAGCTTTGTCAGTTCTCAGTCTGAAATTTTTTCATGCCTGTTTCAAGTCATGCTACTTTCATTAAGAATGTAAATGTTAATTTCTTGGACTGTTATCTAGCTATTGCAAGGCAAGCAACTCCATTTTGTTATCCCATCCTGAAATATTTTCTTGTCTGTTGTATTAGCATTTATATATATTCCTTATCATATAATGTTGCCAGGTCTATTTTACTATAGGTTCATTGGTTCATAGGTTCATACTAGGCTATCTGCCCTAGGGCATTTATAAGCCTAGTCAGAATATGTTTGGCTTTCGCCACCCATTTTAAATTTATTTTGCTATGCCCTTTTTCGAGGTTAGTATACTGTGCCTCTGTCTAACAGTGACACAGAAGTGATACCCGGGGTAAACCTACGATCTCCCATCCACTCATCAAGATTCCTCTTGAAGAGAGTCAATGAGGGACTCTGCCTAACCTGGACTGGGATTTTATTCCAGAATGAAGGGAGCCTCTGGGTTATGAATCTGTCCCTCCAGCATGTCCTATTTATTTCAGTGCTGAGATTCAAGTCTCTCGAGCACGTAGCTTGATGGGATTTGGATTTTCTGAGGTGCAGCATGTCCATTAATTCCGGGTTGGACATGGCTTTATACATCAGGCACAGATCGCCTCTGAACAGGCGGTATGCCACTGAGTAGAGCTGGAGTTTCTTTAACCGGGCAGCATATGGCATCTGTTTGAGCCCTTTGATCCTCTTGGTGAGGTACTTTTGGGGTCTTTCCAGTTGCTGCAGGTGTCTGGTAAGGTACATTCCAAAAGGGGCATTGTATACAATTATGGGCCTGATGAGGGATAAGCAAAGAGGCACGATGACCTCCCCTGATCTAGATGTGAATCCCTTCATGATTAGGTGGCCTATATAAAATGTTTTTCTAACCACTTTGGCCACGTGGTTGTCAAATGAGAGATTGCTATCAACTTGGGTCCCCAGGTCCCTAATTACGTCTTCTTTACTTAATGGATTACCACCTATGTGGTAATTTGTGGGCACTTTGTTTTTGCCAAAGGGGATGACTATACACTTTTTGGCATTTAGCTTGAGGCCATGGCTCTGGCACCAGTTGTCTGTTTCTATGAGGCCCTTTTAGAGGATGCTTGTGTCGGATGGAGAGTCGATTATGGCACCCAGTTTGCGGTCATCTGTGAACTTGGTCAGCCACGGTCCTTCCGTGTTGGCCTGTACCTCCGAGAAATATATACCAAACAAGAGAGGTCCCAGGACTGAGCCTTGTGGGACACCACTTGTAACTGGTTTGGAGTCTGACATGGCTCCAGCAATTCTAACCATGTGGGTTCATGTCCTTGAGCCAGTTTGCAATCCATCTAGTGACATAGGGGTTTATATTTAAGCTGGTGAGCTTATCTATAATGCCCGAGTGGGGTATTGTATCGAAGGCTTTTGCAAGGTCCAGGTAGGCTGTGTGGACCACCTTCCCCTCGTCAATGGCCTTGGTGACTGTTTCAAAAAAATCAACCAGGTTTAAGAGGCAGGATCTGCCCTTAACAAAGCCAAACTGGGTAGGATCCAGTGTCTGTAGGTCCCCAATATCTTTATTTATGAGGTCCATGATGATCCTTTCCATAGCTTTGCAGACCAAGCTAGTCAGGCTTATGGGGCGATAGTTTCCAGGATCCGTTGAGGCACCACCTTTATGGAGAGGGACCACTGTTGCTGTACGCCACTCTTTGGGCACATATCCTGTAGTAAGGCTGAGATTGAACAGTAGTTTTATGTTTGGGTTTAGCTCTTCTTGGAGTTCATGTTGGACGCAGCCCGGGACACTGTCTGGTCCCATTGATGCTGTGTTTTTTGCTTTGGAGAGGGCAGCTCTTACCTGAGCATCTGAGATGTCAGAGGGGCAGCACTCTGCTGGGATAGATATTTGCCCTTTTGGTGGGGAAGGGGGGGAGTTTGTGCTGAACCTGTCAGCTAGGATGTTGGCAATGTCTGTGGGTTCGGTGTATTTTTTGTCATTTTGGACTAATTCTGAGCATATCTGGGAATTACCACCCAGGTTCCTAACATAACTAAAGAAAGCCTTGTGATTATCCTTAGTGTCCTGTGCAATTTTTCTCTTGAAGCTGGCCTTAGACAATTTTATGAGTGCCCGTAGATTTTTGCTAATACTTATCAGTGATGCCTTCCCTTTTTGGGATTTTGCTCTATCATTTAGTAGCTTCCTCCTTCTATTGTATAGTTTGTTTATGGCTGGGGTCCACCAGACAGGATGTCTGCCTTTGGAGGATTGGGTCTTGGTTTTATTTGGGATCACATGATCCATGCATTCCCGAAGGTGTTCATAGAATGCATTTATAAAGGATTCTGCGGTCTGGGCCATATTTTCCACAGGCCCGGGGGCTTTGAAGGATTCCACCTTGGTTTTGAGGAGTGTGAAATTTGCTTTAGAGAAGTCTTTCACTGTGGTTTTCTGGGCAGGGGGTGGGGTTGGGATGTGAATATCCAGTGAGATTAGTTTATGGTCTGATCTTACCAGTGAGGGATACACTTCTGGTCTGGAGCATAGAGTCCCCATGTTGGTGATGATCAGGTCCAGTATGTTTTCCCCTCTTGTGGGAGTGGTAACAAGTTGTTCCATAGCATTTGAGTTTATAAATTCTAGGAACCATTGGGCTAGGGTGTTGGAGCTAGAGTAATGCTCCCAGTCTATGTTTGGGTAGTTGAAGTCGCCCAATATAATGGTGTTTGGAGAGACCTTCATATTTTCCAGTGTTCTCAGGAAGGCCGAGTGGGGTTCCTGGGTTTGGGAGGGTGGTCTGTAGCAGACTATAAACTGGAAGGCAGTTTTACCCATTGTTAGCAGCATCTTTTAAGAGGGCTGTGTTTAACATCCCTGTAATGGCCACCTTCACATTCATTGTACTGTTTGAAAGGACCAAGGAATATTATAGTTGATCATTAGATGACAACTCTGATGTTCTTAATCCTCAAATGACAATTTACTTACCTCTACTTTTATGAAACAACTGGTATACCATTCTTGTAAAGGATTGTTAAGTTCCATTTGCTCATTCTGTGATTACTTGATTAATCCTTGTTTGTGTTGCTTGGGAGCTGGAATTTAACCCAGCACTGTGTGGGTAAAAGGCAGAGCAACCAATGCTAGATAGGATGTCAGCCTATCATTGTTGCACAGATCTGCATTCATTCACCCACACATGACATGCACACCCACAGGCAGTTTGGAGATCATGCATTCCCTGAAGGAATGTATTTAGAATATCTGAGGAACTCAGTACCCAGCAAATACAAATGAGAACACAGATAACACATGCAGACTTGACACGATCTATAAAGAAGCAGTGCTATCTATTGTACCCCTGTGTCACTCATTGTTCTAATAAATTTAATTACCACTTGTCCAGCTGTAGTATCATGATGTGAGCATCTCAAATGCTTCTAGCATTTACTCACTTTGCGACTCCTACATTCTTCTTTCTTTTCCCCATTTCTCAGAATGGGCAATGTTAGAGTAAGGAAGGTGAATAAACACAGCTGAAATAAATTAAAAATAATGATACTTTGTTATTTAAAACTTGTTAACAGCTTGAAAGATAAAGAGCTAAAATAATACAAACCATACTGTTTTATGCTCTAGGGGAGTTTTAACTAACTAAATATTTGAAATTTAGAAAATAATATTTATATTTCAGAATACAGTGGACCTAAATTACAGTGGTATATTTGAAACAAGTAGTTTGCAGCATACAGGCATGGACCGGGCCAGATTCAGGAAGCCTCCGTGTAAGAGTTATAACTCTTACACAGAGGCTGCAGTTAAACGGTGTGATGTCAGCATGTCATGCATATGCATGAGGTGCATGAGGCATGCTGAATCACACTGTAACTCTTACACGGTCCGTGTAAGACAGTAGGGGGCATGTCCGTTGGCTAAGCCCTGCAAGCGGACACGCCCCCGGAAGTCTATAATGGCTGAAAGTAAACAGCCACGAGAAAGGCCATGGAAATGTGAATAAACACACTACACAACACATGCCCCCACAGACCAGCAATGTAAAGAGTGAACAGATGTTATAAAATGAAAATGAAAACTGTTTTATTTTTTTTAAACCCCGTAAATGTTTGCTACTGTGTGCGCTCGTGTGCACAGGTGTGCTACTAGCACAACTGCAGTTAGCAATCATTGGAGAAGGATATAAGAACTAAATATGCAAAGTAAGCCAAGAAGTAATAGCATAGCGGTAGAGCTGTCAGCTTAAGAGCAGGCAGGCAAGGTTCGAGCCCACACAACAACCTTTTTTTTTTTTTGTAAATAAGCACTAAAAAGGCCCCTGACAGTATTGTACAAATGTAAAGGTATTTCCTTTTGTAAAATTGAATGAAATGGAGCATATATTTCCAAGTAATACAATAATAGAAATATTTAGAAATGTACTGATAGCTAAACTGCAGTGAGACAGAGTGCCCGTAGCTGAGTACTGTTTCACAAACTGCAAATTGCTTGCCCATAGCTAAGCACTGGTTTAACAGGCTCAAACTGTGTGCAACTAGCTGTGCTTAGTTTAACATGTGTGTTACTAGCCAATTAAGGTGTAACCCAGCGCACACCGTTTGTGCGACGCGCCCACAAGCTAACCGGCGGTGCGCATGCGTTAGCTCCGCGCAAACGAGCGCAGACCCAGTTTTAAGTGCTTAAAAGTGCTTTTGGCATGTTTGATTGACAGGTCCTCAACTCATTTCTAGACAGTCATGAAAATTAAAAATCAGTGGTTAGATTCGAACCCAGGATACCATGCACTAGAGTCAAGGTACGAAACCACTAAGCCATGACAGCAGTACTTAGGAATGCAGAAATAGCATATATATAGGATATAATCCAAAATGGAGCATGAGAAAGTAGTTTTTGTGAAGTAGATACAATTCCAAAACGGCCAATCAGAGCAATGTGTGGGAAAATCGTCATATATAAGCCCCATAGGTGGGAATACACAGCATAAACGATTGTAGAATACACCTGCAGGCAGAATGAGTGGAGTAGGTGAGGGACATTGCTTTCGAGCACAGCGGTGTGGCATTGAGGAGTCCAGATACATGGTCTGGCTCCTAGTTCACCATCATGAGGCCCAACTCATGCAGGGCCAGGTCTCATGGGGAGCGTACAGGGTGGAGGCATGGGACCAGTTGGCTCATAATCTCACTAGTGCTACTGGGATTCCACGTACTGGTGAGCAGGTCCATCACCACCATGCGGACCTGAAGCGACGTAAACAAGACCAGTTGACCCAATGGATCCAGGAGGCCCGGAATATGCCAAACGCTCCACTACTGAGTAAGTTACATTTTACTTATGTATGTAAGGAATTCAACTAGCTGATACCATGGAGATGTGTAGTCCAATATTACTCATTTTGTATTACAGCTGCAGGTGTCCGCTCTATGAATCGACGGGCATATGACCGCAGGCTGGCATGGCTGCGCCACCATGCAGGTTAGTAACCCCACCTAGTACTTGTAAATAAGTATTATAGTGTAGCATGTAGCAGAACACTGCAGTGTATTGATTAAAAGTAAGATAATGTGCAAGCAACAAGTGAAAGTCTGCAGGTATGGCTGCAACAAGTTCATCAGTATGCAAGTGTAACTGGAAATATAATTGATAGAAATAAATAGTGCTGTAATACAGATGTCCCACCATTAATTAAATGTAGTATAACCTGCAGTAGTCTCAAGAGTACAGCTTCAGAATCTGAGGTAATCACATGTGAGATATATCCCCTGTTGAAATGCTGAATCATGACAGAAGTGAGGCTGCTGGAAAGTGTTGGAATCACCACAGGTCTAATATGTGAACAAAGCCTAGAAGTACCAACCTGAACTGTGAAATTGCAGGATGTGTGAGAGTGACAGAAAGGGTCATGTATCAATGAATAAAGTAGTAATAACTCCTGAATATATAGGCTTCAGTGTGGTTCTACAGAACTAAATGCATGTGGGAATTAAAACTTAACATCCCAAACTGATTTCAGTGTGTCTGAATCTTGAATGTTCAGGCCAAAATATGTATATGGTGATGACAGTCAACAATTTGCAGATAGAATGAATGATTGTCTGACATACTAAACATCCATAGTTGTCCCCTGCTCTGTCATCAAAGTGTAGCAGGATGATGTATCTGATCAAATTCAAAATAACTAGGATAGTGATGTATCTGTAACAGGTCTAGCATGACAGTCAATTAAAATCATTTTGAAACTATCACCCACAAGTTAATTGTGTTTCTATTACAAATGTATATCAATGTATAATTTATGAATGTGTCATCATTTTCTTTCTCCACCCCACCCTATAATTGCAAATTAAAACACTCACTAAATATTGGTATGTGAACATTTCATTAACCATGGACATTTGTCCTGTTTCAAAAATATATGCATGTCTGTTGCTGCATGTGCCCTGTTCATACCTGCAAATCTCATTGCCTGTTGCCATTAATCAACCCTGCATGTTGTTTGATTGTGTATTTCCGTTCAAATAATGCATGTGATATTGATATGCCCATTGTTCAATGGTGTTAATATCTGGGTGTTTGTTTAATGGGAATACCAATGCATGCTGTTACAACTAATTTGAATGGAATAATATGCCACTAACCCAAACTAACATAACATACTCACAAACCTAGAACGCTTGGGAAGGCAGGTCCCAGCGGACCCACCTCCCCCACCTCAGCTGGCGACTGCACCTGGCACTATTGCCCAGGCTGGACCCTCCTCCGGTGGCCCTGTGCCACCTTCGGGTGGAAGCGCTGCAGGGGATGGGGCCCGTCCCCCCTCTGCAAGCGTGGCCGGAGGAGCTCGTCCACTCACCCTCCAAGGTGTCCGGTCTGTGGTGCGAAGGGAGATCCAAGACTCTGTTCTTGGACCCCTACGCCAGCTTGAGGCCCGGGTGGCACAGTTTACGGGCATGCCCGTTGTCCCGCCTGCACAGCCCCCAGCACAGCCCCATCCTGGGCTGTGAAGGAACAGTGGCAACTGCCTATGGGTGGGGATATCAGTTCGACTGTTGCCATCTGTGGGCTCATGTGCCCTGCATATCCCAACCTCCGTCCCCGTCAATTGTGTAACCCCCCCCCACATGTGTCATACACCGCCCCTGTATGCGTCTTGTCTGTCTTGTCTGTTAACCTACCCAACCTACCCCCCCAGCTATATTGACTACCTTCACCTGACATACCACTCTCACTTGATAAAAAAAAAAAAAAAAGGGCATTCTGTACCCACAAAAAAATTACACCCCATACATAGCTGTCCATGTTGCACACATGTCCGCTGGATATTGAAACTGTTAATTACAATTGGCTGTACAACAGGTATTAATGTTGTCCTGACACCTCTCTCAGGGGTGGAAGGTTTCAAATGTCACAACAAATTACATACAAATGGACAGCTGTTGCTGAGAAAGACATGGGCAGCTATGGGCCTCACCTACATCCTTCCTGCAAATCCCAAGCTTGTTTCCCTACTGTCTTACCCTCTTTGTGACCCCTTTTTCACCACTTTCCTGTCACCCCTTTTTCTTTTCTTTTAAAGAAAATAGCACGGGTGTGCGCTTGTGTGCGCAGAGCTAACCGCCAGTGCGCATGCGTGAGCTCCGCGCTAATGAGTGCAGACCTGGTTTTAAGTGCTTAAAAGTGCCATTGGCACTTTTGATTGACAGGTCCTGTACTCATTGCGAAAGAAAAATAAATTCCCACTGTCAGTCTCGAACCCAGGACCTCTGTAACACTAGTCTGTATGACCTACCACTAAGCCAAGACTCACATACAGCAATATAGTGCTAAAATAAATATAACATGTAATAGTAGGAATCAATATAAAGGCAATATAGGATGTGTACTACCCAAAGCATGTCAGGTAGATTTTTAATGCCCGAATTACTGGATTCCCATACTAGTTTAGTGTCAACAGAAACAGCCCTGCTAATTGTTAGCTTGTACATAATAATGTAAGGTAATGTACATATATGAAGGTATGTATATGTACACATACATATATATATATATATATATATATATATATATATATATATATATATATATATATATATATATATATATATATATATATATATATATATATATATATATATATATATATATATATATATTAATACATATGAAATATAGTGATAGGTGTCAGTATCCATACACACTCACTACTGGAAACAGTGAAGATAAATGCAGCAACCAGAATCTGCAACACAGCCTGACTCCTGTGAGACCTACTAACCCCTTTAACTGCTTAAAGGTGCCTCCAGCACTTTGATTGATAGGCCCTGTACTCAATTTGAAAGCAACATAAAAGCATACTAGTAGGCCCTACCACAAGACTATTGTAACACTAGTCTGTATGACCTACCAGTAAGCCATGACTCTCATACAGGAATATAGTGCTAAAATAAGTAGAACATGTAATAGTAAGAATGAAGATAAAGGCAATATAGGATGTGTACTACCCAAAGCATGTCAGGCAGACATTTACTGTCCCAATTACTGGATTCCCATACTAGTTTAGTGTTAACAGAAACAGCCCTGCTAATTGTTAGCTTGTACCCAATAATGTCAGCTAATGTACATATATGAAAGTATGTATATGTACACACATATATATATATATATATATATATATATATATATGTATATATCAATACATATGAAATATAGTTGTAGGTGTCAGTATGCATACACACTCACTACAGGGAACAGGTGAAAGAAATGCAGCAACCTGAATTTACAACACAGCATGAAGCATGAGAGACGTACTAACCTTCACACTCACAGAACACTGTCGACAGCATACCAGCATGGTCCATGCCCTTACAATCTGAAAGGGCAATGCCTATCTCACACACACCCTTTTATAGCACTGTCCTGAAATCACAGTGAGACATGCAATCAGTACACAACTGGCTGCATGCAATTAGCAAATGCTGCCTTACAATTGGTGCAGAGGCCATCACATGGACCTATGCAGATACCTACAAAAGCATCCAGTACTCACACTCCACACATGCAATACATTCATTGCACAAAACCGACAGAGAAAGAGAGAGAGAGAGACAGAGAGAGAAAATAAAAAGAAATAAAGACAGCCAGCAACAAAACCAGCAGCAGCAGCAGCAGCAAACAGCAAGTAGCACCACTGACACAGCAACAGCTGACACAAACACAGGTAATGCAAAGTAGCAGGTTAATACTGTGTTTGCTGTGAAACCTCCAAATGTATCGTAGTTCACTATCTGTAGGTATGTCCATGAGATAGGTTGTGTGTACATAGTCCTGATATATATACATATGTAATATTGCTGTACATGTCGTCCATACTTAAAACTTCCATAGCTTAGAACACAAGGCCAGTTATGCATATGATGCAGTAGTTCCCAGGGTCAGTAGAGGTTCCTCCTCATTGGTGTGGGACCACTGTGTATGTATGACACTGTTCAGGTACATATCCTGTAGTATGGCCAGGGTTTAATATCAGTCTGTAATGTGGTGCTATGTCCTCTAGGGGTGAACGTATCACACATCCAGGGATACCATTTTGTAACAGTGATGCTGTGTGTTCTGCAATGTTGAGGGTGGCCCTCACCTGGACATGTGAGATGATAGGGAGGTTACAGTCATCTGTGATAACTAATTCCACTTGTGTAGGAGAATGGGGGGGATACCTGCACCTAAACTGTCTGCAACAATGTTGCCAATATCTGTGCATTTGGTGAATGTGAAGCATCTTACCACTGCTGACCACAGATGCCTTGCCTTCATGTGAATCTGCCCTGTGCTGCAGTAGCCTCCTGCTATTGTTATACAATGTGCGTGTATCTGTAGTCCACTGGACAGGATAAATAAGTGGTGTGCATATGGTCTGGGTTAGATATGTGTGTGCACATTACATGCACTATGTGGGATGTCTGTGGTAAGCTTTTGCAAAGGGGCCAGCAGTGTGTGTTGTGGCTTCCACTGGCCCAGTGGGCTGCATGGATAGCATCACAGTCCTAACTAGTGAATAACTGCGTAATTACATACATACATAGCAAGGTAGTGTACTGTGCTTGTGGTGTTGTTGGGATATGTATATCCAGGCTGAGTAATGTGTGTCCACATCACAGGGTTGGATGACAACACACATACAGTATGTAGGGATGAACACCCAGAGTGTTTCAGACGTGTTTCCTGTGCAGAAATATCTGGCCATTACCTGCGCATCCCCCACAACACACACACGTGCAACATATGGCAGAAGTACTATAGCAGTACACATAGGTTCATAGGTTCAAACTAGGCTATTTGCCCAAGGGCATTGATAAGCCTAGTAGAATGTGTTTGTCTTTTGCCACCCAATTAACATTTATGTTGCTATGCCATTTTCCGAGGTTAGTATACTGTGCCTCTGTCTAACAGTGACATAGAAGTGATACCTGGGGTACAACTATGATCTCCATCCACTCATCCAGATTCCTATGGAAGAGAGTCAATGAGGGACTGTGCCTAACCTGTACTGTGAGTTCATTACAGAGTGAAGGGAGCCTCTGGGTTATGAAACTGTCCCTCCAGCATGTCCTATTTATGTCAGTGCTAAGGTTCAGGTCTCCTGAGCATGTGGCTGTATGGGAGTTTGATTTCCTGAGGTGCAGCATGTCCATTACTTCTGGGTTGGACATGGCTGTATATGGCAGGCACAGATTGCCTCTGAACAGGCAGTATGCCACTGAGTCCAGCTGGATTTTCTTTAACTGGGCAGCATATGGCATCTGTTTGAGCCCTTTGATCCTCTTGATAAGGTACTGTTGAGGTTTTTCCAGTTGTTGTAGGTGTCTGGTTAGGTACATCCTATAAGGGGCATTGTACTCAATTATAGGCCTGATGATGGATGAGTAAAGAGGCACGATGACCTCCCCTGCTGTACATGTGAATCCCTTCATGATTAGCTGGGCTATATAACATGTCTTTCAATCCACTTTGGCCACATGGTTGACAAATGACAGATTGCTATCAAGTGTGTTCCCCAGGTCCTCAATTACTTTTTCTGTACTTAATGGCTTAACACCTATGTGGTACTTTGCCACCAATGTGGAGGTGTGGGAATCTTTGATGAATATTGATACTCCCACTCCTTTTGTTGTTTGGTCCAAGTGTTGGGGCCGACAAGAATAGTAACAGGTATAACTTGCTAGTGCTGGTGTGCTCCTGGGAAACCTGAAACAGGTTTCTGTTACTGCACAGATATCGATGTCCATAATGCTAAGTAGAGTTTTGAGTGTGTGTATCTTGAGGTCTAGACTTCTGGTGTTGAGTAGCATTACTCTTAGTTCCTCATCCTTTGTGATACGTATGGATGTGGGTTTGCCTTATGAGCCTTGTCTAATAAAGGCACTATGGGTGTAGCAAGAGCCTTTGCCAAAATCCAAAAGCCCAGGGGTAACAGGTGCAAGCTGTCCCTAGCAAAGCATCGTGGCTTGTGCAGCATATCATCCCAAGCTGACAGGCATTGGCTCACCTGTGAATGACACCAGTACTTCAGTCAATTGTTGAAAGTGATCATCTTGCCTTGATATTGTGGCATCATTCTTGGTGAGGGTAAGATGCTACTCAAGGTCAGGGTTATACTTTCTTGGGCTACATGCTCAGAGAGCTCCTTTCTGTCTCATGTTATGTAGTCCAGGGAGGTATGTGTCAGGTCATTCACACCAGCAAGGACAATGAGTGAGTCATACTTGTACTTGCCTTGGAGTTACTTGAGTGTTTGTGTTATGTGGCGGGTCATAGTGCCCGACAGGCTGCATACTGTGACCCTCTCCTCGTTAAGCCTGGTGAACGTGACATCAGTGTGCCTGATGATAGAGGCACCTATTACAAGTGTATGAGGTGTGTTGTTTACTGTTAAGGGCTGTGAGTGTTCAGCACATTGGCTTTGTGAGATATGTGTTGCACATGTTTGTTTTTGTGGTAATGGTTGCTTGGGTGTCTGCTTTGGAGGTCTCTGCTGCTTAGGCAGATCTTTATTCTCAGCCTCCGAGTATGTTTTTGTGTGATTATGTGTTTGTTTTGTTGTCGTGGTAGGTCTATGTGAGACTGGAATTGTAGTGAGTGTGGTTTCCTTCTCTATCTGACTGGTTATGGCAGTATTGAGTAGAGAGAGCCTAGCCTCCAGTTTGGTATATGGTTGCATCACTCACATGTGTTTGAATTTGTTGTTAGGAGTAGGGGGTTGTCTGTGTACATGCGGCTGTTATAACATTGCCTCTGCATTACCACACTCACCAGCTGGACTGGAGAGGAGATTGACAACTGACCTTTGGACATGCTAGAATACTATTGTGAATTCCATAATAATTGAAAACAAGGTCCAGTGGGGAGTGAAGGTGTACTGATATTGCTTACTACTGCTGACTGATATAATAGCTTCAGTGAGCAAGTGCCAGGTAACTTAAGTGCAATGTGTTACAATTAAGTAAATGCAAAAATGACAGTCACTTGCTGTCAAGTGTAACAAGGAAATACGTACAGTAAGCAATGCAGATATCAGTAGTGATTCACAGAAGTGCTGAGAAGCTGTGTATTATGTGGAAGTAGCATACCAGTGAAATAACAAGCTAACAAATAACAAGCATATAAACAAAGCTAGATTCAGGAGGCTTGGATGTAGTGTATGGTACAGCAAACAAGGTGTACCAATGTCAGTAAGATACAGTTCAAACATGCAGGCACTATAAACCTGAAACCAGAAGTTCCCAGCTATGAATGGCAGAGTACAGCCTATTCTCACACAAGAGTGCAGACCACAAACCTCGTTAATGTTAAATAACTGGCCTGAAGGCCAACTGCTTATACCAGAACTAATACACTTGGACACTGGGCTCTCAATCAGCAGTTCCCAACTTAGAAGGATGAAAGCTATGTGTCCTGCCACCACAGTACTTGCCACAAACCTCCCTAATGTAAAACAACTGGTCTGAAGGCCAAGTGCTTAATCCAAAAGACTTAAATGATAGCTACACTTTAATCAAGTTACAACCAAGCAGTAATAAGTACAATTTAATACTCCCTGTATAGAATGTGTACCATATATTGCTGACATACTCTGCTGATAACCTGTTTGTGTACTTTTCCAGGGAGATATGGCTCCGAAAAGGAACTCTGCTTACTCTGCTGCAGAGGACGAAGTGATCCACCAGAGCCTGGTGTGTGACTATGACATCCTGTTTTCACGCACCACCCAGAATCAGCAGGAGAGGTCTGCACTGTGGCAAAACCTTGTCAGCAGGATAAATGATGTTGGCATGCATGATAGGATATATGAGCAGGTGAGACATCACTGCAGTGATTTGATTAGAAATGTCCGCCACCGTGCTGCAGATATCCGCAGTCAACAGGTTGCCACAGGTGGGGGGGTGGCCACACATCCCCCCCTCACCAGACAGGAGGGGCTACTGCTAAGTGTTGTGGATCTAGCCTCAGAACAACAACAGCATCAGACGTGCATCATGATGGAGGTTGGATCCACATAGCAGCAAGACACCGAGCGTGCAGGTAAGATGCCATATTTATTTATCTTTTGTTATTTATTTTACATTTGTTGACCGGGCTAGTCTAGCTGGATATATGTCCATTTTCAGTAGAGACCCGGGGAGAAAAGCTCCACACATAACATAATAAAGGCAGACAGACAAGTTGTTAATAAAGACATACAAAATAATAGAAATATAAATCAACTTGTTAATAAAATCAACATACATTTAAGGAACTCAAACAGTTTAAACTTATACACAATGTTCTGTCGGTTTCAAAGCAATCTTACCTAAAACATAAAGGTTATGCAATAAGGCAAAAGCCATATAGATAACAGTTAAAGCTCAGAAGGGTAGAGAAGTAGAAGGAGTATGAAAGATAAAATAATAGGGAAGAGGCAGGAGTCAAGAAGAGAAGAGAGGAAAAGAAGGAAGACAGTCAAGAGGAGGTGGGAGAGATGGGAGAAGCAGGTCAGAGCATAGAAGGACAGCAAGGGAAAAGAAACAGGGTAGAAGCTAGTTTTTAGGCACAATGAGGGGTTAAAGGTAAAGAGAGGGTTGGGAGAGGGAAGTTAGCCTGGAGTACTACAAGAACAAAGCCAGTGGTTTTGGAAGTACAGTTTGATTTGTTGTTTGAAGAGAGGTAAGGGTGAGATTACAGTTAACTCCTTGTATGTGCATATGACTGTTCTGTACACTGTTACTTCATGCATGCATAAGGTATGCACGTAGTATGTATCTGTCATCATGATATGTAATTGTGCATGTGTGATACTGACATTATGAGCAGCTGATGTGTATAAGGGGACTGGTGTACTACTGTACTGTATCATATGCAAAACAAATGGCACACTTGTGCCCACTGACATTACTTTCTTCATATTTCCAGGTCCCTCCCATCTAGCAACGAGGCAGGCCATACATGCTGGTGAGTGTGCTTAACATTACCTGAAAAACAATTTATAATACTAGTAAGAGTAGTGTAACTCTGTAGTATACATGCTGGTGAGTGTGTTTAATAATACCTGCAATACCCAGGTTAACACTAGTAAGAGTAGTGTAACTCAATACTGATGTGTGTGTACTGTGGGGTGTGCATGTGTGCAAGTGTGCCTGTGCCCATGTGTGCATGTGTGTGTGTGTGTCCATGAGTGCATGCATCCATTTCTGAATGTGTGCATTAGTATTGAAGTGCATCACTGTAAAATATGTGTTGATACTGTAATCTGTGTTCCCTGTTTTCCTCCCGTAGGTTCTGGTGCTGCTCTGGTGACCTGCAGCAGGGAACCTGAATCTTGTGCCCCAGGTACTGATGATGATGAAATGTCTATAATGGTGCAGGAAGGTGTGTCTGGGTCCGCCATTGGTCAGCCAATTGACAGTACACAGCTGTCAACCCCTTCAATGCGCACAGTCATCCTGCCGTTACATCCTTTGTCACCATTGTCCCCAGGTGATGGACAGTATGCATTGGGCATAGATCAGGGTAATGTGGTACCCGTGGTACATGCATCCCCACAAAGCAGCCATGAGCAGGGTCCTCCAATGGTACCACGCAGACAGTGGCCCATGGGTTCTCGTGGGGGCATCCATGGCTGTACTGCCTCTGGCCAACATGCCCAAGGAGGTATGTCAACCTCCACTATGTTTCAGACTGTTATGCAGGCACAGGCGCGTATGGAAAGGTACACCAAACAGGGTCTGAGGGAGCTGAGAGCATGTCGCACAGCCATGACAGACGACATGCGTGACATTGCGAATGGTATTCGTAATTTCACAGATGTCATTGACAGACGTTGTGGGGACATACAACAGCTGCTCCACAACCAGATGTCCATAGGCCAGGGCAATGGTGTGCGTTTGCGACGTCGACATGGCCGTATGCCGGCAACAGCACCAGCTGGCAGTGGCCGCGGACGACAACAGGCCCACTCACGCACCTCAAGTGCCAGCACCAGCCCCAGCAATGCTGGGTCAGTGCTGTCATCAGGACGCCCCAGGAGACCATGTGCACGTGGCTCTGGACAGTCCCAACAGGGAACTGTGTCCAGTCAACACCCCCTCACTTCCAATGACAGTACCCAGTCTGGGTTAGTACCGGATACGGTCCGTAGCACCCCTGCCAGGCACAGGTGGTACCATGTCCGTGCCCACAGACACTGATCTGGATGACCTGACAGGTGCAGTCTGTGCTGTCCACAAAACCCTGTACATGGCAGCCATTATGTGGGACTGTGTGCGTGCTTACACACATGCATAAATTTAACACCTAGGACAAACACATACACACACACACACTGCACTAACACTGGTCCACCCTGTACTGCTGCCCCTCACAAATACACATACACACACATGTCATTTGGTGGTACCAGTGGCTGGCTTGGGCATACCTAACCCACACCCTGTGCATATGATGACACTGTGCCACCTCCTGCATACTACAACATCAGTGCAGGAAAAGGTAAACACGTTGCTGATGCACAGGGTGACTACATAGATGTGTATAAGTAGTAACATGTTGGTAACTGTTCACTGTTCCACTATGATTGTGTGTATATCCCAGCATTCCTGCTGCAGTAACTGTATGAATGTCCTGAATTGTTATCTGCACCCATACTATTTACCAAAGTGTACCAACTGCACAGCATCACATGCTACCATTGACTATGGGAATGTGCATCATGTGCTGTATTGTAGATTCAGCTATATGTATCTGTTCTGTCACACATGCATTTACATACACCCTGCTACCCCCACACATGCACACGCTCACCTGCCATTTCCATTATTTATTACCCTACATGAGTAGCTGTCAGTACATGACAGGTACACATTTGAAAAGTGCACTATGTGGATTACTACAGATTTCCTCTTCTCTACCTGTACTCACAGGGTGCAGGCAACCTCATTAGTTTAAAAGTGTAATGTGCATCAGGTACTGTGGTACCCTGATTGCCACATCAAACATGTTTTCCATACGGAAATGCACACACAGAAACATCCCACATCCACATACTTGCCATATTCAGGTTTCAAAACACTATCTAGGTATATTCTGGTACATGTGCGTGTTACAGTAGCATGTAGCACTATACTGAGTACTGGTAGTTGTCATGTTGTTTGTATAGGGTGCTGTCAACATCACTGTTTGTTAAGGGAAATGCGCACCCTGCAGTGCAGAGCCCCATTTGGCAAAAGCCACATCCCACCCCCAGCATTGTGCACACACACTAACCCCACTCACACTAAAACACATACTTTCCATTTGCAAGATTCAAACCCCTACCTAACTGTGTTATGACACTAGAGACAGACACGTTAGCAAAGTGTGCTATTTGCATTAGTGGGAGAAATCCTTTCTAATGCTTTACTTAGAGGGTGCTGACATCATCTGTGTTTAGGAAGAGGGATGTGCACCCTGTAGTGTGTTCTCCCAGTTGGCAAAAGTCACAGCATTATGCACTCACACAAACCCCACTCATGCTAACATACATACATTCACTTTGCAGGATTCAAACCCCTGCCTAACTACGTTATGACACTAGAGAAAGACGCATTAGCGGAGCGCGCTACACGAATTACTGTAGAACTTTAATTCAGGTAATATAGTTATAGAGTACTGACATCATCAGTGTTTCAAAAGGGGAATGCATCCTGTAGTGTACTGTCACAGTTGCTAATAGGGGCATTTCCCACACACACATTGATGTGTTTGAGGTTTGCATATGTGGGGGATCCAGTACTCCAGTGTGATTAGTATATGGTTCGATTGCAACAATGAGGGATATACTTCAAGTGGTGAGCATTTTGTACTCATGTTTGTGATGATCAGGTCTAGTATATTTTCCCCTCTTGTGGGAATGTTGACTACCTGTTCCATAGCTAAAGAGTTTCTGAAGTATGGGAACCCTAGAGCTTAGGTACTGTGGCTTGAGTATTGTTCACAGTCTATGTTTGGGTAGTTGACGTCACCCAGTATGATGGTGTTTGCAGAGAAATCTATACTCTCCTGTGTCGTCATGAAGGCTGTGTGGGATTCCTGAGTTTGAGAGGGTGATGTAAGAGTTCCTCTGTGTCTCTTTCCATGTGGTCCAGGGAGGTACGTCTCAGGTTGTTCACACCAGCATGGACAATGACTGCCTCATACTTGTACTTGCTGTGGAGTGACCTGAGTGCTTGTGTTATGTGGCACATTCTATCACCCGACAGGTAGCTAAATGTGACCCTCACCTTGCTCAGTCTGGAGGGCGGGACGTCAGTGTGTCTGACTATGGCATCACCTATTATAGGTGTGTCACACATTGTGTTTGGCCTTATGGGCTGTGCCTGTTATGAACACTGACAATTGTGAGGTCTGTGTTGTTTGAGATATGTGTTCATGTGGGATGCAGCATGTCTGGCCATGTCATTTCTGTCCATGGTCTGGTAAGTATCACCTTTGGTGACATAGGTATTCATATGTCAGCTGGTGAGCATTTGCAGTGTTACCTACTGATAGTGGTACAGCTTGTTTGTTGTACAATGGACTACATGCAACCCTGCTTACAGTAGCTATGTTTGCATGCATGTTTCCTTGCAGTTACCCTGGAATACTGATCCGACCTGCCATTCAGAGTTACACAGCTTCTGTGGACTCCTAGTGACATCTGCATAGCTTACTATATGTATGTTCATGTCTCACTTGACAGAATGTCACTGTTTCTCCTGTGCACATGTACGTTGCCTGTGACACTTTGCACATGACTTACCTGGCATCTGTCCACGTGAGCAGTCATATATGCCACTGCAGGACTCTAAACCTGATGATGCACACACTCAAAACATTCCTCAGCATGGAGAACATCACTATCTGTGCAGTAACAGATACCGGATGCAGGGCTACCAACAGCACTCCAGCACTACCAAGTTATACCTCATACCATGCTTTTCAGGCCCAAAACTTGCACAAAACCACAAAAGGAGGGGGTGTATTGATATTCATCCAAGATACCCACACCTCCAGGTTGGTGACAAAGCACCAAACATCAGAGACTATCCATATGCAGGTAACAATGGGTAAAACTGCCTTCCAGGTTATAGCCTGCTACAGACCACCCTCACAAACACAAGAACCACACTTGGCCTTCCTGAAAACAGTTGGAAATATGTAGGTCTGTCCATACACCATTATATTGGGTGGGTTAAACTACCCAAACATAGACTGGGAGCATACTGGGAGCATGACTGTAGCTCCAAAACCCTAGCCCACAGATTACTGGAATTTATATACCAATATGCTATGGAACAACTTGTTACCACTCACACAAGAGGGGAAAACATACTGAACCTGATCATCACCAACATGGGGACTCTATGCTCCAGACCAGAAGTGTATCCCTCACTAGTAAGATCAGACCATAAACTAATCTCACTGGATATTCACATCCCAAGGCCACCCCCTGCACAGAAGAATACAGTCAACAACTCATGTCAAGCATGTTCACACTCCTCATAAATGATGTGGAAACCTTCAAAGCCCCCAGGCCTGTTGAAAATATGGACCAGACTGCAGATACCTGTATAAAGGCATTCTATGGACACATTCAGGAATGCATGGATCATGCAATCCCAAATGAAAGCAAGACCCAATCCTCCAAAGGCAGACGTCCTGTGTGCTGGACACCAGCCATAAACAAACTATACAATAGAAGGATGAAGCTACTACATGATACAACAAACTCCCAAAATGTGAAGGCATCACTGATGAGTATTAGAAGACAACTACAGGCACCCATAAGATTGTCTAAGGCCATCTTTGAGAGAAGATTCCACAAGACATTGAGGATAATCACAAGGCTTTCTGTAGTTATGTTAGGAACCTGGGTGGTAATACCCAGATATGCTCAGAGGTAGTCCAAGATGTCACACGAAATACCAGACACACAGACATTGCCAACATCCTAGTGGACAGGTTCACTGCTACCTTCTCCCCCCCTCCACACCAAAAGGGCAAATATTTCTCCCAGCAGAGTGCTGCCCCCCTGACATCTCAGATGCTCAGGTAAGAGCTGCCCTCTCCAAAGCAATAAACACTGCATCAATGGGACCAGACAGTGTCCCAGGCTGTGTCCTACATGAACCCCAAAAAGAGCTACACCCAGACATAACACTACTGTTCAATCCCAGCCTTACTACACGATATGTGGCCAAAGAGTGGTGTAAAGCAACAGTGGTCCCTCTACATTCAGGTGGTGCCTTAACGGATCCTGGACACTATTCGCCCCATATGTCTAAATAGCTTGGTCTGCAAAGCTATGGCAAGGATCATCATGAACCTCATAAATATAGATATTGGGGACCTACAGACATGTCATCATACACAGTTTGGCTTTGTTAATGGCAGATCCTGCCTCTCAAACCTGTGTGATTTCTTTGAAACAGTCACCAAGGCCACTGTCAAGGGGAAGGTGGTCTACACAGCCTACCTGGACCTTGCATAAGCCTTTGATACAATACCCCACTTGTGCATTCTAGGGAAGCTCACTAGTGTACATATTAACCCCTATGTCACTAGAGATATTGCACAGTGGCTCAAGGGCAGAACACACATGGTTAGAATTGCTGGAGCCATGTCAGCCTACAAACCAGTTACAAGTGGTGTCCCACAAGGCTCAGCCCTGGGATCTGTCTTGTTCAGTATATATTTATCAGAGGTACAGGCCAACATGGAAGTACTGTGGCAGAGCAAGTCGCAGATGACTGCAAACCGGATGCCATAATCAACTCTCCAGCTAACACACGCATCCTCCAAAAGGGCCTCTTGGAAACACACAAATTGTGCCACAGCCATGGCCTCAAGCTGAATGCCACAAAGTGTATAGTCATCCCCTTTGTCAAAAACAAAGTAACCACAAAGTACCACATATGTGTTAATCCATTAAGTGCAGATGAAGGAATTATGGACCATGGGGTACACAAGTTGATAGCATTCTCTCATTTGACAACAACATGGCCAAAGTGGTTAGGTAAGCATGTTATATAGGCCACATCATCAGTGTTTAAAAAGGGGAATTTGCATCCTGTAGTGTACTGTAAAGTTGCTAATACATTTCCCACACATGATGTGTTTGAGGTTTGCATAGGGGGGATCCAGTACCCAGTGTGATTAGTTTTGGTTGATTGCAACAATGAGGATATATTCATGGTGAGCATTTTGTCCCATGTTTGTGATGATCGGGTCTAGTTTTTTCCCCCTCTTGGGGGAATGTTGACCCCGTTCCATAGCTAAAGAGTTTCTGTAGGGGAAACCCCAGAGCTTTTGTTTGAGTTGTTCACAGTCTATTTTTGGGGTAGTTGCGCACCCAGTATGATGGTGTTTGCAGAGAAATCTATACTCCCTGTGTCGCATGAAGGCATTCCTGAGTTTAAATGTGTAAGAGCCCTCTGTGTTTTTTCCATGTGGTCCGGGGATCCTCAGGTTGTTCCACCAGCATGGACAATGACTGCCTCATACTTGTACTTGCTGTGGAGTGACCTGAGTGCTTTTTTATGTGGCACATTTTTAACCCACAGGTAGCCCCTCCCCTTTGCTCAGTCTGGGGGGCACTTTGGTCTGACATGGCATCACCTATTATTTTTCACACACCTTTTTTCCTGTTATGAACACTGACATTGTGAGGTCGGGTTTTTGAGATATTGTTCATGGATGAGTCTGGCCATGTCATTTCTGTCCATGGTCGGGTAAGTACCCTGGTGACATAGGTATTCATATGTCAGCTGGTGAGCATGGTGTTACCTACTGATAGTGGTACAGCTTTTTTTTTACAATGGACTACATGAAACCCTGCTTACAGTAGCTATTTTTGCATGCATTTTTCCCTTGCAGTTCCCCTGAATACTGATCCGACCTGCCATCAGAGTTACACAGGGGCCCCTTAGTGACATCTGCATAGCTTACTTTTTATTTTCATGTTTTTGACAAAATTTACCCCCCCAAATGAGTTGCCTGTGACACTTTGCACATGACTTACCCACTGCCCAGTGAGCAGTCATATGCCACTGCAGGATTTAAACCTGATGATGCACACCCCAAAACTTTCCCTCACATGGAGAACATCACTATCTGTGCAGTAACAGAACCTGGGCTCCCAACAGCACTCCAGCACTACCAAGTTATACCTCATACCATGCTTTTCACCCAAAACTTGCAAAAACCACAGGGGGGTTTTTGATATTCCCAAGATCCCCAATAGGTTGGTGACAAAGCACCAAACATCAGAGACTATCCATATGCAGGTAACAAGGGGAAAACTGCCTTCCAGGTTATACCCTTACAGACCAACAAACACAAGAACCACACTTGGCCTTCCTGAAAACATTTGGGAAAATATGTAGGTCTGTCCATAAAATTATATTGGGGGGGTTCACCCAAACATAGACTAGCTGGGACATGACTGTAGCCCCAAAAACCCCCCCACAGATTACTGGAATTTATATACCAATATGCTATGGAACAACTTGCCCCTCACACAAGAGGACATACTGAACCTGATCACCCAACATGGGGACTCTATCCCCAGACCAAAGTGTACCCCTCACTGTAAGATAAACCAAACTAATCTCACTGGATATTCACATCCCAAGGCCCCCCCTGCACAGAAGAATACAGTCAACAACTCATGTCAAGCATGTTCACACCTCATAAATGATGTGGAAACCTTCAAACCCCCCAGGCCTGTTGAAAATAGGGACCAGACTGCAGATACCTGTAAAAAGGCATTCTATGGACACATTCAGGAATGCATGGATCATGCAATCCCAAATGAAAGCAAGACCCAATCCTCCAAAGGCAGCGCCTGGGGCTGGACACCAGCCAAAAACAAACTATACAATAGAAGGATGAAGCTACCATGATACAACAAACTCCCAAAATGTGAAGGCATCACTGATGAGTATTAGAAGACAACTACAGGCACCATAAGATTGTCTAAGGCCATCTTTGAGAGAAGATTCCACAAGCCCTGAGGATAATCACAAGGCTTTCTGTAGTTATGTTAGGAACCTGGGTGGTAATACCCAGATATGCTCAGAGGTAGTCCAAGATGTCACAAAATAAAAACAAAAGACATTCCCAAACATCCTGTGGACAGGTTCCTGCTACCTTCTCCCCCACCCCAAAAAGGGCAAATATTTCTCCCAGCAGAGTGCTGCCCCTGACATCTCAGATGCTCAGGTAAGAGCTCCCTCCAAAGCAATAAACACTGCATCAATGGGACCAGACAGTGTCCCAGGCTTTTCCTACATAAACCCCCAAAAGGCTACACCCAGACATAACACTACTGTTCAATCCCAGCCTTACTACGATATGGGGCCCAAAAGAGTGGTAAAACAGTGGTCCCTCTACATTCAGGTGGTCCCTTTGGATCCTGGACACCCCCCATATGTCTAATAGCTTGGTCTGCAAAGCTATGGCAAGGATCATCATGAACCTCATAAAAAAGATTTTGGGGGACCTACAGACATGTCACATAAAAGTTTGGCGTTAATGGCAGATCCTGCCTCTCAAACCTGTTTGATTTCTTTGAAACAGTCACCAAGGCCACTGTCAAGGGAAGGTGGTCACACAGCCTACCTGGACCTTGCATAATTTGATACAATACCCCACTTGTGCATTCTGGGGAAGCTCCCCAGTGTACATATTAACCCCTATGTCACTAGATATTGCACAGTGGCTAAAGGGGCAGAACACACATGGTTAGAATTGCTGGAGCCATGTCACCCCAAACCATTACAAGTGGTGTCCCACAAGGCTCAGCCCTGGGATCTGTCTTGTTCAGTATATATTTATCAGAGGTACAGGCCAACATGGAAGTACTGTGGCGAGCAATGAATGACTGAAAACCCCGGCCATAATCAACTCTCCAGCAAACACGATCCCCCAAAAAGGGCCCCCAAACAAAATTGTGCCACAGCCATGGCCTCAAGCTGAATGCCAAAAGTGTATAGTCATCCCTTTGTAAAAACAAAGTACCACTACCACTTTGTGTTAATCCATTTGCAGAGGGAATTATGGACCGGGGGTACACAGGTTGATAGCATTCTCTTTTGACAACAACATGGCCAAAGTGGTTAGGCATTTTATATGGCCACATCATCATGAAGGGATTCACATGTAATCAGGGGGACTTTGTGCCTCTTTACTCATCCCTCATCATGCCCATAATTGACTACAATCCCCCTGTGGCATGACCTTACCAGACACCTGCAGCAACTGGAAAGACCACAAAAGTCCCTCAACAAGAGGATAAAACCAAACAGATGCCACATACTGACTGGTTAAAGAAAACAGCTCTACTCAGTGGCATACTGCCTCTTCATAGGCAATCTGTGCCTGACATATAAAGCCATGTCAAACCCTGACTTAATGGCCATGCTGCACCTCAGAATATCCAGATCCCATCAGGCCAGCTGGAAAGACCCCCAGGAGTGATATACATAGGACATGCTGGGGGGACACATTCATAACTCAGGGGCCCCTTTCATCTGGAATATTATCCCAATAGAGGTTAGGCAAGTCACTCAGTGACTATCTTCAAGAGGATATTAATGACTGGATGTGACATTGTAGGTTTACCCTGGTATCACTTATGTGTCACTGTTAGACAGAGGCACAGTATACAAACCCTTTGGGAAAAAGGGCATAGCAAGATAGATTTCAATGCATGGTGAAACCACACATTCTGGCTAGGTGTATAAATCCCCTAGGGCAGATGTTATGAACCTATGGACCATGTATCTTGTTCACCATTGGCCCTATGTGCTGTTAATCACCAATGCAATCTCAATACTATGGTAGCATGTGAAAAGGTCAGTTGTCAGTCACCTCTATGGTACAGTTGTGGTTGGAGTCATGTAGAAATTTCACAGCTGCCACATGTACACAGTCAACCCTACCCCCTACCCATGGATGTACAACACATGTATGAGATGGAAACACCCAAACTGTGGACTAAGCACTCTGAACCCAGTACTGGCATAACCTGTCAGGTGGCATGAAATACTACAGTGACTGCAATACCAGTCTGATTTTACACTGACAGCAATACAAGGGAAACACCCCGGCCTTTTGGAGCCTAAGGATAGCATCCTCCCAGTGGCAGACACCTCTGCAGCTGGCAAAAGGCATACTTAGGCCTGAACACACAAAACACATGCACACAAATCCTGGGGCCAAACAACACAGTCTGTAAGCATACAACACTACTGCGGGTTGTTTGGGTTTTTAATTGTCCAGTACAGTGAGGTATGCTCACCAGGCTGGACAAGGTGAATACAGTGATATGCTCAGGGGCACTATGGTCCACCACATAACACAAGCATACAGGTCAGAATGCATGGACACATATGACTCAGTCATTGTCCATGCCAAACTGATGGGGATGTCCTACTGGGATACATGATGGGGAACATGGAAGGGCTCACTGGGGAAAAGGCGGGTTAAACCCTGACCCATCAGACCCCAGGAATGCTGACATATTACTGAATGTAATGAATTCTTCAAAACCTAGCTGAGGTTTTTGCAGGGGTCACTGCATTGCTATGGAACAATTTTTACCACTCCCACAACAGGTAAAAACATGCAGCACCTGTTCATAAAAATGTAGACTTTTCCCCCAACCAGGTGTGTATCCTCACTACTAGGTTGATAGCATCTACATCTCACACTGTATATACACATCCCATGCAGCACCTGCACAGAAGACCACAGTCATATGTTCCCCTTAAATACCATGTATTCACATGTGGCAGGCATCACACATGGTAACTATTGAAGGTCACAGGTACATATGTTTTTCACATACATCATGTGTGCATTGCCAAACTGGTTTAATCATGTCATGCATTTTTGGGAAAACCCACACATGGGCATTCTGTGTGAGAAAAACAGGGACATGTCTGGAATAAAAACCATCAATTGTGATATTTTGAAAGGGGCACATCCCAGGGTTTTTCATACAACCCCTTCACACCCCTTGTGCTGGATTAAAATACCTAACTATGTTATGACACTAGAGAAATTAGCGGGCATCCCTTGATTAATTTCTTTTCCATATACTTTGGGGTGCTGACATCAGGTTTAAAAATGGCATCCTGTGGGGGCAAAAAACTTTTCAAACACGTTTGGGATTCAAACCCCTACTTATGTATGACACTAGAGATGGACAAGCAAATATTCAGATTAGGGAGATTTTTTCCCCTGATATACTTATGGGGTGCTGACATCATCAGTTTAAAAAGGGGAATGAGCATCCTGTGGTTTTTTTTCAGTTCCCAAAGGGATGTTTTTCATACACCCCCTTCACCCCCTTGCTGGATTCAAACCCCTACCTAACTATGTTATGACACTAGAGGGGGCAAGCGGGGGTATTTTTTGGGGATTTCTTTTCCTGATATACTTATAGGGTGTGGACATCATCAGTTTTTAAAAAGGGGAATGAGCATCCTGTGGTGTGTTTTCACAGTTGCCAAAAGGTTTTTTCATACACACTTACCCCTTCACACCCACTTGTGGATTCAAACCCCTACCTAACTATGTTATGACACTAGAGAGGGATTGGGGAGGCTTTTAGTTTCTGGGGATTTTTTCCCTGATATACTTATAGGGTGCTGACATCATCAGTGTTTAGAAAGGGAATGAGCATCCTGTGGTGTGTTTTCACAGTTCCCAAAAAGGGATGTTCTTTCATACACACACATTTAAACCCTTCACACACTTCCCATTAAAAACCCCCTACCTAACTATGTTATGACACTAGAGATGCTTGCAGAGCACTATTGGATTCTGGGGATTTTTCTCCTGATATACTTATAGGGTCTGACATCATCAGTTTTTAAAAAGGGGAAGAGCATCCTTGTGTTTTTCACAGTTCCCAAAAAGGGATTTTCCCCATACACACTTACTGGATTAAAACCCCCTATAACTATGTTATGACACTAGAGACGGATTAGCAGGCGCTATTCGAACAGATTTCTTTTCTCCTGATATACTTATAGGGTGCTGACATCATGGTTTAGAAAGGGAATGAGCATCCTGTGGTTTTTTCCAGTTGCTAAGAGGAACATTTGGACTGTGTGAGCATGCCCAGTTCAGCCTTCCCATGGCATGTTGTGTGAAAGATGTCTCATTTATCAAAGTGTGTAGCACCCCTGTGAGCTTTCCATATGTTGAACCTGCAGCCCATCACATTTGTGGATGAGTGTGCCTTCAACAAATATCTCCAGTTTATGGTTGTGTGTTCTGTGCCATGTTGTGTAGTTACTGCCCTGTTTTTTGTGTAAACACAACAGGGATTATACTGTGCCTGCAGGTTTTATGGGATACTTTGCATACAATTGTCAACATCCATACTGACCTAACACTGTAGTACTGTATAGTGTAGTGGTTCAGTACTTTCACTGTGTTGGACAGTATCCTGGGCTTTAGTCCTATCACTGCTTTACATTTCCATAGTGTGCACAACAGCCTGGTTTGGGTCCAGTTGTGCACATCTACGGGGGTGCCTCTACGGACCCTGGTAATTACTGCCCCATAAGCTTAACAAGTCTAGTCTGCAAAGCTATGGACAGGATCATAATGGAGCTCATAAACAAAGATATGGGGGACATGCAGACATTGGCCCCAAATTTTTGGGCTTGGTCAAGGGCAGATCATCCCTTTTTGAACTTGGCCCTTCTTCAAAACAGTCACTAAGGCCATTGATGGGGGAAAGGCAGTCCATACAGCCTACCTTGACCTTGGGACAAAAACCCCACGGGTATTGAAAAAACCTACCAACTTAAATGTAAACCCATATGTCACAAGAGGGGGCAAACTGGCTTAAGGAAGGACCCACAGGGTTAGAGTTGCTTATGTCAGACCCCAACCCGTCACAAGTGGTGTCCCACAGGGTGTCCTTGGCCCCTATTGTTCTCTCATTTCTCGGGTACAGGCCAACATGGGAGGATTTTGGGGACAAAGTTTGCAGATGACTGCAAACCCATAGTGGACAGTGCATCGACACGGATATCCTTCAGAAGGGACTCACGAAACTATAGCTGGTGCCAGAGCCATGGCCTGAAGTTAAATGCCAAAACATGTATAGTCATACCCTTCGGGAAAAGAAAGGGTAACCCCAAGCTACCATATAGGTGGCAACCCTTAAGCACAGAGGAGGTTATCATGGACCTGGGGACCCAGGTTGACAGTGGCCTTTCTTCTGACACTCACGCTAAAGTGGTTAGAAAGACCTTCTACATTGCCCACCTGATCAAAAGGGGATTCACATCCAGATCTAGTGAGGTCATTTTTCCCCTGTACTCTTCATTTTCAGACCAATGATCAGTACAATGCCCCATTTGGATGTATCTCCCCCGACATCTGCAGAAATTTGGGAAAACCCCAAAAGTCCCCCCCAAAAAGATAAAGGGACTCCAACATCTGTCATATGCTGCCAGATTGAAGACACTCCAGCTCTTTTCACCAAAAAGCTCAGGGGGACATGTGCCTGAATGCAAGGCCATGTCCAACCAGGAAGTAATGGACATGCTCCACCTCCCCAAATCCACCAGAACCACTAGGGCAAGTGACTTAAACCTTAGCAGGGATATAAGTAGGACATGTTGGAGGGATAGATTTATCACCAGAGACTCCTATGCTGTGGAATACAATCCCGGTCCATGTGAGGCAGAGCACCTCACTGGCTCTGTTCAAGAGGAATCTTGACCTGTGGAGGGGAGATCATAGGTTTACCCGGGATCCCTCTGTGTCACTGCTGGACAGGGCACAAACTAATGGGCACAGTATTGTTTCCATAAAAGGGGGTGGCCACAAACTCTGGGCTAGGCTTATAACTGCCTTAGGGCAGATAGCCTAGTATAAACCTATGAACCTATCTGACCATGTTGCATTATGTTCAGATATGAACTACTTACAACAGCCTCATCCAACATCAGTAGGTATTCCACAACATAGGTGTACATTGGCAAACACTCCCGATTTTAGGCCATTTCTAATGCTAGTCAGAGTGTGTTTGTCCTTACATTGTAAGTGTAGTTTGCCATGACATATGTCTTGTTTAGTATACTGTGCCTCTGTCTACCTGTGACATAACATTGATACCCCGGGTAAACCTACCATCCCCCATCCACTTTAAGATTCCTGTTGAGGAGAATCAATGAGTGACTCTATGGATAACCTGTACTGGTAGTTTACTCATGGGGGGTGGCTTCTGTGTTATGGATAATGCAGTACAGCTTGTCCTATGTATGTCAGTGTGGGGTTCAGGTCCCTCATGTGCATAGTTGCCATTCAGATTGTACAAGGTGCAGCATGTTCATTGATTCCAGCTTGGACATGGCTTTCTACATCAGGCACAGCTTGCCTGGGGGGCCAGCATGGCAGTGTGTGGAGTTGCACTCTGTTTAATCAGGCAACACATTACATGTGTTCAAGCTCTTTGATACTCCTGGTAGGTACTGTTGTGGACTTTACAGTTGATGGAGGTGTCGGGAGGTACCCCCACAGGGGCTGTTGTGGTCATTTGAAACCCTGATGAAGGATAACTGCAGAACCACAATGACCCCCCCTTATCTAGATGTCATAACCTTCATGATTAGGTTGGTATATGGATTGTTTCTGTTAACACTACAGCCACATGTTTGTCCAATGCAGGATATCTATCACCTTGTGAACCCAGGTCTGTCATTACATGTTAAGTATGTAATGGGTTAACACCTATGTGGTAATTGGTGGTCACTTACTGTATATCCACAGAGGTTGACTATACAGTTTTCTCCATTTAACATGCTGACATGGCTATGGCAGTTGTCTGTTTCTATGGGGCCCCTTTTTGTGGGATGTTGTGTCAGCTGGAGTGTCAGATATGTTAGGGGTTTGTAGTCCTCAGAAAACATGTTCAGGCACAGTCCTTACATGTTGGCCTGTACCTATGGGGCATATATACCAGCGGGAAGGTCCCAGGACCAAGCTTTTGGGGATGGCTGTTATGTGTGGCTTGTAGAGTGACATGGCCGCGGCATGTCTGACCATGTCAGTTCTGTCGTTGGTCTGGTTTGAAACCCCCTCTAGTGACATTGGGGTTATATAAGCTGGTGAGCATATCTATATTGAACACATAGGGTATTGTATGGAAGGCTTTCCAAGGTCCAGCTACACTGTGTGGACCACATTGCCCTCATCAGTGACCTAAATTTACTGTTTCAACTGAGTCACACATTTTGGGGGGGTCTGCCCCAAAAACCCACACTGGGTAGGGTCGGTGTCAATAGATCCCCAATTTTTATTGGGGTACATGCTGATCCCTTCCATAGCTGTGCAGAACAAGCTTCCCAGGATTCTGTGGTGGTTGTTTTAGTATCCATTCAGGCGACACCTTTCTTGAGAACAACCACTGTTGTTGTAACTGCTCTTTGGGTACATATCCAAGGCTGACATAATGTCAGGGAGGCGGGTCTGCAAAGATATTTGAAAGGGGGGGTAGCACTGCACCTGTCAGGATGTATGTTGGAATTGTGTGTTTGGTATTTGTTTGTAATTTTTGGGGATCCGGGCATATGGAATTCAAAAAGCTTACCCATCACAGCACCCTTTGGGGGTTATCCTTAGTGTCCGCAATTTGTATCATAATAGGTTAAAGGTTTATACTGGCTACCCCCCAGGGCATTTGTAACCCCAACAGTGTGTGTGGCTTTTGTGTATGTGAATATTAGGGCCCTTTTATGATTTACTTAGCTGTGCCTCTGTCTACATGACACAGTCCCCCAGTGCATCTACAATTATCCATCCTTTTTCAACTTCCTTTGAAGAGTGTAGCTCTGCCTAACTGTAGTGGTATTCTGTTCATGTACCATTGGGATCTGTCCCTAGCACATCCCTTTTTGATTAAAGGTGAATTTGCCACCTGTGGCTTTGAGTTTCTTGAGATGTCCTTTATTTTTTGGGTTGGAATGGACTTGAAACAGCAACAATGCCTCTTTACGTATGTATCATCAGTGTGGTGTCACGGGGAAGCATATGAATATTTTGAGCCCCTTTTGATTTGTGGGGTATTTGATCTTTCTAACTTACGGTGAGGTAATGTACCCCCAAATGAGGCTTTTATTACTAGGTTGATGGGGAACAATACAAGACCGTTTGGATGTGCTTTCATGATACAGGTTATAAAAGTCTTCCTAACTTTTGGGTCACATCGGGTGACTGTATTGTGTCACTGGGATTACTTTCCACACATAATGGCCCCCAATGTGGAAAATTTGTGCCCTTTTTTGTTTTTGGGTTACATACTTCCCCTGTCTTCAGGACAGTGTTTCCTGTTGTGGGGTCTTACATGTACAGACTGAAGCAGTCTTCACGGTTAGTTGCACGGGGTGACGAAAGCATAACTTTTCATTAACGGGACATTGGTGCTGTATGGAACCCCCCCCATGTTTTGACAGGTTTTCCTAAACATGATTGTGGTATTACCGGGAGTGCGGGTTCCATGGGGTTTTCTGGAAAACATTGCCCCACATTTTTTCTCCCTGAAAACTCTTGGGGTTTTACAAATTGGGCTGTAACATCCCTCTGGGCCCCGTGTCTCCTTGGGTTTTCCTTTCCTTTTTTCCCTTCGTCCGTACGTTTTCAACTTTTAGGGGGGGGGGGGAAAAAAAAATTTTTTTTGCTTTTTTATAAAAAATTAAAACCCTATGAAACTCTGTTTTTCAAACCCAAAGTTTTTCCTTTTTTTTTTTCCCCCGGAAAAATGTTTGGCACACCCAGCCCCTTGGTCTTTTTTTAATTTGGTTTCTTTTATGGGCCCCTTTTTTAAAGGGTTGGGGTTTTATTGGGTGTTGCTTTGGAGGCTTGTGTTGGTGTTGTGTGTTTGAATTGGGTTGGGAATGTTTTTGTGTTTATGTGTTTGGTTTTCAGTCATAGGTCATGTGGGACTGGGGTTTTTGGGGTATGTGGTTTCCTTGTCCTCCTGACTAGTTTTGACAGACTGATTTGGGGTGCTCAGGCTTTTGGCTACCTGGTTGCCTATCACATACATTTTTTTTATTGGGGGGGTTGTTGTTTTGTGTGTACTTTGGGGCAGGTGTCACATTGCCACTGGATTCACAGATTCTACTTGTTTTGCCTGGCCTTAGTGGAGGTGTGGGCACATTTTAGCCCTAGTGATCACTGATTACTTCACATGTTTGATCATCATGTGGTAGCTTCCCCACTCTTCAATGGTTTAGTAATTGCTGGAGTCCAGCATGCCCGATTGGGGGTATGGCTTTTGTCTTTTTTTTGATTGCAGACTCATCTTGGCTTTTTCATGGTATGCCTGTATAAAATGTTCTGCAGTGTGTCCCATATTCTGGACCTGAAAGGGGTTTTCATGGATTCCCCATTGGTTTGTTGGGGGGAAGCTATGCTTTATACATGTGTTTCACTGTGGTAATTTGGGCCCGGGACTGGGGTCGGGGTGTGTAACTACATGTGAAATCATGGTCTGGTCTTTCCAGTAAAACACTTCTCATCTTGACATCCAGTAAATATTTTTTAATCACATCCCGTACTTACCCTCTTTGGAAGTGACATTTTTCAGTCCATTTTGGATGGATTCTGGGAAATTGTCTACACTTTTGTCAGTGCTAGTATAATACAAAAGTATAGTGACAAACACTCAAAAACTGACTTACACTTCTTGGTGAGATGGTATCCAAGCCCACTGGGCCATGGCCCCAACACACAATGGTGACTCCTTCACAGGTTTTGGACATCTGGCATGGAACAATCACAAATAAAAACAAGACCCTCTCCACCAAGGGGAAAATGGCCTTTTGGGGGACCCCCCCATAAACAAACTGTATAACAGATGAAGGATACTAATGCAAGACAGGCTACATCTCCTAAAGGGAAGGCAGCTGTGATCAGCACTAGTAAAAGCTACATTCTCTCATAAAGACATCCAAGGTCAACTTTGAGACATAAATCACCAAAGACAATGAAGATAAACACTGCCTTCTTCATTATGTCAGAAACCTGGGTGGGAACCCTCAGATATGCTCAGAGTTGGTACACAACAACATATATTTCAGTGACCTGACAGATATTGGCAACATTCTGGCAGACAGGGTTTAGTGCAATTTTCCCCCCCCTCACCCCCAAAAAAAGATAGTTATCACAGCTGAATGTAACCTCACTGTCATCTCGGGTGTCCATGTGAGAGCCCCACTCAGCAGAGACGTGCACACAGCATCAATGGCACCTGATGGTATCCCCAGTCGCATGCTATGTGAACTCCCGAAGGAGCTAAACCTGTATATACAAATGCTATTTAACCTTAGCCTTGCTACAGGATATGTACCTGAACACTGGCGACAGCAACAGTGGTCCCACTCCACAAAGGAGATGCCTCCACAGACCCTGGAAAATACCACCACACAAGCAACCAGCCTTGTCTGCAAAGCTATGGAAAAATCATTATGGAGCTCTTAAACAGAGACATTGGTGACCTACAGACCCTTTATCCCACCCAGTTCAGCTTTGTAAGGGCAGATCCTGCCTTTTGCACCTAGTTGACTATTTTGAAACTGTCAGTAGGGCCATTGATGAGGGCTCGTGGGCCACACAGCCTACCTGGGTTGGCTAAAGGGCCCTTTTACACAATACCCACTCAGGCATCATAGACAAGCTCAACAGCTGAAATATAACACCATATGTCACAGGATAGGTTGCAAAATGGCTAAAAAACAGAAACCCCTAAAGGGCATTGCAGGTGTCTTGCCAGATTCAAAGCCAGTCACAAGTGGTGTCCCACAAGGATCTGTCCTGGGACCCCCCTTATTTGGCATTTACTTTTCAGATGTGAAAGCAAACATAGGAGGGTTGTGGCTGACAAAGTTTGCAGATGACTGCAACCTAGGCACCATAGTGAATACATCAGGGCACACACATCCTACAGAATGGGCACAAAGACAGATAGCTGGTGCCGGAATCATGGCCTGAAACTGAATGCAACTGCTGTGTAGTCATCCCCTTTGGGAGGAACAAAGTACCCACAAATCAATACATAGACAGCAACCCACAGAGCACAGAAAACAAATCAGACACCTGAGGACACATGTAGATAGTGACAGCTCTTTGACACCCATGTTGCCAAATTTTGAAAGACTTTCTATCTTGCCCACCTTATCATGAAGGGTTTTCCATCCAGATCAAAGGAGGTCATTGTACCACTATACTTCTCCCTTATCAGGCCCATGATTGAATACAAAGCCCCATTTGGTATGTACCCCACCCAGCACTTGCAAAGCTGGGAGACCCCAAAAGTACCTTACCAAAAGTCAGGGTCTACAACACATGTCATATGCTTCCAGACTAAAGGAAATCCAGCTTTATTCAGTGGCATACCCCATACTTACAGGTGACCTATGCCTGACATACAAGACCATGTCCAATCAGGATTTGGTGGACATGCTCCACTGCAAGCAATCCAAATCCACCAGAACCATGAGAGTTAAAGATTTGAACCTCAGCACATACATGTATAGGACATGCTGGAGGGACAGAGTCATAACTCAGAGGCTTCTCCACCTCTAGCAAATATCTGTTCATGTTGAGTGGGGATCCTCACTGACCCCTCTTAAAAGAAATCTGGACAACTGGATGTGGTTGGCGGTTTACCCCAGGGGTCCTCCTGTGTCACTACTAAGTCAGGGCACAATATTTAGAATCTATTCTGTACCTTGTACCACTATAATTGGCAATAGCCACATCACCTATGTGGGCTTATAAATGCACTAAGGCAGATAGCCTAGTGATGACTATGAAACTATGGAGAGCTATGAATTTGTGTGTGTTGGGTGTGTCAGTCAAACAATATAATGTGGTTTGGGGCGATATGTATGAGCAACATTTTGTCTATTCAACTTCTAGCATGTCAAAGGGATCAGTTGCTAGTAGTCCTCTCCTGCTCAGCTGACCTAGAGATATTGAAACGTATTTTGGTGCCTCATATTTTACGAACAACCCTCTCTCATGCTCACAAAACACAATACATGCGAGAGATGCAGCTGCTGGCCAGAGCTGGAGGCTGAACACTCTCCCAGCATAGGACTGGCAAGACCCCAGAGAGGGGAGAAGGTAACCACACACACCCTGCCAGTCTCACATAGCACTATCACAACTTCAAGATCATACACATAAAACACAAAGACACTCAGGCTCTGATCAAGTCTACCAAACAACAGGGCACCAAGCAGTTTACCCAAACAACTGCCTCCACGAAGACTTTAGCACATACAACACATGAACCACAAGTCATTTGTGCCAAACAGTCACAGCCCTTAAGGCAGCCTGATACCAGACACCCCCTGTCATAGGTGAGCTCATCCAGACACATGGCGTCCGCTCACAGATTGGGCGGAAGGTCACAGTAAGCTGCCTGCTCGGACACTGGAATCCACCGCCAATACAGCCTCAGGTCACTCAGCTGCAGAGTACAGTAGCAGCTCAGTCATTGTCCATGCTGGTGTGAGCATTTTCAGGGCGATACCTCCCTGGACTGTGAAAAGAGACATGGGGCTCTCTGATTATATGGCCCAGGCGAGTATGACCCTGACCTTGAGCAGTATCCTGCAGCCACCAGAGCCAGTGCCACAATACAAGAACAAGATGATAAAACATAATAGTTGAAACCCCATGGTGTCAGTCCAAAGGATCAATGTCTGTCTGCCTGGGATGACATGCTGGACAGTATGCTGATTCGCCGAGGATGACACCTGTCACCCTGGGCTTCTAGGATTTGGCTAAAACCACCACCACCCCCATTATTGCCTTTTTAGGCAAGGCTTAGATTCTAACCTGCCCTAGAACACAAGGAAAAAACTAAAAGATAATGCTCAATGCAGAGTCTCAACCTCAAGATGCACATATGAGCCTTCTCAGTATGGAGAACATTGATGTCTGTGCTGTGGCCTGACACCTGGTTCAGGCTCCTGACCGCACACAGCGGCTGCACTATCAGGTGTTACCTCCATATCATCGTTCCGGCCCCAAATCGGACATGCCTGAAGCAGGAGGGTGGGTGTCCATGATACCATCAGACACACCCTCACCTCGGGTTGGGTAGCTAACTGCGATAAGCCGAGGAGACCATCCAGGTGGTAACCGTGAGCTGAGAACTGCTCTGCGATTTTTGGCATGTTACAGGCCACCCTCTCAAGCTCAGGAACCTCACAGCTTTCACAGAAAACACTGGAGGATAAATGCTGTCTCCAGCTTACCATCATGCGTTTCAGCTATCAATATAGACTGGATCACTGCCAAACTAACACTCTAGCCCAAGGTTCTAGGGTTCATAAACTCAAATGCCATGGAACAACTGTCACCCTTCCCAAGAGGAACCATACTAGATCTCATCATCACGACATGGGGTCACAATGTTCCAACACCAGAAATATACCCATCATTGGTGAGATCAGATCACAACCTAATCTCAACTGAAAGTCCACATTCCACCCTCACGCCCAGATTAAAACCATGACCTTCAGCAGTGTGAAGAACTTCTCAAAAGCCAGCTCACACTTCTAAAGACTGGTGTCTGGTCTCGTTCAAGCCCCCCAAGCCAGCGGAAACCAGTGCAATTGCAAGCAGCTGAATCAGATCACTTACAAATGCCTTCTACCAGCACCTCCAGGACTGCATGGATCAAGGGAAATCCCCAAACAAAACAAAGACTCTTTTGTACCAAAAGGTAAGCCTGGCCAGTCTGGTGGGACCCCAGCCATAAACAAACTCTACAACAAAAAGGAAGGAGATACTACAAGATAGAGCAAAATCTGTGAGAAGGAAAAACCCCTGCTCATTATAAGTACAAAACTGAGATCTCTCATAAAATCATCCAAGGCAAATTTTGAGAGAAAAATCGCTAAGGACTCAAAGACAATCATAAGGCCTTTTTTTAGCTATGTTCAAAGAAACCTGGGAGGAAACTCCCAGGGTATATGCTCAGAATTAGTTCAAAATGATAAAAATCACTTCGAACCTACAGACATTGCCCACATACTGGCTGACAGGTTCAGTGCAGGTCTCCCCTCCCCAAAGAGTAGAGATATCTCATACCAGAGGATTGCTTAGCCCCCAAACATCTCAAATGCTCAGGTGAGAACTGCTCTATCCAGAAACATAAAAACTTGGCATCCATGGGACCAGATGGTGTCCTAAAGTTCTGCACTCCACCCAGCGACTCTCAATGAGGAATTAAACCCGCGGTGAGGGCAGCTGTTTAATCTTAGCCTCACCTCAGGATACATACCCAATGAGTGTATGCACGCAACGGTGGTCCCACTTCACAAAGGAGGTGCCTCCACCGACCCCGGAAACCACTGTCCCATCAGCTTGACAAGCCTGGTCTGCAAAGCTATGGAGAGGATCATAATGGAACTCATAAATGAAGACATAGGGGACTTTCAGACTTTGGATCCAACCCAGTTTGGCTTTGTCAAGGGCAGATCATGCCTTTTAAACTTGGTTGACTTTTTCAAAACAGTCACCAATATCATTGACAAGGGCAAGGCAGTCCACACAGCCTATCTTGACCTGGCAAAGGCTTTCGACACAATACCCCACTCGGGTATCATTGAAAAACTCACCAGCTTAAATGTAAACCCATACGTCACAAGATGGGTTGCAAACTGGCTAAGTGACAGAACCCACAGGGTCAGAGTTGCTGGCGCCATGTCAAACTCCAAGTCTGTCACAAGTGGTGTCCCACAGGGCTCAGTCCTGGGCCCACTTTTGTTCGGCATCCTACCTTTCAGAAGTACAAGCAGACATTACAGGAGGATTATGTGAGTGACAGCAAAGTTTGCAGATGACTGCAAACTGGGAACCATAGTTGAAAACCCATCTGACACAGACATCCTTCAGAAGGGTCTCATAGAAAGCAGGATAACTGGTGCCAGAGCCACTGGCCTCTAAAGTTAAAAGCTAAACAATGCATAGTCATACCCTTTGGGAAAAACAAGGTTACCCCTAATTTACCATATAGTTGGCAATCCTCTAAGCACAGAAGAGGCGGGGTTATCAGGGATCTGGGCACCTAGGTTGACAGTAACCTTTCGTTTGACACTCACGTTGCCAAAGTAGTTAGGAAGACCTTCTACATTGCCCACCTGATCATGCAGGGATTCACATCTAGATCAAGGGGGTCATTGTTCCCCTGTACTCATCACTCATCAGACCAGTGATTGAGTACAATGCCCCATTTGGAATGTATCTGACCCAACACCTGCAGCAATTGGAAAGGCCCCAAAAATTCCTCACCAGAAGGATAAAGGGTCTCAAAAATATGTCTTATGCTGCCCGACTGAAGGAACTCAGCTCTATTCAGTCGCCACTTGCCGATCTGCTCAGAGGTGACCTGTGCCTGACATACAAAGGCCATGTCCAACCCGGAATTAATGAACATGCTTCACCTCAAAACCTCTAAATCCATCAGAACTACAAGGGCAAGAGACTTAAACCTCAACACAGCTATTAATAGGACATGCTGGAGGGACAGATTCATCACCCATAGACTCCCTATGCTGTGGAACAACATCCCGGTACATGTGGGGCAGAGCACTTCGCTGGCTTTGTTCAAGGGAAATCTTGACCAATGGATGGGAGATCGCAGGTATACCCCAGGGATAACCTCAGTGTCACTGCTTGACAGGCTGAGGCACAGCAAAATAATGGGCATATTATCCTTCAAACTAAAGGGGTATGGCGGAAGCCACACAAACTCTCAAGCTAGGCATTTCTATAAATGCCCTAGGGCAGATAGCCTAGATATGAACCTATGAACCTGCTGGAACATAGGCCTGGTGCAGTTCCTGCTATTAGGACAGTGGTCTGCAGCAAGCTATATAGTAGTAGGCAGTTTTAGCCATTGGTATTTGACCATGGCTAATCCCATGTTGCTTCTTGTTGTGGTACCAACTTTGCAGGGGTGTGGTTATCCATGAAATTTATTGCTAGTCACCCTCGTTTTGTAGCTTGTTCCATGTTTTGCACATGTGTACATCACTGTATGAGGTGTGACCACTGGTAGTGTTAGGGTGCTGATGTGAGCTTTGTGCCCAGTTTTTCTATTACAGCACTGATATCTACATTCTCTATACTGTGTCGTTACTGGTTGTCGCATCTTGCTGCTTTATACTTCTGGCATTGGGTAGCATTAAGCATCTAGGTTCCTATCCCTTGTGGTACCTATGAAGGTGGGTTTGTGTTTGTGGTTTTATGATTGGTGAGGGTGGATGTTAGTCAGGGTCCTCAGGTGTGCATATGGTACATGGTGTTACATTATTTCTAAATACATGGCATTGATGCCTCAGGTGGTGCTGCACTGTGAAGCTTGCCTCTGTCGGATGCACATACTACACTCCCTGCACATGTTTGGAAGCAGGATTTGTGTCATGTTAGGCATCCCTGTTACTATATGAGTGAGGTCGGAGGGGTATCAGTCCCAGTGTTCCTACTGAGCCAGTGTATGTGCTTTATCGTTGCCTCTTTTGCCAAGGTCAGGGCATACTGGGCACGCCTCCTTCCTGCCTAACTGGGGCAAGGTCAGGTTGTTCCTCCTCCGAGTCACCCTCTGCCTGTGGTGGCCTTGGCAATGGTGTGGAGGTATGTTTGGCCCAGCCCTATGCTGGTCCTGCTGCAGCTGTTTCCACAGGATCATATTATAGTAGTGCATAGCACATATCGCGAGTCATTTGGAATTTTATGTAGTTAGTGTGTACCGGCAAGGCTCCACCAGATGTGTCCAGACACGGAACCATTGATTGTTGAGCAGCCCAAACACACACGGCTCTATGACATTCGTGGTTTGTGCATGTGCCTCATTATGGCTTCCTGTTCAGGTGTGTGTGCATTTCTGATGGGTGTCATCAGCCACGGCTCAAGTGCATAACCACCATCCCCACTCAGGGTGTCCGTGTGGGAAGTCCCCACTGGCAAATGATTGGTGCAAGAAGCTCGTCAGATGCCAGATGTGGGAATCGTGGTAGCTCTCTCAGGTACAGCCAGCACACACATTCAGTATTAAGCACTGGGCATCACACATGACCTGGCAGTTGATGGAGAATCCCCTTGCAGTTAATATAGGCTCTACCGGTCACTGGCTGCTGCTTTGATGCATATGTGTGTGCAGTCTATTGCTGCGCAGTACCTCAGGGTATCCCGCTATTTTGCTGGAAGAGCACGATATTGCTGTGCTAATACTCTACGGGCATTGGGGGAAATATACATGATCACTGACATGTGCTGACATGGCATCCAGGAACTGGTACTGCAGTACCCTGGAGGCTGATGCCTGTGATATCCCCATCATATCACCAGTTGGTCTCTGGAAGGTGCCTGTTGCTAGTATTCTTAGGCCCAGCATACCTTGGTTTCCACTGGGATGGGTTCCCCTCTGTTGGTTCTTCTGTGACAGACGACGTGGCCTGCACAGCTCAACAATTTGTTGCTGCAGAAGGTCTCTGTGTCCACTCTGTAGCGCTCTACTATCTCCAGTTCATGTAACCGCAAGTGGTAGGTGACCTGGGTCTGTATACTCTCCTCCTTCTCCCTCACTCTGGGTTGTCTGTCAGCATCTGCATTGTCACCACCCTCAGCAGCATTCGCCTATGTCTGATTATAACAGCTATGTGGCAGCCCTAGCATTTCTGCTCTGAGTTCAGCTTTTTCAGTTTTCAATTCCTGATAGCTTACTCCTTTCTTGCCACAGTATCTCTTGAGAAAACAGCCTGCACTGCTGTTTGCAGTGTGTTTTAAGTACTGGGTTGGGCTTCTAGTCTGCCTGTGTAATTGCCTGCTTCCAATTGTTTCCACAAATTAATAACTTGCTTGCAGTATCCCCTAGCAGCTTCCTTTGTATTCTGGTTGTTTCCTTTTTTCCTCCTTGTTTCCTGAGAGGGAGCAATGTGCACACAATTCAGCTTAAGCATGCTCACAGCGTTACTTAAACACGCTACGACACACATACTTACACGGTGTGGACTTGGCTGATTCATGGTAAAATGTTGCGCACATTGCCTTATACGTAATGTGCACTTGCCACAAGCAAACTGTTTACCGGCGGTCTGTGCAACACTCCCCGCGTGTTGAACCTGCCTTACACGGCTTACCGCAGCGCGCCATGCAGAATATATCAAGAAAGTTTGAGTGTAGGGATAGTGTGCACCCTCTATTTCTTGACTTTCCTAGTGTTCTGTTGGGACACCCTCTCCCTAATGTCTGTCTGTAATCTGTCACGTTACATTTGCCCTCAATCTGATAGTTACATTTATTTCTATCATTCCCCGTGGATGTCACCTACCTCTTACTATGTTCCTCCCCTTCTATAAGGCAACTCTTACACTACTCAGAAACTGCTTTATTACCTATGTGGCAGTGTGATTCAGTGCATTGTAAACCCTCATTTTACATAGTGGGATTGCCTAGTAATGCTTAGTTACATTTCTTACAGAGCTTTCCCTCTTGGCAACCACCGGCATGGAGGCCATATTGTTTTTGGTCTGCTAGTCCCTGCATTGTCATTCCATGTAATACATTAAACCCACAATTGTGGGCTTATAAGCTTCAGTTTTCAGTTTTAGGCAGCGCACCCCGTTTGAGCAGGTGTGCACTGCAGTTATACATGAAAATCCCACAAAAAAAAAAAATGTTATTTAAAATACTTTTGCAACACTTTTTAATGCCAATGGCCACATATTTGGTCATTGGCATGCTGAATGACACATATGCACCCTTTATTTGGAGCTGACATAGCTCCGTTGTCGCTAATTTTGCAGTAAATGTACTCAGTTGTCCAGCTAAGTACATTTCTCGCCTTCTACACAAATCATTACTGCGGACTGGCTCTTGAAACTTCTTGGATAAAACAAATACCTCATTTACATATCTTTGAGCTTCGCAAAATGAGGTAATAGAGCATTTATCACCAGTCCGTGCCAAAGAAGACGTGTTAGCTGTCTCTTACACGGAGATTTGGGCTGTTCCTGGATTAGGAGGCTTACACGGAGGCTTACACTACTCTTAAACTCCGTGTAAGCCTTCGTGAATCCTGTCTCAGGTGTCTGTGAGGCCCAAAGAGAACCTGAACGGAGGCAGTTTGATTGGTATCATCTTCTAAACAACATGAGACTTGTCAGACAGTCTGAAGGAATATTACATTTTAACATGTTTGCACTCTTGATACTACATGCTGTCATATACATGAATTATTTAATAACTATTTGTTTTTCAAGCGAGCATTTGCAAAATAATAGCAAAACAAGCTTAACCTGAAAAATGGTAGGCTGCCGAAAGACTCTCTGAGGACAGAAGGAGATGTAATCATAGCATTCAAAAGAATTAAGCCCTGCAGGGCCAAGAATAGTATTTCACAAATTTGACACTATCTAATACTGTAAAATATGAAAAAAAGCAATTTCAATCTGATTAATTTCAGGGCAGTTAATATTCTGCATAATAAACCAGTCTGTACTACAAAATGAAGAATAAGAACACTTCTTTAAATATCAAGCTCCAGCAGCAGAAATCATGGCAGATAAACATTTTACATTTGTTTGTACCTGGCACTTTGTTTTATTTCAGCAACTTCTCATTGTTTAATTTATAAATGAGAAGTATCATTACATTATTTTGTGCAGTTTAAAATGTAGTGAAACTCCATTCCCGCAATCTTTTCATTATTTCACAAGAATTAACTGTTTTCCCCTAGAATTGTCATATTGTTTTATAACACAAATGTATCCAGATAGATCATATTAATTTTACATTTAATTAACTTTATCTAATGTATGTTACCTCCAGTCATTTATCCAGTACAATATATATGCCATTCTGCATGTTCTTTAAAGCTATTTTAGCATGCATATGATTCAGTTGTCTGCTGCCAAATTTGAACATTCCTATATTTAATATTTAGGTTGCTCCATTCCTGTTGCATGACACTGCACAATGACAATACTTTTCTAGGTCTCTATCGGCCTTTATATATGACAGAACAGCATGATGTCCTTCGGGGTCATGTGATTGACAACTTTGGTCTGCACTCGTTTGATTTCTGTTACCTCCTGTCGCCAGCTGCCATTGTTGTCTTGTTTTTGTATGAGTTGTCTTTCTAGTTGAATTGGTCAATGCAGTATATGTTTTGTCTATGATAAGTGCTACCCAATTTGTATGCCTTATTTAAATTAGTGCATTACCTTTCTACATCTTATTATTACATCTACATATGGTCTGCATTTTTATACCGAATTGCAGGTGGACATGGTTATGTATCCTTAGTAAATCTGACCAAACACAATGTGTTAATGTCACTATGTACACACACTGAACAAAACCACAAGATATTCTAATTCTCTTATTATTGCTAGTGTTCAAATTGTTTGTAGTAATTAACTTAAGGTTCACAAACTGCCAATTAAATTAAGTGCTTAATATCTTTTACAACCTGTAGAATAGTAAGTTTCATAATTCAAAGTCCAAACTGACCATCTTAATGTTTAAAACAGTTTATTTTTATTATTTATTTTTGTTAGTTTATTCTCCCTCTCACCATTTTAAGTAATTTAGCCCTTCTTTTCTATTTCATGGCATTGCTTCTATAATAACAAATAGGAGCTTAAAGACATTTTAAACAAAATAATTCATTTCAACGTTTTCTCAGCTTAGTTTAACTCAAAATTCATTTTACATTGCTAAAACCATGCAGAGCAGATTTGGACCTTTGTGTCCTACTTATGAAATAGTTGTTAATTGCCTGCACTGTTTCAAATATATGAAGTATGGGCATTTGAAACCCACGTTGTTAATTAAATTTCACTGTATGTTCTACATTTGAATCCTGTTTTATTCAATGTGTTAACATAATTCTGTGTAACTGCCATCACCAAGATACCCTATCTAGTGTGCTTATACGATTAAGGCTTGTTAAAAAATTAGGATATTTGCTCGCATTTTCTGTTTATTGATGTTTGAAGCAAATACATAAAAAATGTAATCGTCACTGACAGTCTAATTACATTGCTCATGAAAAGACCATTTATTTTCTTTTGTTTTGTATCGCTGCAGTGTGTCCCAGTTAATTGCATCTACACATAACAAGCAGTATTTGATTTGTGGTAAATCATATATATCATAGTTGTGTTTAATAGCCCTCTTGTTATACAGCCCATGAAATATCATCCATTAATCACTTCTTGGTTATTAATACTGAACTCATCCAAAATTAAATAATGAAGTAAACTAGCAAAATT